>NC_050581.1:169807415-170407415 GCF_011100635.1 Trichosurus vulpecula
AATCCTCATCAGTAGCAAGGATTACAGGTGTGCAGCACAATACCTGGCTACTGTTGGACCATGATCAAAGGAGCCAAGACTGGGTCTGAGTTAGATGGCACTGGCATTAAGTCTACTACTCTACTAAAGGACCCAATCACAGGTCTCTCAGCATTTTGGGCATCAGGGCAGGCTGCTTGCTTTCCATATGGTGGAAAATTCTGCCCAGTAACTTCCCTAAGGCTACTGAAGTTGATTGAAGCTTTCTGGCTTTGTTGAATTTTAAGCTCCTTCAGTTTCCAAACCGACATAGAAGGAAAAATCTTGAAGCTGATTGAGTTGGGCTTATGAGTCAGTACCAAAGAGAAATTCACCATGCTTGTGGCTGACCAGAATGGGTTATGTAATTCTTGTCAGCATGATTGTCCTTGGACTGTCCATCCTCAACTTCTCCACCTTGCTTACATCCTCTATCCAGTCAGTTGCCAAGTCTTGTCTATTTGCTTTCCACAGTCTGTCTCCTTTCTTCTTCCTCTCCTTCTCCTTCTCTTCTCTGATATTGTTAATACGCTAGCTCAGGTCCTCACTGTTTCTCACCTGAACCAATGCTACAAGCATCCCCATTGGTTTCTCCAGTCCTCTCCCCTCTCCAATCTATTCTTTTTTGAGGCTCATAAATTGGCATTTATTATTTAAGTTCAATAACAGATTATGGAGAGTGTGGGGGGCACATTCAGAATAGAGTCAAAGATGGAGCCGTAGGGAAGGGGGAGAAGGGAGCAGACAAAGAGACCAGAGCCTCTCATCTGTGTCTGATCTATACAGGGTTGGGTTGATCCTGATTTCTGAGCCTTGATCCAGGATACACAATGAAGCACATGATAAGATGAAGTTCCAGGGGGTGCAGTTTTAGGAAAACACCAAGGGGTGGCCAAAGTTACACATCCAACCAAAGGTCAAGGCTGAGATTCTCCTTGGATCAGCAGCACTGCTTCCTTTTATGGAACTGAAGCATAGACATTTGATAAATTCCATCCCACACATTTCAGCTCTTATGAAACATTCTTGTAGTTAAAGTCTTTGTGCTAAAGAATTCTTTCATGGCCTCTCTAACTTCTTGTACTTTGCTTCTAGTTTCTTTGCATATGCATCCACCTTGGCATCTGCCTGCTTAAGAGCTGCTACTTGCTCCTCAATTAAAGTGATCTGATCCAGATAACACTGAAGTGCTGCACATTTCCATTTTAAATCTTGTAGGTTTCTCCTTATGTTTACTGCAATATCTTTCATTCTAGATACTTCAAGCTAGTCAGTTTGTTCATATTTTCCAGAAGTTTATAGTCTTCACTGGTGGCTGCCAGCTCAACCATCAGGTGTGCGACATTTGGGAGAACATGTCCTGGAACAGCCCCATGATGTGTGCCTCAGTGGCCATCTCCACCACTACATCATCTAGGTTAGGGAAGGGAGGAAAGATAGAGGGAAGGGAGAAGGGAGGAAAGGGAAGGGAGAAAAAGGGAGAGAGAGAGGAAGAGAGGGTAGGGGAGGAAAGAGAGGAGAGAAAAAGGGAAGGGTGAAGAGTCTCTCCAATCCATTCTTGATGCAGCTACCAAAATAATCTTTCCAGAGCACAGGTTTGACCATGTCATTCCACTGCTCAAGAAACTGCAGTGATTTCTTTCCTCTCAGTAAGATCAAACACTTCTCTGCTAACATTTGAAGCACTGTGCCATCTGGCTCAGGCCCACATTTCTAGCCTTATTCTACAGTGCTCCCCTTGATGTAGTTTCAGCCATCATCCCATCTGCATTTCCCTGAAACCAGAATTCCGTCTTCCCCCACCCCCCACCCCATACATGAGGCATCCATCTCCCTTCTCCTTCTTTGTGCTGGCTGTTTCTCATGGTTAGAAAACCCTCTCTCCTCATCTCTGTGGTGTTGAATCTTTTGCTCCACCAAGGCTCAGCCCGTGCGCTACCTCTTCTGGGAAGCCTTTTCCTGATCCCAGTCATTGTTGGCATTCTATCCCTCCTCAAATGATCTTAGACATGTCTGTTTACATGGAGTAGCATGCAGGGTCCTTGAAGACAGGCACTACTTTTCATTTTTGTCTTTCAATCCGCAACCTCTAGAGAATAGTGCTATGCACACAGTAGGCTTCTACTAAATGCTTGTTGAGTTGAATTGTATCCAATATATATTGAAGATAGCATGGTGGAATATTGAGCCCTCAGTGGGAAGCTTAGTGTTGGGGGTTAATAGACTTTGGTTCTCTCCCCAATCCTTATGCCAACTAGTTGTACAACCTTGGGTACCTCTCTGACCTTCAAGTGTCATTATTTTTGAGTTGCTTCAGTTGTGTCCAACTTTCCATGTCCCCATTTGGGGTTTTCTTGCCAAAGATATTAGAGTGGTTTGCCATTTCTTTCTCCAGCTCATTTTACAGATGAGAAACTGAGGCAAACAGAGTTAAGTGACTTGCCCAAGGTCACAGCTAGTAAGTATCTGAGACCAGATTTGAACCCAGGTTCTCCTGAATCCAGGGCCAGAACCCTGTCACTGTGCCATCTAGCTGCTGGGCTCACCTTGAAAATGAGCCTCATGATATGAAACGAACCTTTTATGTGGGTATTCCTCTTGGACTTATCTTAGGTCATCTCTCTACCTTCACTTTCTTTCTTGGTGATCTCATCAGTTTCCATGGTTTTAATTATTATGTCTATGCAGTTGACTCCCATATCAATATCTATATCCACAACTTGTCCATGGCTCCAGCTGGCCTCTGAATATTCTCACCTAGGTGGCCCACAAACACCTCAAACCCAATGTGTCTCAAACTGCGCTTTTCTTCTCTTTGGATGTGTTCTTCTTCCCAATAACTCTATTTCTTTTCATGCCACCACCACCTTTCAAGACACCTAGTATTATAACCTTGGAGCCATTTTTTTCTTTCTCGCCCAACATATTAAATTAGTTGCCATCCTATTACTGACACCTCTTCAGTATATTTCACATATGGCCCTACTTCCTGCCTTCCTTGCCACTCAAATCTCCTCAAGTCCTCTTTCCTTCCCATCTGGTCTATTATAATGATTTCCTAATTAGTCGTCCTGCCTCTATTTCTTTCCTAGTCCATCCACCACACAAATGTGATAACTTATGTACAATGCTTTACAGACCTTAAATTGCTATAGAAATGGTAGCTGTCACTATTAATCATTGCTAAGTTCATGTCATGCCTCTACTAAATATCTGCAGTGGTTCTCTACCATTGACTGAATAAATTTAAATTTGTGGTGCTGGCATCCAAAGCCCATCCTAATCTGGCTCCAACACTATGTTCTGTTTTAGCTGTTGTTCACTCATTCAATTGTGAACCCATGAACCCCAGCACTCCAGACCCTTCCATCCTCCAGAAGTCTGTTCACTGCTTCTATGACAGCATCTCTCCATCTCATCCTCTGCCGTCCCCCTCTCCTCCTGCCTTCAGTCTGTCGCAACATCAGGGTCTTTTCCAATGAGGGCTGTCTTCTCATTATTTGGCCAAATTTTTAAGCTTTAGCTTCGATATTTGACTGTCCAGTAAATGGTCTGAATTCATTTCGTCAAGTATTGATTGATTTGATTTGTTCAGTCACTCACAGCAATCCCCTCTACAATCCAGGAAAACTAGATGACTTTGAGTCAGCATGGCACAGGGGAAAGAAAACTAGATTTGGAGTTGGAAGAGATCTGACCCTTAATCATGCCTCTGATAATTCCTGGTGGTTTTCTTATGCCAAATCACTTAATCTCTCAGAGCCTCAGTTTTCTCATCTGTAAAGTGGGACTCATAGTAGCAATATTACTTATTTCACATTATCTTAAGGATTAAATGAGATAATCTCTATAAAATGCTATGTAAATGACAGCTATAGCCAAAATTGGGGGGGGATCTGCCATGTCTTTCCCTCCCCCCAAAAAGCCCAAAAAGCATTGCGCTAGGCATTGTGGAAGACACAAAGAAGAAGACACGCTTTCTATCTTCAATGGGCTTGTAACTTGCTAATTTAGTCAAGAATTGTCTCTTCAGCCTTATCCCCCAGGAATAGCCACTTCTTGTATCTAGAGGCAATAGTCATTTTTCAGCAGTCAGTCGTCTCCCTATTAGAACGTACACTTCTTGAAAGCATGGGACTTTTGCCTTTTCTTGTACTCTGAGCACTTAATAAAATGCCTGTTTGTTGACTAACTCACTGAGTGACTGTGGTCCTCACTAAAGTCCTGCTGTGCCACCTTGTTGTGGTGTGAAGCTGCCCCTAGTTTCTTGAACATGATATGGTGATGGTCGTGGTGGTAGTGGTGGTGGTGGTAGTGGAAACTCTTGTAAGTCACTTCAGGAAGGCTTGTGGTACAGTCTGATCATAGACTGTGTGTCTGTCATCCAAGGACTCACATTACCCAAGGGCTGGCTGTTAGGTCATAAGCTTTTTCAGCCATAGAAACTCATTAGCCAAATCCTAAGATGTGTGGGACTAAGATCTCTATCACTGAATCCTATGCATGTCCCCTCCCTGTCTTCTATGACCTGTCACTCAGTCAATAAATGCTTTTAGTACTTGCTGTGTGCAAACACTGTTAGATATCCTGGAGAATTAAAAGATAATCATGATGACTATTTTTGGATGGCATTATAGTTTGCAAGGTCCTTCCCGCGTTATCTTATTTAAGGTAGATCCTGCCATTATCAATATAAAGGGGAGAGCATTGCATAGTGGGAAAACTGCTGGTTAGATTTGGCATGAAAAGACCTGAGTTAAAATCTCAGCTTTTCCACTTGCTATCTGTGTGACGTCAGGCAAAACACTATTCCTTTCTGAGTGTCACCATCTTTATCTGTAACATATAGAGACTGAAGTGAGCAGAACTGGGAGAGCAATTTCTGCAAGGATAACAACTTTATGAAGAAAAATGTCTGGGTAGTGCAGTGGAGACAGTGCTCAGCTGGGAATCAGGAAGACTCATCTTCATGAGTTCAAATCCGGTTTCAGATGCTTTCTAGCTGTGTGACTCTGAGCGAGTCACTTAACCCTGTTCACCTCAGTTTCCTCATCTGTAAAATGAGCTAGAGAAGAAAATAGAGAAGGAAACTCCTTCAGTATCTTTGCCAAGAAAATGGGGCCATAGAGAGATAGACACAATTGAAATGACTCAGGAACAACAGAAACAACAATAAAGAACTCTGGTCAATGTGATGATAAGAATGAAGATGAAACCCACCACTTATCTCCTGATAGAGAATGAGAGCCATGCATTTTTGAATATGGCTAACATGGGGACTTTTTTTTGCTATATGTGTAGATATGTGTTGATGGATTTATTTTTAAAAATTGCTTAATGGGAAGGAGGATAGTGGGAGTGATAGAATAAAAATATTTGTGAAAAATAAAAGAAAAATAAGGGGATTCAATTATATGGCCTCTAAGGAAGTTCCTTTTCAGTACAAAGTCCATGATTCAGTGATTTACATTTTACATCCGGGGCTCAGAGACGCTAAGGGACTTGCCCAGGGTGATACAGTTAGTAAATGTCAGAAATAGGATTCGAAACCAGGTCTTCTGGGGCCACATTTAGAATGCTATCAACTGTGCTATGCTGCCTCCCAAAGTAGAAGTATAAAGAATTACAAGGCCTAGTCCCTGCTCTCAGGGAGCTCACAGCTGAGTCAGAGAAATGAGGCACATACAGGAACGATGATCATATGTGAGTAGCTTCCCAAGCGATACAGATCACTGACTATTCAGAGACAGGAGAGAACAGTTCTGGCTGAAATTTCTGGATATGGTGTGAACTATGGACATCAAAACCCTTTGACAAGTCTAAAATACTCTGCCAATAAGAAGGATTATGGCGATGATGGGAAGAATAGCAGGTGTGAGAGTGCTGGCTTTGGAGTCAAGAAGATCTGCGTTCATATTCTGCCTCTGCCTCTTAGCATCGGTGTCACCCTAGACAGACCTCTTAGCCCCTGGCAATTGTCTAAGTAATAGGCAGGTTTTAGGCTCCAAAGAGAGTCCTCATCCTGAAGAAATCATGGTGGTTGGAGGAATGCCCCCCCCCTCCCCAACAGATGTTTTTAATGCTCTCATAGGATGATGCATGGGAGGTGCTTTGTCAAAGTCAGTAATACTTATCTTCCTGTTCAGAGTACTCATCTTCCCTGTCACTTAGCCAGCACCTGGAGCCTGGCCCATCTCTGGTCTGTACCAAGCCTTGGAGAATTTAGTCTTTTAAGCTCTGGAACTTCATCCTCCCTACACCTTCTCATTTGTCCATGCCTATTATGGCCAGCAGGTTTCTAGGCAGATGCCAGCTCTTCTTCACTTTACTGCCTTCCTCCCATCTTTCCCACTCTAGAATAATAATCAAATAAATACTGCATTGCTACTATATAGCATGCTGATCTATTCCCCTAGTGCTCCACTCAACATCCCTTTAAAATTTCAAACCAAATTTTCCTCCCTGATAATCATTCCTCTATAAGTCTTACCTTTCTCCATTAAAATGTAAGCTCCTTGAGGGCAAAGACTGTCTTTGCTTCTGAATTTTCATCCCTAGGGTTTAGCACAGAGGTCACTATATAATAAGCACTTATTAAATGGTTTTTCATTTATTCATTCAGTCAATAAAACCTTGACCAAACCTTGACCATGCAGATCTCTTATGTAATGAGTCAAATTGGATAGCTGAATGTTTACCTCTTTCTTCCAAAGGAATGTAATCTTGAAAATAGGGATTGCCACTTTAGTATTCCTCTCTCCAGCATCTTGAATACAATAGACATTTAATAAGGGCTTGTAGAGAGTGCTCCTGCCTTCTGTCTTCTACACTCAACATAGCTTCTATTACAGAAATGGCACCACTCACTGATGCTTCTTCTCTCTAGAGCTTGTGAACTCTGGTACTTGAAGTTTTCCTCTCACAAAAGCAGCACATTTTTTTCATCAGGATTTTAGGCTGTTCATCTGGTGGCCACTGTGCTTTGTGTGGTCTTCTTGAAGAAGATTCTACAATTTCTTTTTCTTGTTGTTAAGAGTTGACAACAAACTTGCCTGGCTTGGCTCAGATGGGGTCTAGCCTGGAAACTGGGACTGCCAGTGCTCAATGGGATACTTTGGTTCAACTTTTAAAAGTTAGAGATAAAGATATACCCATGATTTCATTTCAGTAGTCACCCTGATGGAGAAGCAGAAGGCTTCAAGGAACTAGAAATCTTGGATCAAAGAAGCAAAATTATTTGAATGTTGTAAGCTAAAAGCTGGTGGAGAGGGAGATGGGTGTCCACAAGGATCCTCCCAGAGATTGGGATGAAAGACTGATTGGTGGAAGTTTTAAAAGGGCAGATTTAGCTTGATGTCATGAGGAAACTTCTTTATAATTTGGTCTATCCCAAAGGGAAATGGTTCCTCAAGAGATCACGTTTTGCTTCCCTGGAAGTCAAAGGATCATACATTTGAAACTGGAAGATCATTTGATTCAATAGTGCCATTTTATTGATGAGGAAACTGAGACCCAGTGAGGTTAAACAATTTGTTCAAATTCACCCAGGCATTAAGCAGAGATGAGATTCGAACCCAGGTTCCTCTAGTTCTCAATCGAGCACACTTTCCATTATATCAAGGAGAGATTGGCTGGAACTCCATATGCATAATGTTGTACCAAGAATGTTTGGTTAGATATGGGGTTGGACTTGGTTGTCTTTGAGGTCCGTTCTAACTTTGAGACTCTGATTCTTTGACTGAGATAAGTGGTAAATTTCCAATGTGGTTAAACTGGCTGGGACATTCTTCCAATATAATCAATATAATTGCCTGGCAGATTCTTTCATACTTGCTATCTTCTTGGTCTTCCTGAGAGACACAACTTCCTCCCCCTCTGCCTCTCAGAATCCTTTGCTTCCTTTAAAGCTCAGCTCAGGGGCACTGCCTAGGGGATGGTTTTCATGACGCTGGCTTCTTTCTTCCCACCTTTCCCAACTATTAGTGCATTTAGTTTACATGTATATATTTGCATTTATTAGTGCATTCTCCTTTTTTCAGTTACCTTGTATATACTTATTAGTTTACATATTTTATCCCCCACTAGCATGTAAGCTCGTTAAGGACAGGGGTTATTTTGTCTTTGTATCTCTATGTATGTGTACATACACGTACATGTATAGATGTGTGTATGTATATATAATTTCAATGTTGTGTCAGTACACTAACATAGTCATAAATCTTTTCCTCACTGATGCTGACACTTAGATTTAAATATGTCTGACATATCAGCACCAGCCCATCTACTCTTCTCATCTCTCTTCCACTTCAACTTTGGACTCCACCCCTGAGTTTTTGGGCCCTGACATGCAAGCTTTTGTCTTATATTTCTAGAAATCTGGCTTCCACATCACTTCTTAGATGTGGATTTTTTTCCCATTAGAATATAAGCTTCTTGAGATCAGGGGCTCTCTTGCTTACTGGTATAAATGTCCTCAATGTTCTGTCTATCACAATGCTTAGAACATAGAAGGCACTTAACAAATGCTTTATCTACATCTATGCCTATCCATAATTCTCAGCCTCACTCTCTCACAATCTGTTGGCCAAATACTACCAATTCTTTTTTTTTTGGGGGCAGGGCAATTGGGGTTAAGTGACTTGCCCAAGGTCACACAGCTTGTACATGTGTCAAGTGTGTGAAGCTGGATTTGAACTCAGGTCCTCCTGACTCCAGGGCCAGTGTTCTATTCATTGCACCACCTAGCTGCCCTCAAATACCACCATTTCTACCTCACCAGCATCTAGCAGAAAAGTTCCTTCTCTCCATTTATATTGCCATTCTATGAGTGATTCTCAGGTCAAGTTCTCACCACTTCTTCTCTGGACTCTTGTGATAGCCTCCAAATTGGTCTCAATTAGAGACATACGAGTCTCCTCTCTTTAAAAAAATACATCCTTCACATAGCTACCATAGTGTTTTTCCTTAAGTTCAGTTCTGGCAGCTCATTCCCCTACTCAATAAACTCCATTGGCTCCCTGTCGCTTCTAAGATAAACCATAAACTTTGGCTTTTAAGGCCCTTAACAATTTGACCTAGTCTATCTTTCAAGCTTTATTATGCAATGCTCCTTCCTACACTGTACAGTTCTCTTTGTTCCCACACACGGCACTCTGTCTCACCTTCATGCCTTTGAACTAGTCACCCCCATGGCCCTTCTTACTCCTGCTTCTTGGAATCTTTGGTGCCTTCAGGACTTAGCTCAAGAGCCACCATTTGTATGAGATGGTTTCTGGTCCTTGCTCCCCCCACCCAAATGCTAGTGCTGTTCTACCCTTCTAGGCTACCTCGTAACTGTTTTGCCGTCTATATCCATGTTGTCTCCTCTGTTAGAATGGAAGTTCCTCGAAGGCAATGGCTGTTTTACTTTTGTCACCAGCACTTAGTTCAACACTGGGCATATAGTGGGTGCTTAAGAAACACTTATTGATTGATTGATCCTAACATGAGCAGTAGCAAACTTCACCATGGTTACCTTTCCTTATTACTCTTTTCTTCAGTTCCCTATCTTTCTCTTTCTCTCTCCATTGTCCCTTTTTTGGGGGAGTTGGGGTAGGGAGGAACTCAGTCTCCTTATATTCCAGCCTAGGCTGGAAGTACAGCAGTCGTTTATGGGCCTGATCCCAATACTGATCTGCAGGGAAACTTTAACTTGCTCCATTTCTCTGGCCTAGATTCATTCACCCCTCCTGGTGGACAACGACCCATCAGCTTTACCCCTACCACAGCTTACAACTCCCGAACTCAAGTGACCCACCATCCTCAGCCTCCCCAGGAGAAAGGACCTGGCCTGGTGCTTCTCATTCCTCTTAAACAGGGGTCAGCAAATTACAGCCAGTCTGCTTCAATACAGCCTTTGAGCTAAGAATGGTTTGTACATTTAATGTAAATGTGAGGAGACCGGGCAGTCCAAATGAGAGAGGTCGAAGGCATTTCCCTGAGATATTATTTCTTCTTAACACCCTTTTCTCATTCTCCCTCTCCATCTGCTATCCAACTTGATTTCCACATCCTATTGTCCCATTCCCTGTATTTCCTAGGGATTCTTCCCTTCTTATCACCCCGCTTGTTTGGAATTTTCTTTGCCGTGCGTGCGTGCATGTGTGTGTGCACGCACATGTGTGTGTGTGTGTGTGTGTGTGTGTGTGTGTGTGTGTGTGTGTGTGGCAGCTAATGAATTGTCTAGTCAATCAATCAGTATTTATTAAGCACCTACTATGTACAAGGCATGGTGCCAGGTCCTGGATCATCTGTTTCCTTCTTTGCGGTTCTCACCTCAATACATCAGTCTCCCAAGCTGACGCTGCTTCCCCAATCAGGAGGTGTTGATGGTTTTATTCTGTTTGATGTATACTCCGCACAGGGAGATTTATTTTCAGTTTGTAAATCATGAAAACTGTCCACTTCCGTGTCACAAAATATTAGTTGTTAGGGGGGGAAAAAAGACCAATCTTAGCCTTGAAGATGAGTTGAGAAAATATACCTCCCTTCTTTTCCTCTCTGTGGGGGAGGGGAGGACAATGAACGGGGAATATTGCATATGCTACAAATCTCTCCCTGCCCCCCATTTCTTTCTTTCCTTCTTCCTTTATTTCTTTCCTTCTTTCTTTCTTTCTCTTTCTTTCTTTCTTCCTTCCTTCCTTCCTTCCTTTCTTTCTTTCTTTCTTTCTGTCTTTCTTTCTTTCTTTCTTTCTTTCTTTCTTTCTTTCTTTCTTTCTAGTAATGGCCTTCTGGATAGGGTAAAGGGAAGGATATATTTGGGAAAGGTGATATAAAAATAAGATATTAATAAAAAATTTCAATGTATAAGAAACTGAACCTACCTGAGGATAAAGAACTGTCTAGCAGAGATATAACCAGGACTTAGTCCTTTGGCAAAGTACATTGAGGTGTGTGTGTGTGTGTGTGTGTGTGTGTGTGTGTGCAGGGAGGAGTGGAAGTGGTATGATTCAACAGTGATGCAAAAGACAATCTGCTGTTTTGGTTTTGTCCTTTTTATCCCCAGCACCTCACACAATGCTTGGCAAACAGTAGGTGCTTAATAAATATTTGTTGATTGATCCTAACACAAACTACAGTAGATTTCACTCATGGCTACCTTTCATTATCATTGTCTTCTCCTTTCTAGTGCAAGAGGAAGCAGCTTCTCCTCCAGAGAGTCCAGACCTTGGCCTGGTGGGAATCGAAGCAAGATAGACCCCAGAAGAGGGCACCGTGGGGAGAGGCTAGTTAGGGACTAGTCACTCTGTATGACAGAGTCCACAGAGAACTGTAAAATGGAGGTTTAGGATCACTACAGGGAGGCAATGTGTCCCTCCCTGCAATCAACACCCTGTGACAAATCTTAGGCCAGTCATAGCTCTTCTTTTCTAAAAGACAGCACTGACAGGTCTAGCTGAAAATTAAATTTCAGCCTTTTTAGAAATCCAGGCTTTCCAAATACCAGTCAGTGTGTTAAGTTTTGTGTAGATATATCTTCAAACGCATCATGTGGGTGTAGCTGGTACTGGGGAAAAGTTTATTACCCAAGGCTTTCCCTTTCATTAACCTTAGTTGTAAGCCTTCAGAAATGGGGATTATTAATGCAAAGAAATTAAAGAGGAGAAAGAAATAGGACTTAGGCAAAGTGAGGAGAGTTTATTCAGTCTTCAGTAGAGAAGGTTGAGGCTGGTGAAACCAACTAGCCTCTCCTAATCTCAACAGGGAGATGATCAATGATAAACGATTCTCTAACCCCTATCCCCAATCCCCAGCCCCACCCCCAATTTCAGGGAAAGAAACCCAAGATAGAATACAAGATTGTCCTGTGGCAGGAGGAACTTAATTAGACATCTGGGAAAAACAAACCAAACAAAAACCTTCCTTTGAGAGTTGGGAGCCCTGCAACTGGACTTGGGTCATCAGGTCCAGTCAGAAGAAGCCCACATGCTTTTGTGATGATTGGTTCCCAAGAGGATGTTGTTACAGCTTCATCTCCAACCTCAGATACCCCTCTGGGGTGACCCATCCCAGTTCATGCAGTACACCCCAGCTTTTTCAAGAAGGTGTAGGAGCCTTTATTACCTACCTCCCTGCCTCACAGAGGAAAGCTTAATTTGGGCCACTTTCAGACTCATCTTGTTTTCCCTTCCTTTACCCTCCCGTTGGGAAAAGCTCAGGTGAACCTTTGATATTACTGGATTCTGAATTTAGATGATGTCTTCATTTTAGCCGGGAAATCTATCTGTGATGGGCTTTGTGCCAGTGGGGAAACAGGGGTTGTCAAACATTATTAAGGAAGAGGATGTGTGGAGGGTGATGATAAATTCCATGCATAATTAGTTATTAAGAAGCAGGTTGGCGCCCCTATTAATCTCCTCCGGAACACCCTTGGCATCTCTCCTGTCTCCAGGCTGTGGGTGCTCTCAGACACAGCCTCCTAAGACACAACCAGAGACCTGAGCAGAGGGTGAAATAAAGGAATCCCCAAACCATGTTTGAATCCTACCCATTAAATTCCCTTTCTTTTTAAATTCTCTCAAAGGACACTCTACAAGCCAAGAAGCCAAGTTAGGTACTCTCCTATATGAATAGACATTCAAATACTCCATGGAAAGCTGAAAATTTATTCTACTAACTCTGCAGTCCAAATCTCTCTCTCAGGGACATCAGTTCCGCAAGTGGGGAATTGCGTTGCTAGAATATTTTCCAGCTGCTTACCTCTGCCCACATGCTGGCATGCAGGGGTTATCAGTCTTCTCCTTCATGTGTTAACGTCCTAGTGACTTTCTTACATTTTGGTCTCCTCACCCCATGCCTTCTCATCTGGGTCTGTCTCCATTTGCAGAGGGGGTTGAGGAGCTATCTTTGCGGTGGCTGCTTTTAAAGGCTTAGAATTAAACTCCCCTCTGCACCAAAGCTTTGGGTCAAGTGAATGTTTCCTGAGAGTGAGAAAACTAGGTTTACCTTGAACCCTTAGGTGGGAATTCATTTACCATGTGTGCCAGCCTAGAATTAGGGGGAAAGGACATAAGTTTTGATGTGAGGAGGTAAGAGAAGATTTTAGAGAATGGGGGTGGGGTGGGACTTTTGGAGGGGGAGAATCTTGAGCAGCTAAGAATGGAGATAGGGAGTGGAGGGAGAGATGGGGAAACATGAGAGAGGGCAAAGAGAGAGGATGGAGGGTGGTCTTGCCATAGGGTGATGCTGCCTAGGGCTGATGGCATGGGTGTCCCTTTCATTCCCTTCGTGGAAGCCTGAATGCACTATTTTCCCTAGCTAAAGAGCTTTAAAAAATAAAATGAAAAGTAAAAATGGCAATTGAGATTAATATATGTGTTTTGAGAAGCAGTTATCTATATTATGTGCCATTAATTTCAGTCAATCAACCGGCAAGCATTTATAGGTAATTTGTGGAGAATTGGGTTAGGAACGAAGGCCAAAACACCATCCCTGCACTCATTGAGCTCACATTCTGGCGGAGGGGGGTAAGGGGGAAGTGGGGGGCGGGGAGACAGCCTACAAATAACTAAGTACATGCAAGATACGTATAGTTTAAAGGAAAGGTAATCTCAGCATCCGATAGACTAGAGGAAGGGGGAGCAGGCCAGGAATGGCCCCTTGTAGAAGGTAAGATCTGAGCTGGGCCTTGGAGGAAGTCAAGAAAGTCAAGAGGCCAAGAGCATTCCAGGCATGGGGAGGATGGGGGGGCAGCCAAATTCAATTCAACAAGCATTTAAGTATTAAGCGCCTACTGTGTACAAAGTGAGAAGCTGCATGGTACAGTGGATAGAGAACTGGTCTCCAACTAAGGAAAATCTGGGGTTCAGGTCTGACTTCTGACTAGTTGATAATGTGACCATCAGCAAGAAAAGTAACTTCTCAGGGTCCTAGGAAACTCTCTAATATTAGGGGTTGCAGAGAAGGTCCCAGTTTGCATTGATAGGTAACTTCTCAGGATCCTAGGAAACTCTAATATTAGGGGTTGCAGAGAAGGTGCCAGTTTGCACTGATAGAGGGGGACCCCTTACTGGGGAGCTTTCCCCCTCCTAATACTCTTTTTTAAAATTTTAGACTCAAACACCAGAGCACAAATACAGAATAAAGAAAAAGAAACATAAATTTAAATATTGAAACTTATATACAAAGTAAGAAAAGAAAATAAAGCATGTCATGTGCACAGCAGAACATAGGAGAGGATCCAAAATATATAGCAATTAATTTTCATTTCAAGAAAGCTTGTGTGTATGATAAATACTACACCTTGTGTTCAGAGCTGTCCACCTTTTCATTGCTTCCTTCTTAAGTTTTCGTTTGTTCTCTGCTGTGTACTTTCTATTTTATTGTTTTTTCTCCCTTCCCCTCCCCCCAAGGCTACGATTAAGTATGGATATATTTAGATATAGAAATATACATACACATATATACATACATACGTATATACATATGTACGTAAATATATAGACATATACTTTCCCTAACAAATTCTGTACCTGATCTTTGTTTTTATGTTTGTGCGTATCTCTTATTTCCCTTGCTTCCTTGCCTATTCCCCTTTAAGGATCCCTCCCCTATCCTCCCATTTCCATAAATCTAAACACCCTTCTATTCCCCCCTTTTAACCTTTTCCCTCACCCTGCCCTTTAAAGACCACTCCCTTATCCTCCCATTCTCCTTGATCTCAACACCCTTCTATACCCCCTTTTCACCTTTTCACTCACCCTTCCCTCTAGAGATCCCTCCCCCTTCCTTATCCCCTTACTGTTTTATTTCTTCTGAATTTAGAAGACTTTTGTATTCTCCTGCATACATATGTATTGTTCCATCTTGAACCCATTCCCCATGAAAGTAGGTTACCAGAACTACTAGCCCTCCTCCCCCATCTAATTCCTTTGTGCCAGTTCTTCCTCTCCCAGGGAGCTTTTTATACCTCTGACATCTTCCAGATCTGGTTCTTATCCATATGTGCCAGGCACAGTGGAGGCAAGATCAGTGCCTGCCCTCAAGGAGCTTATATTCTAGTGGGAATGAAGGCAACAATATGTACCCAGACAAATAAGTACTATATGATGAATGTTAACAATGGGTAAGTCAGGAAAGGTTTCCTGTGGGAGGTGACACTCAAGCTGAGCCTTGAGGGGAGGCAGAAGGTTCATCATAGGCACGTAAGTTGGGAGAACATTATAGGCCAGTGGACAGTTTATGTGAAGGCAAGAGAGGACAAGATGGTATGTTTTAGACCGGAAACAGCAAGTGGGTCAGTTTGGTTGGGACATAGAGTAGATGAAGGGGACTGATGTGAACAGAAAAGTTCATTGGAGCCAGCCTGAGATGAGCTTTGAAAATCCAATGAACAAGTTGAACAAGTTATTCTACAGGTAACAGAGAATCTGTACATCTTAGATGAGAGACACAGTCAGATCTCTGCTCTCAGAGCATCTGTCTGGCGTCAGAATGAAGGATGGCTTGGAGTAGGGAAAGACCTGAGGCAGATAGACCAAGAAGTAGTGTGCCTGGCATGCTGTAAATGTTTCATGAATGTCTGTTGACCTACTAACTAACTACTGCAACGGCCTAGACGAGAGATGCAAAGGGCCTGAATTATGGTGGTCAGGGTGGGAGAAGAAATAAGGAAAAATGCCATTTCACTCTAAGTCATAACCTGAAGCCAGGAATGCTACTTCCTGATCTGAGAATGGAATTGTTCTACTGACCCACTGGGATGCTTGAATCATGAAAGATATTTACTACTCTGCTATAAGGAAAATGAACAAGCTATGTGCTCTGGGCACTCAGAATAAATCAAGACCAGTTTCGTAGATCATAAATTTAGAGCTAGATGAGATCTCAGGGGATGTCTAGTCTAGCCCCATTTTACAGATGGTACAAATGAGGCCCAGAGAGTTTGAGTTACTTGCCCAATCCCATTTACAGATGACATAACTGAGACTTAGGGAGTTTAAGTTGCTTGCCAAAGGTTGCACAAGTAGCATCTGGATTTGGAGCCAGCTTTTCTCACTACAAGTCTCTCCCCCTGCATATACTGCCTTGTATTGGGGCAAACACTAGAGAGGTCTTAACTGAGGAGGTATGATACAGATATACTTTGAGGGATGAGTAAGATTTCAATAGATGCAAAAGCATCTCAGATAGACTGATGCTAAATGTCACAGAGATGGGAAAGGATGATTGATCTGCAAAGAACTGGCAAGCTATGGTTGAGTAAAGGACACATGGGAGAAAGTAGTATGTGATAAGGCAGGAAAGCCTAACTGGAGCCAGATTGTGGGAGGATCTAAATAACAGGCTAAGTAGTTTAGATTTCATTGGTTGGCAATGGAGTCGCTGAAGGTTTTGAGCAGGAGATTAAAGTGCACATTACTTCACACAATAGGGCTCAGGACTGGGTCAGTACCCTTGCCCCTTTTCCACTTATTAGGCATACTTTCCCTTATGCAATACATCTGCTCCTGAAGGGATTTTTTTTGGTGTCCAGTTATTTCAATTGTGTATGACTCTTTGTGAATCCATTTGGGGTTTTCTTGGCAAAGATACTTAAGTGGTTTGCCATTTCCTTCTCCGGCTCCTTTTACAAATGAGGAAACTGAGGCAAACAGGATTGAGTGACTTACCCAGGGTCACACAGCTAGTAAGTGTCTGAAGATAGACTTGAGTTCAGAAAGATGCCTTTATCCACCACACCACCAACCGCCACAAAGGGATGTTAGATATTTGTAAACTAAATCATATTTTGCATGCACTAGGAGAGGTTTCATTTAGGTGGTACACTGGATAGAGCACCAGGCCTAGAATCAAGAAGAACTGGGTTCAAATCTGGCCTCAGACACTTATTAGCTATGTGACACTGGGCAAGTCACTTAACCCTGTTTGCCTCAGTTTCCTCATCTGTAAAAGGAGCTGGAGAAGGAAATGGCAAACCACTCAGTTATGTCTGCCAAGAAAGCCCCAAATGGGGTCACCAAGAGTAGGACATGACTAAAAAACGACTGAATAACAAAGGAGAGGTTACTGTTTAATGCAACCGTGTGGCAAATCCTTCCGATTACGTTTTCTGTAAATCTTTTTCATTGTCTAAATTACTTAAGGTGAAGCATACCAAAGTACCATACCATGTAACCAAAAATTAGTGCTTTAATAAGAGAAAAAAGAGACTACCTAGACCTGGTAGTGCAATAAAAAGTATTGGATTTGGAATCTGAGAACCTACATTCAAATTCTGGCTCTCTGTTACCTTGGGCATCTAAACTAACCTCTCTCAGTCTCAGTTTTCTTATCTGTAAAATGGAAAGAGGGAACATATGATTTTCAAGTCCCCCCCACTCCCCAGCACAGAATCTATGATCATATGAAAAGAAGAGTTCTGGTTTTTGTTGCTAGGAATTTTATTTATACTAAGTTTTGTGCTTAGGCAATAGGTGACCATGTATTCTTGTTTCTGAAAAGGAAAATTCATTCAATAGAAAAAGAGAGCTACCTCTCTCTCTCACACACACACACACATATATATATATACTATATATTATAAAATACTATATACAAATACTATGTATAAGCACTATATGTGTGTATGTATATGTGTATATATATATACTATACTATATATTATAAAATACTATGTATAAGCACTATATATATGTGTGTGTGTGTGTATATATATATATATATATATATATATATATATATATATATATATATACATTTGTATATATATGATGTAAAATTGTGGTATCAAACTCAAATAGCATATTGACTTCAAAAATCACAAATTAACATTATCTTTACCGAATTGTATTTTTAGATTTATTTTGTTCAATATTCTCCCATTACATTTTACTCTGGTTTGGTGGCACATGGGTGTTCTGCTGGCCTGGCCACATGAGTTTGACACCTCTGATGTAGGGGATGGAGCCCAATACTACAAAGTGGGCTGTGAGCTGGATTGACTCTAGGGCTTTTCAGGAGAAATTATACCTGGGTAGGAAAGAAGACTTGGGTTATATGGGAAAGACCAGCCCAGCCACCTGCAGCCCTCAGTATAGTAGGAGGCTGTCAGTGAGAGATATCTGCGATGGGGTGAAGAAGTCCTGGGTCTGGAGTCACAGGACCAAGGTTTGAAATCATGCCTGTCACTTTCTAGCTTTGATGGTGGGCAGATCACTTTGCTTCTCTTGTTTTCCATTTCCATAAAACTGAGATCTAAGATCACCAACCTTATTAGATTGAAGTTCAAATAAGAATATGAGACAACATGTGTCAAAGTCCCATGGTTTCCTCTGTTTGGCAAAGCCTTTCCTTGAATCAAATCATAGCCTATCTATCATGAGTAGCTTTAGTGAGCTGACTGAAGCTCAACAGAGGTTCACTGGCTTGCTCATGGCCATGCAGCTAGTACGTGTCAGAAGTGGGATTTGAAGCCAAGTCTTTGTGATTCCAAGTATAAATCATCTTCTTACAAGATCATAGCAACTCTGAAACTCATACCTCCTCAGTACCCTCTGCCCCTTGAGTCCTTTCCTCCCTCTTATTGAAGAGGGTAGGTGGTGGACATTGGAGAGCTCTTTCCAGATCCTTCATTTAAGGCCACCACACCCTTTTTCACCTGATTGGAGCACTTCACCAAGTTCTTCTACTTTCTCTCCCTCCCTCCCTCTCCTCCCCTTTCCAAATTATTTTCTTTTTAAAATAAATATGTTGTATCCCACCCATCAGACTGTGAGCTCCTTGAGGGCAGGGACTATCTTTTATCTTTCTTCATGTCTCCAGCCCTTAGCACAGTGCTTGGCACACAGTAGGTATGTAATAAATGTTTGTTGACTCTGGCTCAAATATAGAAATCTTCCCACTACTTCATGCTGCTGGATAAAGAGTGCCATATAATTATCTGCTGTTATCATTGTCAAGGTACAGATTCTTGCCTTATGTCATGATAATTCCCCTTTCCACTCCCTTGAAGGTTTTGCTGCAACACATCCCCCCCTGACCCAGGAAGAGACTCAAGCAAGTCATGACCTTTAGTTTACTCATTTGCGAAATAAAGGATTGGACTGAATGGTCTCTACCATCCATTCCAGCTCTAAAACTCTGTCGGTCTATGAATTCATCCATTTCTTTACATTCTCTCTCTCATCAACCTAGACCTAGATTGATGCAATAGACTTGTTGGCCTCTCAGACACCCACTGTATTTGTCCTGTGTACTGCTGCCAGATTGATCTCGAAACATTACTTTCATTGTGCCACTCCTGCTCAAAAGCCTTAAATGACTCCTTGTTACTTATCATATCACATCCAAACTCTTCTGCCTGGCTTTCCCAGAATCACAGAATCTCTGACTTGCCATGGACTTTAGCAGCCATCTAGTCTAAGCTATTCCTCTTCATCTCCTCCCCTCCCCTCTCCTTTCCCTCCTCCTCTCCTTTCTCTCCTTCTCTCCTTTCCCTTCTCCTCTCACTTCCTCTCCTCTCTTCTCTCTTTTCCTCTCCCCTCCTTTCCTTTCTCTCCTTTCCCTTTTCTTCTCCTCTCCTTTCCCTTCTCTTCTCTTCTCCCTTCTCCTCTCTTCTCCCTTTCTCTTTTCTCTTCTCCCTTCTCTTCTCTCCTCTCCTCTCCCCTCCTTTCTTCTCTCCTCTTTTCTGAAAATCACTGTAGTCATATTGTGCAGGTACACTGGTGAAGAGACCAATATAACTGACTCCAGTCATCTCCCTACCACCATTCTATCCTGAATACTGTTCATAAGGTGAGAGCGAATGGATGGTCACATGTGAGCTTGTGGACCTTAGCCCTGGGGCTCCAGCCATCAATGAATGAGAGCCAGGACCTTTGCCTCATGTGTTATGTTGACAATAATGATTAAACAAGAAATGGTTTTGATTCTGATGATAAATTAATACTGTAATGAGTACTAACATAAATGGAGGGAAAAACTAAACAATTAACATATTGAGAAAAAGTAATAGTAATTATAATCACATGTTAACTACTTCCATTTATATCCAATTATCATGAAAAATAATAATAAATCATATTATTAAAAATTTAGCTAATGAACTTTGTTGTATGATTTACTTGATTACAACACTAAATTCTTATACATGTAGCCTTAGTCTTCGTAGTTCTTTTTTAGTTAGTTTGGATGTTTTCTGCTGATTGAAAAACAGTGAAGGACTAATTGGAATCATTTACATTGAGATAAGAATTGAGAGACAGAGAGAGAGATAGAGGCAGAGATGCAGAGAAAGAGATCAAAATAGAAACAGACAGACATGGAGAGAGGGAGAATTAAAGAGACAGACAGAGATAGAGACAGAGACAGAGAGAAGCAGACAGGGAGAGATGGGGAGGGGGGAAGAGAGAGAGAGACAGAGACAGAGAGAGAGAGAGAGAGAGAGAGAGAGAGACAGAGACAGAGAGAGACAGAGAGAGAGAGAGACAGAGACACAGACAGAGACAGAGAGAAATAGAGATAAGAGATAGAAACAGAGAGACAGACAAAAAGAGAGGGGAGAGAGAGACAGAGAGACAGGGAGACAGAGACAGAGAGAGACAGAGAGAGACAAAGAGAGAGAGAGAGAGAGAGAACCAGGATGGAAATCAAACAAGAGAGATTTTAAGGGGAAAGTGGTTATAATAAACATTGTCTAATGTTACAGAGAGGTTTAGGGAAATACAAGTCCTAAACATTGAGATGTCCCATGTCCCCATGGACTACAAGACAAGGGCATTGAACGGAAGTGGAAGGCCAGAATTTTATTCCCAATTTTACCACTAACTTTCTCCGTAACTTTAGGCGAGTTATTGAATTTCTCCGGGCCCGTTGTTGCCTCTGTAAAACAAGGCAGCTAAGTTAGATGAATCTCAAGATGTCTTTTAGCTCCAAAATTCTGTGATCTTTATCCACATTCACAGACTCAACACATATATATGATCCTACACTTAACACGTAGGTAAAGCTTGCAGAAGACTGACTGGTCAGTCAATCAATGAGTATTTATTAAACACCTACTATGTGTTGGGAACTGGGTGAGGATCTGGTTATACACAAAGAGGTGAAACCATTCCTACTTTCAAAGACTACAATCTGTCAAAAAATGGATAAAACATGGCTATACAGCATACACAGAACAGATATGAGATCATGTTGATGGGAAAGCATTAGTTCGTGGAGGAATCTGTAGGGGTTTCACATCAAAGGTATCACCTGAGCTGATCTTTGGAGGAAGTTAGGGACTGACTAAATTTTTGCTCTTTGTTCAGATTCTTGGACTTCCTGAAGGCGCAGCCTCTGTTACCAAAATGACACCCTTCCATCCAGTCTTACGGCAACGTAGAAAGAGCGCTATTCGATGAACAAACTTGGTTGGAGCTTTGAATGGCTAAAGACCCTACGAAGCATTGTGCAGTAATATTCTAGGAAGAATGATTGTAAGTAATAAAATCAACCATTTTGGTGAATGAACATGAATTAATAAAATACAGATGATTTTAGAAATAAAATCTCCTCCATTTCTTATCTTGATTTGATGGAAATGGAATTTTCTATGCCCTGAATCTCCCAAATGACTCAGGTACTTACTATGCACAAAGCTATCGGACTGACATTCGAGTGAGGCAACAGTCTCCTTCATGTTTTATAGGTTTCATTTTAGAAGAGATTATAGGACTGTGGGAGGGAGCTGAGACCGATGGGAAAGACCAACAGAAATGGCTGGTTCCTATCTCAGCCAGACCTGATCATTGCTATGAATACTAAGCTTTACAAACCTAAAATAGAAGGTTCCCAGGAATTCGTGCTTTTGTAAATTCTGGCAAACAGAATGACAAATAACAAACATAGAATGTTTTGAAATCTGTGGATTTAAGAGGCCTTTTACTTCATTAGGTTAAGTGAAAAACAATGACAAAAACAAAAACTCCAAATTGCTTTTATTAAAGGGATGGGGGTATGGAGAGAAAAGTTCAGACAAAGGTTCTACAACTTGCCATATGTTAATAATAAAATTTGGCTATTTCTGTGGGAACAGAATCGTCCATGTAGGTACAGACTGTAATAACTCAATTATAGAAACATTTTTACAACCATTAACAAATGGCCCTTTGAACACTAGTTCTGGAATCTTGTTATCTCAGATTCCATGTGTAGGTAGGGAGGGTGAGATAATCAGTTATGGAAAGCATGGCTCAAGCCCCCATCGGTGTAACACTGTTTATAGATCAGTCAGAAATTGTCAATCAAATAGCAAAGTACTTAATACAAAATAGTAGTGTTATACACATGCACACAGAGAGGAAAATAAGCAGACAATAGAATCTCTCCATCTTCTCATGATAGCTCACATGGATGGTGATCAAAATGTATATTTTAGGGGCACTCCTCTGATGCTGGATTTTCCCTGGTCAGGGCTCTGGGGCTGCTATCTCCTTCCATGTAGAATCAATCTCCTAACTTCCCACATTTCTAGAGTCCAAGGAAAGGCCAGTGTTGGCTTCAGTACCCATATCTCTGACTCAGTAGACTGTAACCCCATACCATGAGATTGATCTGCTTACGCTTCCCATCCATGGCAGCACAGTAGCACCCCAGGGCAACCTTTACCTACTCACCTGTCTATACGGTTCCCACTTAGCTTGCTTCAATCTTTTCTTCCAAATTCCCACCTCCTGACCCAATTCCTGCCTCCAGGAAGAAGTCTCTTTAGACTCTGACACTGGGGAGCCTCTTTCAATGAATGCTGTTGCCTTTACCTCCTATTATTAAGTCTTGAAGCCAAGCAGTAATGCTATATCAAGTGTGTCCTGACATGCCCCTATTATGTAGTTTACAATGAGAGTCATTTTGGAAACTGAGGCTCAGAAGCTTAACAATTTTCTCAAGATCACACAGCTAGTAAAGGTCAGAACCTGAACTGAAACTTACATCTTCTGACTTCCCTACACCAGGGATTATGCATAATTACAGAACAATAATACTCAAGTCAGATGTTGAGACTGGGGGACTAGAGGCAGAGAAGGGAAGTGCTTTCTAAATATTATCTCATTTGAAAGGAGGACCTGTATTTCTCTAGGACATTTAAAGGCAGCCTTCTTACTTAGTTCTGCTTCTCCTCTTGTACCCCTTCTTCCCTTTCCTTAGCCTTTCTCTCCCCTTATCCCTTTATTCTTCTTTTCCTCTTTGTCCTCTCCCCTTCTTCCCTCCTTTCCTTTGTCCTTTCCTCTTTTAGAGTCTTCCCTTTCCTCTTCTGTCCTGGTTGATTGCTTTGCCTTCCTTCCTTTCTCTATCCTTTCCCCCTTCTCTCTTTAATCTTTTTTTCCCCTCCATCTTTCTCCCTTTCTGTCTTCTCTTCCTCTCTCCCCCTCCTCTCTCCACTTCCTTTAGTCTCCTTTCCCTTCTCTGCTCTTCTCTCTTTCCTTCCTGCATAGGGTTTTTCTTTACATCTCTTGCCCTGAGCTCTGGAACCCTGTCCCCCACCCCGCTAACTCCCCACCCACCCCAGTTATCAGGGATAGCTGACTCCCAGCTCCCTCTCTGCTTTGACTTCCCAGCAAAAGGGCATGGTTAATATCTGATTAGTCTGAGTTGGCAAGGAACCCCAGTGCTGTCATGGGCTTTGTGCCCATATGTTTTCATTTTCACATGATTGCAGTAAATACATTTCCTTCCTGATACGTTGAATGCTGCTGAGCAGCCTTCAAGAAAGATTCCAGCTTTCTCTCCTTTCTGTGTGCCTTCGTCTGCTCACTGAGGGGCTCCAGGGGAGAAGCTTCATGCCCTGAAGGATGGGCATCTGGGTGGCCCATGCTTCAGGGACAATCTTGATGTTTGAAAACTGCTACTGAGTAATGCAGTTGTCCCTAAAAAGCAGGCTCTCCCTCCTCTGGGCTACATGTAGCTGCAGAGAAACCATGCAGAAATACAGGCTTTGGGAGCTGCCAGATCTGAGATCATAATAGCTAACATGCATATATTGTTTTAAGGTTTACACAGTGCTTCACATTTATGATCTCATCTGGCCCTCACAATAACCCTGGAGGTAAGTGCTACTATTATCACCCCCATTTTGTAGACGAGGAAGCTGAGGCAGAGAGGTTAAGTGACTTGTCTATGGTCACACAGCTAGTGTTTGAGGCAGGATTTGAACTCATGTTTTCCTAACTCCAGGTCCAGTGGTCTATCCACTGCACCACCAGGCTGTCCTTTGATAAAATAAGATGGTGATTTCTATCATCATGAATTTTAGAGCTTGAAGGAAATTTAGAAATCATTCTTTATTTTATTAAATAGAGGCAGCTAGTTAGTGTACTGAATTGAGGGGACCTAGCACCAGGAAGACCCAAGTTCAAAACCAATCTCAGATGCTTAGTAACTGTGTGACCTTGGGAATGTCACAGCCTTTCTCTGCCTCAGTTTCCTCATCTGTAAAACAGGGATGATAATAATAGCCCCTACCTCCCTTACTGGGAGTCTACTGAGCCAATGAAAATCACAAGTCTAGACAAAAAGAAGAAAATAGATCCAAGGCTAAGGTTAGAGACCAACCCTCTTTCCCACCTTTCTAAGTATCCCCTCTGTCAAGGATGACCTGGAGTTTCTTAATGTTGCACACCCTCCTGGGACTACTTCATAAATAAATGCATTAATACATACATACATATATATATATACAGATAAAGGTATTTATATATATATATACAGATAAAGGTATTATATATATACAGATAAAGGTATTATGTTTATGATTTAAGATCATAGTTATGTTTTTACATGTGCTTGTTGACTCCATTAGAATGGAAACTTCTTGGGAGTGGGGAGTGTTTCATTCTTTGTCCTTGAATCCCTAACACCTAGCCTGGTGCCTGGCACATAGTAGGACTTAACAAATGCTTGTAGATAGATTAATTGGTCTGTTTCTCAAGGCAATTTCCAGCTGGCTTCTTTACCCTTCGCTCTAGAGACCCTGAGGAAAGAACAGCTTGCTTCAGATTTAGAATAGATACTCCATATCAGCTCTATTGTATGTCCCTTCTCTCTACTCACACCCCTGTCATCCCAGTCCAAGCTCTACCCACCTCCTGCCTGGATCATTATCACAGGCTCCTGATTGGATTCCCTGTATCCAGATCACCCCTTTTGCCAAACCCTCATTCACAGGTCTCAGAATGAGCTTTGCAGGACACAGGGCTGGTGATATCATTTTCCTATTGAAGCATCTTCAGTACATCTTTATCAATTTCTCCATCGACTCAGGGAGAAAATCCAAATGTCTCAGCCTGAAATTTGTAAACCTTCATAATATGGTTCCAGCCTGCTTTTCCAGACCTTTCCCATAACTCCACTACGTTCTAGCTTCCTACCACCATACCTTTGCCTAGGCTGTTCCCCCATGCCTGGAAGGCAATCTCTCCTCACCTTCACTTTTCAGAATCCCTATTCTCCTTCCAGGCTCAGGCTAGGTACCAAGCAAGTTTTGAGCTCAAGGCCTCCTGTGACCCTGGGCAAGTCACTTAACCTCTGCCTTCCTCAGTTTCCTTAATTGGAAGATAGGCGTACATATTAGCCTTCCCTTTCAAGGTGGTTGTGAGAATCAGACGAGATAATATTTATAAAGTGCTTAAGACACTGTCTGGTACATAGTAGAAGATTAATAAATGTCTGTTTCCTTCCTTTCCTCTCTCCCTCTTCCTTCCCTCCTTCCTTTGCTCTCTCCTTCCTTCTTTTTTCTTCCTTCTTTTTTTCTTCCATCCTTCCTTTCTTATTTCATTCTTTCCTTCCTTCTTTTTTCCTTCCTTCCTTTTTTCCTTCCTTCCTTCTTTTTTCTTCCTTCCTTCCTTCTTTCTATTTGAAGTCATTGAAATACAGAGGAAAGAACACTGGTTTAGGAGTTAAAGAATCTGGATTCAAATTCTGTTTCCGCCTCTTACTATCTGTGTGACTGGGGCAAAAGCCAAAGATTTGATTAAGAATTATAATAGTCTAGTTAGTGTAACAGTGAGATCTCTTGTGAAGGTTCATTTTTCCATTTTGAGAGACAAATTATTCCAACAACTGAGTTCCCTGGTTCTCAGTCTCCTCCTCTGTAAAATGACTGAGTGTGTTGGACTAGATAACTTCTACAATCCTTCCAGGTCTACAACTATGAGCCGGTCACCTCACTTCTCTGGGTCTCAGTTTCTCCCTCCTTAAAATGGTGCTGTTTTACTCGGTGACCTCTAAGTTCCCTCCAGCTCTAAATCTCTCATTTGGCAATGCTATATTCACATAAATCCAAATAGATTGCGTCGAAAAGTGCCTGTGCCAGAGGTGAGCGCTTTGGATAATTGCCAGTGTCTCAAAAGGATAAAATAAACCTTCACATGAGACCTCATCCTTACACTAGATTATTATAATGCTTAAGTAAATCCCTGGCTTTTTTAAATGTCCTATGAATTCAGTTTGCATATTTTTATTAGGCTTAATACCATTGGATTGTTCTGCTTTATGAATCATGTCAGTTTTTTCTCTGAAGTCTGAAAGAAATGTTATCCATCAACAGGGGAGGGGGGGAAGCTATTAAATGGAGTCTCTTGTCACAGCATGTAGATTCCCATACCAGGGACTCGATTGTCCCATGTCAGCCATTTTGAGGAGGAGGAGTAGTCTGGAAATGTTTAATCCTTCCTATCACTTTCCATCCTATCACTTTTCTCAGCCTGAAAAGCTATTTCTGTACTATTCCTCAGCAGCCGTATTTCCACTAACCCACATCAAGCTGGGTTCATAGCATCAACAATTTCAAACTGTAGGGGACCATAGAATTCATCCAGTCCACTCTCCTCATTTTATAGATAAGAAAAATGAGGCCTCCACAGGTAGACGACCTATCCAACATCACACAGGTAGTACATGCAAGAGCTGAGATTTGAACCCAGGACTTCCGACTTCAAACTGACTGCTTTGACCACTTTGTCATGCTACCTCCACCTGTCTTTCTAAAGAGATAGAGCAGTATCTCTTTTTATTCATTCATTCATTTATTTATTATTTATCTTTGGGAGGGGGTCTTACAAAGGGTGTGCTGATGGCTATGGAAAATCCAGCTATCCAGAAATGCAGGAAACACTTTGAAGTTTAATCTGCATTTTTAAACATTTTTTCCCACCATTTTCTTAAGTTTATATAACCAACAAACAATAAAACAAGGTTTGTAGTTTGTGAGCTGGTTTGAGCTGGCTCCAGCATACCCCTAGATCTTACCAAAGTGCATTTTCCATGTAAATGAATCTTACTTTTTCCATACATTTTTTAGTTTTTGTCACTTTTGATGAAAATCTTTCTAAAATATATTACCTGTTTTTTTTTCACCTTGAACATAATAACTTATCCCTTAAAAAGTTTTTTTGATGACTCATAGTTATCAGCCCTGACCTGGATATTAAGAGATCTGGGTTCTAGTCATGCAACTATTATTTAGGAGAAATCCATTCATCCATCAAGCATTAATTAGGCACTTACTATTTGCTATGTACTTTATTAGGCACCAGGGATACAAAGACAAAAATGAAAGAGTCCTTGCCTTCAAGGAGTATGTATTCTATTATTTCTACTATTTTTATCTCAGTTTCCTCATCTGTAAGATGATGAAGTTGGAATAGGTGATCTCTAGGGCCCCTTCTAAGTCTGACCCGAAACGATTTTGTCAGAATGGTGCAGAGGGAAGAGAGCACTAGATTGGGAATCTTGTTTTTCCTCTAGGTACTGCTCTGACACTGACTGGCTATGTGACCTTGGACAAGTCACCTGACCTAAAAGTACCTCAATTTCTTCATCTGTAAAATGAGCTCTTTGACCTCTTCCAGCTATAATATTCTGTGAGTCAATGATCATAACGTGCTTTAATATGATGATGCTCCGAGAGTATTGAGATATTTGCCTGCGTTTGCTAGAGTCATCCAGACTGCTATTTTTTTTAAATCTTTTTTACAGTTTGTATGACTTTTCCTGCTCAATAGGATTGTCAGGTATCACTTCTTAATGTTATCAGAGCAATTGCTTCCAGCACTGCCTTATTCCTCTTTCTAATTTACTGCTTCAAATTTGATAAGAGCTAGGAAGCCAGATAACAAATCTCGATAAAAGTGTGAATAAAGCAAGAGTAAATAGACTCTGAATGAAGTCCTAAGGGAATGCTTTTATGAATAATCTATACGCATTTTGTGACATCTATATTACTTATCCCACATGATTTTTTAGTTTATTCCATGGTTCTTGGCTATGGTTTGAATGGTTGAGGCAGATGGGTAAACGTGGTGTTATTGGTTTTCATTCCCATATTCTTGCTCTTTAAAGGAATGGTCATCACTTCTGGCTCTAATGATGACTCACTGTGTAGCCTTGACCAAGTTACTTCATCATTCTGGGCCTGTTTTCTCATCTGCAAAATAACAAAGTCACATTTGTATGGCATTTTATGCTTTTTAACCTTTGGAAGTATTATTTCATTTGATGAAATTCGATCACAAATGAGGAGACCGGATGAGATGGATTATTAGGTTTTTCCTACCTCAATGCCCCATTTATGTCTGGTTTTCCAGATCGAGTGAGTTAAAAAAGTCTTCAACAGGACCCAAATTACTTTGAGGCATTTAGCTCCTTTCCGGTAGACATGTGCAATCCACATTACTCACAGTAGAAATAGAAGGAAAGGTCTCAATTTGCTCTTCCCCATTGTGGCTCAGTCTTCTGTTGCCCTTCTACTCTCCTAAAGGCTGATTTCAAGCTTTGTAGTGGAGTTGTTTCTCTTCTTTCCTGGAGGCCAGGTCCAGGAACCCTGGCCACTCTACTAATACCCCTAGGGCTGCTCCACCTCTCAGTCCATGTGACCCATTCCTTGCTTGAGCTGTTCTGTCTTGAATTGCCTTTTAATGTCTGTCAGGGGCTGAATGGGCTCTGGGGCTTCCAATCTCTCCTCCTTCTAACTGATCCTCCATAAAGTTTCCAAAATAATGTTCCTGAACCAAGTCTGACCATGTCATTCCTCTACTCCATAACTGTCAGTCATTCTCTATTGCCACTAAGATGACATAAAAACTCCTTGGCTTGGCATTACTCTCATTTTACACAATCCAGTTCCAACATACATTTCTCGGATTATTTCTAAGCATTCCACTTTGTGTACTTCTCCCACTATGCCTGTTTGTTTATTTTCCTAACTTCACAGACTATCCCCTACCCATTCCTCTCCTTCTTGCCTTCATCTCTTCAAATCCCTGAAATCCTTCCAAACTCTACTAATGTGCTATCTCCTAAGAGAGGATTTTTCTGGTCTTTATGCTTGTGGGTCTTCTGTCCCTGCTCAAGCAATCGTGTAAATACTTCTCTCTTTATGTGCCATGATCTCTCAGTAGAGCGCAAACTCTGTGGGGGTAGGGTCTGGTTTTCATTTTGAATTCCTGTGCTCAGAGGGTAGGGCCATGCCTTGCATATCACAGGTCCTTAATGAATCTTAGTTGGATTTAGAATAATGCATGCATAAATAACCACATTTTCCCTTCTTGGAGACCCAAATTCACTGGAACCTTGTTCATACTCTGCTGTTGCTTTTTTATTTTGACTTTTTGCTTTATAATGCAAAATATCTTTGTATTTCAATATTAAGACCAGGAGATTCCACCAACAGAAGCGTGGTAGGTGCAGATGGGGCAAACTTCAATTGCTACCTGCCCAGATTAGAAGAGCTAGCTGTGTGACCTTGGGCAAGTCACTTAACTTTTCCCAATCTCAGTTTCCTTAACTGTAAAATGGGGATAATAAAAACACCTACCTCACAGAGTTGCTGGATCAAATAAGATATTTGTAAAGTATTGTGCAAAACCTAAAGTGCTCTATAAATGGTAGCTATTATAAGCATGCACACTCGGAGTATTTGGATAGACAGGTGAGAGGGGGAGGGTAAGAGGGAGGGAGGAAGGAAGGAAGAAAGGAAGGAAGGAAGGAAGGAGGAAGGGAGGAAGGAAGGAAGGAGGGAAGGAGGGAAGGGAGGAAGGAGTGAAAGAAGGGAGGGAGGGAGGGAAGGAGAGAGGGAGGGAAGGAGGGAGGGAGGGAAGGAGGGAGGGAGGGAGAGAAGGAGGGAGGAAGGGAAGGAGGGAGGGAAGGAGGGAGGAAGGAAGGCAGGAAAGAAAGAAGCATTCATTAAATGCCAGGCACTGTGCTTGATAAAGGTGAGAGTCAATGGAAGAAGGAACAGACTAGGTGGGAAAGAGCATGAGAAAGGAATTGAGGTAGATAAGAGAGAAATGACCATAGAACCCAAATTCTACAGAATGCTTTATTCAAAATCACATGTGCACCATATTGCAAACATTGAGGTCCTAAGCCTTGAAGTCCATATCTAAAATTTTAACTCTTATCAAGATAATCATGCAGTAATAACTACTAGGGATGTCATACAACGTGGGCAAGCCACGATCAGAAGTCACTTTGGCTTCATCAATGCCAGTTATCTGGGAAGTACATGAAGAATGTTCTATCAAAACTAATAAGATGGGGGGGGGGTACAAAAACTGTTATCTAGAAGTATCATTAATGGGTGTCCATATTGATGCCCAGCTGAGCTGATCTTCTATAGTATCCTGAAGAATCCAGTGAAAATTCATCCACTTCTTCTCGTTATTTGACTTGTGAAGCACACTGGCTTTTAGGAGCTTAAAATCCTATGCTCTGCTTCTTTATACACCCCAAGAAACAGGTAGCCCAACTCAGGTTTACTCCAACTTCAGGATGAAAACCCTCCTAACCTGATATCTCCAACCATATACCCAGATGATAAACCCAGTACAGAACCCACAGAGCAACATTCTCATATTGTTCTCCCACATGATGTTTGGGCTCCAGTAGGATGATAGGTCTCTGGAAATCTCTGTGATAGCAGCTCTCCCTCTTTTGGAATCTTCCTTCCTTTCACCTTCTGTTCATCAGTTTGTTCGTAGGTCACCACCAACAGCCGAACTGGCTCTTGAAAGCATCATCTTGTCGACTGAATCAGGCCTATTCCAGGGAGAAGCAGCCAAGGCCCTGTTCCAAGTACTTGCTGCATCTATACTCCCCCCTCCGTTTCCCCGGTAACCCTGCTGGCTGGGGTGAGGGTGCTCCTTTTTATAGGTCTGAGATGTACAACAAGCATGACTCATTCACTCATGCTCAACGAGATTGCCATGGGTCAACAGGGTCTTAAGCCAAGAGTACTCCCCGGGCCACATCAAGGAGATGCCCTCAATCTTCTCAATGCAGTGTTAATTGGATGTCCGCACCTCCCACTGGAAGATATCTCCAGAGGCGGAACAGAACAGAATCCTCATCCTTTAACCTCAGGAAATTAACCAGGCTCTTGAAAAACCAAATAGAGCATTTTATATTTGACCTTGTAGTTAATAGAGAGCCACTGGAGGAGACTCCCTTATTTTACAGATGACCAAAAAGTTAAGTAATAATAATAATGGCTAGCACTTATATAGCACCTACTATGCACCAACCACTGTGTTAAGCACTTTACACATAATGTCTCATTTGATCCTCACGATCCCTGGAAAGTTGGTCTATTATTATCCCCATTTTGCAGCTAAGGAAACTGAAGTAGAGGTTAAGTGATTTGCCCAGGAAAACACAGCTAGGAAGCATCTGAAGCTGGTTTTGAATCCAATACTTCCTGACTCCAGTGCCCTGGCCACTGCACCAACCAGCTACCTTAAATGCCATTGGCTCTACTAGTTTCTGGCTCATCCTCCCAAGAACTTCTAAAAGTTGAAAGTTAAGCATAATCCATTAATGGTGATAGGAGGAGAAGACAGGCGGTAGAGACAGACTTTCCTTAAAAAAAGGGAGGGAACGGGGCAGCTAGGTGGCACAGTGAGTAGAGCACCGGCCCTGGAGTCAGGAAGACCTGAGTTCAAATCTGGCCTCACACACTTGACACACTAGCTGTGTGACCTTGGGCAAGTCACTTAACCCCAATTGCTCTGCCCTCCCCCTCCAAAAAAAAAAGAAATTAAAAAAAATTAGGGAGGGAGTAGAAGAGATTGACAATGAGAATTGATACTGATAGAGGGAGAAGAGGCTAAGACTTCCTCTCCAGAAACCTGCTCCCTTTCTCCCACTGGTGAGTTCCTCCTGGAGCCTCCATTTTGTGGAAGGGCCCAGGCAGGTCTACCTTCACTTTCCTGCTGGCCCTTCTGGATTTCAAAACCACATCCCTGCACCAGGTACCTTCATCTGCCTCCACCTCCATTTTACAGCTCCCTTTTGTCCTTTTGATGTTGCCTTCTTCGATTAGAATGTAAGCTCCTTAAGGGCAGGAATGGTCTGGTTTTTGCTTGTATTTATATACACTTAACACAGTGCCTAGTACATATTAGGAACTTAAATCCTTCCTTCCTCCCTCTCTCCCTTCCTTTCTTCCTCCCTCCCTCCCTCCATTCCTTCCTACCTTCCTTCTTTCCTTCCTTCCTTCCTTTCCTTCTTTTCTTCCTTCTCTCCTCCCCCACTCCTTATCTTTCTTCCTTTCTTTCTTCTTTTTGCAAATGGATTTACTAGATTACATAGTAAAAATTAAAGGCACAAAACTTTCTCCCCATAACCTGGGTGGAATATAGGATCTGTGGAAAGAGTAGGCATTGAGAGTGAGATGCTCATGAAGGGAATGCATGAGCCAAAGCAACTCATACCTCTGGTCCTACAAAGCCCTTATTTCCTTTCTCTCCCTCAGAGCCCTCACTTCCCCATGGGGAACACAGCGCTTCTCCTGAGAGGTTTGCTTGGTGGACTCCCAGGCTCTATTTCTCACCATAGCTTTACTTGAGGTTGCCAAGGCTATGCTAGTGCTTAAATCCATCGTCATCTTTCTTCTCTGTTGTTAGTAGTCCCACTGATTGAAACTTTTCTTTCTCTGGATGCATTCTGGGCTTTTAGAACTGGGGTGCTGGTCAAAGACCAACTCTCTTACACAATAATGATAGGCTAGAGTAGAATCAAGAGCTTTACATGTCAACCCAAGGAGTTTGCGTTTGGTGTTTGAAGGAGATACTGGAGCTTCTTAAGGAGGGAAGTAGCATGGTAAGACCTATGCTTGAGTGGCATCAATTTAACAGTTGTATGGAGGTTGAGCTGAAGAGAAGATACTTGAAGGAGACTAATCAGGAAGCTATATGTAGTTGGGGAAGAAGTAACAAAGGCATAAACTAGAGTGGTGGATATGTGAGGAGAGAGAAAGGAATGGTGATTATGGAGCTAGAATAACCAAGACTTGGCAACTAACAATATCTAAAGGGGTGTGGGAGGATGTAGGCCAACTTCAAGATTCTAAACCTGGGTGACCAAAAGGGTGATTATACCTTCAATAGAAATGTAAAAAATAGGAATAGAGGTCACATTGGTGGGAAAGATAATGAGCCCTGCTTATATTGAACTTATAACAATGACTTATGACAACTTATATTGAAATACCTGCAGAATATCCCATTGGAAGATTCCTAGGCTGTTGATAATATGGAACTAGAGCTCAGGAGAAAAGACTAGAATATATAGATCTTGGATCCATGTATATAAAGAGAATACTTGAATCTAAAGAGAGCTGATGAAGTCACCAAGATTTAGTATGGAGTGAGAAGACATGGCCCAGGAATCAGCATTTATATCACACCTACTACATGCCCGGCATTGTGCCAAGTGATTCACGGATATCTCACTTGATCCTTACAACAATCCTGCAAGGAAGGTGCTATTATCTCCATTTTACAGTTGAGGAAACTGAGGCAAACAGAGGTTAAGTGTTAAGCCCAGGGTCACACAGCCAGTAAGAGTCTGAGGCTGGATTTGAACTTAGATCTTCCTGACTATAGGCCCGGAGCTCTAGAGCATCGGGATTGTGGCCTTTGTTTTCTTTCAGTGACTCAGTTTATCTCATTGAGCCTTGCTGGGTGCTGGGCCTGCTGCTCCTCTTCTGGGACAGGAAGCCCAGAGACCCATGCCTGGGAGCAGAGAACTTCCTGTATGATGATTCATGGGGCTGGCTGAGGAGAGGGGCCAACTCTAAGAACAAATCGGCCCTGGTCATTCAGGCAGTGCTTGATGATGTCAAAAACTCTATAAGAGGGGAGAAGACAGCTTGAAGATCCCTTTTTTTCCCCTTTGCGGTTGGCGAGGCAGCGGTGGCGAGGGTGACTCTGGGCCAGCCCGAGCTCTCCGGCTGAACCTAGATGTTGGTAACTAAGAATTGTATTGGGTCTGTCTGTTGATATTTGTAACTTGTTTGTATTTTGCTCTGAAGTTCGGAGTGCTGGTTTTTTTCCCCCAAACTAAATGAATGTTCTAAAGTTCAGGGTGCTGGCTGCTTTTCCCCTGAAGTAAGTGAATGAATCTGTATTTGGTCTGTCTGTTGATGCTTGTAATTTGTTTGTATTTTATTCTGAAGTTTGGCGTGCTGGTTTTTTCCCCTGAACTAAATGAATGTTGTCTGTATGCTGCCTGAATGCTGGCTTAAAGTAAGCTGGTCAACCCCTTCACCGTGCTTTCCTTGTTTAAGCAGACAAAAAGAACCTGTGCTTTCCCGGCATGCCGGCAGCCTCCTGGGTGCTGGCTGTGGGTGGATCTTACGCCCCCCACAGAAGCTGCTAGCCGGATTGTTAAATCAGGGATATACCCAAATAAGGAAGCAGAGAGAGCAATGTCACAAAAATCCAGGGAATTCAGAGTATTCAGAAAGAGAGGGTGGTCAACAGTGTCAAATGCTGCAGAGAGCCCAAGAAGTACACCAGAAGCACAATGGAGCTATCTGAGTGAAAGCCGGGAACTAGCTGGATATTTTAAGCAAGCTTCTTAGTCTATCAGGACTCATTTCCCAACATGTAAATGACAATAATAATACCTCTTCCCTACCTGGCTTCAGAAGGAAAGAAAGTGAGAATTGCAGCAACAGTCTCAAGTACCATGATTATCTGCCCCCTAGGAAGTCACAAGTATGGTGATTACCTTCCTCCCCTAGGTCTCCATTAGGATATTCCATGTATGTAGCCCTGCCTTGGGTCCACAGTTTCAAAGCAGCTCCAAAAACTACAATGACATGGACTCCTCCCCAAAGAAGGATATTTGAGACTATAGAAGTGAATGAATGAATGAGGACTATTTAATTCAGGGGCAAGGAAATCTTGAGGGAGCAGGACAACACTGCTCACATCCCCCAAAATAGCTTTCTCATTCATCCCCTTCTCTGTAATCATACATTCTCTTATATGTCAGTTCAGACCTTTATTACTATCACTTGGACTGTGGTAATAGATTCCTAATTGGTCTCCTTTTTCTAGTCTTTTCCTTCTCCAATTAATCCTCCACACAGACTCCAAATTAACATTTAAGATTTCTCTTTCTTTCCTTCCTTCCTTCCTTCCTTCCTTCCTTCCTTCCTTCCTTCCTTCCTTCCTTCCTCTTGTTTCTTTCTTTCTTCCTCTTGTTTTCTTTCTTCTTCTTTCTTTCTTTCTTTCTTTCTCTCTTTCTTTCTTTCTTTCTTTCTTTCTTTCTTTCTTTCGTTCTTCCTTCCTTGCTTCCTTCCTCTTGTTTCTTTCTTCCTCTTCTTTCTTTCCTTCCTTCCTTCCTCTTTCTTTCTCTCTTCTTCTCCCTTCCTTCCTTCCTTCCTTCCTTCCTTCCTTCCTTCTGTCTTTCCTTTCTTTCTTTCTTTCTTTCTTTCTTTCTTTCTTTCTTCTTTCTTCTTTCTTTCTTCTTTCTTCTTCTTTCTTCTTCCTTCTCTCTCTCTCTCTCTCTCTCTCTCTCTCTCTCTCTTTCTTTCTCCCCATTTTACCTAGGCTGGAAGTTCAGGAGACTTCATAGCACAATCTCATTACTAAATGGCGTGGGAGGTTTAAGCCATCCTTTTCCAACTTTGGTCTGCTTCACTCTACCTTTAGGCAACCTAGTGGCCCCCTGCTCCTCGGGGATCATGAACTTGGTGCTGAACTTAGTGGGGCTATCGAATCAGCATAGTGCACTGCAGCTCAGAGCTGATCTCAACAAACCCTTTAGCTTCAGCCTTCCCAGGAACAAGGATTACAGGTATGCACCAAGTACCCTGGGCAATTTATATTTTTAAAACATATCCAGATTATGTCTCTCCCTTAATAAAAAAAAAGGTTTCTATGGCTCCCTATATTGCATCTAGAATAAAATATAAAAGCTTCAGCCTAGCATTTCAGTCCACTTACCTTTTCAGTCTTATTCCAAGTTACTCTCTTTCATGTCCCCTCCATTGTAGTCAATTTGGCCTGCTCTTAACTGTTCATATGTATTTCCTAGTTCATATTTCACCTCTATGCTTTCGCATGATGGTCCCCCATCTCCAACCCATTTTCTAAATTCACTTCCTTTCTCATCTCTACCTCTTAGAATCTCTAACTTCCTTGAAAGCACAGGTCAGGTGCCATCTCTTACTCCCCGAATTCTTCCCCTCTCCCATTAGTTGGTAGGACTGTCTTACTACTGGAATTACTCTGAGTTGTTTGTGTGTGCCGTATATTTCCATGTTGGTGTATGTCGTGTAGAATAGAAGCTCCCTGAGGCCAGGTATTATTTCCCTCTGGTTCTTGTATCCCCAGATAGCTAGCACAGTGTCTGAGACACAGTGAGTATCTAATAAAGGTTCATCTACATGAATTGACAAGACGATCTTGGAGGTTCACATAAAAGTTGGCCTCCAAGGGTTACTCTTAGAACTTTTTAAATTAAAAAGAGAAAGAGAGAAGGGGCTCTTTGGCAAGACTATTCTGCAAGCAGACCTGCTGTCTGCTGGGTAGTCAGATGATGTAAACAAGCTGATTTCCCCAGACAGTTGCATTTTCTGTTTGGCTTGTGCTCTCAATTAGCCAGATGATGTAAAACCAGATTTGGAGGCATTTCCCCCCTTTTTTCTTCCCAGAGCTCCACTTTCCTTCCTCTTTCCCAACTCCTGCCTTCCATTGCACTCTCTGCTCCCCAGCTGTGGAAAACTTTGCCTCTCCAGCAGCTGCTTGGCACCACTGAGCCCTGATTTCTTTGTTTCTTTTTTTCTGCTTGTGGGATTTTTGAGGGGGAAGGAGGAGAAAGGCATGGTAGGGGGGATGGGGAGGAGGACAGCAATCAATACAGTCTTGGACTTCAGGGCAAAATGCCCTTGATCTGACTAGTTAGTTTCTAGCCACTAAGAATATAGCAACTCTACAATCTGGCAGAATGCAGCTGATGGATTTGCAGAAAGGCTCAAGGATAATTGGCATTTTAATGGGAAAATGCCATGTTCCCAAGTGTCAGAATTGCAATAAGATACTCCATGGGCCATTAACACAGTTCTTGGGTAATTAAAGTTGTTCACCCATCAGTCTTGGTCTCAGAACATACCCAAAGCATGAAGGAAGCAGTGTTCCTGGAGATGCCCAATTGTCTAATGCCACTAAATTGGACTCTTAATTATGGAAGTGTTACCCACATATGCAGAAAGTACCATATCTGCCTTTAGTTTTCCTCCCTCCTCTCTCTCTTCCCTCCTTCTTTCCTTCCTTCCTTCTTTCCTTCCTTCCTTCCTTCCTTCCTTCCTTCCTTCCTTCCTTCCTTCCTTCCTTCCTTCCTTCTTTCCTTCCTTCCTTCCTTCTTTCCTTCTTTCCTTCCTTCCTTCCTTCCTTCCTTTCTCCTTCCCCCCCTCCCTTCCTTTGTTCCTTCCTTCATTCCTTCCTTTCTTCCTTCCTTCTTTTCTTCCTTTCTTCCACCCTCTCCTCCTTCTTCCCCTATTCTCTCTTCTCCTTTCTTACTTTCTTTTCCCCTTATTCTCTCAAGTATTATCAAGCCTACTGCAGATAACTATTCTGGAGAGGTCAGACTAGGGAAATAACTTCAGATGGAGAAATTAATTCTTCTTAGTTATCATACTAACTTCATAAGGATATTTTTCAGTTCAATTCATTTAAACTCAATAAACACTTAATATGCCCATCCCTCCAATGTCTTTATATTACTCATCTCTACCCTTCACCATGCCCTCTGGAAATCTTATTCTATTGTTAACAAATTGTCTTTCATATTAGACCTTCTAGAAATTGTTTTGCATAAATATTTGCATTTACAAATAGAATGTAAACTCCTCAAGGACTGTTTCATTTTGCCTCTGTGTTTCTAGTGTCTGGGTCAGTGCCTGGTATATAGTAGATGCTTAATCAAAAAAATCAGATAACATATAAAGTGCTTTACACATATCAAAGCACCATAAAATGCTATTATTATTAATCAATGCCTGTTATGTTGAACTCAATTTAATTGAATGGAATGTTGCTGCTATAAGTTTGGCACCATGAAGCATGCTAGACTTATATAAGATATTATCCCTGCCCTCAAGGAACTTATGATCTAGTAGGAAGGATAAGGCAGGTACATAAACAGCAACAGTACCAACCACAAAGTACAAGTGCAGAAAAAATGTTACAAGAAACTCCAGGAGAGTTCAGTCTTAGGCGGGTGGGATGGACAAGGTGACAAGAGAGATTTGAACATACCCAGCTGGGGGCACCAAGTGATGTAGACAGGAGAGGGAAAGATGCCTTATAGGAGATGGAGGGATGCAGTTTTGGATGGAAAGCTGAAGAGGAAGATGGTCTGGAATGACTGAAGCCTTGAAACCCCAGGAAAAAGTTTGTACTTTATTTGGCAGCAAAAACGAAAGACTTTTGAGTAGAAGAGAGACACGATTAGAGGGGCTTCCAAGTGGAGCAGTGGAGATAGCGCTGGACCTGGAGTCAAGAAGACCTGAATTCAGTCCAGCCTCAGACAGGTAAGAGTTGTGTGACCTTAGGAAAGTCATTTTACCTCTTTATGCCTTGGTTTAGGGATAATAATAGCAACTAATCACCAGGGTTGTTATGACGATCAAATGAAATAATATTTGTACAGTGCTTTATAAACCTTAAAATTGCATAAATTTACATAAAATTTGAAATTACATAAAATTACATATGATGATTAAAGATCTCTTGATTAATTGTTAGGGATTCAGGGATACAGAAAGAGATAGTGAATAAAGCCCTGGATTCAAATTCAGAGAATATGGGCTGGAATTCTAACTCAACTCCTTACTGTCTATGTAACCATGGCTAGAGAAATCCATAATATATAGAGATTGGACTAAATGACCTCTAGCTCTAAGCCTGTGGTTCCATGACCGGAGACAAAGGTGAATACAGCTCTGATTTTCTTTTTTTTTATTTGCTTCAGAAGGAGTTTTCTGACTATAGGTTGGTGAGCTGGACCATAGACTATGGTTTCCATATATCAAATTTTGGCTGAGTCAGGGAAGAACCTTCTAAAGTAAAGCTGTTTCTGTGGTATCCACTCCTGGAAAAACCCATTGAACTCTACCACCCAGTCCTCATCTTTTCCCTTTCCATGGTGGCCACACATGTGTGTCTGCCATGTCTCTCCAGGGATAGGTTCAGGTCTTTAGAATCCAGGAGCTCAGCATGTTCAGTCGTGTCCGATTCTTCATGACCCTCTTTGGGGGTTTTCTTGGCAAAGATACTGGAGTGGTTTGCCATTTCCTTCTCCAGCTTATTTTACAGATGAGGAAACTGAAGCAAACGGAGTTAATTGGCTTGCCAAGGGTCACACAGCTAGTTAAGTGTCGGAGGCCAGATTTGAACTCAGGAAAATGAACCTTCTTGATGCCAGGCCAGGCACTCTATCTACTTCACCACCTAGTTGCCCCCAGGGTTCTAGAACCCTTTCGTTCAGGGTAAATGAATGAGACCATGGGCCTGTGCCCTGAAGGGTCTATTAAAGGTCCCCAGTAAAGAAGGAATCTCTCCCAGGGCTCTAGGTCTATTCTTTGCTCTGCTCCTCTCTGGTCACAAAGGGTAAATAGGGTGAAAAGCCATGTCTATGACTAAGAATCCCTTTTATAACCCAGCACAAAGAAGTGGCTAATGTGCAAATGTCCATCTCACAATAGTCAGAGCTGACCAATTCATCCCTAATTGATCCGCAGTGAGGACAGAATAAATCAAACGAGCATGTGTTCAGAATTTACAGGGAACTGCAATCCAAGTCCCATGCAAATGCTTACCTCCCTGTAAGCTCATGAAGATGAACAGGGAACTCCCATGATCAAGCTCCTCCCAATTAAAGATTTTCAGTCCCTGAAAATCAAAGCAGGATGCCATTGAATGCATTGGTTCATATCCCTGATTCTGGATCGTTCTCTAGGGACCTGGGAAAGCTCCGGATTGTCAAGAAATCCATTCAATGCAGCTGCTGCCTTTGTTCCTGAATGACTGCCTCAGTCCTTGCACTCGGGGCCCCAACCCCCACCTCTAGGAACCCATAGCAATTTCCAAGATGCACGATTTTTAGATGCACTACAAATGAACAATTGTTTATGAGGGCTGGGACCTCCCATTGCTGGGTGAATTTTATATTAACCCCCAATTCAAACCTGTACAAAATTCCATTAACTTCACATCTGCTTTAGTGCTTACAAAGGTCTACCCCAACCTCTAGTAGCACCAGCAACACAGAAGAGGGGAAAGACAAAACAAACCATTCTTCATTCCCCAAAGGCAACACGCTTTGACTGTAAATTACTACAAGGTAGGATACTTGCAGATGGTAGTGGTGGTGATGGTGGTAGAAGATAGTTCATAGATGTTTAACATAAAATGGGGTATATGGATACTTTAGGGACCTCAAGAATACCAAGCATGCCAACTTATTTCTCTCTATCACCCCAACTTTGGAGATACTTCCTGTTAGAAATCCATGATGAATCTTCCTCTCAGGAGCTGCAAGGTAATTCTTGGAAAAAAGGGCTACATTCTACCTTGGCAAGGAGGGGACCCTGAATTTTGTGGTTGACATTAACACAAGACTTTATACACTATATATCTCAAGACAGTCAAAAAGATAGCAAGGGAACCAATATAGGGGAAGAATCCCCTATGTATTTGCCCCATCAGGATACCATGCTCTTGGGCAGGGATTGAGATGAGCAAAAGCATATTAATCAGAACGATATCTTTTTCCCCCTCCTTCTTGTACTAACATGACCAGAGCCCTGACCACTTCCCATCTCTGCCACTTCCTACCTGTGTGATCTGGGGCAAATTAATGAAGTTTCTCAGTTCCCTCATCTGCATGAAGAGGGAGTTGGCCTAGCTGGTTTCTGAGATCCCACCCAGCTCTAAATCTAGGAGTCTCCATGCCTTCTTTTCAGGAGGCAGAGAGTAACAGGGACTGGTCTCCATTCTGGGCTGTGCTATTAATTACTTATGTTGTCTTGGTCAGCCTTCACCTTTACCTGCCAGGCCTCAGTTTCCTAACCTGTAAAGTGTAGGGGGGAAAGGAGTTGGCTTTGATGACCTCTGAAGTCCACTCCAGGTCTAAATCTAAGATCCTCTACCTGGGTGATTCTCCTGGCTCTCTTCCAGCCACACATTTCAGTGGAAGAAACATTGGACTTGGAGTCAGAGGACCTGGCCTTAAAGACTAGCCTTGTCACTTACTATCTGTGTGACACTGAAGTTGCTCTTATCCTCTTGGAAATCATATTGAAGATTTCTGTAATGAGATCATAATAGCCTTTTCCTCTTTGTCTTGGATGACCTCATGGGTTCCTTCTGGTTTTAAATCTATGATCTGGCGATCTGTGCTCCTTTGATCTATAGGGAAGAAGAGAAAGGAGAAGGATTTGTACCGGTCCAGAAAGGGAGAAGAGAAAGTGAAGCTGTTGGGGGAAGGGCTTGGGAACCGCACTCTCCCCCCACCCCCTCTCCCACACACCCTCCGTTCCATCCTTTTCCCCCTCCATTAGACTCAGGGTGTCCTGGGAACCACCCATTTTGGTTTGCCTCTGTTTCCCTCTCTGTCCTCAGCCCATTGCTTTGCACACTGGCCCATCCCTGGAATAACGCCCATTCATCCCCGCCCTTTTCCAAAGCTTCAGTCGAGAAATGTTCCCAAAGGACAGATTTTCTGCTGACGGTTAACTTTGACAGCGTCCGTGTGACAAACAAATCGCTTCCCTACGTGTCTTGGGGTTCCACAGTGCCCTCCTGTGGTCAATAAGGTTTGTGTGATGTGCAAACCACCAAAGAGAGCCTCAGCCAAATCCTGCACACGCGCGCGCGCGCGCGCACACACACACACGACCCTGAATCCCGGCCCCACAAAGAGACCCTCAATCATCCCCCCAAAAGAGAGCCCCAACCACCTCAAGAAAGCCCCAACATCTCCTCAAAAGACAGCCTCAACCACTTCCCCAAAGAAGAGAACCCTAACCATTCCACAAAGGACAGCCTCAACCTCCCCCCAAAGAGCCTCAGTCCTCTACCCCAAAGAGAAAGCCCCCCAAAGAAGAGAACTCTAACCATTCCACAAAGGAGAACCTCAACAATGCCCCAAAGGAGCCTTAATTATCCTCCACGCCAAAGAGAAAGCCCCCCCTCCAAAGAAGAAAGCCCCATGCATCCTACAAGAGGGCCTTGACCACACCCTCAAAAGAGACCCTCAATCATACCCTTGCACAAAAAGGGAGCCCCAGGCACCCTCAATAGAGAGCCCTTAACATCCCCTCAAAGGAGAACCCCAATCATCCTCCAAAAAGAGAGCCCCCCTCTCAAAAGAGATCTCCAAACCTCCCACCCCTTCCCAATGGTGGGGGGGGGGGCGGGTAAGAAATATCCTCTAGTCATTTTCCTTCGAGGAAATCTTCCCTTCCTAATCTCATGTTGAAAAGAGCAGCAGGAATGATTTTTGTAGTCTGCATCTGCTGGGAGGCCCTTCTCATTGCCAGTCTCTCCTGCCTCAGCCAGCCTCTGGCCTGGGATTCTTTCAGAGCTGCAGTCTGGCACAGTGAAAATTCCTTTGAATTTGAAGTGAGGGGTCTGCCTCTGACACTTCATTCCTCTGTCACCTTGGGTAAGTCACTGAATTCTCTTCGCTTCTGTTTCCTGTCTATTATTCATTTAAAACAGTTAAATCATCATTTAGTCACAGGAAAAATGAAAATAACTGTGAGAATTGGGAATAGAGGCTCCCAGGAACAGTCCCTAGGTCCCATCCAGAGGACCAGAGAAAGGCCAGCCCAGGTCCCAGGTGAGGAAAACAAGTTATTTAATAGCTTAGTTAGATGAGAATAGAAGGTATGTCCTTTTAAGTGGCCTGTGTTAGTGACAGTTTCAGGGGCTCCTGATCTCAGTACTTTTCAGAGGGTCATAGATTCAGGGCTAGGAGGGATCTTGGTGGTCTCCTACTCTAACACCCCCATTGTTCAGTTGATGGAACTGAGGCCAGGAGAAGTGAAAAGACTTGAAGGTCATGCCAGTAGTGAGGGGCAAAACCAGGATTTGAACTCAGATTCAAATGTCCCATGTAGCCTTTCTCTAAGGATCTGTGATCTCCTCCATTAGGGACGCCCTCCCAATGGTGACAATCACAGCCCTTCTCACCCTAGATGACTCCTCCTTCTATCCCTTTGTATATGTTCCACAGGGGGTACACACTGGGTCTCTTCCCCAGATCTCTTGACATCCTGTGGGTACCTGTGGAGCATTAAGGCTATCCCGCTACTATCCCTCAGTCTCACTGCATCGTCCACCTTTGCAGGCCTTAAATCTCAGTGACCATAGGAACAAAGATCCAGAGCCCAAAGACACATCAGAGATTGGCTGGTCCAAATCTCTTATTTTATGAGATGAGAAAACTGGAGTTTAGGGAAACTAAGTCAGCATTTTTTAAGTGTCCCTTAGAGATATTTTATTCTTTGACCATCAAGTAACCAGAGTTCTTAATAGAAAAAACATTATTCGTATACTACATTGGTACAATAGCACCTTAGAGACTCTGTTCTTTAAATATGCAATTCTAAAATAAGTCCGCATTCGAGCCGTGATTTGAACTCAGGTCCTCTGCCTCTAGCTGGTACAGTGGAAAAAGTATTGGGCCTAGAGTCAAGAAGTCTCATCATCCTGAGTTCAAATGACACTTATTAGCTTGTGACCCTGGGCAAGTCACTTAACCTTGTTGCCTCAGTTTCCTGATGTGGAAAATAAGCTGGAGAAGGAGATGGCAAATTACTCCAGTATCTCTGCCAAGAAAACCCCCAATGGGGTCACAAAGAGTCAGACAGAACTGAAGAAGAACTGAAGTACAACCACCACTGCTGACTCAGGCCAGTGTTTCTTTCCCTTGTTCGACACAAGAGCTCTATTCCATGTCTCCATTTGTAACAAGGCAACAGAACCAAATGTACTCTAGAAGCTGTCTGTGTTCAAACCTCTGGGGCTATCCTGCTACCCAAACCAGCCACATTTAAAAGAGGGAAGAGTGTTGCCCATAATTAAATCTATTAAGCATCCTAATTGCTTAATCCAGCATCAAAGGACCTCCACTCACAATTTTATTTCAGCCTAATCTCACACTTCTCTTTGCCAAGTATCTCAAACTCTAGTGAAACTCCACTAACTGTGATCCCTTGCTTCCTGCCTTCATGTTTTTCCTAACTTGGAATTTCCTTTCTGGCCCTGGTCTCCTGCTGAATTGCTACCCATCCTTCAGGTCCAACTCAATTGCTATCAACAGTGTGAGGCCTTCTTTGATTTCTCCATTAGACTGTGAGCTCCTTGAGGGAAGGGATTGTCTTTTGCCCCTTTTTGTATCCTTAGCCTTCCTGATCAATATCTTACCATCGGACCTGGATGGCTCTGGAGGAGAAAGTGAGGCTGGTGACTTGGCATGGTCCTCCCTCACTTAAATCCAATTCACTTGCAAATCACGGCATCATCTTCCTGATGTCATGGTCTTTAAGAATGAAGGACAAACAACAACGATCCTCTGTGCACAGTGCCTGGCACATAGTAGGTGTTTCATAAATGTTTATTGACTGACTGATTTCCCACTCTGATCTTCTCTCTCCTCCTATCACTTTACTTTGAGAATAGTCAATAGTTAATGAACATTTCTTAAGTGTCTACTGCATACCAGGCACTGGGCTATATTCTGGGGATACAAATAAGAGAAAAGAAATACACTCCTTGCCCTCAAGGAGCTTACAATCTAAAAAAAAGAAGACAAGACAGCAAAGGAAGCCGAAAAAGGTGGGAAGGAGAGACATGTTTGTTTGATTAAAAAAGAAGCTTTGATAAAAAATACATTTTCCTATTTATACTGTGGCTGGTGATTGGTGTAGGGAACTTCCAATGAAGAAACTGCTTCAACCAATGCAAATCAATACTCTTGTTCAGCTTCAAGTTTGAGAGAGCTGCCTGAGGCTCTGAGAAGTTGAGCGAATAGGCTGGTATGTGTCAGAGGTGCAACTGGCAAGGAGGCCTTTCTGACTCCAAGGCCAGCTCTCTGTGAATCTGTAAACTTTGCCCTTATTTCATATCTGAAGATCAGCGATTACAGCTAAGAAAAGCCTTACAACTTATTCACTTCAATGCTTTAATTTTACAGATAAGGAAACTGAGGCCCAGAGAGAGATTGCCACTGGCCTAAGGGCACGCAGTCAGGAAGTGGTAGTCAAGACCCTAACTCATCTACTGAGGCTCTGACACTATAGATGCACCCTCAGTTCATAGGCGTATGAGGCAGAATTGGGATCCAGGAGGCCTGGCTCTGGGTCTACCACTTTAGCCGCTGCACTGGGCTGTTTCTCTAAATAAATACTTGCTATGGTGAGAGCATTGGTGTGGATGTGCTGGTGTGTGTTTGAGATGTTAGAGGATTAGCCTGCATAGAGAAGACATCTGGTAACCATACTCTTCTCAGGCAGAATAGGAGTTTGGAAAAAAAATAAGCCTCACTGATTTTCCTCTCCCACTAACCATAACAACCACTGAAGGTTTCTCTCTGGCCAAATTTGGGGTGTAAGTTTCCCTATGCATAAACCAACTAAGCCCACAGGGCCCTGACATTCTTCCATCTTCTAAGATCACAGAAACACAGAATTTCAGAGCTGGAAGGGACCACAGCCATCATCTGATCCAGTCCAGGCTGGAAAAAGAATCCCCATGCTCAACAAGTAGTCACTGAGCCTTGACTTCAAAACCCCCAGAGCAGAGGTACCCCGTTCCTCTGGGGCAGCCCACTCCCCTTAGGTTCAGCTCTCAACCCAACACTTGTTCCTAACATCATGCCCCTTGATATCAAAGGTGTCCAAGTGGATAGAACTATGGCCCTGGATTCAGGAAGAACAGCGTTCCAATCTGGCCTGAGACACTCACTAGCTGTATGATCCTGGACAAGTCACTTAACCCTTATCAGTCTTAGTTTCCTCATCTGTAAAATGAGGATGATAACAAATAATGTATTTTTTATCAAAGGTTTTTTTTTTTAAATCAAATGAGCGTTTACCTCCCAGGATTGTTTTGTTAGTTCTATTTGCGGTTTCCCCTCTTTTCTTTTGCTCCCTTTTCTACCCTCTGGGGCCAAGCAGAACAAAACTAATCTCTCATCCATGAGACGGCCTTTCAAAAACTCCAAGACAGCTCTCATGTCCCCTTTTAGTTCTCTGATGAATGAAACGCGAAGCTTAACCCAAGCTAAATGATATTCACCGTCTTTTCAGCTTTCATTTCTCTGAAATTGGGGAGGCCCATCAGCCACCACCCAAAATGGCCCATGTGGCTCCCTCCAAGTTGCTGGGATAGGAAACAATGGGTGGATCGTAGGATCATAGATTTAAAGCTAGGAGAGACCTTAAATGTCATCTATTTGGAACCCCCCCGCCCCGCCATCTTCTAGTAAAGGAGTGACTCAGGTCAAGTCATAAAACTGGTAGAACAGAGTTGGACAGTGTTGGGTTTTGAACCCTGCTCCTCTGCTGCCATTCCCCCACCCCACCCCCACACCTTCCTCTGCATCCTGTAAGAATCCAAGGGTCAGGGTGAGCTCTGGACTTGGACCCTTCATTGCACCTACTTTAAGCACTCTCTACATGTTGGCGATGATGGCATCAGTCTGGGGGCTCATGGAGAAGGAAGGCATCCATCCTTGGGGCACACATCCCTGGGCTCTTCCTCTTGGTGTAACCACACCTTGAGGACCTGGAGCAAGTCTTTAGAAACTAATCATGAAGTATTTCTCTGGGCATAGAGTGGTGCCCAAATGTCATATCTACCATACCAGACTGTCAAAGAGCAGAGACAGACAGAAGCTTATTTATCTCTGTATTTTCTTCAATTTATACCTTATATTAATTAATATTTTATCATACATAATTAAAATGTCATAATAGTTATCAATTTTATATTGATAGTCTTAAAAGTATCTATCTATTGAGATTTAAATGCTAATTTTAGTTTGGTCGATATCTCAATGCCTTCTGCTACCTTGGCTTAGGGAGGTTTTTTGATAGCCAGGGCACAGGAGAGAAAGCACTGGCCATGAAGTCAGAGGACCTGAGTTCAAATCCAACTCTGATGCTTACTACCTGTTTTATCTTAAGCAAATGCCTTAGCTTTTCAATTTCCTTGTCTGTAAAATGAGGGTGTTGGAGTAGATGGCCTCTCGTGTTCCATCTGGCTCTAAATCCATATATTCTTGTGACTAGATGGTCTCTGAGATTCCTTCCAACTCTGGATTAACAATCTGGTAAACATGAATAATGTTCGCTTTCCTCGCTCTAGGTAAGTTTTCAAATGGCCTGTTGTTTTAATTTTTATTTATTTATTTTTCAGATAGCCTGTTGTTGTTCAGTCATGTCTGGCTCTTTATGACCTTAGCTGGGATTTTCTTGGCAGAGATACCAGAGTGGTTTGCCATTTCCTTCTCCAGCTCATTTTACAGATGAGGAAACTGAGGCAAACAGGTTTAGGTAACTTGCCCAGGGTCACACTGCTAGTTAAGTGTCTGAGGCCGGAGTTGAACTCAGGAAGATAAGGCTTCCTGACTTCAGGCCTGGGGCTCTATCCACTATGCCACCTAGCTGCCCCCAAGACAGCCTGAGAGGGAGCTATTTGCAGCAGAAAGAACTTGAGTAGGGGACCAGCATGTGAAAATTGGACATTTCTTAGGAGTCTTGAGGTAGAGTCTTCACAGAGTGCTTTTCTGACATTGTTTGAAGTGAATTTAAAAAAATCAGAGGATTGTCATGCTTAGATGCCAGTACAGAACCAATTCTAAAGCCAAGAAAGAGTTGGTTTAGCTACCCTGTGGGTTTTCTGCCTATAGCCCCTCCAGGATTGTGTAATGAAGAACATTGGGTTGTAGTCAGAAGAGACTTAAGTGGAGGAAAGAGTGCTATATTTGGTGGGAATCAGAGCAGATGGGTTCAAATTCTGCCTGACATTTAATACCCAGGTGACCTAAAAACAAATCACTCAACCTCTCTGGATCTCAGGTTTTTTCATTTTCAAAATGGAGTTGATCTCATTAACATGTAGTCCTTCATTAACGTGTCGCACCCTACGAGCACCAGATCTATGACCCTCAGCAAATTTGTACCTCCTTGACCATGGATTAGTCATTTAATCTTTCTCTGACTCAGTTTTTTCATCTGCAAAAAAGGAATAAAAACAGTACCTACGTTAGTGAGTTTTTCTGAGCAACAAATGAGTTTATGCGTGTATAAGGCTTTTCAAACCTCTGAGTGCCATATTAATACCAGTATAACAGAGAGTTGCCTCTGTGTGTGTACGTATGTGTGCGTGTAAGGGGGGAGAGGTTGAATGCCTTTAATATTTTTGGTCTGTCACTTCCTTCTATGTTATCAAGTGGTCAGGCTTCTATTTAAATGAATCCAAGACTGTAGAGCTTTTGGAGGTATTCCAAATAGTGCATTAATGCTAGAAAATGGGAGTGGGATCTCTGAGTTCCCAGGCCAGGCAAACTTTCCTATCCCTGAGGGGGACGGACTGGTATGAGCAAATACCACCCAAGGTTCAGTTATAGCTGCCACTTAAGTGCCCAGGGAGCAGTTGCCACGTCTGTTGGTTGGGCAGAAACTCAGTCTTATTTTCCCCTTTTCACTCCCACTTCTGGAAGTTTCCACAGTCTTGGGAGGCTTTGGGTAGGTGGTGGTGTAATGGAGGGTGGAGGGTCTCAGCAAATGAACCATACTCTTCAGGAAGAGTGGGAATCTTCCTTCTCTCCTGGGAACAATAAGCTAGTTACAGGTGATCACGTCCTGCCTTGGTGCTACCTTCAAATAAACCCACGGCTTACTCAAAGAGAAAAAAGTATGGCCTAGTGGATAGTGCACTGGTCCCATGATCAGGGTACTCATGTGGCATCCAAGTCGATGGTGATGCCATTGTAAAGAAAGTGGAAGAAGAAGAGAAAAGAAAGGGAAGCATAGGCAGGATTTTCCTGAAATAGTGTTCTGGGATAGAGGAGCCAATCAGGAAAGCAGGACTCCAGGGCAGAAGCCCACCTAGGGCACAGTATCTGCTATGGGTGCTGGGCAGTTGGTGAAAAGGCTGAGGAGACAGTGGATGGAGAAGAGGAACACATCTTTCACGTCTCTCCATCTGAACATCTTCCACTCTAGCATGGACCCTCATGGGCTCTCCTCTGCATTATTATAATTGGGTCCCTGCTTCAAATTATTGTTGAACCTCCATACAGCTGCCAAAGTGAATTTCTGAAAGCAGAGTCATAATCCTGCCACTCCTTTGTTTCACATTTAAAGGCTTTCAGAACATGGCGCCAACTTGACTTACTATGATGCATACTTCCTTTCATACATTTGATGGTCCAGTGAATCAAACCTTCTTACTGTCCTTTATATACTACCCTCATTTCCTGTCACTGTGCATTTGTACCACCTGTGAAACATGCCTGGAACATCCACTTCTCTTTATAAAGATAACTATATATAGTTATATGTATAATTATATGTACATATATGTGTAAATATGTATATGTATGTGCATATTATATATACATATATCTAGACATATGCACATATCTCTATCCACTACCTCACCTAGCTGCCTTCATTTATATGTACATGTATACACACACACACACACACATGTAGAGATTCAAATGAATTTATGCAGCTAGGTGGTTCAGTGGATAGAGGGATAGAGCACTGGGCCTGGAGTCAGGAAGAGTTCAAATCCATCCTTAGACCTTTCCTATCTTGGGCAAGCCACTTAACTCCTGTTTACCTCAGTTTCCTCATCTGTAAAATGGAGATAACCCTACCTCATGGGGTTGTTGTGAGACTCAAATGAAACACTAATTGTAAAGGGCGTAGTGCAGTGCCTGGTGCATAAGAAGCGCTACATAAATGTTAGCTATTATCATCATTATTACATAGCACTTCAAAGTTTACTGAGCATTTACATTTGTTAGAGCTTATTTGATCCTCCCAGCCCTTGAGGTAGATGCTATTATTATCCCTCATTTAGAGATGAGGAAACTGAGTTTGAGGGCTGCACACCCAATCCTATCCTCTGAGGCAGGATTTAAACTCAGGTCTTCCTCACTCTATGTCCAGTTCTCTAACCATTGTACCCCTCTTCCCCTCTGCTTCTTAGGATCCCTAGTTATCTTAAAGTCTCAGCTCAAATGCTACCTTCCCCACAAAGGTGTCACCCCATCTTTTCTCATCCCATCAGCTGATAGTGCCTTCTACCCATCCAGTCTCCTTGTATCTATTTTATGCCCATTTTTTCTAATGTAAGCAGCAGTATTGCCATTGAGGATAACATTTAGGGGGAGTGGTCTTTTCCTCTGCAGTGAGACTAAGTTTTAGTACTGTACTAAGGTGGCAGGAATAAGTTTGCCAGCTTAGCTGTGTAACATGCAATGTACACGTACAGCCAATTTATTATTACTTAGAAACACTAATTAGATTTACACCTCTCAATGCATGCTATCCAACTTTTCATCAAAGTGGGCAAACAATACCCTCCTCTAGGAACAAACCACCGACCTGTGTCTCTGAGGGTCTGATAAATATTTTTCATACTGGACTCCAGATAATTATTCCCTCTCTCTCAGCCAAAGGCTATGTGTTTTTCCTTAGTCAGGCCCTAGGAACGGGCTGATGGCTAAGGTCCCAAGAGGGTTTGTTTTTTTTTTTTTTTTTACTGGTAGCTATGGGTGTTGTGAATTGTTTGCCATGTAATTTGGTTGGTGGTTTAATAAATGAACTACTGATAAAGTCGTTTATGATATTTTTTCTTGGTGGTCTGTATTATCAGAGGATCCGTATATTTTATTAGTTATTTTAGAACAAACACACATTTTTTTTTTTTTACTGTATCATACCTCACAAGTGCTTATCTTATTGAAAAACGGCTTACTGGAAACAGCTCACAAAATGGAGGCTCAAAAATGGAATCAGTTATGCTAAGTTTACATACTTAGTACTATTATCTTATTAAAGTATTAAAACTTATTCTTCATATGCCTTCTTCCTGACTGGAAAGAAGAGGAGCTGATCTCTTAGAAATGGTGCCATTTTCCTCCCATTGGCCTAGTTTGGGGTCTTAATCTTCTTGGTCAAGGACTTCTCTGCCCCTCCTTTCTGAATCATAGGGTGGAGATTCCTGCCTAAGGTACCCTTATTTGAAGCAATGTGGCTACATTGAATAATGAGCTCAAGGTTATAGCCTAAAGGTAATGGCCTGAATCCATAAGGATCCTTTCCTCTGTTATTTTAGAGAACTTAAAAAATACAGGTTACTAATAAAATTACCCCAGTTCAGAGCCCCCATATTAGAATTAAAATCTGATCACGAGGGCAAAGTTGGATGCCCTGACCTATTTAAATTCTATACATTCAAGCTAGCCCTCTAATTTGCACTTTCTGTACATAATTAAAGCCATATAGGACTCAAAAGGAATTAAAATAATCTTATTTTTGTCTAGAGAAAGCCAATTTTGAAGTGCTGTTGAAAATAGCAAATGGAAAGATTTAAAGATGGATTTAAACACCCTCCCTTTCAGAGGAAAATAAGGGAGAAGGAGAAAGAGAAACTTCACTCTCCACCTGAATTTCAGGGGAGAACAGTTGCTTCACCTCTCATCAGGATTCTTGCAATGGGTAGAACAGTATGTGAGGAGAAGATACAGTGGTCCAGTGCTCACTCTCAGGTCCCATTCAAAGTATCCCTCATATCCAATCATTTTGGAGAACAATGGGGACTTATGCCCAAATTGTTATTAAACTACCTATGCCTCTTGACTCAGCAATACCACTACTTGGTCTATTTCCAAAGGTGATTAGGAAAAAAGAAAAAAAAACTCTATGTTCTAAAATGTTTATAGCAGCTCTCTTTGTGGTGGCAAAGAATAGGAAATTGCAGGTATGACCATCTATGGGGAATGGCTGAACAAGTTGTGATATATGATTGTAATGGAATGCTGCTGTGCTACAAAAAATGATGAGCTCACTGGTTTTAGAAAAAAAAATCATGGAAAGACTTGCATGAAGTAACGAAGAGCAAAGTGAGCAGAACAAAGAAAATATCATATACAGTAACATCAATATTGTTTTAAGAATAAGTTATTTTGTCTATTATAAATACCTCAAATTAACTATAAAGAACATCCGAAAAAAGATGCCAGCAGTATCCAGAGAAAGAAGAAGTATGTATAGAAAAATTATATATGTATATGTGTGTGTGTGTGTGTGTGTGTGTGTGTGTGTATTTGTGTTTAATGGTAGCCATCTCTAGGGCAGGAGGGAGGGAGGGAAGGAAAAAAAAATTACATGATAATTTTGTTATATATTTGAAAGGAATAGCAAGTTGTGCATAGTAGATTTGCAATTTCATGTATAATTGTCTTTTTTATTGTACTGTGTTGTAAAAATACTAGTTTTATTGCATAAATTAAAAATAAAATAAATCCATATTGAGGAATGTAAAAAATAAAAAAACAAACAAACAATAACAAAAACCCCAAGCATCTCTCTGCTGGTAATGCTGCTCCTTTAGTTTAGTCATAGATTTCAAACATAGAATGTTTTTACCTTAAATATGGAGCAAGACTTTGGGCTAATTTTTTCAGAGCAAACCTGGCAATATCACCTGCTTGCAGTTGTAGGGCACCCTTGAAGGGTCAGACAGTATATTTCTCTAGTGTTATTGACTCAAGCCTTCATTTTGCTGAGTTTCACTACAAAGCCAGCCATTAGTAATTAGCATTCCAATTCCATTTAGCCAATGATTAATCTACTTTTCCAAAGGAATATTTACTGTGAAGCTATTAACAAAAAGAAAAAGAAAAGCATTTTCCCTAACACCTGGGAGCATACTCTCCCTTATACTACTTTAGTACCTGGAGATAGAGGGCTTAGATTTGACACAGTTTCTACCTAGAATTTGCAACAAAAATTTCACTTCTGAATATAGCATAGCCAATGGAGGCATGATTCTGAACCTCTCTTACTGCTGGATGAGGCAGGGTAGATCACTTTGGACTCTACTTCTCATCTCTGACTTTATGCAAATCTTGGCATGGAATCCAGTTCCCAGACTTTTGATGGCTCACTCTCCTGGCCTTTTGAAACTCACAAGATGGTAGCCATCTCCCCTTTACTGAAAAGCAAGTGTAACCCTTGTCCCAAAGCCCATTGGTATGGGACTTCTCCTTATTGATGGAGATAAATGCCCTGGTCTGTGTGAGGGGTGGGGCAGAGTTGGTGAGAGTCAAGAGAGCTCTATACCAGTCCCCCTTTGAGACTCTTCAGGGCCAGTCCTCTCTGGGGACTCTAGCTTTGAGTCTTCAGGATTTTTCAAGCATCAAGTTGCTTCAGGCACTTACGGCTTCCTGCTTTGAGAGATAAGATAGAGGAAGCCAACCTCACTTCAGGTTGCTGAAGGAAAAGACTATGAGAAGACCTGAAAGGAACTGGCAATCTCTATCATGTCCACTCAGGGACTGACCTCAATTACATTTGTATCCCCAGCACTCAGTGTCTGGCACATAGTAAAGACTTACTAAGTACTTCTTCACTGACTGACTTACTCATTAACAAATTAATTCCTTGGTGCCATTGCGAGGACTTCAAGGCTGATGAGAAAAATGATTATTAATAACTAATGATTTGGAGACATTCAGAGTTCCTTCTTTTCTCTATCCTCCTTTCAAGACCTCAGTCTCTACAGGTTGATTGAACCTTCTCCTCTATCCAACTCCTCTATCCCTATCTATCTATCTCTAGTCTAAGGTGAATTCCATTCAATCAAGCTTGGGTGGAGACAGACCCTTTTGTCTAACTTGCCCAAGTTTGAGTATGACCTAGTTTTTCTGTCCAAGGGTGACATGATGTCACTCTAAGGCCCTCATTGGTGTAAGCACACTTCTCTTTGTAAAGTCCACCTCTCATTAATTGTTAACCAATCAGAGTTGATTGCCATTCTTTTGATCACTCCTCTGCCCAAAGGAATATAAATTTTGATTACTGAAACCTCGAAAGGTATCTTGGGGTTTGGGGGTTAGACATTTTTTCCCTCTTCCTTACTTATTTATCCATCATTAAAAAAAAAAAAAAACAACCTGAGAAAATGAACTCTTTTGTCCCGTGTAGTTTCATTTATGATTTCTTGAAATCAAGCTCTGGGAAACTACGCTTTGATAAAGCCCAGTGGGATTCAAATGGAGCTACTTGATCATGACTTAAACCCAAATAACTCTGGCTGTCATTGGCTGGGCAATAATAGGTCCCAGCCAAAGCCTCTCTGGGTCATTGTTTGGATTTTGATGGCTCAGGGTAAGTGTAAATAGTAATTGTTTCTGTTCTAACCAGAAACTCTGAGGGTCTTCCCTTCCCATTTTTATTTTATTCTGTTTTATTTTATTTTATTCTTTTGAGTAGGCAAACTGAGCCATCTTTTGCCTCATTTCTTACCGAACCTTGACTCAGACAAACTGAAACCTGGAAAAGACCTTAGCTTAAAAAAGCCAAGGTCTCCCACAGTATCATCCTGATTTCTATCTTGCCACTGTACTCAAATAACTGAAGGAGGGAGTGAGGCAGATGACTTTGCACAGCACTGCCTCACTTAAATCCAATTTACTTGCAAGTGAAGACATCAGCCTCCTGATGTATTGGTCCTCTTTGGGAAATGAAAGACAAGCCACAACATAAGCCTTGAGCCCCTACATTCTAAGAAAGAGACTAAATGACCATCCTTTTATTAAAATGCTGGCATTATTAATAAAATGATTAAATTACCCAGAAACTATGCCTCTCAAACCTTTTTAATCACCTGGCCAATGTGAATGGGACTCCAGATGTCACCCAGCGTTGGCCTTGGGCTCAAAAATGATTTCCCTTGCCTTTGCTTCAGTGTTCCACTTTTGTATCTCCATGTCCCCATCACTTCCAATTTTCTAACCTCCCTCACTAGAAAATGAAACCCCAAACTACCTCCTCCTGGGGTATGGCTAACATCTTGCTTCTGGCCAGTTTGCAAAATTCCTGGTTTTGCTTATTAATAATCCAAGGATCTGGGACCAGAATCCTCAGTCCACCAGGCTCTTCTCCCTCCCACCCTGTCCACACCCCACCTCCAGGGTTCCTGAACCATTCTGTATTTCTCTTTGTATTTGGGAAGTTCAGATGAGTCTGAAGGGCAAACTTGTGAGTCATAAATGGAGAGGGAAAGAGCCTAGAGTAGCAGAAGGAAAAGCCAAGCATTTAGTTTGGTGAAATCTCTAGAAATTCCTCAGTTTCCTCATCTACAAAATGGAGACAGTGGCCTAGATGGGTTCCTTACAGAGCCCTTCCAACTTTATATCATGAGCCTATGAACTATTCCTCTTTTCTCACCCTCTGAATGGAGGAAAAGTTTAAGAGACATAAATTTCTGAGTAATTAATCATTTTATTAATTATCACTAATGAATAATTAATAAAAAGATGGTCACTTGGCTTTCTCTGATGAACCAACGATAAATCATGTAGGCCTCTCAATGTTTATATGCCCTTGGAAGAGTGGGTGTTTCTAACCAGCAAAACTCAGCTCCGATTGGTTAACAATTAATGAGAGAATATTATAACGAGAGGTGGACTGATTCTAATTAAGGGCTGAGAAGCTTAACTTTGATTATGTCACTCTTGCTTGCAGACCACCTCCGGCCTGCCAATCTAGAAAAAGGGATCTACCCCACCCCACCCAAACCTGAGTAGAACACAATGGGCCAGAATTCACCTAGATCAGCTTTCTCTTTGTAAGGTTTTTTAGTTGGGAGGGAAGCAATTCCACCTGGATGAGATGCTCTAGGAGGGGTAAACTTTTGGGCAAGGTCGATAATGTCCTTCAAAGATGGACTACATAATCTACAGGGAGTTATTTCTGAATAAGGACAGAAGGAAAAAAGAAAAAAATCTTAATCTCTATTAAAAATTAGTTATTAATATAAGAAAGAAACAATTATTTCTCTCAGAAACCCAGATGTGGATAGCAACAGCCCAGTATGAGTTGAATAATCTCATCCCCACTGTTTCAGGAAGTTTTTTTCAAACTTGGAGATATAATGCCGGACAAATTAGAGTACTTTTATTGCTCCTGAGTAAATGAGGATACTCCTGGTCAGCTGTCCCTCCTGGGTATCTAAGAGACAAAGTATTTTGGGATTTGTGGTTATCATATATGAACCTGGTATCCAGTGACTCTTGTAGGGGAAGAATTATTCTTCTCCTGGGGCAAATTGTCTTTTTTTCAAAAGTCAGAGGCCAACAGGAAGAATTGGAAAGGGAAATATGTCTAATGAGAGGCTAACATTATGTTGTAGAAAGAGCACTGGATTTGGAGTCAGGAAGATGTGTTCAAATCCTGTCTTAAGTACTTAGTAATTGTGTGACCCTGGGCAAGTCACTTAATCTCTTTCTGCCTTAGTTTCCTTATCTGTAAAATAAAAAGTCTGGACTCAATGGCCTTTAAGGTCTTTTCCTACCCTGAATGTATCCTCTTATCAACCAATAGGAGAAGGTCCCGAGTTTGGAGGTGAGTCTCCAGAGCTCTGATTCACAGAAAGTGCTTTTGTTGTTATGTTGTTTTTTTGCCAGATTGAAGATATTCTAAAAATGTCTTCCTTTTTAATGGTGAAGAGTGATGCCATGTAAGATTTACTCTGGTATAGGGTTTTCTCCCAGCCTGAGAACACAGCTGGTTTTTCTTGCAGAGCATGATGCTCTGCTGAATTTCCAAGATCACAAGTGCATTCTGGGAATTGAAAAGAACTACAGGGAGATATGGGGCAGAGAAATGATGCTGTGCATGTAGCACTGGATCTGAAGTCAGGGAGACCTGAGTTCAAATCCAGCCTTAGATATTACTAACTCTATCACTCTAGACAAGCCTCATTTTCCTTAACTGTGAAATGGGATAATAATAGAACCTCCCTCCAAGGGCTGTTGTTGTGAAGATGAACCGAGATAGTAATTGTAAAATGCCTGGCACAGTGCCTGGCACACAGTAAGCACTATGTAATTTGTTAGCTGTCATTATGTATTATTATAAGGAATGATGTCTGACATTTCCAGAGCTGCTGAGGAATTGTAGGAACTTTACCCTTGCTGTGACTTTAAGTAACCGAGGATGTATACAGATCTTTTGGATTTGCTTCTTAGGGGAGGGAATCTTTATTTTTCATGAATTCATTCAAAGATTTTATTCTGTTTTCTTCTTTTCTATCATACTTTATTTTGTAGCACTTAGAACCCAATTCTTACAAGGGGAAAGTCAGTATCAGAATAGGAGGTTGGGGAGGATGGGGGTGGCGGGGGGGAAGCATCATACATACCACGTCCTACATTTCCAGAGCAGAGGCCAGAAGAGTGAGAAAATCCCTTAAAATCTCCCTGGGTCTTTTGTGTCCAGAGAGAGTTGACTATGCAGGGGCTACCTACATCTATAATATGAATCTATGTTAAGATGTTAATCCAGGATGACTTTGGTCCTACATCTGAGTCATATTGGTAGTACTTGAGCCAGTCACATAACATCTCATTCCCCAGGCAGCCAATATGATGAGTTTCCTTATCTGTAAAATGAGAAGATTGGATCAGATGATCTCCAGCTCTCCATCTAAGATCCTATGAGTTGTAAGGCATACTAAGAGTGGTTGTTAATTGACAATAGCGGAGGAAGTTTTCCCATTGGGAGTTCCTTATATCAATCAAATGGCAAATCTGGAAGATAATCATCTATATCCATTTCTATGTCAATATCCATGTCTATAAATATTGCTACATATAGACATATACATATATCCTATATATAAGCATAATTGATATAGATCAACATAATTGAAAATGACTAATAAATCTAGACAATTATAGATTCTTTGACGATATAGCTAAGATTATTTGCCTGATTGAGAAAGAGGGGATGGTCATTAACTCTTTTGGGTTAAGGGGCCATCATCCAGCTCTATTATGACCTGGTCAGACTACAGCAAGCATATTATACTGAGTCCTGGAAACCACAATTTAGGAAGGATATTGATAAACTGGAGGGTCCCAAGGCAGGATGGTCAGAAGAGTAAAGGACCTTGAGTCCATGCCCCATGAGGTTTGGTTGAAGGAGCTGGGGCATAGGGGAGGGGTAGGAAGGGGAAGTTGATTGCTATCTTCAAGTATTTAAAGGGCTGACCCATAGAAAAGAGATCACATTTTCTCTATTTGTCCTCAGAGAGCAGAAGCAAAAGCAATGGGTAGGAGCTGTCTTAAAAAAAGGAAGATTTAGGCTGGATGTCAGAAGAATATTTCTTGTTCTTTGAATCGTCCAAAGGCGGAACAGGCTGCAATGTGAGGAAGGGCATTTTCCTTGATGGAAGTCTTTCAGCAGAGGTTGGATGACCACTTCTCAGACATGTTATAGCAGGGATTCTTTTTCACAAATGGGTTGAACCAGATGGCCATTGCAGTCCTTTCCAACTCTATAATTCTGAGAGTTTTGGGAAACTGCCCTGAGCAATCCAATCCAGCTGGCAGGGCATGGACACAAGTCAAAGTTTTAGAGGATGCCACTGGGTAGCCCCAGGGACAAGCAGGAAGAGACTGATCTGGGAGGGGGCTCACCCTGCTGGGGCAAATACTGGTGCCCAGGTGCTTAGCTGCACCATTGGTCTAGTTTTGAGACCTAGGACCAGTGGTGCTTGACTGACATTATGGATCTGAGGCAATGTAGGGTAGGGAGCACTCAGCAGCTTTGGATTTTCAACTGGGACAAGATACTGCCTTCCTCAAATTGCCTTGAGCTCATTCTTCTTCAATGCTTCCGAACCCTCATGAGCCCTCAAAGATCCACAGTATAGCAGAAAAAGCAGTGAACTTGATATCCTAAATTCTGGGCAGGAGTCTAGACTCCACCACTTGTTAACTGCGTGACCTTAGGAGAATCATTTAACTTCCTGGGCCTCTGTTTTCCAGCAAGGACTAGATGACCTCTATAACTTTCAGATTTAAGGTCTATAATTCTTCTTTTTAAACAATAACAACAATAACCACACACACACACACACCCACTCACACACACACACACACATACACACAAACACCTCCTCCTTTTTGGCATAAAATTCATCCATGATCTAGTACTATTGAAAGAACATTGGATTTGGTGCCCGTTGACCTGGGTTTCAGGGTGACTGTCACTCTTAGTAAATCACTTTTCCTCTCTGAGACTCTGAAGGGAATCAGACTGGATCAGAGATTCTTTCCCTGGAGTATATGGACCTCGAAGAATCTATTATTAGATTTCAGGGTATCCATGAATTTGGATGGGAAAAACATAGACATGCTAATTTATTATTAGAATACGCAAATGCTAAATTACTTTCACATGACTGACTAACTGAAATTTAGCATTACCTTTAATTAATTAAAAATGGTATTCAGGGAAGAGGTCCATAGGCTTCATCAGACTCTCAAAGGGGTGCATGCCACAATGATCTCTAAGCCAGAGCTCACATTCTTTAAGTCTAGGAGTCTAAATTCCATCCTAAATCATGGCTCCCTCCTTCTATGTATAAATTCATTTCTTACTTCAGAAACTCCAAAGTTTTGTCACTAAGAAGCACAGTTTCCTCTATCTGAAGTAGAACCATTTGGTATGGGTGCATAGAATGTTTGTTTCTTTCTTTATTTGCCTCACCGTTCTTCCTCAATAAATACCTTTTGTAATGAATTCATATGACACCTGGGGTGGTCTAGCAGAGAGATGCATTGATGGGGGTTCAGAAGTATGCATTTGCATTGATGATGATCAAAGTATTCTGAGTCTGAGTGTAGCTGAGATTGTTGCATTCAAAAATTCCCCTTCCTTCCAAGCTCCAGGCCCTTCTTTTTCAAAAACCCTAATCTTGTCCCTTTTCCCATGTAAGGTACTGTCCCTTTAAGCCAGATACTTCCCTTATTGAACAATATAGGCCTGAAAGAAAAAAAAAAGACTTTTGCATAAAGAAAATGTCAACTCAACTAGGAAAAAGCAGCAACAGTATTGCTGCTATCATAGATGAACATTTCTGATGCCCAAAAGCAGTAGGAAAATAACTTTAGGTTAATTTTTTTTAAAAACGGTGAAAATTGCCTGTATTACTCTCTCTCCTCACCCTTGCATCATAGAATCCATGGCTCTATTCAAAGCTCAAAGCAAGCACCACCTCCTCCCCAAGCAATGTCCAATCTCCCCAGGTCGCATTTCTCTGAACCCCTACCAGAACTTCTTTGCATTTCCTTTGCAGGCATTTTGCATTAATTTATTAGTATATATGTTGTTTCACACTGCACACTCCTACCGGAGTAGAAAGCTCCAGAAGGCAAGGGGGACTATACTTTTGTCTTTGTATCTTCAGCACTTAGTACAGTGCCTGGCACATAGTAGGCACTTCATAAACACCTGATGAATTGAATTCCTCCTCACAAATACTAAAAATCTTCTTTCCCTCCCCCACGAATCTCACTCTCTTCTCCTTCCCCGAAGACCTGAATTGCCTCTACTTCCTCAAGGGTCTGTAATCTTTTCTCCTCATAATCCCTTCTCCCCAAATCCTAGACATAGCTAGTCCCTGTCTGCTATTTTTTCTGCCCTTCCCTTCCCTCTCCCCCCTAGTTTGTCTCCCTCTGGTTTTCACCTTTCCTCCTTCTTCCCTCCACCAGACACTGTATCCAGTTGGTTCAGGCAGGAGAAGAGGAAGGACCTGGGCTGAGTTAGAGTCAAATAAAAACATTTAGAATGCTCTTTTAGGTCTGAGAAGCTAGAGTGGACTCTAGACACAATCTCCCCTCAGACCTGGCATCTATACAATGCTCAGGATTGTCCTAAAAGCACTTTCACAAGATTACCAAGGAATGTATATATTTTCTGAAATAGGAGGCAGCTAGGAGTGGGGGTGAATTACTTGAATTAAGACAGTTAATTAGGGGTGATTTAATTTCTGGCTTATTCATCTTACTTTCCCAGTGTGCAAGGTAGGAGGTTTCGATATTTTTTAAGCTCAGCAATGAAATAATGGATTGAGGGCAGCCTCAAAGTCCCAGACTATTTGTCTGAGCCCTGCTTTTGACATATATTGTCTGTGTGTATGATCATGGCCATGTGACTCATTGCTCCACTATCAATTAGCTAGTACAAGAACTTTCTAGAGCAAGACTTCCCCATGCTGAGGAAATCATTGGTCCTGACCATTTTTTTTAAAAAGGTGGGTAAGGTAGCTGAATGTCTCAATTGTTAAAATACTGTGTCTGGAGTCAGGAAGATCTGAGTTCAAATTTAACCTCAGGTATTACCTGTGTGACCCTGGGTGAGTCACTTAACCTCTGCCTTAATCCACCAGAAAAGGAAATGGCAAACCCCTCCAGTATCTTTGCCAAAAAAAAAACCAAAAAAAAAAAAAAACAACTCATGGACAGTATGGTCCACAGGGTAACAAAGAGTCAGACATGACTGAACAACAACAAGATGTTGAAGCCACATGTAGAAGCTTTCTTTTGGCAAGAGAGAGGGAAGGTGGAATGGGATAATGGAAATTTAAGAAAAAGTTGGAAATATATGAACATCTCTATTTTTAAGATTCCTTTATAGGGGTAAAGTTGATTTATAAACACAAACTTTTATACTTAGAGATAGGAAGACTGAGAAAAGGCAAGAGATTTTTTTTTTTAGGAATGTAGAAGTATTTCTTTAGAGGTTAAAATAAATTTTAAAAGTAGTTATTTAGAAGGAAAAATCCCTAGGACTTTCATTTTGGGCAAATGACTTAAACCTCTCTGGGTCACAATTTGAGCCCTAAAAATAAGGGGCTTCAATTAGATGGCCTCTAAGTTCCCTTCTGGCCTAAAACCTATGATTCTATAAGCATATGGTTCTCCATGCTGGAGGGAGCATCATTATTGGGTGCAGGCTGAGTGAGGGAAGAGCCCTGTGCTCCCAAGCCACCTTGGGTTTTATGCATTGCACCCCGGATTTTGGACCTTCTGACCAGTAGGAGAGCCTTTGCACAAGGAAGAGGGATGATTATTTTTTGGAGACTTCGGTAAGCCTGGAACTTTGTCTGGAAACACTTATTGGGTTATAAACTAATTGACATATTTCAGGATTGGGGTTAGGGAGAGGATGTTAAAGATGACAGTCCACAGGAATTTATTAAGCACCTACTATGTGCCAGGTATTGTGTTGCAGATGCAAAGAAAAACAGAAGGCAGTCCCTTCTCTCAAGGAGCTTACAGTCCAATTGGGAGACAACAGGAAAATAACTGCATGGAAAGAAAATACAAACAAGATAAATTGGAGATAATCAATAGAGGGAATTAGTATTAAGGAGGATCCAGACAGGCTTCATCCTATCATCCATGGTAAGACTATTTTCTGCATCATGCTGTCCCTTCCCCTCCTCCAAAATGGAACTTTCTCCAGGTACGAGCACTCCTAGGTATGGCTCTGGGCATTTCCACCACCAGCACAAATGGTCCTCTACTCCATACTAGGCTGTCTTCATGATCTATTGCACCTTCCCCATTCCCCACTCCAAATTTATCACCCTTGGTATCAAACACTCTGCTCATGAAACCTCAGATGATAGGCAGACAGTTATTACTAGACTCATACTTGCAACCCTTCCACCTGGGGAAGACCAACAGAAGCTCATGTTTCCCAGGGATAACTTTCAAGAATAACTGGTCACTTCTATGCCAAGATGAGACATTGGATCTGGACTCCAAGATATATCACGGAGTAAGGGGCAGTTTGCACTGGTGGTGTGAGCACCCAGAGCCATAGGTAGGAAAGTTTATACCTGGAAAAAATTCAATTTTGAATGGTGGTGGGGGAAGGGGATTAAGAAATAAACAAACCAACAACAACAAAAAAAAACTCCTGTTCTCAGATAGTTGCATTGGTTTCTATTGGGTGAAAGAAAATTTGTCACGTAAAATAGCTTTTTTTTTTAAAAAAAATTATTATTTATTTATTTTAAACATTCTTTTAAAATTTTGAGATCCAAATTTTCTCCCTCTTTCCCATCTCCTCCCCCACCCACCAAGAAGGCAAGCAATATGATATCCATTATTCACGTAAAATATTTTAACAATTAAAAAGCCAAAATGATTCTGTATGTTATATTTAACTGAATCTCCCCGTACTTTTTGAAAAGCATCAGAAAATGTCTTTGGGCTTTAGGGAAACAGGAGAAACCTTTTCCCCTAGCAGACTCCTTCAACTAGAGGGAGACAGAGTGGCAGCCCTTTGAAGAGGAAACAATAGAGATTTACACTGAGAGATTGCTTGACCTTCCTCTAACCTACCAGTTAGAGCACTAGGATCATTATTTTAACATGGCAGTGATAGTACTTTGACCTTTGACCAAAAGATTCTATTGCTAGACATGTACCCCTATTGATAACAAGAAAGTGAAAAAAATGATAAAAAGAAAGATCTCATACACAGAAAAAAAATTTCTGGCAGTATTTTTTTATAGCAGAAAATAACTGGGGATACAGTGACAAGAAAACTGACTCTAGTGTCAGAGAAACTGGTTTCAAATCCTGACTCTGATGGTTATTGACCTATGTAACCTCCACAGCGCTCAGATTCTTCAGCTGCAGAGTGTGGGGGATTAAATGGCCTTTGAGCCTCCCTTTGAAATCTATTGTCTTAGGCTCCCAGATGCCCATTGATTGGGAAATGGCTTAACAATTTGTGATAAATGAATGGAATGGAATATGTCTATACCGTAAGAAATGATGAATGTGAAGAATTCGGAGAAGCACTGGAAGACTTACATGAACTGACTCAGGGTGAAGTAAGTGGAACCAGGAAAACAATACACAATTGACTACAACAATATAAATAGAAGCAGCAACAATAAAACAATCAAAAGTAAATGCTGAGAAATTATAATGACCAGGCTTGACATCAGATATGTGTGAAGGTATTTGCCTTCATTCATTACAGAGTTGGGGGTAGGGGAGGTCTATGGATATGGAACACTGCAGATAATATCAGACTGTTTAGCTGATTTTATTAAACCATTTTTTATTCTTTATTATGCAAAGTGACTTTCTGGAAGGAAAGGGTTGGGAAAGTTGGAAATGCAGATAAAATTAATATTAAAAATATCAAAAAATTTTATTAAAAGCAAAATCATTGATTTATCAAGTCTAAAACAGATAAGCAAAGCTAATTAGTTTTAAAATAAAATAGATGGATCTTTGATCTTATGGATATGGGCACTTGCCCTGTGTCATATAGTGTCTGGGTCAGGATTTGGACTCAGGTCTTCCTGAATCCAATCTTAACACCCTCTCCATTGCTCCATCTAGCTACCTACACATATGTGTATAGGGATATATGTGCATATTGTATGTTTTTACATTTATATTTGTATGTATACCCACATATATGCCTGTCATCTACCTGCTACTTTGGTACCCTGAGTGTGCTCCTTTCTCTAACTTTGAGACTTCCAGCATCTCTGACTTCAATGCAGTGGGTACTCTCAGGGTGATAATCAGCACAAGATAAGACTCTGCCCCAAGACATTGACTTGTTGGGGAGATGTCATTTCCTCCGCCCAGGAAGGCATTTTTCTTCCGTCTGACAACTGTCATCTCTGCCCTTATCCTGATGGGTCTCTGCCAACTTATGCCACCACACAGCAAAACTTACTTATATGCTGCCATCCCCAGGGTCCCATTGCCATGGCTCACCAGTCCTGAGTTCTACCTTCCCTCTCCACCAGCTCTCATGGGGTCAAGGACCAGACTCTTTGGTGAATATACCCCCACTATGGGTATTTGCTCCAGCACCTCTGGCTGTTCATCTAAGTTTTCTCCTCCTGAACTTTTATTTTTAGACATCAGGAAATCTAAGAGGTGAGGGAGAATCAAAGGAGCATCATGGAAGAGAAGGCATTTCAGAGAATCAAAGAACCACCAAATCTCAGAGCTGGAATGGATCTTGGGGGTCATCACTCCAAATTGCATGTGAACAGAAATCCCCTCTACAAAAACCCTGAATGTTGGTTATCCAATCAATGGATAGTCTGAGACTTCCAGTAAAAAGCAAACTACTGCCTCGTGAGGCACCCTATTCCATCTTTTTTTTGACAGTTCTAATTATGAAGGTTTTTCCCCCTTTTCTTTGAGCCAAACTATGCTTCTCTACAACATTTACCCATTGCTCATGGTTCTGCCTTCTAGCAATAACCAGAAAAAATCCAGTCTCTCTTCTAAATCACAGCCTTTCAAGTACCTGAAGACAGCTATCTTGTTCTAAGTCTTTCCTTCCCCCTCTCCAAGTTAAACATTTCCAGTATATTTCAAACCATCCTCCTATAGACTCATAGGATTCTAGATAATCAGAGATGAAAGGGACCTTAGAGTTCATCAAGCACAAACCTCCCACTTTACAGATGAAGAAACTGAGACCCAAGTAAAAGGTAGCCCATCTGCAATTCAAACCTAGGCTGTCTGATTTCCAGTTCAGCTGCTTCCCAAATCACACTTTACCTTGTATTATAATTATTTATGTTCACATTGTCTTTCCACCCCCAAGCCTCATTAGTACTCAAGAACTTAAAATGGATTGTTTTATGCCATTGTAAGCTCAGAACCTAGCAAAGTATTGTGTACATAATAAGTTGTTAATTAATATTTGCGGAATAGGATAGAATTGGAAATCTTGATTATTTACCTTGGGATTGCTCCATGGCAAATTCAGAATTCCAGACAGGCTTTCTCCAACTACCTAATGCCAGGCTCCCCAACATGCACACTAGGCACATGGCCAGAAATGAGGCAGCTACCAAGTGGAAGTCAACTTGGCTTCCATTTATGGAAAGCTACTGCTTGGTAATAATAGCTGACATTGATACACCACTTAGACATTATTTCTTTTAACGCTCATGACTCTATGAGTTAGGTATTCTGGGTACAATAATTCCCATTTTTACAAACGAGGAGACTGAGCCTCAGGGAAGACTTGACAGAATACTGTGGAATTCATCATGATGATATGGAAGAAGATTCAAGGTAGAGTCACCTATGAAAAATGAGGGAAGGGGAGAAAGAAAGGAGACAATTCTGCCAGTTCTGACCTCTGGCATCTAAGAGCCAGAGTCGAGTCACAAAGAGGCAAATCTGAGGTTGATGTAAGGATAGATTTCTCAATGATGGCACAGTGGAAAGAACACTAGATTTGGAATCGGAGACAAATTTTTAGGTATGTTGTAAGGGACAGGAGATATAGGTCACAATTTGGTTCTGATATTCTGGGATTCTGGGATTCTGGGACATGTTCAGGCTCCCATGGCTAACGAATGTCAGATACAGGGTATGAACCCAAATCTCTCCAGACTCCAGGCCTAGCCCTTGGTTCACTAAAATTACACAATGTCTGTTTACAAATTGTCCAAATCTCCCTCCTCTCCCCACCCCCTACCCCTCTCACACCCTTGAAGTCCCAGCTTTTAGAATAGCCTTTTGTGGTGTCCTGGACCCAGGGGTATACTGCAACCAGATACAAACAGTTCCCAAGATCCATTTGTTAAATTTTCAATATGAGAACCTATACCTTGGAAACTGGCAAATGCTGCAAAGCAGGGTTTGATTCGTTGTTTTGTTGATTGTCTACACTTAAGAAAGTGATGGATAAAAGTTACTAATTCAGGTTGTATTTAAAAGTATGTAGTAAGCACATTTTTTCCTCAGAAAGTCAGTTGTTAAATACTTACATAGCGCACCACTTCTTGGACCCCTTCAGTGATCTAATGAAGCCAATGGACTCCTTTTCAGAATAATATTTTTAAATGCATAAAATAAAATACATGGGATTAAAAGAAAAACAAATTATATTGAAATGTGGTTATCAAAGTGTTAAAACAACAAATTCACAGATCCAAGGTTACCAACCCATTCTCTAGGGGGTCCCACACCAGGACAGAACCTATAGGTAAAGGATATCATCAAGGCAACAAATTGCCTTCAGTAGCTGTAATTAATGTGATTTGCTAAAACGTTATCAAGTCTGTGGCTGGGCCGTTCCCAGTCATCTTGACTTATGTCTTGCCACCGGACTCCGACAACTCTGGAGGAGAGAGTGAGGTTGATGACTTTGCACAGCCCTGCCTCACTTAAATCCAATTCACTTGTGAGTCAAGACATCTGTCATTGGTCCTCTTTGAGAATGAAGGACGAACAACAACAACAGTCAAGTCTACATCAGACCTTACTTCCATAGGACCCAAGCCATGGCTTTACACTGACCATTGTTTGGGTCTTTGTCCCTCTTCAATAACTGTGTTTTGGGTTGTGATAGTTTAAAATGAAAAGCTAACCTCATCTGATGAGAAAAGATGGAGAAGCGGCTATACTTGAGACTTACCAGCAGGGGGCGGTAGGAATGGTCAAAGAGGTTTATAAAGTAGTAGAAAGATGGGAGGAAGTCTCTGAAAACTTGATTTGTTGTTCAGTCGTGTCTGACATTTCATTACCCCATTTTGGGTTTTCTTGCCAAAGATACTGGAGTGGTTTTCTTATTTCCTTCTCCAGCTCATTTTACAGATGGGGAAACTGAGGCAAACAGGTTTAAATGACCCACCCAAGTTCACAAAGCTAGTAAGCATCTGAGGCTGGATTTGAACTCAGGAAGATGAGTCTTTGTGACTTCGGGCCCAGTACTTTATGCACCAAGGCTCCACCTAGCTCTCAAAACTGTTAAGAGAGAATAAACAAGGTAAGGAGAGCAAAATGGCTTGTAGTTGGGTTCAACTAGAACTTCCCCTCCCCACCTGCAAAATGGTATAATATGGACTCTGGAGTCAGAGGATCTGAGTTCCAATCCTACCTCCAATATTTGCTATTTGTATCACCTTGGGCAAGTGACTTAATCCAAGCTCGTATGTAAAACGAGGGGTTGGATTAGATGGTCTCAGAGGTCCCTTACAGCTCTCAATCAAGAAAGTATCAGCCATACTTACCTTCTGTGCAATGACCCTGTTGTTGGGAGCTGCTTATTCCTATCAAAGCAGTTGAGCTAGCTAACTTTGACTCAGAAAAAGTCTAGCTTAGGAGACTCCATTAACCAAGCCCCTTGAGAGGCAATCAGTCATGGCCAACAGGCTATGCTCCTCCATGTGGATGCTGGTAACAAGGACTAATGACAAAAATGACAGAGGACTGAAGACTAGGTGTTCCACAGAGTAAATTTGGAAGGTAAAGAGAATTTTGTATTGACTTGCATAGTGGGTGACATTTGTCTATTGGCTACCATCCTTATGTCTTGATTTAGAATCTATATATATCTATCTATATATCTATATTCATCTCTCTGTCTATCTGTCTGTCTGTCTGTCTCTCTCTCTCTCTGCCTCTCTCTCTGTCTCTTTCTGTCTCTGTGCCTCTCTCTCTCCCTCTCTGTCTCTGTCTCTCTCTCTCTGTCTCTCTATCTGTCTGTCTATCTGTCTCTTTGTCTGTCTCTCTCTGTCTCTGTCTCTTTCTGTCTCTGTGCCTCTGTCTCTGTCTCTCTCTCTGTCTCTTTCTTTCTCTCTCTCTTTCTCTTTCTCTCATCTGGCTCTCATGTCCCATTATTGTGTTGAGATGATCCTAGCTTCCTGAAGGCTATGAGCACAAACTCTAATGGTCCTAGAGAGCTGGAAAGCCTTTGAAAATGTGCCTGGTGATGGACTCTATCTATAGCCTGAGGATCAAGCCAAGTCAGTCTAACTATGTCCAGAGTGACTCATCTCAGAAGGCTAGCCACTAGCAATGGAGCTCTTTCAATCACACCATCATGTTGATGGCATGGAAGGTCTGTGATCTCCATAGGCGGAAGAAGTACCTCAACTGATGGCAGCCTCCATCTTGGAAGAATTATAGAAATGATAATTTTCATATTTTCTGAATCTCATTTTCTCTGACTAATTTACAAGTTGTTTTTGTTATGTTCCAGAAATAAAAAATAGGACAGCATTAATGACTTGTTTTTCATATTTCAATCTTTAAAAACAAATTGAAGTTATTTTTTAAAACAGACTGTGAATAGAATTAGTGACCATTAGGAACCTTTTCATTTTTTTAAAAAAAGCATAATTAATTGGCGGGGGGAGGGATGATTACTTAAGATATTTTCTACAAATTTAAATCTTTGAGGAAAGGCTCCCAAATCTTGTTATCTAGGGCCCTTAGGGGGAACTAATTTACCATCATCTCATTCTGGCAGATGCTGCTCTGTTTCCTTGCCCCTTTCTAGGTAAGCCTAGAGGAATGGAATCCTTCCTTCTGGCCATCTGTTTGCCAATGCTATTTATCAGAAATAGTACCTTTTCTTAAGAGAGGATTGAGCAAAAAGAAAATTAGAGAAGGCAAAGGTAAGACATTCAATGGAAATTTCATGTAAATCTTAGAGCTTTGACTTTGGGAAATATGACTGCTATAGCCCCTCTGTGGGCTTACTCTACCAACCCCTAGAAGGTTGGGTCCTCAGAGGACAGCTAACAACTTCTCTCAGGGTGCTATCATCTGGTAACCCTGAAGGGCTAGGGTTTCTAACATCGTCACCTATAAGCCCTAGTCTTGTGTGCTCTTCCCACTATCAACCAACCAGTTGCCATCAATTAACTTTTTGAAAAGGATATTTACTAAGAAGATATTGTGGACAGGAGGCTCTGTTTTTTTAATCCCCCAAAGTAGGGGTATACTCACACTCAGTGCCTGCAGAGCACTTGGGGTTTTCTTGCCAAAGATACTGGAGTGATTTCCTATTTCCTTCTCTAGCTCATTTTACAGATGAGGAAACTGAGGCAAACAGGGTAAGTTTCTCTGCTCACACAGTGCCTAGAGCAGGTCATAGTTAAAGCACAAAGATAGTGAGGCACACATTTGAGAACATGTAGAGTCAAAGGATACCTTGTAATTTCTCCCTTCTCAGAGTACTCCCCCTCCCAAGTTTGCTTCCAAGGTGTTGCGATGAAAGAGCTCAGCTGGGCTGTCTCCTTGCTGGGTTTCATGTGTTGGATGACAAGGCAGTCCATTACTGGTTCAGGTCAAGTAGGTGGCTTGGTAGCTATAACAGAATCGAGGGGTCCCTACTCCTGACTCTAATTGATAAGGGCACTTCTGATGAGTCTGCTGACATTTCAAAGCTCACAAAGTTGTCACCTGATTAATTCCATCTTGGAATACTTATTCACCCAAATTTATGTAAGAATAAACATAAAAGCATCAAAAGAGAGTCAACATATGTTTGCAGACACATGGCCACCAGGTGGGCAGAGAAGGCAGCTGTCATCCCTGTCCCTATGCAGAAGCTCACAGGAGCTTTCCTCATTCCAAAGCCTCCAGGAAAGCACATGAAAGATCACTTACTCAAGCCTTTTGTATATACACTCAGTTCCAATTGGCAGCTTTTGAATCATCAGTCCTTTCAGTTCCAAAGCCAATTATAAGGCTTAATCACACAGTACTATGACATGACTGAGTCATCATGGTAAGAACCTGGCTACCCAAAGTCCCATATGTTAGCTTGGAACAAGGCAAGGAATGTGTACTCATGCCCCAAAAGACTAGACCCTCATTGGCCAGTCTTCACATTGCAATGCCATTCATACCCTCTATTCATTCTGTGTTTGAGAGTAATAGAAATGAGATCCTCTAAGTCCTGATCACTGGCTCCCCCGAGATGGGGAGAGAAATGAGCCTTGTGCTTTCACACTGGAAATGCAGAATTGGCCAGGCCGGGTCATGTGTCCACTTTGGTTTTGCCACTGTGTAGGTAATAGGCAAATCCACAATGATCATTGTTACAATAATATGATGATGATAATTATAATAACTATTACAATAATAAGATGAAAAGTACATTACTTGGTATTTCCTTTGCCAAACATGTTACTTCCCCTAGTAGACTATAAGCTCCTTGAAGGCAGAGTCTTTAATTTTTGTCTTTGTATACTCAGTACCTAACACAATATCTGGTCCATAGTTCATATTAATAACTTCTTGATGAATTAATGATTGATATCTCATTTGAGCAATAGTAGATAAATTGACAACAGAGGTTGGGTGCTCCAGGAGTTAGGTGCCAGGTTTACCAGTTCAGTCTCTATGAGGGTCAGTTGGCATCATTCACTCGATTTCCTGAGCATATACTTTAGCCACAACTCCATTTAGCCATCTCGCAAATGCAGGGACCAGAACTAGGCCACAGAGAGTGGAGGTATGTTCGTGTGTGAAGGGAGGGAAAAATGACCTGACCTCAGTCTGAATACCTTTCCGAATACCTTCCTTGTATTTAGCATTTCCATAAAGTATTTCCACAAATACATAAGCATTTATTGAGATCCTACGACGTATGTCTCGATGAAAGAGATCCATGGGAAGGGGTGCTGTCACAGAAAAGAGAGGACTGAAAATCTACAGACATTTATTAAGCACCTACTATGTGCCAGGCACTCCCTGACCTCAAAGAACTTGGGCTCTGTTGGCACAAAAATCAACCAATCAATAAGCATTTATTAAAAAGCTACTATGTGCTAGGCACTGTGTTAAACACTGAGGACACAAAGACAAAAATGAAACATCACCTACCTTCAAGGTGTTTACAATCTACTAGATGGCATCTGTGCTAATAAGTATAACTCAATGTAGAGTGTGATAGGGCAAAGGAGAAATTTTGACAAAGTGATCTAGGCCAATTTAGAGAGGGAAGAAACACTTTCATCTAGGGGGCATGAGGGAAGGCTTCACGGAAGAGGAGTAATGTGGATAAGAGAGGGGATTATATTCCAGATGTGGTGTCTAATTCAAGCAAAGCAACAGAAGCAGGAGATGAAAATGGTGAATTTGGGTGACAGCCAGAAGTCATATGGGGAATCGTGTGGATCCAGAGTTCTGCATATGATTGACAGGATTTGACAATTGATTAGATAATGGTTTGGTGGTGGGGTGAGAAAAAGAGAAAAATCAAAGCTCATTCCAAGGTTCAAATGTGAATGACTGAGATGGTAATGGTGTTATCAGGAGAAATAGAGGAAGCTGGAGCAAGAGGAAAGTAAAGGAGGGAAGATCATAAGTTCAGTTTTGGACATGTTGAGTCTGAGGTTCTAGAAAGACATCCAGGTGGAGATTTTCAGCAGAGCTCAGGGCAAGATGAGCACTAGACATATAGATTTGAGAATCACCTCCATAGCCATTATAATTGAACCCATGTGAGGAGAAGAGATCTTCAAGGAAGAGAGTGTAGGAAGTATAGACAACGCAGAGTAGGATAGAGCTCTGGGGGACACTCATACCTATGGGACAGAGAAAGACCACAGTTCAAAGAAGACTTGTAGACAGTGGTCAGACACAGGCCAGGAATCCAGAGAGAGCAATGTTATAGGAGTCAGGGGAAGGGAGGTACCCAGGAATGGGAGTGAGTTACCAAGAGGTCAGAGAGGATTAGAAACGAGAATGGACTATCAGATTTAAATAGTAAGAGGTCATTTATTGGCAGTCTTTCAAAGAGATGCATCAAGAGTGTGTGTGTGTGTGTGTGTGTGTGTGTGTGTGTGTGTGTGTGTGTGTGTGTGTGTGTGAGAGAGAGAGAGAGAGAGAGAGAGAGCCCTATTACAAAGGGCTGAGAGAGGAAGGAGTAGTGAGGAACTGGAAGCGCCAAAGTAATTGTTTTTTCTGCTTTAGTAGTGAAAGAAAAGAATGTTGCAGGAAAATAACTTGAGGGTTTGACAGAGTCACAGAAAGTTTTTTGACTTCATTTTTGTTTAAAATTGGGGGGACCTGAGCATATTTGCACAGAATAGGGGAAAAATTACAGACAGGAAGATAGTGAAGATGAAAGAATGACTGATGAGTGAAGCTCCTAGAGGAAATATAAGGGGATGGGATCAAAAGCACAAATAAAGGGGTGAGATTTGGGAAGAAGAAAGTGATGCCTCACTTCTGAGGTTGGAGTACAGTAGAAAAGGATGAATGAAAATGGTGAGACATCTTGACTTGTAGTGGACAGGAGATGAAGGAACTCAGATGGATGGCCTCAATTGTTCTCCCAACAGAATGGTATGTAACAGCCTTATGGGCAGGGACTGATTCATCTTTGTCTTTGTATTCCCAGTACGTAGCCCAGGGCTTGTGACATAGTAGGTGTTCAAAATGCTTGTGGATTGATAGACCTGCTTAAGAAAGTCGGATGCAAAGTCCTCTCTTGAGAGAGGAAGTAGATGAAGGGAGAATTAGAGGCTTGAGTAGAGAAGAGATTTAGAACAACTAGTATGCTGAGTGTGATCGGGTACCTCCCAATAAGAGAACGCTTCAATAGCAGCCCAAAACATGGGAAGTGTGCAGATGGGGGAAGGAGAAGGAAAACCATTCCAAGTAACAGAATAGAAATAGGTATCCATGCCCCTAATGGTTTATAGTTGAAAGGGGAATATGAATGGATGGAAATACAAAAATGTTTCCTATATAAATATAATTCAGCTATCTACAAACATAAAAAAGATATACACAACTCTGAAGGTGGGAGAGAATAAAGGAGATAGGATTGTGCAAATCATAGAGGTTATTGGAAGAATTTAGTCTCACTGTCCTTTTGTTCTGAACTCTTTGAAATCTAGTCTCCTAAAGTTAGAATGGAACTAGATTATTCAGGGCCTTGAATGCCAGGCAAAAGAGTCTGACCTTTATTTGGTAGCCAAGAGGGAATCACTAAAAATTTTTGAGGAGATGAGTGACATGGCCATATGTGGAAACAATGAAACCATCTGCCAGGAACCATTTGAGGGTGAAAAGGTTCCATCAAAATGTTAATTCTTGGGTTGGCAGCTCTCCAAGCCCACTGTTAAACTGCACCCATGCTCAGCTGGAAGACTTTCTTCATTATGTCTTCATTATGCCATGTTTTAAATGACCCCAAGTTTCTCCCAGAAACAAAAGCCTATCTTTTTAATGTATATAAAGTGTATACTGATGATATAAGATGCGTGTGTTCATATGGGATGTCTACAGAGAGAGAATCTCAAGGAGAGGAATGGATCGATATGTCTGGGACATCGATCACCCCCCTTAAAGGGACGCTGTGATTCCTGTATTGCGGGGAGCAGGAAAAGGGCAATGAAACTAGTCCTCTCTGAAAAAGGGGGGTACCAGACTTGGAGATATCTTCCCTTCTTAATGTCACTGGTATCAGGGCACAATTTTTAGGTTCATGGTGCTTTCTCTTTTAAAGAGGGAGAGAGTAACCCAAGTTTCCACCTGGAGGTTTGACTCCTTTCAGCAAATGCAAATTAAACAAAAGGTCATTATCTAAGCAAATACTGAGCAGAAATTGGAGGTATTCAACTGATTATAATATAGCAGAAAATACATGAGAGTGAATGAGCACTTTAGATAAGAGTAAGATATGATTTAGCTCAACAGAGAAAAGCTTCAATCTCACCCAAGGAGAAATTTCCCAGAGTTCTCTAGGGAAGCAAGCTGGAAGTCAAGGGCATATTAAGGCACCTGCTTCCCCTACATATTTGCTGCTTACAGGATATTTTTTCTTCTCCATTCCTTGGGGTTAGTCCTCTCCTCTCCAAAGTTCTCATGCCAACTCTTGCCCTCTTGTGGAGGCATGAAGCACCAAGTCATCATTCTCTCTACCAGTTAGGAAAGTCTTATGCAAAATGTTCCAGCCTTGGTTAGAAATTAACTCTGTGTGTGTGTGTGTGTGTGTGTGTGTGTGTGTGTGTGTCTGTCTGTCTGTCTGTCTGTCTCTCTCTGTGTGTCTCTGTCTCTGTCTCTCTGTCTCTCTCTCTCTCTGGCTCTCTGTCTCTGTTTCTGTTTCTGTCTCTGTCTCTGCCTCTCTCTCTCTCTCTGTCTCTCTGTCTCTCTCTCTCTGTGTCTCTGTCTCTCTCTCTCTGTCTCTCTCTCTCTCTCTCACTGACGCATTACTCATTCTCAGAACTCAAGGAAACCCAAGGGGATTTGGATTTGCGCTCTCTACTCTTATTTGACTCACCCCACCACCGGCCAAAAATGTTTTATAAAACAGGAAATGACTTCAACTCTAATGAAAATGATTCTTCTCCATCCAAAAGGATCTTAACAGACTAGAAATTGGGTTGAGATTTGATAAGGATAAATGTGCAAGCCTTGTTCTTGGGTTCAAAAAGTCAGTTTCATAAATAAAAAACCTGGGTAAAGTGTGGCTAGACAGTGGCTTCTTTGAAAAAGAGTTAGGTGTTTGCATAAATTCCTCTACAAGAATATAAGTCAGTAGCTTGATATTGGAGCCAAGAAAGCAAATGCAACCTTGGGATGCCTTAAGAAAGCCTAGTGTCCAGGACAAAGGAGGTGGTGGCCCTCTCCTCTGCTCAGATCAGGTCTAGAGAATTATGCTCAGTATTGGGCTGGATCTCAGAGAGAAGAGAGGAACCAGGATCATGAAGGGGCACAAGTTCATATCATGTATGGATTAGTAGAAGGAATTTAGGATACTTAGTCTGGAGAAGACTTAGGGGGAAAATAATAGCTGTGTTTGAATAAATTAAGTAGTTTCAGGTAAAAAAGAGATTTGGCTTGTTTTTCTTGGCCCATGAGGGCAGAAATAGAAGCAATGGGTGAAGGTCACAGAGAAGAAAATTTGGACTTTATATCTGGAAAACCCTCTGAACAATTGTTGTTCAGTCGTGTCTGACTCTTCGTGACCTCATTTGGCTTTTTCTTGCCTAAGATACTGGAATGTTTCCTTCTCTAGCTCATTTTACAGATAAGGAAACTGAGGCAAACAAAGTTAAGTGACTTGCCCAGGGTCACACAGCTAGTAAGTGTTTGAGGCTGGATTTGAACTCAGGGAGAAGAACCTTCTTGACTCCAGTTCTGGCACTCTGTCTGCCATGCCACCTAGCTTCTAACAATTGGAGCTATCCAAAAGTGGAATGGGGGAGAGTGTACCCTGTCCTTGGAGGTTTTTAATGTAAAACTAGATCACCATTTATCAGTTGGGAGTGGGGAGTAGTTTTTGAGTATGAGTTGGACTTCATGGCCTCTTCCTGCTCTGAGATTCTATGAATCAACAGAGGACTGGTGATAGGATTGATAATCCAAAATGGGTTCCAGCCTTTAGCATGGATCCTTGAAGCATTAGTAAATATGCAGCTAGATATATCTCCATTAAAAGATTCTTGAGGACAAGCCATCTCCCTGTTTGCTGAAAAGAAAATGAAAATGAGGGGAAATTAGAGGAAGGGGCTCTGTGAATTCTGAGACAAGGTCAGGCTGTTTCCCCCATAATAACATTTACATGACACTTTCAGCTGCAAAATGGATTGTATATATCAGAGGAATCAACTTTGGGTCCCACAGGACACTTGGGTTTCAAAACGCCTAAGTGGGCCAGAACCAGATTAACACGTAATTGAGAAATGTCTAACACGATAAATAAAACTATAACATGGCATAGGTAATGTTAATTTGTGATTTTTGAAAATCAGTATGTGGCCCACAAAGATCTGTTTCTTGAGTTCAATGCCCCTTGTGTATCCACCATTTCATTTCATCCTCACAGCAACAATGTTGAGGTTGGTGGAATGGGTATCATTATTCCTATATTAAAAATAAAGAAATTGAAGCTCAGAGAAATCTGGCGATGTGTCTGTGGTCTCCAAAGTAGGAAACGTTGGGCTAAGACTCACCTCCAGGCCTTCTGACTCAAGCCATGGTGCCTGTCCAAATGCACCACCCTGGGTCTTATGGTGAATCTGCCCTTGAGTTCATTCAAGAAGTCAAGAAAAAAATTCCCCTTCCTAACTCCCCCACTGCTTATGGGACTGAGTGATGGTAAGAAGGAATAAAGAGTCTCTCTGCTTGTTTAATATTTTAAAAAATATAGTCAATTATTAAAAGAGGTACCCAGAAGAGTACCTTTTAGTCAGTGGGTACTTAGCAGAATTCCAGGTAGAGAATTACATAATATTCAGAGGTCAGAGAGGACAAGACCAACGATTTAGAGCCAGAAAGGACTTCTTATCAGAGGATATCTATTCTAATTCTTTCACTTTACAAATAAGGAAACTGAGGATGAGAGAAGAGCAATGACTTTGCCAAGGCCTCACAACCAGTAAATTGTAGAGTTGAAGCTCAAATCCAGGTCTTCTGCCTCCACCAATCCAGTCCTTTTTACTTCTATTGCAATTGAGTTGAATTGGCTTTGATCAGAACCCGACTTGGCTGCTGTTAACCCTGCATGTGATGGCTAGATGAGTCAGGCTGATGAGGAGGGCTTTGCCCCAAGGTGTTAGAATTGAGAGGATGCTAAGAGCTGCATATTCCTTCAGCAAATAGAAATCATTCTGTTTTTTGGACCAGGATCATGAATTCATTGGCATGGGGAAGTCCCAATGAGGAAAATCCCTTGGATTGGCACCTTCTCACAACTTATAGTCTTGAGGAGTTGCCCAGAGCACTTAGAAGTTGAGTGACTTGTCCAGGGTGACAGACTCGGTATAGGTCAGAGGTGGGTCTCGAAGCCAGTGTCTTCTTGACTTGAGTCCGGTTCTCTGCCCATTATGCAACACTGCCTCATACACTTAGCAAGACTAGCTGACATAGAAAACTTAAGGATGGATCGCTTCCTCCAGCTGGCACCTGTCCTTGAAGATGAGGCTCTTCCCTGGCCAGCCCTCTCCTGCTCTCTCCCATAGCAGTATGGGATTGTCTCTGCTGCAACTTTGGGGTCCTGAGGGCCCTGCCTACTGCTATTCTTGGTTTTTCCTACCACAGGGCATTGTGTCCCAGGGTTGGAAGCTTCCCCTTGAGATCTCCTCCCACCATCACTTTGAGTTTGCCTCACTGGCTGCTTTTGGCACATTTTGAGGTGTTTATTCTGGGCACTGGAAATACTAGTGATAGAATGGAGGGAAGCTGTATTTATTAGAGAAGGCCCACAGGTCCTGAAAGACAGATCTGAAAGAAACAAGAATTTGTATCAACATGGGGGAAGTGGGGTCTGTTACACAGCTAACCTCCTTTGGGCTCCCTGCTTCCAGCCATCTTTCCTCTGGAAGGTCCATGGTCAGCCCAATGGTGCAGGTTTTAGGTTGAGTGAGCCATGAGCCCCCAAATGCCAGCATTCCTCAGAGAGGCCTTGCAGCTGGGAAACAGTTCCCAGCCTCCCTAAAGAGATAGCACAGGACTTGTCACACGTGGGATGCCTAGGGATGATTCCGTTGATTTATAGCCACATTCTGCCTTTTTAGAAGAATGTTGCATAACCAATCAGCCTGGGTGTCGAATGATGTTATGTCAAGCCCTGTCATTTGCTGGGGCAGATTCTGTTAGGTCAGAACACTGCGAGGCAATGTATCAGAAATACAAATGTTGGACTGAACAGACCCTGTCAAGCCTGACAGCCACCATCTGATATGAATTACCTCCAAGAACCACTGTGAGCTGCTAAATCATTCACAGAAACTCATTTTGCAAGGTATTCAAAAATGCAAAAAGCCAAGTCATTTTTCCCCCACCTAAAAATATGCTTACCAGGATGCTAATGAAAAGGAATGGGAAAAAAATCAGCAGGCAGTTTTGAAAATTTTGAAATAATTTATTTTAAATTACGTTAGGACCCAAAGAAGATGAGAAAAAAAATTGAAATGTTTTCCAGCTCTCTGTAGTTAACTATGCGCTACTAGGGAAAATGCAAAACTATAACATATGACATATTGTCAGCTCTGAACTTGGTACTGATCTCGCATATTCGGTGCTAAAAGGCATTGATTACATAGGAGGGACACTTTATAACAAGGTCAAGGAAGAAAGATTCCCTCTCTGAATTTATTGAGTAGGTCCTCCTTCCTTCCATAGGCTGGCTTTAACTTCAAAGTTAAAATAGATAAATATAAATAAATAATAATGATAAATACATAAATATAAATGAATAAAATTTATAAATCACTAGCAGTGTACATGGCTTCTTAACATGGCTTCTCAAAAACTGAGCATACTGGTGAACATTGGGTAAGTCGACATAATCATGCCTCCATTTTCCTTAAGGATGCATCATTATTATATTTTAAAGAGAATAGTTTTATAGCATCCCCTCATGAGATGTTGAGAATGATTCAAGGAGAAAATGAGCCAAAAGAAAACAAGGCATGTGATCTAGCTAGGCACAACTATTCTGAGTGCATTTATTTATCAGATAATAGTTTTAGAAATGGAAAGGACCATCAAGCCCAACTGTCTCATTTTACAGATCATGGCTTGGAAAGGTTAAGTGACTTGCCTAGTGTCATACAGCTGGTAAGTGTCCAAGGCAGGATTTGAATCCACACCTTCCTCATTCAGAGTTTGTTCCCCCATCTGCTATACCACACTGTCTCTAATGCAATCAGATTGGGTACCACAAAAAGACACCAAGTGAAACAGATCAGCAAGACATTATCATAGTAACATATTCTCCTTAGCAACAGTGGTAGAACTACCATATTTGGCTTTTATGCTCTCAATATCCATCGTAAGGCACTGGTCACAGTGTTAAAAATCGTTGATATTGTTGGTACATCATTTTAAAGTATACAAAATGCTATCTATGCATTATCTCATTTGAACTTCAAGACACCCCATGGAGGCAGGTACCACAGTTATTATTATCTCCAGTTTATAGGTGAGGAAACTGAGGTTTGAATGGCTTGTCCATAGTTGCATAATTAGTAAATGTTAGAAGTGGGTTCAACCTAGGTCTCTTCTAATTCTGAGTTAGGGACTTTTTTTTTCTGTACCACACTGACTCTCTGGAGGCATCATTAATAATTGGGATATTATATACAAATCTTGGGGCTTAAGGTTATGTTATATTACATTGTGATGTCATGTTACTTGTATTATGTCATGTCATATCATGTTATGATACATTATGTTATACTATATTATGCTATATTACATCATAGCCATTATCTAGAAGACAAACATTCCAGAACATTTCATCCTGTAGGTAGAATTGGGGGTAGGTCCAAGAGGAATAAAAGCAAGCCCTCACTGCAAGGGGGCTGAGGTTGCTCTTAGGCATATCAGATGGAGAAATCCAGCTTCCCAATAATTTCATCTGTTGAGTCTGGGTTGTTCTGCCTTCCTGGGGCCATGACTCTAGGAAGGAGCAAAAACTATCAAATGGCACTTGGAAAAATAATCAATTTGGGAACAAAGCCTGGACCTTGCCAGCTATACACAGAAGATGTCTACACGGTAACTGATACAATGTTAAATGCTCTCAGGAAGAAATATATTCATAATTCCTCAAAGAAGGGAAAATTCCGAAAAAGAATTGCAGAGATGACAAATGGTACTTTTTCCTGTAAATGGGTCAACAAAGATGACAATAGTAACTACTGACTCATGTGCTTACATGTTCTCATCTATTTAAAATCATGACAATGGTCCATGTATGCAGATAGGGTACAGTATGAAAGTGTGAGAATGGACAGTTTTCTACAGTAGTCCATAATTTCGCTGGCGTATGTCTGGCTGAAAAATGCAGAGAATATAAACTCTTATTATATCTTTTGTTTGTTTGTTGTTGTTTTAAAAGCATTTGACTGAAGAGAACAAAATGTAGGCTTAAAGGCTATCTTTAAAAAGTGTCTCCCTGCCCAGCTACCCTGGGATGGCTTTGACTAAAGAGAAAAATTTCCAATTATCCATTAAGTAATGTCAGTAAACAAGACACAAAGGGGAAGAAAGATGTTCAGGTCTTTGTGTTTCAGAGAACATCTTGTTCGGAGTCTACACAGAAAGCTTCTTTTTTGTTAAGATGCTCCTGTTTTCAAAGGTTTTGCTAATTTCATGCAACCCCAGAATACTAAAATAAAAACTTCACCAAAGATCATAATAATTAAAAAAATTAAGTATTCACTTAGGGAAAATCAAAGTGGATAAGCAGGTTATGACATGCAGCTAGAGGGACATTGCGTTCATCCATTCAATGCATATTAGATAAATATTGCAGATGGACCCAAACGGTCCCAGAATTGAAGAAGAGGAGACAGTCAGGTTGGCTCATATTTGAGAAATTACAGAGTACTTTCAATGGTCCCAAGTTACTCACTCACAAAAGCCCATGTCTCCAACACCAGTATTCTTCCCATGACTGTGAAGTATTTATTGAACACCACAATCTAGAAAGAATAAAAATTGTAGGTATTCTAAAAGACAATGGAAAAACACTTGGAAGGTGTAAATAGGCCGTCACAAATTCTTGGTAATGACTTGAGAAACTGGGTAAAAGCCATGATGAAAGACAAGTCTGACTGGGAAAGGAGGTGGGTTGGTCATGTAGCAACAATGGAAGACAATCTATGGACAACCAGATTGCTGCACTGGTATCATCAATATATTCACAGAATCTGAGGAAGTTCTCCACACCATTGAGTGGATTTATGGAAATATATAGATGTGAATTACAAATCGAGAGAAGGCACAGAAGAGATGTAATCTATGCTGGGTGCGACAGGGGTGGGGGGAGTACTCACACTGATCATATCATGGTTTCGTTGAAATTAGATTTTCTAGTGTAATATTATTTAACTCCCCTGCTTATCTGGATCTCTGGACAGTTTTGTTGGGCAGGCTAGCTTATGTGTAGGAGGCAGGATGGGTGGAAAGTAGTCTTTGCCAACTGCTCAATCACAGGTTGATCACGTTGGAAGCACACAGAAACTGTAAATGACTCAGAATATTATTTTACCTACTGCAACTTGTTCAGTCATTTTCCCATTTAGAGAAAAGGACTTGAATGGTCTCCTTGAATTATCCAGATTTTCATATCCATATGCATACCTATATAAACACATAAATCTTTTTGTCAAAATGGCATAATGCATGTCTCATATACATATGCATGTATATATAGGCATACGCATATATACATATAGATATATGGATCAGCCTCTGCTTACACAACTATACACACATACAATACATGCGTACATAGGTACATACACATACGTATGTGTGATCCTAATTAGAGACATGGTGTGGTTTAGTGGAAAGAGTTCTGATTTTGGACTCAGTAAGATCTGGATTCAAGTTCTGCCTCTGCAGACACTATCTATACAATCATGAGCAAAGTAACTTAGAATCCTAGTTTCCTTCAAAGCTCAACTCAAATGCTACTTCCTCCATAAGACTTGATGTCCAACTGATGGTGTCTTATCTGAAATGACTGGGTATTTATTTAGTAAATTTTATTTATATATGTATGTATGTATATACATATAATATATATATATATATACACATATACCTCATAATGTATGTGTGTATATGTGTTGTACATGTTTCTGCCTATAGAATATGCACTCCTTAAAGGCCTTCATATGCTTAGTACCTAACATTTTGCTTGGCACATAATAGGCTTTCAATAAATGCATTTTCATTGGTGGAGTCATATAATCCTCTCAGTGCCCCCAGGAAATTTCCCAAGAGAAGTTACAGAAGGGTTGTTGATCTGCATGAGTGAAGGGAGTTTCCACATGGAGAGTTCCTCACATCAGTGAAATCACAATCTGAAATGATGAGCCATTGTAACCACAATGGCCTTTGTTTTCTTTGAATGACTCAGCTTACCTCATTGAGCCTCTGGATGCTGTGGCTTGCTCTTCCGGGGCAGGAAGCCCAGAGAGCATGTCAGGAAGCAGAAAACTTCCTGTGTGATGAGTCATGGGGCTGGCTGAGGGGAAGTGTTAACGTCTACGCTAGGGGGAGGGGCCAAGTCAAGAACCAATCGGCCCTGGTCATTCAGGCGGTGCTTGATGATGTAAAAAACCCTATAAGAGGGGAGAGGACAGCTTGAAGAGCTCTCTTTCCTTTTCCGGTTGGTGCGGGAGCAACGAGGAGCGTGACTCTGGGCCAGCCCTTGCTCTAGGGCCGAGCCCAGATGTTGGTAACTATGAATTGTATTGGGTCTGTCTGTTGATATTTGTAACTTGTTTGTATTTTGGTTTTGAGGTTCGGGGTGCTGGTTTGTTTTCCCCCGAACTAAATGAATGTTTTGAACCTAAGGGTGCTGGTTTTTTCCCCTGAAGTAAGTCAATGAATCTGTATTTGTTCTGTCTCTTGATGCTTGTCTGTATGCTCCCCTGAACTAACTGAATGCTAACTGAATGCTGGCGTTTTTTCCCCTGAACTAAATGAATGTTGTCTGTATGCTAACTGAATGCTGGATTAAAGTAAGCTGGTCAACCCCTTCACCGTGCTTTCCTTGTTTAAGCAGATAAAAAGAACCTGTGCTTTTCCAGCGTCCTGGCAGCGTCCTGGGTGCATCTTACGCCCCCACAGAAGCTGCTAGCTGGGTTGTTAAAACAGCCCGGTGTACACATGTTTCACTGATGCTGGCTCACCAAGCATTACGTTCATGAGATACAATGCCTTTTACACTGATGATGTCTTCTGTGAGTGGCACATGGTTACTCACAAAGGAAAATTTTGGAGTACTTCCCAGACCTCTGGACTACCCTCATATGTCTCCAAGTCACCTCACTGGAGGTGCTGAATCTTGACATTTAGGAATAATGAGACTTCATATGGTTGTAAACAAATGGACTGCATTTTGCTCCAGAATTCAAGATGTATTCACAAAAAGAGCGGGCTGCCTTCCAGTATTCCAAGCCTTTCTGATATTCCTCCTTTGACTGTGACTACCTGGAGCATCTCAAGATAGCATTTATCTGCTGTTGAAGCATTTAGTGTTAGATAGCTAAGTCTTTTTAAAAAATTACGTGGAGGGGGCCAAGCCAAGATGGCAGCTGTAAAGCAGGGACTTGCCTAAAGCTCTCCCCCACGACCCTCCAAACACCTATGAAAATGGCTCTGAACAAATTCTAGAACTGCAGAACACACAAAAAGCAGAGGGAAGCAGGGCTCCAGCCCAGGACAGCCTGGATGGTCGTTGGGTAAGGTCTATCACAGGGACCTGGGAGCAGAGCAGAGCAGAGCCCAGCATGAGTTGCGCCCGGATCAACCAGACCAGGAGCCAAGCAGAACAGACCTTAGTGCCCTGAATCAGTGAGCTGTGGCAGTTATCAGACTTCTCAACCCACAAACACCAAAGACTGCGGAGAAGGTTAGTGGGAAAAACTGCGAGGACAGAGTGAAAGGAGTTTGCAGTTCGGCCACCACCCCAGGGGCAGCAGAGGTGGTGCAGCTCTGAGGACAGAACTACAGCTGCAGTTGCTTCCGGCCCCAGGCCCACCTGGTGGGAGGAATTGAGGGGCAGATCAGAGCGGGTGTGCAGAGCCAGCTTAGATCTGAGTTGTGGTCCGGGTTGGCAGTTCTTGGGGGAGGATGAGCACTGATGTGGCAGAGCTTGCTGTGTAGAAATACCTCTGAAAACAACAGCACAGCCCCTCAAGCTTGGGACAAAGTACTCTCTATTCTACACGCAGTCATACCCTGACAAAAAACTCAAGGGTCAAGTAGTTGGCTGGGAACATGGCCCGGCAGTGAAAACGGACTCAGATTCAGACTCAGACTTTGGAATCTTTCTTTGGTGACAAAGAACACCAAAACATACAGCCAAAAGAACAAAGAGCCCACATCAAAAGCCTCCAAGAAAAACATGAACTGGTCTCAGGCATGGAAAAGCTCAAAGAGGATTTAGAAAAGCAAGTTAGAGAACTAGAGGAAAAATTGGGAAGAGAAATAAGAGTGATGCAAGAAAACCATGAAAAACAAGTCAATGACTTGCTAAAGGAGACCCAAAAAATACTGAGAAAATAACACCTTAAAAAATAGGCTAAGTCAAACGGCAAAAGAGCTCCAAAAAGCCAATGAGGAGAAGAATGCCTTGAAAGGCAGAATTAGCCAAATGGAAAAGGAAGTCCAAAAGACCACTGAAGAAAATATTATCTTAAAAATTAGATTGGAGCAAGTGGAAGCTAGTGACTTTATGAGAAATCAAGATATTGTAAAACAGAACCAAAGGAATGAAAAACTGGAAGACAATGTGAAATATCTCATTGGAAAAACCACTGAGCTGGAAAATAGATCCAGGAGAGATAATTTAAAAATTATTGGACTACCCGAAAGCCATGATCAAAAAAAGAGCCTAGATATCATCTTTCAAGAAATTATCAAGGAGAACTGCCCTGATATTGTAGAGCCAGAGGGTAAAATAGAAATTGAAAGAATCCACCAATCACCTCCTGAAAAAGATCCCCAAAAGAAAAAAAGAATAATTATATGGAAATGTGGCAAATGCTCAAAAGGACAGCAGGGGGGAAGCTTCAGTAACTGTTGGATTTGGTGAAATGGAGGGATCCCACTCTATTGAGTTTTGACTGGGGCAGACCAGATTCTACTTCTCGGCAGGTATATTTGTGGAGAGGTATGGGGAGGGGGCGTTGCCAGCCACTAGACTGGGTTGTAAATAAGTTATATGGTGCAGTTCTGTCTCTAGCCCTTGTAAATATTGACTAGCTGCTATTCAAACTGTCCACTGTGTCCTATTGTCTGGTTATTTATTTGGGTAATAAATAAAAATGCTGCCTGTTCTTTGTACAAAGCCTTTTCCTATAGTGTCCAGGGCATGGGGACATAATGTCCAGCTCAGGCTTGTAGAGAGGAACATTAAAAATCTTGCTGTCCTGCCCTACAAGAAAGTAAGGGGAAACAGGATGGGAGTGGGGTGACAGAAGGGAGGGCTGACTGGGGAACAAGGCAATTGGAATATATGCCATCTTGGAATGGGGGGGCGTAGAAATGGGGAGAAAATTTATCACTTAAAATCTTGTGGAAATCAATGTTAAAACTAAAATAAATATTAAATAAAAATGATAAAATTAAAAAAAATCTTGCTGCCTATTGATGAATAGAAAAGAAGTTCAAAATGTGAGAAATGATTTCTTTTAATAAATGCCAACGATAGTCATTGAGTGCTTACTATGTGAAGAGTAATGTCATAGTGTTACTAATAATGATGTTGATAAGTTAGTAATTGGGCATAGTAATAATAAATAATAATAATTTTTAACCAGTACTCTGACTCCAAATCCAGTGCTCTCTCTGTCACAACACACTGCTTCTTTTAGGAGTCGGCCAGAGCTAACGTCACTTTACTGGTTCATAATATTATTACAGCACTCATTACTTCCATAGGTTGTAGGCTGCAAATCTATAAATATGATAGGCTTAAAAAACTTGTGGATTATTGATCTATAGGGGGTAGTTAATGAGAAGTTAGGGATATTTGGGACCACATGCCCAATGCTTTGAAGTCAGTGTCAACTATAATAACAAATGTAACAATAACTATAATGATGACGATAACTAACACTTAAGGTTTAGAAACCACTTTACAGCCATTATCTTACCTTGAGACAGATGCTATTATTATTCCCATTTTTCATATTAGGAAACTGAGACAGACAGTATTTAAGTGACTTGCCCAAGGACACACAAGTAGTAAGTATCTGAAGAAGGATTTGAACTTGCATCTTCCTGATCCCAAAGTCAATTCACTAAGCCACCTGGTAACTATCATTTTTTTTACTTGTAGCACATGCTTAGATCACACTGTCAGGGACAAGATAGGTCATTGGTCAGAGCTTGTGGGGTCTTTGATCTATCTGTTATGTTGTTTATTTTCTGAGTTACTTTGTTTATATTCTGAAGTAAAAACATTAGCACACCAGGATAAACTCCTTTGTCATTGGTTGAATGCAGAAAAGGAGTAGGAAACTTGTTTTAATTTGAATAATTAGTTTATTTGAGTCTTATTCATTCTACTCTTTCCTAGGAATGTAGAAAGTGTGCAGGTTCGCAGATTTGTGGAGATACTCTTTATTTGGATCCTGGAGGTATGGAGAGAATGGATTTGACAGAAAACAGAAAAGGTTGTGGTTTCTATCTAAGAATGATTCTTTTAATGTTTTCTTGTTATTTTAAAAATCACTATAATTTCCAAAACTGCCTCATAGAATGCCCTGTTGTAACAAAGAAATGCATTAACCTGCGTCAGATAATGTATTCCTCATTGCATACCTATAGACCACTCTCTCTTCACAGAAAGTTGAGACATGTTCCATCAGCGGTCCTCTGAAGTCCCATTTGGCCGCTGCATTAATCACCATTCTGAAGTCCTTCAGCATTGTTTTCCTCTGCAAATTAAGATAATACGATCATAAATTGAGATCTGGAAAAAACTTTAGAGGCCAATCCTTTCTTTTTACAGATAAGGAAACTGAGACTAAGAGAGGTTAAATAGTTTGCATGGAGTCACACAGCTAGTAAGTATCTGAAGCAAATCACTCTCCTCTTTCTGCTTATAGTGTATAAGTATATAGCATCAGATCCCATGAGTTCTCCCAATTTTCTCTGAATTCTTCATACTTGTCTAATCCTTCTTTAGTGGTCGGGGGAGGTGAGATGTGATAAGTACAAAAGGCCTCATGGGATCCTTTTCTATTAATGAGTGGAAAAGTGACTCCTATTGCCTCATTTTCCCTCCAAAAGATAGAAATTAAGTTCTTTATTTCTTATTTCTGAGTTCTGATTGACTCCTTTGCTGAGTACTAATGGCCACTTGTCATGCTCATACCAAGTTATCTATGTATGCAACAAAAATGACCTGGCCATCATTAGTCCAAGCCAAGGAGAGACACTGGGACAGATCACTTCCTACTTTACTTCATCCATCCACAATGACCTTGCCCTGGAGGTCCCAAATCTTGGTGTTGAATTCATTGGCAACACAGGACCAGTTTTGATGGTGGCTGAAGCAGAGGTCAGTGATGATGTTCCCTCCCTCTGGAGCATGGAGGTGTTTGTATTTGCCAACTTCCCAGAGCATAGTTTGACCATTCCTGCCCCTAGTGACAGAGTGAACTTTCAGGAGAAATAGTCCCTGTACTTAGCCTGTGTGGCTGATATGACTTGTCTTTAGTTTGCTGTTGGCCAAGACCCATGCCCTGAGAAGACTGTTCTAATCACAGGAGACAATGATGGTATTGCTGTGGTTGAGTGAGCAAATGAATATAAGTCATACACTCTAAATTGCTCTTATCCTTAACAATGTATTTGCAGACACTCAGGGTATTCCAAAGCTTAATTGTCTAATCTAAGGGATAAGAGACAATTTGGTGATTATTAGAAGAGAAAGCTACATTCAGGATATATTTGGGAGTGGCCCACAAAGCACTGGGTAGTAGGGCCAATTGTAGTAGGCCCACAATCTGAATGTGCCATTGCAGGTGCCAGAGAGAACAAGCTGTCCATCAGGAAAAATGAGAGCATCACTCATAAAATGGCAATGGCCCTGAAGGACTATGGGTATTCAATCATTGATTTTATCTTTAGGAAGTTTCCATATCATGATAGTCTAGTCTCCATGAATTATGGAATTGTGGTGCTTTAGATCATCCAGGTATTATAGCCTTAAGGGCCAACCTGAAGATCCATCTGTTCAGTTTTGTGGTGACCGCTCCCAAGATCACTCCAGGAGAAGGATGGATCCCTCTTCTCATTATATTATAATCGTCCAGGGCAAGGCAAGTCATGATACAACATTTAACAGGACTTACTTTCCTAAATTTTGTCCTCTCTGGTGCTATTGGTCCATCCAGTAGGTGTTGCTCTTGGGTTCTCTTTATGGCTCTAAAGCATACTTGCATGCAGGCGTGTTTAGTGAGCATTTTAATGCCAGTTATGTACAAAAAATGACACCTTAAAGAGTGCCTGTCTGTGCCTTTAACCCTAGATAGTGGTTTGGGGAAAAGAATTGAGAAGCCCATCTTGTCCCTGGATCTTAATTGTACATTTGAGTCAGTCTCCACCTGGTGGCAGGAAAGGCTAACCCTGAAGTCTATGGCTCCATTCAATGAGATGGTGCCTTAGAAATTGTTGCAATAACATTCTAAAGGTAGTCTGGGGAGCTGAGCTTAGACAAAGGAACAGGTGGTGGGACCTTGAACTTGAGCACTGCCGATAATGAACATGAACCTCTACTGGAGAACAGCAAAACCCTCAATGGAAATGGAAAAACAAATACCAGTATAGGTGAATACAACAGAAGGGAGATGATTCTTTCTCAGGAAAGGGAACTTTTACTCTAGTAGCCGTATCCAAGGAAACTTCCCATGGGGGCTATCCTTTATATTCTCTTTTCTTAGGTATCAGATAGGATCAGACTGTTAGTCATGGATATTTTGTTCTTTCATGGGATCTTAGATTTAGAATTGGAAAGGATATTAGAGGTCCTTATACACATTTGTTTGTATGTTGTCTCCTCCATGAAATGATAGGCACCTTGATGGCAGGGACTGCTTTCTGTTTTTTTGATTTCTCAGTGCTTAATGTAGTGTCTGGCACACAGTAGGTTCTTAATAAATAAGTGCTAATTAATTGGTTGATGAGGAAACTGAGGCCCATAGACATTGTGACTTGCCCAAAGTCAAACAGCTAGGAAGTCTCTAAGGACAGATTCAAACCCAGGTTTCCTGACTCCAATCCTATACTGCTTCTCAGCCATGCTCCTTTAGAATCTAATTCACTAATTCAGATTCACAGAATCACCATCTTAGAATCAGAAGGTACTGCAAAGGGCATCTTGTCTAACCTGTGTCTGAACAAGACCAAGAACCCTCTCTCTACTATTTACATCTAGTTGTATACAGCCTTTGGCTGAAGACGATCCCTGAGAGGAACCGCACTACGGATGAAGACAGCACATTCACTTTTGGACGGCTCTCGGTGTTGGGAGTTCTTGACATCAAGCCTAAATCTCTTTCTGCGCTTTCCACCACCACCAGCCCCCTCCTCATTCTGGGGCTAAGCAGAACAATTCCAGTATCTCTTAAACGTAACAGAACTTCAGATTGCTTTTGCTGCTGTTGTTTAGTTTATTTATTTCTTTTTAGTTTTCAACATTCACTTCCGTAAGATTTTGAGTTCCAAATTTTCTCCCTCTTCCTCCCCTCCCCCACCCCAAGACAGAGTACAATCTGACACAGGCTCTCTATATACATTCATATTAAACATTTTTTCACATTATTCATGTTGTAAAGAAGAATTAGAACCAATGGGAGGAACCATGAGAAAGAAGAAGCGAACAAATAAAAAAAAGAGAGAGAGAGAGCAAATAGTAGACTTCAGTCTGCATTCAGACTCCATAGTTCTTTTTCTGGATGTGGATGGCATTTTCCATCATGATTCTTTTGGAGTTGTCTTAGATCCTTGCATTGCTAAGAATCACACAATGTTGCTGTTACTGTGTACAACAGAACATCAAATCCTTAAAGAGCGCCATCACATTCCTCTCTAAGCCTTCTCTTCTCTGGGCTTAATGAACCCAGTTCCTCCCACCAATATTTGTATGGTATGCCCTTTCACCATACTGGTCATCTTCCTCTAGACTCTCCAATCTTACAGTGTCCTTTTTTAAAGCAAGTCCCTCAAAATGGAACTTTCTGGGGGTTGGGGGGGGGTGAGGTCTGACCAAGGCAAAGTTCAACAAAGACAAAATGCCCACTAATCGAATTCTTTAGCATCTTTCCAGGAAGATGTAAGTTTACTGAACGAGACCAGCCAATGATAGATTTCAGTCTCTTCTTTGAAATTCAAAAGCCTCTGTATTGCTTCAGTGCTATGAGATACAAAGATATTCATACTTGTATCCTTGGGTGCCTTTTCAAAAAGTTATAAAATGTATATTTCTCTGACTTAATCATTACCCTAAATGAAAAGCTTTGGGGTGAAGAACTCCACCAACTATAGGAACAGGGGCAATGGAGTTCACAGATGATGAATACTTTTTGAATTCCTTAAAAAAAAGAAGAAAAACCACCCCAGGAGTAAAATTGGTTATATGGTGAACTGACTCAAGGAATTGCTTTTTGCATAGTCCTTTAAGTTTGAAAAGCACTTTACATATGATACCTCCCTTTATCCTCACAGCAACCCTGAAAGGCAGATATTATTATTATCCCCATTTTACAGATGCTGAAACTTGAGGCTGAGACAGCTTAAGTAACTCACCAGAGGTTGCAGAGCTAGTCTGTGTCTGAGGCAGGATTTGAACTCAGGCTTTCCTGTTTCCAAGTCCATTGCTTTATCTACTCTTCCATCTTATTGCCTTTTTCTTCCTGGGCTGCTTCGTGAAAACATATCCAATGTTCCTTCACTCCAGTGGGTGTTCAATCAGTCCAATGGGTGATGACTAGTTTTCCTGAGCTGCCTTAAAGGACATTGCATAGTAAAAACTGGAACTTCTCCAAGCTTAAATAGCCACTCTGCCAGCCATCTCCAAGGAGAGAACTTCCATGTGCATGTGTATATGGTACATGTGTATAGATAGTGTATAAAACACATAGGTACATGAGTAAGTCCCCAATCCTACATCCTTCTTTGTAGCAGGAGCAGGTCTACTGACATTTTCCTATAGAAATAGTTACAAAGGACAGTTATCTTCTATCCCAGCTCTAATGTTTTATGGTCCTATAAGATTATCAGTACATTGCGGGTATTTAAGCACAAAATATCAATATATAGATGCATATATGTATATATGATTATATGTACACAGAAACAAACATGTCCATATATATATATGTGTGTGTCTATACACATGTATATGATTTCCACATCAGTAATTTAGTAAATAAAGTAAGAAGTGTACTGCAGATTGCATTCTAGATGGGAAAAATGCTTCCCTACCACTAAAAACAATCTCCCTAACCCTGGCATCAGAAATGCCTGCCAAACATGGTACAAACAGACTGTTTGCAGCTGCTTCCTTCCCCTCGTCCCCATTCCCATTCTGTGTTCCATTATTTGATCTGCTTATCAGTTTGTATTTTATTTATTAAAGAGCATTCCCCTCTTCCCTGCCCCCATTCCCACTCAGCCCCCAAAGGTTCGGAGGCTGCTTGTTTACCAGCAAGAACAAGGCTGAGATGGTACAGAAGATTCTGCAGAGTTCAAGCATATAATAGGAATAGGAAATAATCGAATGAGTGCCTGGTTTGTAAGCTGGCCACCACCAAAGGGAATCCCAGCTCAGCCTTATTGCAAAGGGGATGGAGAGAAGCGCAGCTAGTCGGGAGGGCAGTTTAATGGGATTTTAGTGAAAGGGCAAATCTGGGCTCTCATTGGCGCAACCCTCCATTGTACAAAAAATTATAATATCTGACATTTACATAGCACTTTACATGTAGTAGTTCATACAAGCTTCGTAACAGCCCCAGGAGGGCGGTACTAAAGTTGTCACGATGCCCAATTTACAGATGAGGAAACTGTCTCAGAAAAATGAATAGATTTGCCTAGAATCACACAGTGAGTGAAAGTCAGAACAGCATTTGAATCCATCACTCCTGCCTCCAAATCCAGCACACTATCCACTTCGCCACAGTGGCAAAGGTTGATAGAAGTGAAATCCCAAGTCAAAGACTGGTTTTTAGGACAGAGTCAAGTCAACAGATATTTATTAAGTACCTACTATGTGCCAGGCACTATGTTAAGCACTGGAGATATAAAGGCAAAAGACAATCCTTGTTCTCAAGGAGCTCACAGTCTAACGGGAGAGACAACACGCAAACACCTATGTACAAACAAGCTGGAGACAAAATAGATTGGAGATAATTTCAGAGGGAAAGCACTAGAGTCAGGAACTGAGATTTCATCAATTGACTCTGCTACATTCCAAATATCTTACATAACTTAGTCTCAACTGTCATCACTTCTCCATAAAATTGTCAACAATCCAGTCTTTCCTCCCCCTCCTCCCCCACCACTCCCAGTGAAATGGGAACGAGATGGTGGTTTGCTTCTTCTTCTCTATTTCATTCTCACTTCACTCATCTCCTCTCCCCTCTTTTCATCTCTCATTTCCTTTCCCTTCCTCTCTCTTTTCTCCTCCCCCTTCCTCTCTCCTTCATTACCCAATACCCTTTCATCACCTCTCCCATCCCCTCACATCTTCTATCTTGTTTTCCTATTCATCTGTCCCCCTTACTCATCACCTTTCACCTTCTTTTCCATCTCCTCTTCCTTTCCTGCTTCTTTCCATTTCTGTTGTAGGCAGCTAAGTAGCACAGTGCTCAGAGCCCTGGGCCTGGAGTCAGGATGACCTAAGTTCAAATCCGGCCTCAGACATTTGCTGGTTGTGTGACTCTGGGCAAGTAATTTAGCCTTGTTTGTCTCAGTTTCTTCATCTGTAAGATGAGCTACTAGCATTACCTACCTTCAGGATTGTTTTGAGGATCTTCCTGACTCCAGCACGGTGCTCATGTGTGTATTTAGCCCATAGTAGGCACTAAATGAATACTTTCCCTTTCTCCTTACCCCCTTCTTCTCCCATTTATCTTCTATTCTTTCCCTTCCCTAGTCTTCCCTTCATCCATTTTCTTTCTCACCTTCTTTTCCATCCCTCCCTTTCCCATCTTTTCCTCTTTCCTCCACACTCCCCATTTTCCTTCCTTTGGAAATAAGAACCCTTCCCCATAAAAACAATTTTCCTATATTGTATTTGTTGAATCAATAAATGACATTGGATGGCATACATGCATTAGTGAATCTATGATCTCATTCATGGAAATGATACAAATTGAAACCCATCTACTCCTCTTCCTGTGTGACTAATGTCCATGTTGCCCCATCTGTCCTCCATAGGGGTTCGTCCAATGTACTGGGAAATGGGGGAAACTTTCACTGGCTCTCTCAACATTTCATCAGCAGCAATGAAATACAGGGACTGCCTAACAATTTTCCATTTCTCTAGATACATGACTTGCCCACCTCCTTTTTTTAGCCTTCTATTTCTTCACCTCTAAAAAATTCCTCATTGGTAATATCCTATAGCTTACTCACATTGTTATGAAAGTAGGTAGAGACTAGGAGCCTATCCAGCTTCCCTGGGCCTGTATTCTCAAGATGTAGACTTATGCCCACTATGTGATCCAGCATCACAGTATCATAGACTTAGAGTTATAAGTGACTTTAAAGGTCATGTAGTCCAATCCCTTCTTTTAACAGATAAAGAAACCAAGAGGTTAAATGATTTGCCCCATGTCCCTAAGGTGCTAAGTAGCAGAACTGGGATTTGAACCCAGTACCATTGGCTCCACATCCAGTGCTCTTTCCTTTAGCAAAGTGGAGGAAACACTCCATTGGGTAAATACCACTAAGGCTAGGCTGTACTGGAGCTACCTCTTTCATACATGATTCTTTACCTAGAGACATTATTTTAGACACAATCCCTGACTCCCAAGTCCTATCAAATATCACCATAAGTGTAGAGAAAAATCTTAGTGCTGATCATCATATTGTTCAGCATGCCTCCTTGGAACTCTGAGTAGAACAAAAGAGCAATAGGTTTTTATGGCTTTCTGGCAGCAAATGTAATGATGATTTGATTTAATTTCATAATTGTATTTATATTCTAAGCTAGAGCTGCCCTTGATCTCCATATCTCTCTGCTCAGACAGTAGAACAGGTTCCCACTGGCTTAAGCAATTTCAATGACCCTTTCACTGTCTTTTTATGCATCAATCAATCAATATGCATTTATTAAGCCCATATTATGCACAAGCCCTGGGGACATAAAGACAAATGTTAAACATGCCCTGTCTTCAAGGAGCTTCCATTCTAACATCTACATATGCAAGTTTTTACAAAATTTATAGAAGGTAATTTTCGGAGGGAGATTCATTCACAGATGGGAGGTTATCAGGAAATGTTTCCAGTAGAAGGTGGCCCTTAAGCTGAGTCTTAAAAAAAAAAACCTAACCATTCCACTTTGGTTATATTCCCTTAGGAAATGGTGATAGTTTGTGTCAATGTCTGTTCTTTTACCCATTTCCCGTGGATTTAACAGATGATGGATGAATTCTCATATTAGCAAATAGTTCTGTTAGGATACATATCTGTTAGGATATCTGTCTGTTAGGATAGATATAATCAACTTTGTGTGTGTGTGTATGTGTGTGTGTGTGTGTGTGTGTGATATTATTCAGTCTTCATCATATCTAGGATCTCCAACTATCGTTTTGATTAAAGCATTCATAACATACGGGCATGAGACTCCAGTAGAGTCCATAAACCTTTGGCCATTCTCTCTTTTTTAAACTCCTGACTCATGTTTTCCAATGTCTTCATTGTCATCCTTCCCTTACCCACCTTTGTATTGAAGTCATCAAGTATCCATGTATGTGTTGACTTAATTGGGAAGGTTTTATTGAGTCCATTGTAGAATTTCTCTACCTTTTCATCCTCTGCTACAGATAAAGGAGCATGGGCTGTAATTATCTTTAGGGAAGTGTTTGTGTAAATCTTTATCATGAGCTGTACAATAAGAAGACCAAGTATCCCCAAAATTGATGTTTCTTGTTTTTCTTTGTCTGGGAACTTGATAAAACCATCCCAAGGACATTTGCTTAATTTTCTGGGGAGTGCCCTCAAGGCATCTTTCTATCTTGCTTAGCTATAGCTTTCTTTTGTCTTCTGGTTTCATTTCTAGGAAGAGTTTTGAGGTTGATATGAGATCAGATATCCAGAGCTGACTGGAAGTTACCTCAGCAGCTATCAAATCCAATCCCCTCATTTTACAAATTGGGAAATAGAGGCCCTGGAATCTATAGTGAATCCCCCAACGTTGCACAGATAGTAAGCATCAGAAATGAGATTTGAACCCAGGACTTTTTTTTTTTATTTTAATAAATTTCTTTATTTATTTTTAGTTTACCACGCATGGTTCTACATAGTTTTGAGTTCCAGTTTTTCTCCCCTCCCTCCCCCCTCCCTCCCCAAGACGGCATGAAGTCTCATATAACTGTCATGTATAACTTCACATTGAATTGATTTATGCACTAGTAAAGTCGTGGAGAAGAATTTTGACCAATGGAATGAATCATGAGAAAGAAGAAACAGAACCAAAAAAAAAAAAAAACCAAAAAAAACCCCAAAAACAAAAACAAAAGAGAAGCAGAAAAGGCGAGCATGTAGTGTGCCTCAGTCTGTATTCAAACTTCGCAGTTCTTTGTCTCGATGAAGATAGCATTCTCCATCGTGAGTCCCCTGGAGTTGTCCTTGTCCCTTAGGTTGCTGAGAAAAGCGCAGTTTGTCAGGGTTGGTCCTCACGGAATCCATATATCTGTGGCTGTGCACAACGTTCTCCTGGCTCTGCTCTGCTCACTCAGCATTATGTCGTGTAGGTTTTTCCAGGTTGTTATGAAGTCTGCATCATCCCCATTTCTTATGGCACAATAGTATTCCATTACCTTCATGTACCACAGTTTGTTCAGCCATTCCCCAATTGATGGGCATCCCTTTGATTTCCAGTTCTTGGCTACCACAAAGAGAGCTGCTATAAATATTCTTGTACATATGGGTCCTTTTCCCGCTTGCGTGATTTCTTTGGGATACAACCCTAGAAGTGGAATTGCTGGGTCAAAGGGTATGAACATTTCTATAGCCCTTTGGGCATAGTTCCAAACTGCCCTCCAAAATGGCTGGATCAGCTCACAACTCCACCAGCAATGCAACAATGTTCCAATTTCCCCACATCCTTTCCAGCATTTATCATTCTCCTGATTTGTTATTTTAGCCAATCTGACAGGAGAGATGTGGTATCTAAGAGTTGTTTTGATTTGCATTTCTCTAATCAGCAGCGATCCAGAGCATTTTTCCATATGCCTGTAGATAGCTTTAATTTCTTCCTCTGAAAACTGCCTGTTCATATCCTTTGACCATTTCTCAATTGGAACCTAGGACTTTTGACTCCAAAGCCCATGATTTTTCCATTGCACCATGCTATCTCCCTCCAGTGATACATCCAATCTTTGGTTCCTGAATGAAGATCTCATGGTGAGAGTACCAACAGATAAGTTAATGTTTCTAGAAATTTTTAGTTTTTAGTTATTTTTAGTACTTCTTCCCCTTTGTCCCCTGCTCTGTCACCATCAATATAGAAGGAGGCCATATGTAGCTGAGGACCATTCGATATTTTTCTTTGCTTTAAGGACCAGCATAGTCAAAACATTGTATCACTTAGATTCCAGCCTACTATTGATGAGCCTCTCGACAAGCTAGGTAAGTCCTCAGAAATCAGACACAGTCTACTATGACACACCTTAATAGGAGTGGAAATGCTACTAGAAATAATAGGACAACAAGTTGTTTGCTTATTGGTGGCATCAAACTGGTTTAAGGGACGAAAGCACTTACATTTTTTCTCTTTGTCCTCTATACTATGCATAGTACTGTGTTTAAATCAGACCACTGTCTTGGCCATGACCACAGCTAGTGTCCCTAAGGAAATCTGATTGCTAGACTTATATATCTGATGGTCAGGCAGATATGTCCAGGCATCTTCTTTGATCCCTGGGGAATTTTGCCCCAATCATGGGACGGGCAAAGGGAGTGGATGTGACTCATAAGCTAGACTTTCCCATACTAAAGGATAGAATCTGTAGAGGAGAAGTCACATAGGAGCTGAGAAAGGTCAAAATAGAGAGGGAGCAGCTGCTGCGAAGGGAGGGAACTAGGACTCTTGAGGCCGAGGTGGTATCCACTATGCACACAAAATTGTGAATTATTCAAAAGACACCTGGCAGACGGTGTGATACTGAAATAGTATTAGGACTATAGGCCAGAACCAATGATCTCTCAGTTACCTTCTCCCTTTTTCCTTTTCCCTCTCCCAAAAGTACTGATCCTGATAACTTCACCTGGGAATGAAAGTTTTACCCTATTCCTTCAAGGTTTGTTTACATTTCTGCTTTTCAAACATTTATTCTGCCTCTTAAGCAGGCAATTGTAATAAAAGCTGTTAGCCACCTGTGCTTCTACATGGTATGTTATTGTTCAGATGCAGTTAAGAGGCTATCAGAAAGCACCTGGGAGGAGAAAGAGAGAGATTTCAGACTGCAATATTTTACATGAGGTGGGAGTTCAGAACTACAGAAAAAAGTTGTTGATTCACTTTTGTGATTTCTCCAGGGCAGAGAGAATATTTATGCTGAGATTTTTCCAGGTAACCGAGTAAGCAGTAGTAGCTGCTTGGGATAGAGGGCTGATTTTATTTTTTTACTGCTTCTTCAGACATACTGACACTGTATAAACACCAGACATGAACTAGTGTGCAAGGAGGTAGGGTTTAAAAGTATTCATATTGGGATCTGAAAGAAGTCAGTTTGGGTGTAAGGAAGAATTGAAAATATGGTCCATAGTACTTCTTGGTGGGATAAGACAGATCCCTGTGAAAATGTGGAAAGTTATTAAGAATGCTTCAGTGGAATTCCATTCAGCAAGGATTTATAAGGCATTTACTACTTCTTCTAGCCCAGTATTCTATATCTAATAATTATCTGAGAAAGCAACCCTCAACCCTTGTGGAGATGTGGCCTGCCAACTGTGTTTGCAGATTCAGCAGCCCTTGCCTCTTCCAATGCCATAGCTACTAAAGCATGAGGCGTATGGGGTGTTCAGAGAGGACCATCATCTCTGGTGTGAGGACTTGCTGAGCCCTTTTCAGCACTGTTCATCTACCTTTGGTAGATCCACCTGGCACTCAACTGTCACCTGTGGCTCCATGAAGAAGTAGCATGCAGTGGCCACACCCTGATAAAAACCATCTTGGCAGATGAGCTGCACCAGACCTCAAATTCGTCTGCGAGTTAGCTGGGTGTCTCCCCCAAACATGTGAAGACTTCCCCAGCTGAATGGGTGGATGAGAACAATTTGTTCCAATGGCTATGAAGGCAGCTGGAGTGGGTGCTGTGGAGCACTTAGAGCTTGGTCAAGCATCAAAGACACCAAGGTCATCCACAGCATCCTGGGCTATTGCCTGTCATCTTGACTTTTGTCCAGCCACTGGACTTCAATGACTCTGGAAGTGAAAGTGAGGCCAACGACTTTGTGTAGCTCTGCCTGACTTAAATGCAAGTCAAGACATCTCTTGTGATGGTATTGGTCTCACCTGGCTGCACCACTTTGGGACTTCTCTGATTGACTTATCTGCCTTACCCTAGCATCAGGTACCTCCTTCATCCCCTCCCTCACCTTTTCAGCTTCCTTTTATGTTTTGTCTTCCCCCATTAGCTTGTAAGCTTCTTGAGGGCCCTTTAAGATTTGCAAATTGCTTTCCTCACAATAAACTTATGAGGGAGCCAATAAAATATTATTGTCCTCACTTTGCAGAGGGGGACAGTGAAAATAGGAGAGGTTAACTGATTTGCCTAGGAACTCAGGGGCAAGATTTGAACCCAGATCTTCTTGACTCCAGGTCTGTCATTCTATTCAGTCTGCCTCCTTAGTTCTATCTTATCATCCTGCTCTAGGAAGGGATGTGTGTCATGAAAGTGATAAGGAACAGAGGCAGGAGAAGAGAGTTCTGGATTTCAAATCCGAAGACCTAAGGTAAAGTCCCAGCTCTTTCATTTACTGGCCATAGGGCCTCTGGAAAAGCCATTGAATATTTCCAAGCCTCAGTAAAATAGATCTAGGATTCCTTGCCAAGGCAGCAAGGTGGCACAGTGAGTAAAGCACTGGCCCTAGAGGTAGGAGGACCTGAGTTCAAATCCAGCATTAGATACTTGACACACTTACTAGCTCTGTGACCTTGGGCAAGTCACTTAACCCCAATTGCCCTACTTTCCCCCCTCACAAAAAAGAATGACTTGCCATTCCTAGTGTAAATAAGTACCAAGTAGTTAAAGACAAGATGGTTAGGAAAGGAGGCCACTAGCAATTAGGGGATTGAGAAAGACTATTTTTTTTGTAAGAGGTGGTTCTTGGGCTGAGTTTTGAAGGACAAAGGGGATTTACTGAGGTAGAAATAAATACATAGGATATTCTGGTGTAAAGGACAATTTGACTGTTCCTTTTAAGCCAATCAACAAACATATATTAATGATATGCCAGTCACTGTGGCAGGCACTACAGATAGAAACACAAAAATGAAACAGTCGCAATCCACCCTCAGGGATCTTACAGTGAGGAAAAGGGATTGGTAAATGAACTCAAGAATGGAACCTGCGGAATAAATGATTGGGGAGTCACATTTGAAAACCACAAGAACTAGCATGAGGACTTGGGGAGTACAAGAGAAAGGAACCAAGAGAAGGGCCAGAGCTCTGTCTACACCCCAGTTTTACCTGGTCCTTCTATGTCTATTGGCTGGGGCAGTAGAAAGAATAAATAGCCTCCATTCTAACCAGACATGTTAATTCATGCCAAATTGGGGGAGAGAGGAGGATGTTTCTGAAAGAATTCTTTCATGTTTGATTGATGGGCTCTAACCAGGGACTGGTTCCTGTTTGTCTTTTTTTCTCAGACAAGGCCTCAGGATACTTCAAGTACTGGCAGATGGTGAACGTGTTCTGAACCGAGTATCCGGGCTTCATTGAAGTTGCTGTAGGACGCTTTCTTTATTTCATCTGGGAAGGCTTGTGGGGGCAGGAAAGTTATTTCCTTATCTCACATCCTGCCTGTTCTCTACCCTCCCCCTCCCCCCCCAACTCCCAAGTCAAGGAAGGAGGCCTGAGATCAGTCTGAGCTTCTAAAAAGCCAACCCCAATCAATATTCTTGAGGCAAACTGGTTAAGTTCATCCCCTCCTCCCACTCCAAAGAGGAGAGGGATGGGGGAATAGATGGGCAGAAACAGCTAAAGGTGATTAGTGAGGTCACTGGGAGGATCTGGAAGGTACCGAAAACATTTTGCCAACTCAAGTGTGCCCTAGTCTGTATTTGATGTATATATGTGCCCACATATATAGCATTCCTTGACTCGGATTGGTGCATCTGGAAAGGGCCCCACCTCCCATTGTCTCCTCTTGAATATAAAGTAGTGCCAGCCCCAATTTTTTATTTCACTCACAACCAAATGAAGCTTCCTTTGCTAGATTGTTGTCCATATTCCACTCTATACTGTGAATATAGCCCAAGGTTCTATCCTGGCCTTTGTTTCTTGTCTCTGCACTTTCCTGGTGACTTTGTAAACTCCCAAAGGTTTAATTATTGTCTCTATGCAGATGCCTCCTGGACTTATCTACGCAGCCCTTCTCTCTCCCAAACTCCAGCCCCACAACACCTACCTGGCAGTTAGATGGTATAGTAGATTGAGTTCAAAACTGAGTCAGCAAGACCTGAATTTGAATTCTGCCTCAGATGTTTGCTAGCTAGGTGACCCCAAACAAGTCACTCAGCCTCCTCAGTCTCATCTTCATCATTTGTAAAATGAAGATAATATTAGCACCTACCACCCAGGGTTATTGTGAGAATCAAATGAAATGATTTGTGGAAGGCATTGGGTAACCCTTGACATAAATGCTAGGACTTATTGGCAAATGTCAATTGGATATTTTGAATTGGACGTCCCACAAGCATCTTCAGACTGATCTGTCCAAAACAGAACCTCCCTTTTTCTCATGTTCACAACTTTGGCATTCTCAATGCCTTACTTTTCCTCCCCCCACCCCATGTCCAATTAGGTACCAAGTCTTGTCAATTCAACATCCACAGCATTTCTCCTGAATCATACAACCAACCACCACCCTCATTCAAGCCCTCATTGTCTCTGGCCTGAACAATGTCAATGGCCTCCTAATTTGTCTCCTTTTCCCCTTCTCCTTACAGCCACCAGATTGACCTTCTAAAGGTACGGGTCTGATGAGGTCTCTCCCTTGATCTCCAGTGACTTCCTATTACCTCTGGGATTAAATAAAAAATCGCCAGGTTGGTATTTAAGGATCTTCTCAACCTAGTTCCAAGCTACTTTTATGGGCTTATTATGCATCACTTCTCTCCTTGCTTTCCATAGTCCAGTCAAACTGACCTCTCTGTTCTTTGCCCATGACTGAGTCTCACACCTCCATGCCTGGTATGCACTCCCTTCTCATCTCCACCTCTTAGAATGCTCACCAGAGTGTGAGCTCCTAGAGAGCCAAGAACTGCTGCCTTTTGCTTTTCTTTGTTATCCCCAGTGCTTAGCACATTGCCTGGCATCAAGCAGGCACTTAATAAATGCTTATTGTTTTGATTTGACTTTAAACCCTGGTTCTACTGAGAAGTCCAGTTCAGAATTCTATCCTCTATGCTGGCAATCCTTATTGTACAGCTTCAAATCTGATTTTTTCTCTAAGATCTTGCCCAAGTTGAATCTTCTCTTCTCTTTTTTCCCCCTTCATTCCAGAAATCCTCCTAGATAACTGAGCAGAGGTGATGAGGTCTGGTGGAAATGGTAGTAGATTTGTAAGCCTACAATTTGGATTCCAAATGAACTCTGCCACTACAAGATGTGTGACTTTAGGCAAATCACTCCACATTGTGGATTTCATTTTCAGTCTCGTCATCCACAAAGGGAGGGGTTAGACTAACTGTTCTCTCAAGTCTAACACCCATGATCCTATGAATCTCTTTGGGACACATTTCACAGGGTCACAGTAAGGGAGATGTCTCATTCAGTTAATGGCTCATGAGTCCATTTAAGCAGAATATCAACTTTATTAAAAATAGAAAGCTTCAGAAAGAGAAACAAAGCAGGAGAAGGAGCAGAGCAATGAGACTGAACCTTCCTGGCCTTTCCCATCTGGGTGACCTTGGGCAAATCAATTCATCTCCCTTGACCTTGGTTTCCCCATCTGTAAACTGGGGATGGTATGTTTGAACTAGATGGCTTTTGAGGTCTCTTTCAGCTCTAAATTTTTGATGCTCCATGACCTATGGAAATAAGACATGTTAGCAATCACCGTTTTCACTATCTTTTATGAGTACCCTCCTGACTCACTCTATCCCAGACGAAAATTCCATTTCAGTTTTGCCTTTCATGGTGTCCAGGTGGTGCTAGTTGGAGGCTACAGAGTAAATACTTCTTAATTACTTAATTGGCACACCTGATGGCAATTAATGTAAGAAACATAACTTAGAATAGTGCTAATAGTACAAATACTTATAATTTTCTTATCTGTGTCAGCCCACCCTTAGAATGGAAGCTCCCTGAGGGCGCTGACTATTCATTCTATACTGTTTCTATATCGCTAGCATCTAGTACAATGCCTGGCATATAGCATGTGCTTAATAAATATTTATTGGATTAGGTTGAATATTGGTGTGATGTACAATCAAGCTTCATGGACCTGGTGAAAAGCTTGAATTGTAAGGTGTATGACTATGGAAGGATTCCATCCCTGTGTGGGAAGTCGCTTTCCCAACACAGATCACAATTCATCTATTACTGTGTAGAGCAGGCCTAGGGAGTTTGGCCTGAGCTACATTAAATGCAGATTGGCAACAAAGCTGCCATTTATAGTCTTAGAGAGTTGCCAGTGGCTCAGATTGATGCAAGGACTTGGCACCATAGGTCAAAGGCAGGACTTGTACCCAGTTCTTCTCAACCCCAAGTCCAGCATTCTATCCAATATACCACAGCAAAGACATGAAATGGTTTTACTTTCAAGATGATATAAGCAAGATAATAGTGACTTACATTTGCATAGCCCTTTAAAACTACAAAACCCCATATTTATATAGTCCTTCAAAGTTAAATACATATTTCCCTAAAGTAAAAAACCCTGTTAGATAGATAGCACAAATATTTTTAACTTTGATTCTTCAGAGGACACTGAGTCACGAAGAGCTGAGGTGACTGGCCCAAAGTCATAGAAATAATAAGTATTAGATCTGGGTTGGGGGGGGAACAAGCCCAGGTTTCCTTCCTCAATGTTTTGTATTCTATTCATGTTTCTCCAATAAAGTAGTGTCAAGAATGGGACCTACCTAGAATGACTAGTCAAAAATGTACTTCAATTAGCAGGGTGATTGGTATAAAAGTATGTATTGAGAGGGCCTAATCATTTACATTTATGTACACAGTACCTTTAACCTTCTCATATACATTATCTCATTACATGCTTATGACAACCCTATTGTGATGTGTTATTTCAACTTGACAAATGCCATGCAACTGGACGGGCAGCCTGTCAAATGAATCCATCAGTCTGTGTATCTTGGACAAGGGCTAAAGATGGATAATGAGCTGGGCTCAGAATTGAATGATAATGGGAGATCAGGCTGGGCTGTATTTGGGAAGCCATAGAGCATTTCAATTGAGAGGCAACTTGGTGCAGTGGATAGGCTGACAGAGCAGGCATCAAGAAGGTCTCTGTCTGAATCCTGTTTCTGACACTTACTAGCTGTGAGACCATGGGCAAGTCACTTAACTTCTCTGAGGCCCCATTTCCTCATCTGTTAAGTGATGACAATAATAAATCATGGGGTCATGGAAGGGCTCAAATGAAATACATAATTCTGAAATGTGATATAAATATCAGGTGGGACTCAATGGAAAATACCCTGGTGCTGGGAAAGCTTGAAGGCAAAAGGAAAAGGGAACGGTGGAGGATGAGATGGGTAGATAGGGTCATGGAGATGATGAACATGAACTTAGACAGACTTCGAGAGATGGTGGAGCATAGAAGGAGCTGGCGTACTGTGGTCTGTGAGATCACAAAGAGTTGGACATGACTGAACTACTAAACAACAAATTACTATTGTTATCCCAAATATACACATGGGTATATATCATACAGACACACATATATCAATAAAATTCCTGCTCTAATTAACTAGCCCTAACTACATATGTGCGTTTGCATGTATAAATGTATATATTACAATCAGGTATTTAAAATCTAGGGATGTGATGTGATTCTTCACAAATTCAGGTTAAATCCAATTTTCTCTAGTCACTCCAGCGGGGTGGTCTCACCGCCCCCCCCCCCCACCTCTAGACCTGGAAGGTAACAGTTAATTTCAGTCCATTTAGTTTCTCCTTTCACCAAACACTTATTACACAAAAGACAATCAGATATAACTTAATATGCTTATCAAATCAAGCAAGTCAGACAATAATCAGGAAAGCCTTACAGACTAGTTTAGGTGACAGAATACACATGACTTAGAAGACCCTGCAACCAGGGAGTGAAATGAAATTTCAGCTAGATTGGTAAAAAAAAACCCAACAACAATTTCTGCCAATTAATTCCACTCTTAGCATTCTCTGGGGGTATGGGCACTGGTAATTAAGAGGTAAGCTGACATGCCAACTTTTCCCTCATATGCCTTCAGTTCTGGGGGGGGGGTCTCCTGTTTGTCAGTCCAAGCCTACACCTTGCCTCTTCCCTCCTTCCACCTCTGTTTCTCTCTCTGGTCTCTCAGCCAATCAGGAGTCATGTCTGCCTGCAGGTATTCAGTGTCACAGGACTGTCTTCCCCTCAGAGGGCCACCAAGCCCTCCTGGAGTTGAGGCTACACCTGAATCTTGTTTTCCTCCATATACTTATATATACATGTGTGTATATACATGTACACGCTTATATATTACATTTTTTTCTTCTGATAGACTATAAGCTCCCCTGAGAAAAGGGATTTTTCATCTTTTGTCTTTGTAGCTCTAGCATATGGCACATAGCAGTCGCATAATCAATGTGTGTTGATTGATTGATTGAGTGACACCTATGGGTGCCTCACTCGTTGGATTTCAGAGCCTGCAGCTGTGTCTTGATGAGTGTCTGACTGGAGAGTCAGGAGTCCATATTCTTGAGCTTGGGAGCTCCTGAACTTGGAATTATCCACGAATTAAATCCTACAGAAGGTAAAGGCCATTCTTAGGAAGCCATGTCCCTGACTGAATGAAATAAGGAGAACACTGACAACAATTTAAACAATATCATTGTAAGGACAAACGACTTTGAAAGCTGTAAGAACTATACTCAATCCAGTGACCAGCCATGATTCTAGAGGACCAGTGATGAAATATCTCTCCGGAAAGGTGGTAAATTTAAAGTGCAGAATGAAACATAGATATTTTTGTATACAGCCATTGAGGGAATTTGTTTTCCTCGACTACGCATATTTGTTACAAGGGATTTGCTTTTCTGTTTTTCCCCAGTGGGGTGGAGAGTGGAAGAGAGAGAAAATCTATTTCTGTTAATTTTTCTTTAAATACAGAGGTGGGAGGGGTCAGCAACGTGGTGCAATGGATAGAGTGCCAGGTGTGGAGTGGGGGAAACTCATCTGCCTGAGCTCAAATGCAGTCTTAGATACTTACTAGCTGTTTGGTCCTGGCCAAGTTACTTAACCCTGCTTGCCTCAGTTTCCTCATCTGAAAAATGAGCTGGAGAAGGAAATGGCAAACCACTCCTGTGCCTTTGCCAAGAAAACCATACATGAGGTCATGAAGACATAGGTATGACTGAAAAACAGCCAAATAACAACAATCCATATAATTTGAATTGGGATTTGATTCATCTTTGGGGCAGCGAGGTGACACAGTAGATAGAAAGCTGGGCCTGGAGTCAGGAAGACCTAAACTCAGACAGTTATAAGCTGTGTGACCTTGGGCAAGTCACTTAACCCCAATTGCCTTGCCTTCCCTCTCAAAAAAAAATGCCCCTCTACTTCCTACGCATATGAATTTGTACTAATTACTTCACATCTCAATGTCCAAGGACATTCTTTAAGACTACAAATTACTGATGAAAAGCTGATCTGCATTAGTGGGGTAGGTTTCTATACTGGAAGTTTCTTTCATAGCTGAAATCACTTCTGTCCCCTACTCACTCCCCACCACCTTCCAAGAAAATGTTTTAGTCTTTAACCTCCTCAGCTTGTTAATGATTTCTTTTTTTTGAGGCAATCAAGGTTAAGTGACTTGCCCAGGGTCATACAGCTAGTGAGTGAGGTCACATTTGAACTTGGGTCCTCTTGACTCCTGGGCTGGTGCTCTATCTACTTCTCCCACCCACCTGTCCCAAATTATAAAATTTCAATTTCCATTTTAGGATCCTGCCTTATGTATCTAGAGCTAGAAGGAGTCTAACATGCTATCCAGTCCTACTCCTTTATTTTACAGAGGAGAAAACTAGACCTCAGGGAGGTTGACTTGTCCAATGTTAAACAGACAGGAATTGTAAGAGGCAAGTTTTGAATCCTGGTCCTCTGATAGCAGAGCCAATGCCCTTTCCATATGTAGCAACCCCCCTGGGATCCTCAACTTGTACTCACATTTACAACCTACAACCATCTTTGGGTTCTAGAGACAACCCAATGGTTCTAGTTTCCTAACACTTTATCTAATGGGCCCCTACTTGTTTGTTTCCCATGAATAAATGTCCAGGTGACACAAATAAGTTTGTAGAAAAGGTATTTACTCAAATGCCATAGCAAGAACAGTAGTTGCAACATATCCCCGCCCTCCATAACTCCATAAACCTGGGGCATACTTTCTCAAAAATAGACACTATATCCACGGGAACAGTGAGATCAGCAAGGTACATGTTTAGTATATATATATATATATATATACAGAGAGAGAGAGAGAGAGAGAGAGAGAGAGAGAGAGAGAAAGAGAGAGGGAGGGAGAGAGAGAGGGAGAGAGAAGGCAGCTCACAACTCCTAGCAGTACAGGGCTTGGAAGACCTTCCTTTGCAGAGTCCTCACACAGCAATCTGGAGGTACAAGTGTCTCCACTGGGCGGGTTGCTCAGTTGGTCTCCCAGAGTCTGTTTCTTTTCAGAGTCTGGATCTCTTTGCTCCTGCCAGGGGTCATGCTCATCGAAGCTGCTTTCTCCAGCGGGTGACTATTCTCTGCATCTATATCTGTCTGAAATGTGTGGCTCTGCTCTACTTGGGCCTCTGCCCAAGTATATTGCTTGACTAGCTCCCCTTCAAAGCTACATCACTGATGTAAGTGGAGCAGAGAGAGAATTCCTTTCCTGTACCCCACACAAGTCTTCTCCGTGGGCAGCTCCATCCTTTACTTTCAGACTACTGAAATTCATCCAGAGCTTAACCGTGTAAAGCCCCCAGGGTGGGGCTAATTTACTTTGTTAGACAACACTGTTGTTGCCTTCTTTGGTTGATCAGAGATCATATTGAACCTTATAAAGGGATCATGTTACATTTTGTTAACACGTTGAAACCTCATCTTGTATGACTCCATTCAATGACTAGATCCATTGAACTTGATCTAAAGAATCCCATCCCCCTCCAAAACCCCATAGTACCAAGTTGCTTCCCTATGCAACATGCATAACATATAATAATAAAAATGACAGCTTCCATTTCCATAGCATTTCAAGGTTTGCAAAATGCTTTAGAGACATTCTCATTGGATGCATGTTTGCATTCTCTGCCTTCAGAGGATAGAAAGATTAAAATACATTTTTAGTTCACTTTCTAGGGCTAATGATAACTCTGAAGCAAAAATCCCAGTGGTTATTCAACTTAATGTAAGCGAAAGATCCTATTTAAAGTGCAGGTAAGACAGTGAAAAATCATGCAGAGAACATGGCATGAGAATGATTTGCCTAAGTGATTCATGGCATTGATTTCTCAGAGATATTAATCTTGAGCAGAGAAGAATTAGAGTTTGGCTTGGCACTATTCATGTTAAAACGGTGCACTTGTCAAACCAAGCCTCTCTGTTCTCCGAGTGATGAGTACAATGTATAAAGAAAAATGAAACTGATTCATTTGTGTTATTTGTGTATTTGCTTTATTATACAAACTTTGCTCTGGGCGCTGGAGAAAGTCATTTATCTCAAAGTCATTTTTTTCCTTCTTCCTACTGGAATATGAAGATGAACTGATAGTTTAAAAGTCTTGTTCAGGCAATACATTTAGGAAGGTAGCTAGGCACATCCAAGTGCATCTCAATGTTTATCTTACATTGTAACATCAATACAAATGCAATATATAAAATTCCTCAAAGAGGCATAAAAGTCAAGGCTTTATCTCATCTTAATATCTTGAAAAGAATGGAATTATAAATTTCTTTTGTATTGTTTTACATTAATACAAGATGTGAAATATTCAGAAGTTGGAAAAATTAAGTTTACGGAAGATTTTACCCTTTATTGGACATTTAAAGTGGTTTGAATTGTGTTTGTCTTTTGGATTGTGATCCTCTGTTCCAAGCTTTGGCTGAGTTTCTCAGTAAATGTCAGAAACTATTCACTCTTCAGACTATATGATTTATTTTTCTTTGATGAAGGACATTTAAAAAAAAAGATATTCTCAGTCAGTAGAAATGTCCTTGTGGCAAGACACAAACTTAAAAAAAAATTTCTTTGTCACTGTACATCTTTCAGTATGATGCATGGCCTGGGGTCAAGGATCCATGCTTCAGATGGACTCCTAATATGAAAGTAAACAAAAGCAGCTCTGAAATCTGTTTTCCCTCTGTGAAATGCTAGCATCAGGAAAGCCAGTCATTGTCTTCTCCTTCTGCTAACCCAACCTTAGGTGAGTACAATACACACACACACACACACACACACACACATACACACACCAGCATCCATCATAGCATATAAGCATAAGCATATAAATGTAATTTCTTTTTGAAACAAAATTTATTGATAACTTTTGTGTTCACATTACCTGTATTTCCCAATGTATTCCTCTTACCATCCCTATTAATCCCTTACAAGAGAATAAAAAGAATGTGAAAATGGTTAAGAAAAAATAGCCAACACATCAAAAACCCCACAAAACTTGATATTATATGCCGTGATCCACATTTGTAGTCCCCCACCTCTGCAAAGAAGTGAGTGGAGTTAGCTTCTCAGATTTTTGTTTTTCAGAGGCAGTTTGGTCACTAAAATTTCTTAAAATTTTAAATAATTTTGTTCTTGTTGCTTTTTCCTATTTGCATTGTTTACACAGATAAATTCTAGTGGGAGAGAGGGCTAACAACTAGGGACGGGAGTGACTTGGAAGGAAAAACCTTATCGAGGAGTTGGCACCTCTGTTGTCTTTGCAGGAAAGTAGAGATTCTATTTAAAGAAGCCAATGTAGACAACCCTGATGAAGTCAAAGGCTTTGCTGTCACTGGCCTTGACCCCTTACTATCACTTATGTCTGGGGGTTCACTGATGCCTATGTTTCATAATAAGTTAGGGAAAGAGGAAAAAGTTGATCTCAATCCTGCTACCTTTCTAGCTACTTTCCAAATACCAAATTTCTTGAGATGCCCAGCCAGTCTGCTTCCATAACTAGTAAAGGTAACACATGCCCTCCCTCTACTGGCCACTGTGAATTTCCATGACTCGGTTGTCTCTACATGGCAGCTACCACTTGCATGGATTTCTATGACTTGGGTTTCCTGACATTCTGGTTTCCTGTGTTTGGCACGTTATTGAACTTTGTTGGTCCTTTTAGTGATCCATTAGGAGAATAAACATCAATTCCCTTCTCAGGCTCCTTAGTCTTATCACACACCCTGATGTTGCACCATAGTCTATTCTGGGGCACCTTTTTTTTTTCTTTCTACACTACCTCTCTTGGTGACTTCCACTAGTTCCCATGGGTTCAATTAGCATCTCTACGCCTATAACTCTCAGATCTAGATCTCCCCACCCACTCTCCCTCCTGAGATCCAGTCCCATATCAAATGCCTACTAGACTTTCCAAACTGAAACATTCAGAAACATCTTAAACTCAACATGCCCCAAAAAGTTCATAACTTATTCTCTTTCCCCCCAGCCCACCTTTCTACCAGATGTCCCTATCTTGAGTACATGACCCCACCAGTCTTTCAGCCTCCCAGGTTCATAACCTTGACATGACCTTTACTCTACACTCTCCCTCACCCTACAAAGGCAGTCAGTTGTCAAATCTTGTTGTTTCTGTCTCCACAGCATCTTCCTATCGGATCTCTTCTTTCTACTTCCATAAGCACCACCCTCCCTCCAGCTCTCCTCCTCCCTCCCCTGGATTGCTCAGTCTAGGCCAGCACAAGGCCATCCTCCACACAGATACCAGAAGGATTTTCCTTGATTGTAGATGTGAACACATCACCCTTCTGCTCCATAAAGTCCAGTGGCTCCCTATTGTCTGGATTGCTAGGATAAAATATAAACTAACACCTCAGTTTGACTTTTAAAATCCTTTACAAACTGGCCCCAATCTATATTTCCAACCTCATTATCCCCTTCCTGTACTTTGGGTAGAACCAAACTAGTCTTCCCTCAATGAGGATGGCTATATAGCACAGTAGATGGAGTACTAGCTCTGGCGTTGGGAGGACCTGAGTTCAAATCCATCCTCAGATACTAACTAGCTGCTACATTGGCTTCTTTAAATAGAATCTCTACTTTCCTGCAAAGACAATAGAGGTGCCAACTCCTTGATAAGGTTTTTCCTTCCAAGCCACTCCCGTTTCTAGTTGTTAGCCCTCTCTCCCTCTAGAATTTATCTTGTGTAAACAATGTAAATAGAAAAAAGCAACAACTAACTCGGGCGAGTCACTTCAACAGCTTTCTCATCTGTAAAATGAGCTAGAGAAGAAAATGGCAAACCGCTCCAGCATCTTTGCCAAGAAAACCCCAAATAAATTGTACTTATTCTGTATATACTTACTGTAGCCACGTATATGTTGTCTCATCCATAGAGTGTAAGCTCCTTGAGGGCAGGGACTGTTTAAAACATTTTGTCTTTGTATCCTCAGAATTTAGCACAATGCCTGACCAGAGTAGGTGCTGAATAGAAGCTGATGAGATGGATACATCACAGACTTGTAGTGTGGCCCAAATGAAATACTATTTTTTAAAGTTCTCTACAAACATTACAACTCTATATAAATGTCAGTTAAGCTTACTTGATAAAAAATGCTTTTGGATCATAACAGAGAGAGCAGGAATTTATAGGGAAACTACAGTACAATCATGATCCATCCCAGTTTTATTCCCTTGTGAGATGAGTCAATTGAAGAGATCAGTGTTATTTCCAAGTATTTATGGTTCAGTAACTGAATTTTCTTGGAAATGTAGAATTTCAAGCTCCCTTAATTTAATGCTATGCCCAAGAAATCTATTCAGCTAATCAGATATTGGGGTTGCCACCTTTCCATCTTTTTTTTCCACTTGTCAGAGTCGGTACTCTGACAACAATCAATTGCTACTGGTATAAGCACATCTTGGTGATGAGTTTCAGCACAGGTCTAGGCACATAGTAGGTTTCAATAAATGTTGTTGTTTGTCCTTCATTCTTGAAAAGCACCACTTGATGGGGACCTTGGAAGTGGGGTCCAAGCACAAGCACCCAAGCACCCACCCCACTTCCAAGCATCCCATCCCACTGTTGCATTGATGTTAGGTAACAGGTTTAGGACAGCCTATTTAATTAAGAGTTCAATATTAAAAAAATATGCACAGGTCTCTAGGGAGGCCTCAGGTTTAGGTAAGAAATGGTCTTTGCCCTAATTGAACTACCAATTTAGTACATGTATATGACATGTACAATATAAATATAATAGAAAATAATATATAAGTGCATGAGAGACATATGGACAGAGTGCTATGCTTGGTCTCAAGGGAGAAGGTTATTCTCAACTTGGAGGGCTTGGGGGCTTCCCAAGGGGGATGGTATTTTAACTAGGCTTTAGTGGATGGATAGACATTTGGCTTGTAGGGGTGAGGGGCATCATTCCAGGACTGGAAAGAGTATGAGCAAAGGCAAGGAGGCAAGAAAGCCCAAGGAACATATATATGGAGCATTGGCTCTAGTTTGGTGTATGTGGAAAGGAGTACTAATAAAGAAAGCTAGAAAGGCGGGATGGTTTTACATTGGGAAGAGCTTTGAATGTCAGTCTAGGGAGTTGGAATTTTATATAATAGGAGACTGTGGAAGGATTTTGGACAAAAGTGTGACATGATGGTGTCTATATGGAAAGAAGGAAGAAAAGAGGGAAGGATGGAAGGAAGGAAAGAAGAAATCCTGGGAAGTAGGTGCTGCTATTATCCCCATTTCATAGATAAGAAAACTGAAGCAGAGAGAGGTTGGGACTTGCCCAAAGTCGCGTAGTAACTGTTTCATGTCAGTTTTGAACTCAGTTCTTTCTAACTCTGGGCCCAGCATTCTGTCCGCTAGGCCACCTTGCTGTTTGAAAGACCCAAGGCCAGTTGCTTAACCTCTCTCAGCTCAGTTTCTTCATCTGTAAAATGGAGAGGAATAATTAAACTCAGTGGCCTTCAAAGTGCCTTCTAGCTCTAAATCTGTGATTCTATGGATCAATCCTAAGGATGATTTGGAGGGGAGGGGAGTAGAATTGGAGCTGACTACATAGTACTAGGGGAAAGCTAGATAGTACAGTGGATAGAGTACCCTGCCTGCAATCAGGAAGACCTGAGTTCACATTCTGGCATCAAACACTTACTAGATATGTGACTCTGGGTCAGTCATTCAACTCCTATTTGCCTCAATTCCTTGTCTATAAAATGGGGATGCATTGGAGAAGGAAATTACAAACCACTCCAGTATCATTGCCAAGAAAGTCCTATGGACAGAGTTGGACACAACTAAACAACAATTCATTGTACTAGTTTCACATCACTTCTGTTTCTAAAATGCTAACATCCTTCCTCTCCTCTATGCTTATGTAAATTTTAATCACCCTTAAGCTCAAGCTCAAGCTCAAGACCAGAATTTTCTTTTTTTAAATAGTATTTTTTTTTTCCAATTACACATCAAGACAACTTTTAGAATTCATTTTTACCAGATTTTGAGTTCTGAATTCTTCTCTCTCCGTCCCTCCCGGCTTCAGAAAATGGTAGGCAATTTGATACAGGTTATATATGTGCTAAAATGCAAAACACATTTCCATATTAGTCACAGTTATGAAAGAAGAAATGCTTTGATCTGCATTCAGAGTCAATCACTTCTTTACCTGGATGTGGATAGCATTTTCCTTTGTGAATCCTTTTTATTTGTTTTGGATCATTATGTTGCTGAGAAGAGCTGAGTCATTCATAGCTGATCATCACACAATGTTGCTGATACCGTGTACAATGTTTTCCTGGTTCTGCTCTTTTCAGTTTGCATAAGTTCATACAAGTCTTTCCAGGTTTTTTTGAAATCTGCCTGTTCCTCATTTCCTATTGCACAACAGTATTCTATTATATTCATATACCACAGCTTGTTCAGCCATTCCCCAATTGATGGGCATCCACTCAATTTCCAATATTTTGCTACCACAAAAAGGGTTACTAGAAATATTTTTGCACATGTAGGTCCTTTCCCCCTTTTTTATGATCTCTTTGGGATACAGACCTAATAGTGATATTGCCGGATCAAAGGGTATGCACAGGTAGGGTGTCCTTTGAAGCCTAACATTTTCAAGGAAGCCTTCCTTGACCCTTTAACCTCACAATGAACTCAGAACTTGAGGGCTAGATCTAGGCTTGCCTAAGAATACGCAAGATGGGCAGTTGCCCAGGGTACCACATACAGCAGGGCAAAAAAGGGATACTTTTTATAAATGCCCATTTTTTAATGCTGTATGGCGTTCTTCTCTACATGATACATAGAAATTTATTTTACGATAAGTCAAATTAAACCTCTAAGAGAAACTTTCCTGTGACTCCAGAGGGTAAAAGCAATGGGTAGAAGATACAAAGAGGCAATCCATTGAAGAAACATCTTCCCAACTATTAGAGCCATCCCAAAGTGGAGTGGTCTGTCTAAGGGAAGCAGTGGGTTCCCTCTCATTGGAGGTCTTGAAGCAAAGATTGGATGACTATTTGTCAAGTGTGTTGTGATGGTGGTGAGGGGTGGGGTTATTGTTCTAGTGTGTGTGAACCTGGTAACCAACGAGGTCCCTTCCAATTCTGTAGTTCAATGAGTGTTCAAAGCCACCAATGGACGGCAACCTACAGAGGCTACAACTTTCAGATTCATGGAGGTGAGTACAGTTTTCAGAACGTCTCTAGGGTGCCCAAATGGTTTGAATGCCCCATTTGTATGACTCCCTGGAATGTTTCGTCTGATCACTCATTTGTATATTGCCTTGATGTGTCCCTCTTCATGTAGATTCTAAGTTCCTAGAGAACAGAGGCAATGCCCAGAAGTTCTAGTAGCATACCGTTCAATATCCAGCACATAACACATGCTCAGTCGGCCACAAACAAGCATTTACTAAGTGCTTACTATTTACTCACTAAGCCCTGGGGATACAAAAGAAAACAAAACCATCCTGGCCCTCAAAATGTGCCCACAATCTAATGGGAAAGACAACACACACATTAGCTATAAGATATATATATGTATTACATATATATAACATATATGTATGATATATATCTTATATATGTACATATGTATGTATGTATATGATATAGAAGATTTATACACAATGTAAGTGGGAGACAATCAGTCCTTGATGGATGAGTAATACTGCTCTCAATTATATATTGCTTTAAGGTTTGCAAAGCATTTTATATTGATTATATCCCTTAAAATTCATAATAATCCTGTGAAATCAGTGCTGCAGGTATTGTTATCTAAGAAACTAAGACTGAGAGAGAAATAAGTGACTTGCTTATTATACATGTCAGAGGCAAAGTTCAAAGCCAGGATTCTGTTGACTCCAAAGTGGCATCTCCACTGGCCCTCCATTCTCCAGAGTCAGAATTGAGGCTGCAACTTTTGAGAAGCTTGGTTGGAGAAATCACTCTGGCACAGAATGTGCCCGGTGCTAGGATGGCTGCTTTCCCATTGGCTCAGGAATAATTGGTCAGTGGACTTTCCCTCCCACTGCTCAGTCTTGGTTAAAGCCTCAACTTCCATCTGTTCCTAATGAAGCCTTTTCAGTGGCTCAGTCTCGACAATTTAGCAATTACTTTCAGGAGAAAATTGTTTCCATTAGAGTTGAGTTTCCACCTCTCCAGCTGTTAAATTGGGGAGACTGTGTGCCTCACATGGAAGCCATTCAGGCACTATTTGCTAAGCTCCTTTATAGAAGTTAGTTGAAAATGGACAACACAGGTTTTGGGCCACCTGCTGTTCAGACTCTCCTCTCCATGGCTTAAAGAAAGGGCTAGGTAGGTCCTCCCAGGGACACTTCTGTGAAACCATAATTCTGTCCTCATCTCCCAGCGCCCTTCCTCTGTCCTTAATCATTTTTAAGAGGCCAATTCTTCTAGACTGAGTTCCTGTTTTAACTAGCTCTCCTGATAGTTATTTCAAAAAAGAAGCCAAGTTGGGATTTAAGGGTCTTTAAAAGAGATCTATTTTAGCTGAAGGTGAAACTTCAGCTATTTTCAAAGCTGGGAGGACCCATTCATGAATTGGGATTTTACTTACTTTCTGTTCTAAAGGTAATTATTTGTTAGATGAGGTGAAAATTTATGGACTTAGAACAACAAAAGCCTAACTGAGCCTGAATTTCTACCAGGAAATACAAGTGGCTGGAAATTTCAACACTTTTTCATTTGCTCATGGGTTTGCATGATTTTTTAAAGCCTAGGTAGACTAATTTCCTAAAAGGGAACAAATAATTAGCCTTAATCAGATGGAATATTTGTAAAGCATTTAATATAGTGCCAGGCATATAGTAGGCACTTAATAAATGCTTGTTTCTTTCCTTTGACCGTAGAAGTAAAAACAGAACCTTCATTGCTTATCTTGTTACTTATTTTTCCCTGTTCCATTATTCCAAAACATTAGCCAGTGTTGAATAAATGTGCCATATATCTACAAAGAACAGCCCTGAATTATGGCAAAACTGAAGTGTTTTTTCTTCTTTCTATCATTTTAATGATTATAATATTTGCATCCCTTTAATAAATAATACATTTATGAGTGATATCTTATTCCACTGCTTGAATGCAAATCTTTGGCTGTAATATGCAACAGCTTATTTATGCCTCAGGGCCTAATGTATATCTCCCCATTGCCCTTTGGGCCAACTGAAATTTTGATCCATCAGAGATTGGGTTGTTCCATGACTCTTATCATTGGTAGATTGTTGGTGTTAAAATGATATGTAATGTAAACTGATTCAAGATACTAGGATCAAAGAGAGCCAGGATCTTCACGTGTTTACACACACACACACACACACACACACACACACACACACACACCCCAAAGAGAAGAGAAATGACTAGAAAAACCAAGAAAAATAAAAGCCAACCAAAAATTTTAGATGAGCACAGCAAATAAATAAATAATTTGAATACAGTTTTAAAATACTGCAGGGAAACTGAATAAGGCAGCATACTAGAGTGACAGAGCTGAAAAAAGAAATCATGAAAGGCATCCCAAAAGAGATACTCAAATGGATAAACAATCCAGTCAAATAAATTAAGCAAGAATTGTTAATACTGGGAAGAGCAAAAGTTAGGTAAAAGATTAGCTTGAAGAAAATCTTAAAATCACATAAAGAGATTAAGAAAAAATTGAAAAATATCAAGAAAGAAAGAGAAAATAATGAAGTGAACTAACCAATATGAAGATGTAGATTCTAAATCTCTTTGGTTGGTTCTTCATCACATCACACCCCAACATGGTGGGTTTACCCAAGCTTCTGTCCTGGCCATTCTCTCCACCCTCCCACCTGATGATCCATCAGTTTCTACAGTCATCAACTCTATGCTGATGAGTCCCACATGTATTTATCTATCCCTAGTCTCCCTTCTGCATTCTAGCTGCACATCTCCAACTGCCTGTTAGACTTTTAAAACTCAATATCCCAGATGCCATTCATCTGCCTTACAGCTCCACTCTAAGGATGGAGGGACCTTTCCATCTGACATGCAGCTGAAATCTTCCATATATGTCATCTCCCTCATTAAACTGTGAGCTCCTTGAAAACAGAGGCTGTCTTGTATTTCTATTCATCCCCCTCCCCCCACCAGCAACTAATTCTTCCTAACTTCTCCATTTCAACTGAAGGTACCACCATCCCTTCTGACAACTAATTTTACAACTTCCACACAATGCTCAAATGAGCATTTTGCCTCACCATGTGCATCCAATTAATTGCCAAATCTACCTCCACAACATCTCTCAAATCCATCGCCTCCTTGTCACTCAGTGATCACACTAGTTTAGGCCCTCCTTACAACTTGCCTGGACTATTATAATAGCATCCTAACTGGTCTCCCTTCCTTAAATAGGAATATCCTCTGTAACACCTCAGATGAATCGCCATATCACCTCCCCTCTAAAGCTTCCAGTGATGGGAGAACTCGCCTTCAAAGAGGTCTACTCCACTTTTAGACAATTCTAATTTTCAGGAAGTCTTTTTATTAATTTGAGTCAAAATCTAACTCTCTGTGCCTTTTACTTATCGCTCATAGCTCTGTCCTGTAGAGTCAAACAAAACAGACATGATCCATTTTTCACATGGCAGCCCTTCAAATACTTGGAAGACAGCCCTCATGTCTAATCCAAACCAACAAATATTTATTAAGTATTGATTGCACAAGCTACAGTTCTAGACATTGTAAAGGCAATCAGTGAAAGGGAAGATCTTTCCCACCCATTCACTGGGCTTTGGGGGCGGGGCTCTTAGGGTCCTGGGGGGAGTGGCTAGGACAGGAGCCAATGGTAGGCGCCTGAGTTCTGGTCCACGTGATGACATGAAGCCTGTGGTGGGAGGAGCTTGCTGAATGGTTGGAGCAGAGCTAAGAGGCAGTTGGTGAGGCAGTTGGAGAGAGAGCAGTTAAGAGCTGAAGGAGAGAGGAAGCAGTCAGCTAGCTGGAACATAGCTGGGAGATTGCAGCGAAAGCGGTGGCGAGGGCGGCAGGCGCTACAAAAAAGCAGGACTAACCCTCACGGAGACAGAAGAGTGCTGAGCAAGGGCTTGAGGCCAGTGGGTGGTCTTCTTGCTGGAGGGCCCTGGCATTGGTGGGGAAAGCACCAGTATGGCTTGGCTTGCTACCATAATGTTTTTCTGTGGCCTCCTGGTCACTATTGTGAGATGGGCATACTGGTCTTGGAAAGTTATTGCCAGGATGTCGAATTGGGGACACTGGTCCATGGGTCTGCTACTTTTGAGTTTCAATAAATGCTTTAACTCCTCTGCCTTCTACTTAGAGAATTCCTTATATCCTGTGATTCTGGACCATTCAGGTATATTCATGGTTATCTTTGAAGTCATGAATTCTGCCTTAATGATATAGACACTTAGGATAAAAAAGCTGGCATTTCTACAGCGCTTAGAGGTTTGCAAAGCACCTTACATGTGTGGTCTCATTTCATCCTTCTCACAAGACTGGGAGGTCACTCATTTTGTGGACGAGGAAGACAGGACTAAGGTTAGCTAAATGACTGACTGTCCAGGGACACAAAGTTAGTCAACATCTGAGGTAAGATTTGGACTCTGGTCTTTCTGACTACAAATCCAGTACTCTAGTCACTAGGACACCTAGTTTCCTTAAAGACATTTTTTTAAGTTCCTGCCCCCAGGAAGCTTATTGTCTAGTATACAATCTACCCCAGCCTTCATTTTCCCCAGACTAAACCTCTCTATTTCTGTAATTTGATCTTTGCATATTGTGGTTCTGAGTCTCCTTGCCACTCTGGTCATCTTCCTCCAGGGATAAGGAAAATACAGTGAAAACAATTCATTGACTTAGAACTTTTCTATGAGTTTTTTAGATGCCATTGGAATCAAAACAACTGCAATATAATAAGCCCAAAAGTACTGGCACAATGATGTCCAGTCCCATGTATAAATACATAGCAAATGGTGGTGGAGTTTGGGAAAGCATCATGGCAGGAGCTGCATTTCATAGTAGGCTCATTAGACATGAATGTTAATATTTGATGATGTTTTGAGCTCCCTTTGTCTCTAGTGGGGTATTTTAGAAGGAGTTGTTTCTCTCCTGTTTCCTCCATGCCCTGGAAAGACTTCCTGGCATTTTTGTTCAAAATCGTTGGGAGATGTTCTTTGTTTCATATAATCAAGCTTTCCTCTTAGAGTAATTTTTCTTGGCTTCCTTTTGCACTGGTAAATCTAGAGAATGAGCATGTGTACCTATTTACCTACTCACCCACTGGGAAAACCAAACAAAAGGACAGCAGCTGACTTTCCTGACTTGAATGCAGTCAGTGTTTTTTTTTTTTAATTCAATTCAACTCAACTCACCAATTATGTATTTAGCACCTGCTATGTACAAGGCACTCTGCTAGGCTGTATATGCAGAGATAAAAACAAAATGGCCCTACCCTTGAGACGTGCACTGCTAACTTCCTGGAGTTTTAACACGTATACAGATAATTGAAAATAAATTATAAATGAAGTAATTTCAGGAAGGAGGATTAATTGTGGGGGTGGAGTGGCCATAAGGGGATGGCACCTCAACTTAGTCTTGAAGGGACCTGGTGATCTAAGAGGTGGAAATGAAGAGAAAGTACATTCCAGGGGTGGGGGTGGCATGTGTGTAAAAGTAAAAAGATAGGAGATAGAAGGGCAGCTGTGCATGAGAGCTGTGCATGGCTAGCAGGGCAGTTGGACTGGAACAGAGAGGATATAAAGAGGGTATAAAGGGTATAAAGAGAGGGTATAAAGAGGAATAATAGGTAATATGATGGGAAAAAGGAGGTGAGAGACAAACTGTTGTTGTTACTGAATCATATCTCTGACTCTTTGTGACCCCATTTGGGGTTTTCTTGGCAAAGATACTGGAGTGGTTTGCCACTTCCTACTCTAGCTCATTTTACAGTTGAGGAATCTGAGGCAAACAAAGTTAAGCAAATTGCCCAGGATCATACAGCTGGTAAATGTCTGAGGCCAGAAATCAGCAAGAGGAGCCTTCCTGACTCCAGGCCCTGCACTCTATCCATTGTGTTACCTAGTGGCCCAAATTGTAGCCAACTTCAAATTTGAGGTTGACGATTTTGAAAATTTTTCTTCCACAGGTAGTAGTGAGCCATCAAAGCTTCTAGAGAAGAAAAGTACATGGTCACAGGAATTTCATTTTGGCAGCTGTGTGGAGTATGATTTGATGAGTGGAGAAACTAGAAGGTGAGAGACCAACAGGCATTCACAGACTGAAGGGCATGGCCATTAGAGTTACTGAATAACCTTTATGTTCAGTTCATTGCATGTGGTGACTTAGCATCTGAAAAATTATACTATTCTAAGTGACTTCCTCTCTTTTATGTTGAATCATGGACCTTCTTGTTTTGATGTCATCTATGACTAATTTTTAGGTCTGTGCTTTATAGCTAGCTTAAATCTACGTAGAGGTTGTCCCCCACTAGATTTTGTTATTATGCACAAGTGTTCCACTCCCCTAATTAGAAACTGACTTTCCTCTATCTGATCATAACCCCTATCATTATTCTACCTTTCCCTATGCTTCTCTGCCTACATCTCTCCTTCACCGTGATCAAGACCACTATTCTTTCTAACCTTCAGAAGATCCTCTGGTGATTAGCCCCGTTCTAACTTCACTTTCCTCCCTCTCCAACCTCAACCCAATATTTAGCCACTCAAACTGAGCACCATTCTCTGTCTTTGAATTCCTTGGCCATTTGTCTTTCTATTGCTCTTCTCTTGCCAAACCTCAGCTTTGGGATACTCCAACATTTGCATCTTCCACTTCTCCTCACAAGCCACTGAATGAAACTAGAAGAAGTCTCCAAACCCTGCTGATTGGAAACATTACAAATGGATGTTATTCAACCCAACTGGGCCCTCACTGAAGCAAGACAGTCTTATTACTCCCCAATTGATTCCCTGTCTAACTTCCCAAAGAAACTACTCCAAACTTCGAGTCTTCTTCTGCTGCATATCTAAACTCCCCCCACCCTACCTTAGCAGAGAACCTTGCCTCTAATTTAAAAAAAAACAACTAAAGTCATCCAACATCAGCTCTCTTTTCTCCCATTTTCTTCATCTGAAAATCCCTTAAAATCATCTCCCATGCTCTCCTTTCTCCTGGCCTCTGACAAAGAGGTGGCTCTTCTCTTTGCCAAGGCCAACCCCACTACATGTGTACTTGATTTTGTACTCTTCATATTCTCCAGTAAATGCCATCCTCAATTATCAACATTCTCTCTTGAATCTTCCGCCTCCCCACATTCAAGCAGTAGTTCCTTCACTGCTGCCTTGAAACATACTCAAGTTCCCCTGATTCTTAAAAACTTTCACTAGACCCTATTGAGTTGTCTACATCTCTCCTCTTAATTAATTTGTGCTTGTTTGGTGTGAGAAATCTACTATGGTGTTGGTAAACAATAATAAAACTTCATTTTATATAGCAATTCCTAAATCTTGCATTGTTCTCATAGATTGTGGGAAAGTATTGGATTTGGAGTTTAGGGAATTCTGGCTCTGTTGCTAACTAGCTGTGTGACTTTGGACTTTACCTCTCTAAGGTTCTTTCGAGTTTTAAATCTATGATCTTTCTCTTGAAAGCACTTTTACATATTTTGTTTTATGTGGAAGAAAACTTAAATAGATGCCACATTTAGCTAAAGTATGTCAGATATTCATTATTTTACACACATTGTGCTTGGAGATGAATTCTGGCCAACAGAATTCCCTCTGTTTAGCAGAAAACTCTATATCTGAAGAAATTTCCAACTCACAGTTATAGTAACCAAGAAGATGAAGAAATTCCACAGTAATGAAGGGACAAAAGTACATGGTTTTCAATTAAAGTTTTCAATTATTTGTCAAAGGAAACAATGGTAGTGTGGTCATCCTTAAGGAAGCTGACTTCTCTGAAAACTAAATCAACTCTGTTTTTCGATTTGGTGAAAGTTTCTGACTTCTGAGGGGATTAAGAAGGCGCCTAAACTAATCTGGTCATTGAATCGAGGCAGATAAAGAAGACTAGAGAGTACCAGGACACTGTCACAATCCTAATTCTGAATTTTACAACACAGTGGAGGTCTTAGTGCTATGGGCTTCAAGATTTCATTGTTCCTGATGTCATGGTCCCCTTCAAAAACAAAGGAGAAACACAACCTATTCCTAACAACCACCCCTAGGATGATAGGCATTTTCCCAATTTAGCAGTCCTATATAGTTCAAAAATTCTCATGAATCAATGATGATCAGCTGACTAAAACATGAAGAGACTTAGATGACTTGAGATTCTGCATGCTAGAGTGCAAAGAGCACTGAACTAAACCAATAGCTAACATCCCATAGTACTTCAAGGTATGCAAAGCACTTTGCCTATGTCGTCTCATTGTGGTCCTCATAGCAGCTCCGTGAGGGAAGTGTATTACTATTCCCATTTTGTAGATGAAAAAACTAAGGCTCGGAGGGGTTGCATGACTCTCCCAGAGCTACAAAACTGGTGTGGTTCTGAAGCAGTATTTATTTTTTTTAGAAATTTCTTTATTTATTTTTAGTTTACCATGCACGGTTCTACATAGTTTTGAGTTCCAGTTTTTCTCCCCTCCCTCCCCCCTCCCTCCCCAAGACGGCATGAAGTCTCATATAACTGTCATGTATAACTTCGCATTGAATTAATTTATGCACTAGTCAAGTCGTGGAGAAGAATTTTGACCAATGGAATGAATCACGAGAAAGAAGAAACAGAACCAAAAAAAAAAAAGAAGAAAAACCCCAAAAACAAAAACAAAAGAGAAGCAGAAAAGGCGAGCATGTAGTGTGCCTCAGTCTGTATTCAAACTTCGCAGTTCTTTGTCTCGATGAAGATAGCATTCTCCATCGTGAGTCCCCTGGAGTTGTCCTTGTCCCTTAGGTTGCTGAGAAAAGCACAGTTTGCCAGCGTTGGTCCTCACGGAATCCATATATCTGTGGCTGTGCACAACGTTCTCCTGGCTCTGCTCCGCTCACTCAGCATTATGTCGTGTAGGTTTTTCCAGGTTGTTATGAAGTCTGCATCATCCCCATTTCTTATGGCACAATAGTATTCCATTACCTTCATGTACCACAGTTTGTTCAGCCATTCCCCAATTGATGGGCATCCCTTTGATTTCCAATTCTTGGCTACCACAAAGAGAGCCGCTATGAATATTCTTGTACATATGGGTCCTTTTCCCGCTTGCGTGATTTCTTTGGGATACAACCCTAGAAGTGGTATTGCTGGGTCAAAGGGTATGAACATCTGAAGCAGTATTTTGATTCAGGTCTTGACTGTAAATCCAGTGTTCTATCCATTAAAACTGATTTTGAGTCTTAGCTCTGACTTTGATTGGCTGTGTGACCATGGGGAAGCCTCTTTCAGCCTCAGCTTTCTCATCTGGAAAATGGAACTGCCTAACTCATTCTCACCTCACTCAGGGTTGAGTAGAGAGGCAGGGGCTTGGGAAACTTTCAAATGGGATAGAATTGAGAGCTATTATTGTCACTCACGCAACTGAAAATGACTGAAAAACAACAGAAGTTAATCATCTGTGTATTATAGGAAAGCACCCCATCAATCATTATTAAAAGAAGAAGCCAGAGCATGAAGCATTATTTTTATAATAATACAAAGACATTTTCATTTCTAATACAGTAAACATCAATAGATGTAACCCATGTAAGCAAAAACTCTTTAGGGTGGATGATGGGTATTGACAATCCCTTAAGTTCTTCCTAGCTCTAAATCTATGACCTTTGGGGGACTCAGTTTCCTTGTTTGTAATGAAAGAGTTGGAGTAAATGATCTCTAAAGTTTCTTTCAGGTCTAAGTTTATGACCCTAGGATCTTCTAATCCAGTGCTTCTCAAACTTTTTGGTCTTAGGACTCCTTTATACTCTTAAAAATTATTGCAGACCTCATGGACCCCCTGAAAAAGATCCTCAGACCACACTTGAGAACCAGTACTCCAGGTGTTTTGACATTATGTGGGTACTAAGCATTCTTTTTTTCTACAAGATCAGTCCACTTTACTTTCACTCAATCAAATAAGCATTAATTAGGTGCCTGCTGTATACCAGGCACTATGGTAAGTTCAGGGCATTCAAAGAATACTTCCTTTTGCTAATATATTTTATATCATGCATGTGGGATATTGTGTAGTGCTTTTAATGACATCAAGATTCTCTTTGAAACAAAGTCCCATCTTTTTAACACCAGATATCCTTTTCATGATGTTATATTACTGTGAAGCGTGGATTCCACACATTCTGAAGACTACATGTTGCAAATTATTCGAAAGGGTGACATGGAGACCTTGGTGGTCTATTCTTTCCACTGTGCTGCCACCTGCTGGTGTTTTCTGCTGGTGGGCTGGTGTAGACTTCATCTTGTTATGTAAGGACAGAAGCCTGAGAGCTAAGGTCATCAGATCACAATTTTAGGGCCGGGAGGGCCCTCAGAGACCATTTAGTCCAACCTCATTTTGCAGACGAGGAAACTGAGGACCAGAAGGAAGTGACTTGCCCATGTCACACAGCTGCTAGGTGTTGGAAGCAGAATTTAAGCCCATGTTTTTGCTGACTGTAGAGCTGGATGCTAATTTAAGGCAGGCCTGTTTTCCCCCCACTCACCTCTCCCAGATTGATGAAGAGGTCCGTGTGTACTGATCAATACAGGATTATACTCTTGCCACACCATGTTACTTGGCCTGCTCGGCAAATTGGTTGATAGGCTTCAGCTCATTTAAAACTCTGCACCCTAGGCTGCCTGCCTATTCCCCATCATGGCAGCGCATCATTCCTGGCCCCTGGCCTCTGTATTGGCTAGCTGTCAGCTTCCTCATTGATTTTAAATTTTATTATTGGCTTTTAGAGCACTCTAGGGCCTGAGGCTTTCCTTCACCATTGATTTGCTTGTTCCCCACTGAGAGGATGAGCTCTGAGATCTTCATCCACTGGCCACTGACCAAGCCCATCGGTTTTTTTTTTGTTCTCTGGTTCTTTGCTCACTCAGGACAGAGTAGGGGTGAGGAAGGGGAGGGGAGTCCTCAATTCTTCCTGACATCTCTGTTGCTGAGTCATCACTGGCTCCAAGCAAAGTTCAAAGCCTCTTTATTCACCATGACCTACTTCTCTGGCTCAGAGACACATTCTTCAGTTTGTAAAGGGCATTAGGGGGCCTTCCTTCACAGAAAAGTTGTCATGTAAGGATTGTACTAGGTGACAAAGAGAAGGAATGCATCACTGTGTGCATGGGAGGCTGGCCCTCTCTTTCCCAGTGATTTCCCTGCCTTTTGTTCCTCAGCCCCAGGGGTGCCAAAAGTAGCATATTACCTCTCCCACTTTCCCTACTCCTACTCCTTTTCCCAGAGAAGGGGATACTTCAACGAAAAAAATTCATCCCTGCTTTTGAACCCCAAGGATTTATCTGCCACTGAGGACAGTTCTAAGCATTTAGGTGAGGAACAGAGAAATTTTTTTTGGATGGAAAGTACGGCTAAATTGAGGGAATGGAAACTCATATAGGTGGTGAAAATTTTCATTTTTGTAGGGAGGTTAAAATTAGGACAGATAGATATTCATTTTTCTAGAAAGCTTTAAATGTAGGGCTAGAGGACAGACTAGCTGATCTTTTGCAATTCTTTCCAATCTTGGGACTTTAAGCCCTTGAGGTTATTACTTCCATCACACTCTTCATTAAATAAAATTCAAAGGTTTATGGGAGACTTTGTTTCCAGCAGGAAAACAGGACAGAGGACACCAAACCTACCCAGTCACTTTCACCTAGTCTTGCTAGGTGAAGGTCCCAAAATGATTTGCATGGGCCGTGGGGACTGATGGGAGTGGCAGATAATTTTCTCACCCTAGTTCAGAGTAGTATGAATTCTAGGAATCTCACCTAAGGCAGAAGAAAGACAGTTTAAAGGACAGCTCTTAATGGTTAAGAGCTTCTTTCATTGTTTATTTCTCTGGGTTTGAATTACCAAGAATTGAGGTAGTGTTTGGGACTAGGGAGCAGAAGAATAGAGTTCTCCCCCACCCCCATAGAGAAAAGGCTGCATTTTAGAAGCAGGTGGCAACGGCAAGACACAGGAGAGAGCAGCTCTGCAGAGACAGCAGCAGGTGGCCACACAGGAGAGGGATTAGGTAAGCAAAGGATCCCAGCATTTTGCCTCAGTAGAAAAAGCCACATGTAGCTTGCCGACATCAGTAAAGCAACAATTAGCAATATAGAGGAGAAAGAACACCAGTAAAGGACCCTAGCAATTTTCAACTGTAGGGTAGTGGGGGCAGGGCAGGGAGAAAAGAGAAAAGAAAACAAACTACTTGCAGTTTGATAAGACCAATAACTTTGTGGGGAACCAAAATGTGGCAAAAGAGACAGATAGAGTTTCCAGAAGAAATTAAAGCCTGGGGAGCATGAGTCTCCCTGACTAACCATGTTTCCTTCCTATACATGTTTTCTTTTTCTTTGGCAGCTAAGTATCACAGTGGATAGAGCTCTGGACCTGGGGTCAGAAAGACTTAAGATCAGATTTGATCTCGGACACATACTAGCTGTGTGACCTTGGGCAAGTCACTTAACCCCTGCTTGCCTCAGTTTCCTCACCTGTAAAATGAGAACACTTACAGCACCTACCTCCTAGGGTTGTTATCGGGATAAAACAAGATAATGTTTGCAAACCTTAAAGCTCTATATAAACACTAGCTATCGTCCTTAGTGATGATGACGATGGTGCCTGTGATCCTAACCATGTCTGTTTCCTGTATGCGTATCCTGTCCACAAAGCTTCCCAATGAGTGGCACCTCTCCACAGGTGTTCCCTTTGCAATTGGTGGCAGGGTAACCTGTGGGAGAATCTCTCTATATATATTATGTAGGTATGGCATTTTCCTCATCATTTATTTCGCTCTGTTATTATACTTAAATGGATTTTGCTTCAATCTGATATTCAGAGGGGATGTGTCCTTTGGTTGGCTGGTAAAAGAAATGTCGGTAGTGGAATCATGATTTATGGTTTAGAGTGGGTGCTGACCCGAAGCACATCTTGAACTTGGGCTAGTTTTGAAAGGGTATCTGTTTGAGGGAGGAGTCTAGACTATAAGGCCTAGAGCTCTGTAGGTATAGTAGCATATGGTTGCTGTAGTTGTATGTCCTCAAAATTTTCTTGAGGGTAATTGATAGCTAGGAATTTTTAATCTTCTCTCCCAGACCCTCACATGTTGTTAGTCTTTTTTCAGTCATGTCTGACTCCATTTGGGGTTTTCTTGGAAAAGATGCTGGAGTGTTTTGCCATTTCCTTCTCCAGCTCACTTTACAGAAGAGGAAACTGAGGCAAAGTGGGCTAAGTGACTTGCCCAAGGTCACAGAACTAGTAAGTTTCTGAGAACAGATTTGAACTTATGAAGGTGAGTCTTCCTGACTTCAGGCCCAGCACTCTATCCACTCTTATCAACTAGCTGCCCAGACCTCCACATAAGAGCATTTTATTTTACACCTTTCTAAAGCAATTGTCAAGTAATGTCTAAAGTCATACATTATGATTATTTGTTTATGAATTGTCCTCATATTGGTCAGTAAAATCCATGAGGGCAGGGCTTATAGTTTACCTGAGCTTTAGATCACTTTCAACATGTAGCAGAAAAGTTTATATAGAGTAGGTACTCTATATAATATTTCATGACTGAATTGGAATCAATCAATTGACAAGCATTTATCAGGCCTCTATTATGAGACCAGAAGCATACTAAGTACTAGGTATACAAAAACAAAAGTGAAATAATTCCTGCCCTCAGGGTGCTTATATTCTATCTGAGGAGATCTCTCACTCACATTAGCTATAGATATAGATGACTCAACTTTAATAGATACAAAGTAACTTTGGGCGAGAAGCCTCTGCCAGCTGTGGATAACCAGCAAGGGCCTCATGTAGAAAGTCATGCCTGTGGCGCTTATGGCCCAAGAGCTGAGTTGTGAAGGAAGCTAGGGATTCCAGAAAGGTGGAGGTAAGAAGGGAGAGCATTCCAGACATTGGAGCTAGTCAAGTGCAAAGGCATGGGAAAGAGAGATAGAGGGTGAGCAGCAACAAGAAGAATGAATAATGAGACCAACAAATGAATCAATAGAAATATGCTGTGAACTACTAGGACCATCAGCACGCTGTAGTAGGAAAATGACTAGTCTTGTTCTAACTTTGCCAGTAAATAGCTGGGCGACTTTCTGGAAGTCCCTTCTCCTCTCTGGGTCCTGTTTGATATCAATATGGCAGCCTATGAAAGCTAATTCAATCTTAAACTTTGTTAAGAAAGGCATAACTTCCGGGAATAAGAAGATGAGAATCCAGCCTTACTATATTTTGGTCAGACTGTTTCTTGAGTATTATTCTGGGTCCCACTTTTTAGGAAAGACATTCATAAACCGAAGGGCATAGAAAACAGGGCCATAAGAAAGGTGAACAGTTTCCAGTTGATGCCATAGGAGGATGAATTGGAAAAAAAAACCTGGGGATGTTTAATTAGGAAAACGGAAGACTCTGGGCTGGGAAAATATCTTTAAGTGCTTAAGGGACTGTCCTGGAGAAGGATTAGATTATTTTGTATCCCCAGAATTTAGCATAGTGTTTGGCAAATAGTAGGTGGTTAACAAATGTTTTCTGACTGGCTGATTACCTCTATTTCTCCCCAGAGGGCTGAACTAGAAGCAAAGTTTTAACTTAGACTCAAAAGAAACAGAGTTACCCAAAACTGGAATGATTTGAGCCAGGAGGTAGTGGGTTCCCCTTTGTGTGGGACGAGTGAAGACCTCTCATAAAAGGGAACAAATTAGATAAATAGAAATAAGTAGGATAGTGAGTCCCATTTCTCTACTTAGATATTTTCCCCTCCACAAGCTTAGCTAGTGACCGTAAGGCCCCCGAGGTTAAGAACAGGTCCTGTGTATTTACCTAATGGCGAGAGGCCTGAAAGAAAGAAGGGTTGAGGTGAATAAGTCAGCAACCATAAAATTCTCTGAGGATAAGGATAAGACACAGGATACTCACCCCCTGTACATTGACCCCAAGATAAGAGAACCTCCGTTTGGGGAAGAATGGATGAAAAGCCGGAAAGCCAGGTGCAATATAGATGTGCAAGATTAGTTAGGTATAAGAATGATGGGAGGCAAGGTGTAAGGATACTGGGGATATCCGCCATAGCCACAGATGTGAAGATGAGGTAACTAACAACTAATTCCTGCCTGTCACCGATAACCAAACTGTTTGTTTAATCGTCATTGTCATTGTTATTAAGACAGATTTACTACCTTGAGATTGATAGTAGAATGAAACAAGAATGGTGGGAAGTTTATGACTGTCACCTGCTTGTAAAAAATAACCATACTGTTTGTTCCTTGCCATTGTCCCTGGGTAGATTTATCGCGTCTAGATTGTACCCTCAAAGCTTATGTCTGCAAGCTGAGAGGAAGGAGGTTGGGAGGGGGAATTGCGGTTAGGGACCTATATAAACACCCCAATTTTCTGTGTCCAGCACGCTCTGACACTGAGAGGAACCCCAGTCCTTTCAATGTCCGGGTTGCCCTTTCCTACAGGATCGTAATAAATTTTCCTTTCTACTTTCACCTGGAGATGCCTCTGTTGTTAATTTTTGGATTCGTAAAATCCATCCCACACACCTTCAAAGGGGTGTGTGTCTTCAAGCAAAGGCTGGATGAGCTCTCGTCTGACATGTTTTTTTTTAAGTGTGGAGTGGATTAGGCAGTGATAATGATGGCAGTGATGATGGCTCACATTTGTAGTGTCCCAAAGTTTACACATCACTTTCCACATAAAACCTCATCTCCATTTGGCCAATTAGGAAACTGAAGCAGAAAGTCAAGAAATGATTTGCCCAGGAATCGTCTGTTGGGATCTGATCACAGGTTTTTCTGACTCCAAGTCCGAGTAGAGAATCCATTGCCCTACACTATAGGTCTCTTTCAGCCTTATCATTCTAGTATATTCTAAGTAGAGCTGTTCTTCCCCAGCTCCCCAATCCCCACCCCCGTTGGTTAGCTGCTAGCAATTTTCTCCATGGAACTTGTACACTGTCAATGTTAACATGTCAGAGCAGGGTTGGAGACGGAAGCACATCGTAGCACATCGGTAGTGAGAGCTGCGGGGAATCTTGTTACTAGGTAACTGAGCATGAGGTAACTGCAGTCACCCAAAACTAACCCCCTCGGGCTAAAATCTTCCTGGTCCAATTTTAAAGCTTAGAGATTTTAATAGCTCTGCCCAAGTCAACACTGGGTTCAGGAAGGCACTTAATAAGATTCACTTAGGAGTGTTAACAGAACAGAATGAGAAGCCAGGTATGAATATCTACCATCTTTTTCAATGGAATATTCACTAGATGAGTTATAACTCCCAGAGGCAGGAATTTAGTACTCAATATATACATGAGCCATATCATTAAACAGACTCTGTTTCTGGGCTAACATGTAAATGGTTCCCCTTGGAACCAAAGGGAAAGCTGGATGGCAAAGAGGAGAAAATACTGTCTTTGAATGTGAACTCCTTATGAGGAGGCATCACTTTATTTTTTTGTGTATATATATCCTTAATGCCTAACTCAGCCCCTGGCCCAAATCAGGAACTTAATAAATACTTGTTGATTGATTAAATGAAGTTAGAGAACCTGGGTTCAAATGCTGACCCACTTTCTACCGTTGTGATCTTTAACAAACCATTAAAACTCTCTGGGACTCAGTTTTCTTATCTGAGAATCAGAGGATAGTATAATGAGGGGGCTGACCCCTGAGGAGCTTTCCATTCCTAGATCTATGATCCTATGGCACATCCCCAAAGGGTTCCATCTAATATAATGGTGTCATGCGTAGCATGCTGGAGTTAGAGTTAGGAGTCAGGAAGACCTGAATTCAAATCCTACCTCAAATACTTACTAGTTGTGTCACACAGGACCTCTCTCAGCCTTAGTTTTTTCATCTGTATGATGGGGATAATAATAGCTACTTCCCAGGTTTGTGAGGCTCAAATGAGATAACCAATATGTAGTATTTTATCAACCTTAAGTTACTCTCTAAATGCTATTATTATTATCTATGTTCATATCCTACCTCTGATATGTAGGAGCTGTGCAGCTATAGGTAAATTATCTACCTTCTCTGAGACTTAGTTTTCCTTACCTATACTGGTAAGAATAAATTAATGTGAGGCTTATCTTCTAACTTGATACAATGTACCAACCAATCAAGCATTTACTAAGCACCTACTGTGAGCTAGGAAGTGGAAACACCAGGATAAAAATGAAACAATCTCCACCCTCAACAAGCTTACATTCTATTGGTGGGAGTGGAGGAGGAACAACATGTACACATATGTATCTACTCTAGGCAGAGTAAATACCAGGTAATTTCAGGAGGAAGTACTAGCAGCTAGGGGAATCAGGAAAGACTTGTACAAAGGCTGTCTCCCAAAGTTGGGACATGGAACATGTGGAAAATACTACAAACTTAAAAGTGCTATGTAAATGTCAGTTACCGTTATGCAGGGATGATTATGACAGTATAGGGCTACTTTAAGAACTTGCTAAATCTTAGATATTCATCACATTGTTTCATGTACTTCCCCCTGCTTCCCCATCCATGCAAAAATACTCACTATATTTTTTGTATGGAAAGGCTGCCAACCCAAGGTCATAGTATGACAAAGTTCTGGAAATATTCCTGAGCAAGACTTACATTTGAAAATCTACCATTGGTTGACTCCAAGGGGCTGGTTGGGTTAGGTGACCTCTAACTTTAAACCCTAAATCTACAATCCTTCTAGTACTCCAAATAATAGACTCCTTTGGAAATGGTACGAGAAGGGTCAACCTTATGTTGAATTCATGTGAAGCTCAGGTACAGATTGCATTTCCTTTGAGATGGACAAATGGCTATAATTCATGCAGCAGAGATGGGAAACTCCATGAGCAACTTTTTTGGTCTAAGTCAAAGAAATCCTTCCCTGCAGATCAGATCCAAATCATTCCTAGTTCCTTGAGAAAGAGGGAAATTTCATTCTCTACCTCAGGGCTGTGGTCTGGTGAACAGGGATGCAGACATTGTGGATTACACTCTCCTGAATTCTGGTTTCAGGGACTTGAATGGAGGAAACTTAAAAGCTCAAGTCCACGTGAACAGAAATGGCAGAGCCCAGGGCCAGAGAAATTCCTAAAAGGCCCAACTTTCCTGCCCGTTACTGAGGTAATGCTGAGGGGAGCAGTTCAAGACTCTTTCCCCCTGGGACTGAGATAGTGGAAAATGGCCAAAACTGAATGAATGGATTTTACCAACCTGTGTACACAGTAGAGATTTTGCAATACCCTTCCTACACTGGAATTTGCGGGGAGGGCTTATTCTACGCCACCTATGAGCTACTATTTTCTTGGTGATGGTACCTAAGGCTTTTCCTTATTTCTTTAGTAATTCTTTTAATTCTGATTAAATATTTTATTTTTAAATGGATGTTCCTTCTCTTAGTTTGTTAGCAAGGTTCTAAGACAGTTTAAATTACCTTAAAAAGTTCTAACATAATTTAGAAGGGGGAGGATCAAGTGTGAGATACTCTTAATATCCAAAATATCCCTATGCTGACGCAGTAATGTATGAAAATCTGAGAATGATAGGAAATGGGTCACATGCGAATATGGATTAAAATCTCAAATACCTTATTGAAGCTTCAATACATGAATAAACAACTCCCAAATTCCCCATATAGGAAGAAGACTTGAATTCATGTTTTGTCCCTTGCCGTAGACTGACTTCTGGGTGACTTTGGGGAAATGAATTAATTTTTCTGTTCCTTGGACTCCTTGTTGAAAAAATGCAGGAGTTACACTAAACGATTGAGTTGAAGTCTCAGCGCTAATGTTCTCTGATTCTCTTTCTTCGTCCACTATTTTAAAGGAAAAGGTGTCTTTCTATTAAAATCTGGAGTAAAGCTAGAATGTCCATATTAGCATTGCTGTTTCATGCACTGCTACCAAAAAAATGAGGAAATAAGCATAGGCAAAGAGGGAAAAAATTTAACAGTTTTCACAGAGATGATGGTTTACTTAGAGAATCCTAGAGAGGCAACTAAAAATTAATTGAAACAATTAATAACAGAAGCAAAGCTAAAAAATATAAAATAAACCCACATAAGCCATCAGCATTTCTGTATATTACAAACAAAATCCAGTAGTAAGAGATAAAGAGATTATATTTAAAACAATTCCACAATGTTTAAAATACTTGGGAGTCTTCTTCCTAATGTTCATACAGTAACTGTGTGAATACAATTGCAAAAATGATCTTTATATATTTGTAATGTGTACAAATATGTGTATGTTTATATGCATGTGTGTATTGACCCTTTTGTGGTGGTAAAACAGGTCTAAATAATTGGAGAAATATTAATTGCCCATGGATAGGTGGAGCCAATAGGATTAAAATGAAAATACTACCTAAATTGATTGATGTATTCATTGCCATTCAAATTAAACTGCCAGAAAATTACTTTATAGAGCAGCTTAAAGAACAATAAAATTCATTTGAAGGAATGAAAGGTCTAGAATCTCAAGGAAGATAGTAATTGTCAAAAAAGTGGAAAAGAAAGAGCCCTAGCAGTACCCAACCTCAAACTATACTACAAAGCAGTAATTATCAAAGCAATTTGGTCCTGGTAGAGAAATAGAGGTTGATCAGTAGAACAGACTGGGCACACAATATATTAGAAACAAATGTAGCCTAATGTTTGATAAACCCAAAGATCCCAGATAATGGGGTAAGAACTTAATATTAGACAAAAGCTATTGGGAAAACTGGAAAGCAATCTGGCTAAAAACAGTTCTAAAACAACATCTTATATTATATACCAAAAATAAGCTCCAAACACGTACATAACTTAGACATAAAGGGTGATGTCATAAACAAAATAGAGAAAAAGGAAGAAATTACCTGTCAGATAGGATAGGGGAAGAATTTATGACCAAACAAAAGACAAAGAAGATCATAGGAAGCAAAATATATAATTTTTTTGGAGGGGGGAAGGCAGGGCAATTGGGGTTAAGTGACTTGCCCATGGTCACACAGCTGGTGTGTCATGTGTCTAAGGCTGAATTTGAACTCAGGTCCTTCTGACTCCAGGGCTGGTGCTCTACTCACTGTACCACCTAGCTGCCCTAAAATGTATAATTTTTATTACATAAAATTAAAAAGCTTCTGTGTAAACAAAACCCATGCAGCTAAAATTAGAAGAAAAGTAGGTAAATGGGGAAAATCTTTGCAACAAATTTCTTCCTATAAAAAAGAAACAGTCAGTAGAACTGTGAATTGATATAACTATTCAGGAAAACAATTTAAAACCATACCCCTCAAATTATTAGAATATGCTTCTGTTTTGTTTCAGCAATACCACCAATAGATTTATACCCTAAAGAGACAAAAGAAAGAGGAAAAGGACAGATGTGTATACATTTGTACATGTATGTATATATGTGTGCCTATGTACATATATGCACACATGTATGTCTTTTTGTGGTAGTAAAGAAATGTAAAATGGGGAGTGCCCATCAACTCGGTGAATGAATAAATAATTTATGGTATACAAATGTGACAGAATACTTTTGCGCTGTAAGAAATTAGGAAGGTGATGGTTTCAGAGAAATCTGGCAAGACTTATATGAACTGATGCAAGGTTTAGTGAACAGAACCAGGAGAACAATTTGCACAATAACATTGTTGTAAAGACAAACACATAACAACATAAACCATAACAAAACTACCAACCACAAATTCCAGAGGATTCACAATGAAACATTACTACCTACCTCCTGACAGATAGAAGATAGACCCAGAAGGAAGACAGAGACATTTTTTTTGGACATGGTTAATAGGAGAATTTGTTTTGTTTGACTATACCTCTTTGTAACAAAGGTTTATTTTTTCTTTCTCAATAGTGGGGCTGGGGAAGGAAGGCAGATTTTTGTTGATTGAAAAAAATAAAATTTAATTTGAAAAAAGCGTGGGGGAAGAGTTCAATGAGTCCTAGCAGGGCAATGATTAAAGAAAAAGACCATATCACTCAAGCCTTTATCTCTGGATATGGAAAAAAGGCTGGTTGTGTAACAAGATGCATCGCATCAAAGTTCATAAGCTAAATCTTAAGTGTAGCCAAAGGCGTGACTGTGTCTCCAATTTCCTGACTGGTGTTTGCCTACAGGGGTATGAAAATGACAGTTGCGTTCCATCTTCTGTCTTCTCCAGAGCTGTAACTAGAAATTTCAGTGCTGAGGGCAACAACTGCTTGGGGCAGGGAGTGTCAAATTAACTTTGTAATTCATGATATGAAAATCATACAAGGAATAATTTAAACAAATTCATTTGAGGAAGGAAGATAATGAATTGCTCTAGTAGATTAAGAATAGCATCTCAGAATGGAAGGAATTTTAGAAGTTATCTAATCCAGCCAACAGGAATTAGGGCCCCATGTCCTTTCTATACCATCAGAGCAGTCTCATTGGGATTTGGTACCATACAACATGAAGGAGGAAGTCATTACTCAGAATCATTACTTGTTCTTGTTAGGGAAGAAGTGTTGCTTCTTACAGAAGGATGGGGAGATGCTGGTTCCATCTAGAAAATGGGAAGGGAAGGGGTGCAAGAAAGTTAGATTGGGGATTTCTTTATGAGACAGAGGGTGGGGGAAAGTAGCAAACAAGTTGAAGTCCACAGCTGCCACGGACACCCAGACCCTGAGCCTATTCTTCTCTTTCTTTCATTCAGTATCTGAGCTAATATTCCCTTTACTTTTTTCTATTCTTCCAAAGGAGTACAAGTGTTAAATTTCTCCCTACCCTTTAAATTTGCCACTGTGGGACAAAGCTCCAATTACCCCACCTTGGTTTTAGCCCTGCTCTTCATCCTACTATCTTCAAATCATCCCTATAATATCTTTGCCTATATAGATACAATGCCAGAATATTGGATTAAAAGTAAAAAAAAATGAAATGACCATCTCCATCTTTGCTCTATATTACACCAAATACTGTGATATTTGAAAAGAGCTTAAGGATTAACTGATTTTTTTTGCTTTGCATTGAGAGGTTAGACATTTTGTAGGCACAGGCATTTAGTCTTAGGGGAGTTAATTCTACTTCCAAAAATAAAGGACTAGATCAAGGTCTGTATTGATAGCTCATTTTACAAATGTGAATTAAAGCAGGCAAGTCTTAGAGCACTCTCAAATTTATCATTCTTGTTCCATAGCCAGGATAGTTAAATACTTCACTGGAGAAACTGAGAGTGCATTAGGCTTTATTTTACAATATTTCATGTATTTGCCATCCACTCTCTTCCCTGGCAGTTGTCAAACAAGGAAATTAAATCCAGTTCTGAAATTTATGAAAGTATCCTCCTAATATGCCCTTAATTAGAGACTCATATGGGCTTTCAAAGCAAACCACCCATTGAGAGGACATACTCATCGGCTCAGGCTACCTAATTACATGACTACTTATTGATGCTGACATTTTTAGCTCTCAGAAGTTCCTAAAGACTGAATGAATGGAGTTCTCCAGAAACATAAGAAGGAAGGCTCACTTTTACAGACTCTCTGTAATCCTGAATACTTTTTAACAGTGGCTCCTGGGTCTAGTTTTCCCTCTTGCATGTTAATGAAATTAAATCAGAATTTCTCTGTTCTTGGCTAATATAGTACTTTCTGAAATTGATTCGGGGATGATCCATGTAGACATTGTAGACAAGGGGCGACACTTTGTGATGGGATATTATATGGCTACGTTGAATAAAAATATATGTTTAGACATGGTATATAAATAGCATTGGTCCTACCTAGTCAGTCTCTAAAAGTAGCATAGTGACCAGATGAGTCTGCATCTCAACTGTCTCTGAACTGGGTCCTCAAATTAGCTCCTCCATCTTTGGGGGCATTGATTGATGACATGATAGACTGGTTGACTTCTAAGACCAGCATAAACTCTATTCCCAGACCTCTTGGAGGCTTGCTCTCCTGACCTTTCACAAGATCATAGCTGTCTTACCTAAAAGCAGGAAGAATTATCACGACAGCAACAGTAGCAGCAGCTGGACCATGTGCTGTCAGTTATATGGCATCTCTAGATGAGAGAGGATCCTTGGACTCTCCCTTCCCAGAAGCCCTTAGCAAACTCATGGTTATTCCATATTTGTATTTCATGAATTACTCTAGTAGATTGGGAATTGCATCTCAGAATGGACCGAACTTTAGACATTATCTAATCCAGTCCACAGGAATTAGGGCCCCATGCTCTTTCTACACCATCAGAGAAGTGTCATTGGGATTCCCCACTATACAACATGAATGCTACAAAGTCATGAAAAATCCTTCACTAAAGACACTTGGACCTTTTTGGATGGACCCTACTTCTGGCTCCTTAAAAATCAAAGAAGTCTTCATCATATGTCTAACAGGCCAGAATGTCTGTGCATGCTTTGAAGTCCACATGGAGATCAAATCAGTTGAGAAGTCTGCATGGGCTCAAAAGGATTCATTGGCTAGTCACTAATCCGTTGTGACAGAGTCAATGAATCAAGCAATATCTATCAAATGCCTGCTATGGACCAAGCACTGCGTTAGGTGTTAGGGATACAAGAACAAAAGTGAAATAATCCTCAGATCATAGAATTATACAGATGTAGATTTGGAAAGGACCTCAGTAGTTTTTCTAGTCCAATTCTTCATTTTATATGTGAGGAAAATGAGGTCTAAATAGACAGTATAATGTACAGCTAGAATTTGAACTCAAGTTATACTGGAGTTTTGTTTGGAGTCTAGTTTGTAGACCAGATAGCTGCAGAAGTCTCTTCCCACTCTCAAAGCCTGTGATTCTTTGAATCAAATAATACATTGATTATTATCCCCGTTTTACAAACGAGGAGGCTGAGATTACATAATCTGGTAATGAAATGCCTGAGGTGGGATCTGGACCAGAAATTTCCTGACTTCAGGTCCATGAATCCATCAACTTTGCCAGGCTTCATCTTTATCACACCTAAGATTGGCATGCACAAAAGAAGGAACACTGGCTAAGGAGTCAGAGGATCTAGGTTCAAATCCTACCTCCAACACTCACTACATGTGTGACCTTGGTCAAATAACTTATCCTCCCTGGGGTTTGGTCTCCTCATTGTAAGTTGGGTGGGGGTGCGGATTGGACTAGGAGACCTCTGGACTTCCCTCCAGTGCTAGATTTAGCATTAAGGTCTTTATTCTAATTTAATGATGGCTGATTCTCTACTTCTTCATATCTTAGAATTGTAACCTACCTGTCATCTCTTCCTTCTCTTAACTTTTGTCCTCCATCAAAATGAAGAGGTTGGATTATGTAATCTCCATGGAACCACATGAATTTTGGACCCTGGCCAGGCTAGCACTTAAACTCAACTTTGACAGCAGACCATCATGGCTACAACATTCTATATAAACCCTAATTCACAGCAGGATCATCTGTCCCTATGAAAAGTGGACCCCACAAAATTCTGGTCATTTTTTATTAACAAATATACTGATTCTCCCATAATCCCTCAGTTCTGTTCTTCTCCATGGCAAGGGCCAGAGCAAGGAACCCCTTTGGATCTCATTAAAAACTCATTCCCTAGTTTACCTACTGAGTATCTACTAGACCCTGAAATGGTCCTCAAGGCTCTCTTGCTCTCTGCAGAGCTGCATTTACTTACTTCAGTGAGCTCAGTGAGATGTAATCAGACTCCTAGAAAGGCAGAATCGCAACCTGTTAACTTGTTATAGATGGGGATCAACACTTGGACCCTCTCCAGAAGTGGCGCTAGGGTTAATGACCAACACAATACCATGGGAATTCATTTAGCCACAGCAAAGGGTTTGGACTCTATTAGATCTTGTTGACCTTGTTCATTTAAAGGAGGTTTCAGTTCGAAGCTGAGAAAATTGGTGAAAACAAGTAGTGTTGCTCATGGAAATTAACATCTAACTAAGCCCATCTCCTGTCATTGGTACTGAACAAGGCAATCCATATAGCAAAGAATACACATCAGGAAGCAGTGAAGTACGGTGGAAAGCAAGGCTTCCTAACCATCTTCATGTCTTGGACCTCTTCGCCAGTGTGTTAAATTTTATGGACCCCTTCCAGGAGTGTACTGGCAAGTATTTAACAACCAGATCTCAGAGCAAGGGTGAGGAATTGGAATGAGTGGGGAAAGGACATATCCTTTTTGTTTTTGGGGGGAGAGGGAAGGCAGGGCAATTGGGGTTAAGTGACTTGCCCAAGGTCACACAGCTAGTAAGTATGTCAAGTATCTGAGGCCAGATTTGAACTCAGGTCCTCCTGACTCCAGGGCCAGTGCTCTACTCACTGCACCACCTAGCGGCCCCAAAGGACACACTTTTAAGCTTAACCTACATTACGATCATTTTTTCCACCATTTTCTTAAGCCTAGATAATTAACAGAACAATAAATCATGCCCTGGTTTGCTGCATTTGCTGATTTCCAAGATGTAAACATTCCTTCTAAAAATTTAACAGTGGGTTCATAAGCCATAGAGCTCACTTATGCTTCAGTACACTCCCGACCCCTTTTAAAAATAATGTTTTTAAATGCATAAAATAAAATGTATATAGAAATGCAAAAAAAATTACCATTATCAAAATATTTTTAAAAGCAAGTTCAGGAGCCCTTACTCTAGAATTAGAGTTAGGTTCAGATACCATCTGGTTCTGGGCATTTTTTCTGGCTATCCCCCATCTCCAGAATGTTCTTCCTCCTCATTGCCATTTCTTGGTTTCCCTAGCTTCTTTCAAGTCCCAGCCAACGTCCCATTTTCCACAGGTGCCCAACCTCTCTTAATTCTAGAACCTTCTTTTTTTAATCATTTCCTGTTCATCTCATATATCTTGTTTGTATATATTTGTTTGTTGTTTCCTTCATTAGATTGCGAGCTTCTGGAAGACAAGGACTGTCTTTTGCTTCTTTTTGTATCCCCAGAGCTTAGCACACAGTAAGCACTTAATAAACGTTTATTAGCTGATTGAATGACACCTCTTCTTTTTACTACCTTGGTAGATTTAGTTGTCTCTTAACCTCTGGTCCTCAGTTTCCTCATTTGTAAAGTGAGAATATTGGGCAAGAAGGCCTCTGAGGTCTCTTCCAGTTCCACATTTGTGACCTCTAAGCCCCTGGAATTTAGGATCCTTGAATTAATTACTTTACCTCTAGGTCATGGCTTACAAGTCAAATGAAATAATGTATATAAAATGCTTTGCTTTTCAAACCTGTCATCATCTTCATTCTTGGAAAGATGATAAAAAACTAATATGATCTTGGATTGTCTTAAGGGAGGCACAGGGTCCAGGAACAGCAAGGTCATGGTCTAGCTCTCTTCTTCCCTGGTCAGACCCCTTCTGGGGTATTGTACCCAGTTCTGGGCATTGTAATTTAAGAAGGACATTGATAAATGGACACCACCCACAGGAGAGCAATCAGGATGATGAATGTGATTCTAATTCATGATATATGATGATCAGATGAAGAAGCTGGCGATGTTTGGCCAGGAAAAGAGAAGGCTGGGGACATTGTAGGGGCATGATAGCCAATGATAGAGATTATTACCTAGGAAAGGAATTAGACTTGGGCTGTTTGGCCCCAAGGAGCAAAACAGTAATGGGTTGAAGTTGGAAAAAGGCAAACTAAGGCTTAATGTCAGAAAGAGCTTTCTAATGACTAGGTCTATTCTGTGCTGGAATGCGCTTCCACAGGAAATAGTTGGTTTCCCATAAATGGAGTTTTTCTCATGAAGGCTGGATGACCACCTGTCAGATATGTTGGAGAGAGACTCCTTTTTTAGGTATGGGTTGGATGACTAGATGACCAGTGAAGGTCCTTTCAACTCTGAAATTCAATGATTCTCTGATATTACAAGGTCACTTTTTTTTTTTTGCATTTGGGATATATTTAGAGCTCTGAGAAAGAAACCTTTCTGAGCATAGTTATAATATCATTGCACTATTAAGTGTTGTAAATATGCAAAAACATACTGATAATAAACGACATGTATATTCTTTGCTCAGCCTCAAAATCATTTCTCTGAAACTGCTGGTGGAATACAATTTCATTACGATGACCAAGCTTGGCCTCAAAGGAAAGGTGAGAAAATGAACCTCCCTCCTTTCACAGGAAAGGTGGAGGACTTTAGATGTGGAACAATGCATAAACAGAACTCAGCTGACATGTTAATTAGTTTTGCTGACCTTTTTTTTCTCTTTTTGTCTTTTGTTACAAGGGATGGCTTTATGGGTAGGAGAAAAGGGATGGATATATTTGGAAGTGAAGGTGATGAAAAAACAAAAGATATTAATAAAATTTGCCAGAATTAAGAAAGAAAGGAAGAAAGAAACTGCTTGGTAGGGAACAAAATGGCTGAATATTAAGACAGTTCATTAATGAGAATGACAAGGCCTCCTGAATATGGCTCCAAAGGAAACAACACACATACACATTTATTTGGGGGATGGGAGGGTTTAGAGTCTTTCCTACCGCCTGCTCTGTCTAATGTTTTCTGATTTCAGGAAATATTAATCTCCTTGAGAAATCCAATGTGGTAAAATAATACAGTTTAACAATATTATCTACGTTAATGGAAGAGACCAGAGAAGGGGATAATCCAAATATCATTTACATTTGGCTTTGGAGTTCATCTTTGTCCTTGCTAAGACCATAGTGGGCACTCAGTAAACATTTTGTAAATTGAATTTCATTTGAATATGTGTTGTCTGAGCAAGAGATTCTTAAAACTTCAAATTATATTAAAGACACAATATAAGTATTACCTCAGAAAGAGGCCTTTTCATCTGATTGCTTGGTTTATTTAGTGCCTTCCTGGTCAACATTTCCCAACCATGCAGTCTGAGAGCTGATGCAAGTGTAATAAAGGGATGAATACTTTTTGAAGTGGTTACAGAAATGAAGGCATGGCAAAGGTCACCAGTTCTGTTCTCCACAGTCTCTAGTTTCCATGAAGCTGACTGCAACTTACAGGCAATTTGGATGGCCTAACAATTACTTGCTCCTGTGTGTTTGACAAGAGTTGAAAAAACAAAGGGGAGCGGGGGAAGAAGGAAGGAAGAAAGGATATGTTTATCCCCAACCTCAGAAAGATTCGATGAAAGGAATGGTCCTAAAGGGCAGTTGATGGCATAAAATTTGAGTTCTAGGACAGAGACAGGAGGAATTTATATACCCTGTCTTATATAGGAGTGATTATGGAAGTGGGGAAGGTCAGTAAGCAAGGTCCAAGTGACTCATTATTTTGGTGAGTATAATAGGTGTGGCATTGGCATGATTAAGAAAAAAGCTGAAAATGTAATGATTGATTATTCCTGAGCCATGCTGGACTGGGGTCAGTCCCCAAAAAGAGACATAACACTCCCCCGAGGAAGAGACAACTAAAAAGAGCAGGTGGCATTTTCATTAGATAGCTCAGAGGAGCAACAACGAGATGTACAGACATGATTCTGGCAAGAGGATTTCTGGGACCACACCAAGAAAACAACAATGGGAAGAAGGAGAAAGCAATAATGACCAGCCAGTTGCTAGGAGATAGAGCTAAGAGAGATATGCCAGCTGTAGGGCAGTGATTTTCTATTTCAGAATATGAGTTTCCTTGGGAGTTTCTCACTCCCCACCAGAGTGGAAATCTTTAGAAGATAATATTCTTTCATATAAGGGAGGGAGAGCAGGAAGACATGGTTGAGATTGATTCTATTGCTTGATATTTTTTTGTTGTTTACTTTGCCATTGTCTCAATTTATGTCTTTTTCTCTAACTTATGGTTTTTGTTGGTTCTATGTTGGTAAAACATTCATTGTTTGAGGGCTTAAGCCACATTTACATAATTATATTAGTCAAAGAGAGGAAGCATGTCACAGTGGGTAGAGATTTGAACTTGGAATCAGGAAGACCTGAGTTCATATCTCACCTTTGACAAGTAAAGCCAATGTAATTCAACTTATTTAACCTATCAGTGCCCTTTGACAACTATCTCAAACTATTAATTGTAGAAAAAATGCTGATCTGCATTGGTAAAGTGAATTTCCTTATCTGGGAGTTCTCTTTATCAATGAAATCCCAGGTCCCATCTCTACTTCTATTAGCCAAAACATTCCGTGATAAATCAAGGGTGGCAATGGTTTTGAAGTCAAGCAGAGTCTGTGTTACACAATGAGAGGGGAGAAATAGGATCTCCAAATTGGAAGGTATCTCAGAGACCATTTAGTCCAGGAGTTCTAAATCTTTGTGTGTGTCGTTGACCTCTTTGGCAGTCTAGCGAAACCTATGAACCCCTTCTCAGAATAATGTTTGTAGACTACATAATTAAAAGAAATGCAAAATCTCAGAGATTAGTGAAAATAAAAAAATTTTTCCCCCATGTAACTTCTGAAATTTATCCATAAAGCTGTGCTTACAAGGTTTAGAGCTTCTGATCAAGTCCAAATCAAATGTGAACAGGAATGTTCAACAAGTAGAGGTTCAACCCACTATGTCCCAAGGCAGCCTGTGCTACATTTTTGGACAGATCTAACCGTTAAGATAGGTCAGCTAGGTGGCACAGTAGATAGAGGGCTGGGCCTCCAATTAGGAAGACCTAAGTTCAAATCTAGCCTCAGACACTTCCTAGCTGTGTGACCCAGGGCAAGTCACTTAACCCTCTTTGCCTCAGTTTCTTCATCTGTAAAATAAGCTGGAGATGGAAAACACTCCAGTATCTTTGCCAAGAAAACCCCCAAAAGGAATCACAAAGAGTTGTACACTACTGGAAAATGACTAAATAACAACTGTTAAGATATTATTTTCCTGACATGAGCTGGTTGGCCTTGTTTTGACTTGCTTATAGTTGTATTATCTGGGGCCTAGCAAAATAAGTGAAATCCCTTTTCCATAAGACAGCCCTTCAGTCCATCAAGTAGCATTTATTAAGTACCTATTATGTGCCAGGCACTGTGCTAAGCTCTGGGGATACAAAAAAAAAGGTCAAAAAGAAAACCACAAGAAACAAACAAAAAATCTTGTTCTCAAGGTGTTCACAGTCTAATGGGAGAGGCAACACGAGAACAGGTCTGTACAAATAGGATATACACAGGATAAACTGGAGATAATCTAAGAGGAAAGCTACTAAAATGAAGTAGGACTAGGAAAGGCTTGTTGTAGAAAGCAAGACTTTAGCTGAGGCAGAAATTAGAGAGAGAGAGAGAGAGAGAGAGAGAGAGAGAGAGAGAGAGAGAGAGAGAGAGAGGAAGGAGACAGACACAGACAGAGAGAGAGGAGGGAGAGGGAGAGAGACAGAGACAGACAGAGAGAGGGAGACAGACAGACAGAGACAGAGAAAGAGAGAATCAGAAAGAGAGAGAGACAGAGAGACAGAGACAGAGAGACAGAGACAGAAACAGACAGACAGACAGAGACAAACAGACAGAGACAGACAGAGAAAGAGAGAATAAGAAAGAGAGAGATGGGGAGAGCGACATAGCAGAGAGAGGAGGGGGGAGGGAGGAAGGAGAGGGAGAGAGACACAGAGAGACAGAGAGACAGAGACAGGAGACAGAATGCACACAGTGCATGAAGGAGTGTAAAAGAGTATAAGGTGTAAGAAGACTGGAAAGGTGGGAAGGGCCAGATTATGGGGAGGGCTTAACCAAATCCAGCATTTTATATTTGATCTTGGAGGTAATAGGAAGTAGGAGGTAATAGGAAACCCCTGGAACCTGGGGTAGAGGGAAGTGAGAATGACATGGTTGGACTTGAGCTTTAGGAAACTCAGCTGAGTGGAGAGTGGACTACAATGGGGAGAGACCTGAGGCAAGGAAATCAGCCAACAGACTTGCAATTGTCTAGGCATGAGGTGATGATGGTCTGGACCAGGGTGGTGGCAGTTTCAGATGAGAAAAAAGGAATGCATGGAAGAGATGCTATGTAGATGGAAATGACAGAACTTAGATATGAGGGATGAGAGTGAGGGTCAAGGATGACACCCAGCTCGTAAGCCTGTGTTACTGGGAGGATGGTGAGGCCCTTGGCAGCAGTACAGAAAGTGGGAGGATGGAAAGATTTGGGGAAAAGACAATGAGTTCAATTTTGGGCACAAGGAATTTAAGGTATTTATGAGATATCTAATAGGCAGTTGGAAAAGTGAAACTGGAGGTCAGGAGAGATAGGTTAGATTAAGTAGACATGAGAATCATCCCCACAGAGATGACCACTGAACCATGGGAAACTGTGAGATCACTGATTGAAATACTGTAGAGAGAGAAGGGAATAGGGCTCAGGACAGAGCTTTAGAAACAACCAAGATGAAGATCCCGCAAAATAGACCAAGAAGAAGCAGTCAACAGGTAGGAAGAGAATCAGGAAAGAGGAGTGTTAGAAAAAGCTAGAAAGAAAAGAGTATCAAGGAGAAGAAAGTGATCAAGAGTGTCAAAGATTCCAAAGGCTACTCTGTTTCAGATATTGTGTTAGATTCTGAGGATTCAAAGACAAAGATGGAGCAGTCTTCCCTTCAAGAAGCTTACATTCCAATAAGGGTAACAGTATTTATACATATAAGTGAATGCAAAATAAACACAGCTAATATTTATGTCTTGAGTAATCATTTCCCTAGACTAAAAATCTCCAGTAATTTCAATTAATTTTTGCATGGCCCCTGATCATCATTATCTCTCTCCATTGGACAGAGACAGAGAGAGACAGAGAAAGAGAGAATCAAAAAGAGAGAGACAGGGGTAGAGAGAGTTTAACAGGTACCAATTTCCTTCCTAAATGTGGTGCTCAGAACTGAACACAATGCTCCAGATATGATCTGACCCAGGGAGCGTAGGGTATGAACATCTTTTGGTCCTGGACAGTGATTGTAATCTACTAAGGCATTGGTCCATGGTACCTGCTTCATATAGCTGACCCATTCTTCACAAACATGGACTCTGAGGGAGGGATGGGCTTCCCTCTCTTTGTCCATCTGCATTGTTTCAATGGAGTTGGTATTGAACCTTGGGCCTTCATGAAGCACCCGGCAATGGCCCTAGGAAGATGCTGACCCTTTCTGGAAGATTTTCTGGATGCAGTGATTTAATTATTCAACAACAGTTTGTTTCTGCTGATAACTGTCTCCTTGGCAACCAAAGTTCCAATGTAATAGAAATGAAATACTTTAAAAAATGTGGAAATATAAAGGGGTGATTTTCTTTTGCTTTTTGGAAACATCCTGGTCATATATGGACTTGATAAATAATCAATAAAATATGTCAAAACTGTGATTGACTTTTCAACCAATATCTAAGAACCTTTGTTTACTCAGTCAGTCATAGCTCTATCCCAAGTGATCTGAGTTTCTAATGAAAAAGAAAGATTCATGGATGATCACTCTTAATCAGTGAGTTAATTAAATCACTTGCTACTTTACACGCAAGCGGCTGCTCTCAACCACTCTTGGTGGCAGCTAAATAGAATTAGACTAAGAGTCAAGAGATTGATCAATCAATCAATCAGTGAACATTTATGAAGTGCCTACTATGTGCCAGTCATTGTGCCAGGCTCTGGGGATACAGAGATAACAGGGATCATCTACTAACTAACATCAAGTCACATCCCTTTACCTCCTCTATCCTGTTTCCTCCTATGAAAATAAAACAGTTGGACCAGATGATCCTCAAATTTCCTTCCTGTTCAAATATGATTCTGATTCTATGTGGACCTTTAGCGGAAGGAACATGACAGCTATGCTAGAGATAAACACTCTAAACAAAATGTTTCCTACACATTGAAACAAGATGAACTCAGAAGCCTTGGGCAATAGCTTCTGTTAGATCCCTGCAGAGGAGAGCTATGAGACACCCAGAAGGAGAAGTGATGATAATTAAAGACAGAAGAGTTTCCTTTTTACGTTAAAAAATACATCAAAGGAATGTATGAGTCGACATGACTTTAGTTTTAGATCTCTTGAAACCTCTTTGGATACCATTGAATATCATGGAACAAAGGGCTATTTTTTGGAGATGTGATAAATATGAATATTCTCTGAAATGGTTCACTCCATGTTTCAGTTTGAGAAAAGGCAATGTGGTGCTAAGACTGTGGAAAATGTGGAATTCTCACATTGGTTAGCACCTTGTTATAGTCTCTAGAGGAGATGGCAAAGTACTGAAGGCAGTGTGTTACAGGAGCTAGAGTGATGAATTTGGAGCCAGAAGACCTGGGTTCAAATTCTGCTTCTGACACATTATCTGGGTAAATATGAGCAAGTCATTAAAATCCTCAGAGCTTCAGGAAAATCTTTGAGATTATAAATCATAGATAGATTTTTGGGAGCTGCTAATGAAATCTCAGGTCTTTAATATGCTGATAAATCCTAGTTTCAACTGAGGCCAGATGTGGAAGCTCTTGGTTTAGTTTAATTTTGTTTTCTGATTGTATTCATGGGACAAACTCTCATTAGTTTGGATGTCTAAGCTTTAGAACAAGGCCTAGTCTTACACATAAGTGGAGTAGTGTGATTTGAGAGTGTTCAAAAGTCTCCCTGACCCAAACATCTTTCCTGATAACCTGCTACACAGGGTGAAATGATAAAATTAATTTCTTTGGTTTAATATAGCAGAAACCAATATTTTTTTTATTCATAAAGACCCCTTTTCAACATTCCCCATGTGATTATACAGGGTGTTCCTAAAGTCTGGACACATAGGAAATGAAGAGTTATTGCATCGAGTTGACGTGAACTTTACAAAGTGCATCAATCTTTGCATCACAAATGATGGAAATCACATTGAAGATGTTATTTGTTAATATTCCAATTAAATAAAATGTTGTCAAAAATTTCATTCACTTCACTTCTTGAAAATATGCATTTCTGCCTATGTGTCTAGACTTTAGGAACACCCTGTAGTATCAGAGCATTTGAGAATTGAAAGAGCCTTTCACTCTAACCCACACTCCAAAGCAGGAATTCTTAACTTGGTTCTATGGACCCCCAAGGGATCTTTGGATGAATTTCAGAAGGTTTGTGAACTTGGAAGTGGAAAATTATATTTTCTAATAACTTTTATAATTCTAGATATTTTATTTTATGTATTTAAAACAGTATTCTGAGAAAATTTCCATTGACTTCACCGGATGGCTGCCAAAGAGGTGTACAATGTACAAAATGGCAAAGACCCCTGACTTAAAGGAAACCCCCCAGTGCAGCATACCTAATACATGGTCATCCATGTATGAAGAGCCCACCACCTCTCCATGGCAGCTATTGTACTTTTGGACAGCTTTAAGCCTCAGGATATCATTCCCTGTTATCAAGGCTACATTTACCTCTTTGTGACTTCTACCCATGGCTGACCAATAGAACCAATCTAATCTCTGTTCCACATTTTGTTGGTGACTATTCTGACAATGCTTGGTGCAACTATGGATTCCAGGATCCTTCAGATTAATTCTCTGGCCCTCTGCCTTCCAAGATTGTGAAGGTCAGCCAACTAGACCTTTATCAATAATTAGTACCTGAATGTGAAATCATTTATCAGGTTGCTTTTTAGTATAGTACGTATGGGGTGCGGAATGAATGGGAAAGCATTTATTAAGCACTTACTATGTACAAAACCCCATGCTAAGCGCTGGTGGGAAGGTACAGCTAGGTCCCAATTAGTGCAAATAATGAATCTTGAGAAGTGGTCACATGTTCAAACTCGTGCCCTTCCAAGTTATAATTACAAAGAATATGGTAATTACTTCCAGCCCAATGGAAACATGTGAGTGCAAACAGAAAATCAAGGAGCTCCCTAGGAGCTCCCATGCTAATGGGGGATGCCACATGTATAGAAGCTTTTAGCTGCAAGTCAGAAAAAGGATTCCATGCTTCTTAGGGTACAGTGGCAAAGTAGATGGTAGTGGATCAGAATTATCTGAAGGAAGAGGCTCTAGGCAAGGGAAAGTCCTGGATGCCTGAGTGTCAGGAGGAGAGAGGGGAGGGAAGAAGCATTTAATAAATGCCTATTGTGTGCCAAACACTGTGCTAAGCACTTGATAAACATTATCTCATCCCATTTTCAAGATCAACTCTATGAGGCAGGTGCTATTATTATCTCATTTTACAGGTGAGAAAACTGTGGCAGACAAAGGTGAAGTGGCTTGCCCAGTGCCAAACAGCTAGGAAGTATCTCAGGCCATATTTGCGCTCAGGTCTTCCTGACTCCAGACCCAAGGCTCTATTCATAGCTGCCTCTGAGGAGGAAGACAGGTGCTGAAAAAGGAAGCAATGAGAACACTACACTTGACCTTTGCCTTGCCCTACATATGAGGTAGCTTGGCTTGAGCATGTTTATCTTTGTTCATATTCATCTTATGAAAGTGATTTTTATTTAGGACCAGAGTGGTGCCCAAGAATGTGGTTGGTGTTAATGGCCTCTGATAATGATGATAACATGGAGATCCAGCATGTTTCTTTCTCCTTCCCCTTTCCTCCAGGGTCAACCAATTTTCTCAGCAGAACATGGGAACACAGATTGAGATCTGGAAGAGACCTCAGAAGCCACCCAGGCAATTTTCTAGTGAAGATACTGAGGTTCAGAAAAGTGAAGACACTGGCCCAGGCCCACACAAGGAAAGCTTCAGCTTCTCCTCACACATCACCCCCAACCTTTTTTAAAATTGTCTTCCCCTTTTTACACCAAAGCAAAAGAAATGCCAGAATTTAAAAATGTCCAGGATCCCGGCAAGTGGTGTCTAGTAGCATCCAGGCCCTGTTGTTGCTGGCAATGGCCCAAGGCTGGCATATTTTTTTTCTGAAAGGAATAGAACACCCAACCTTTGAAGTCAAGATTGCCCAATAGCCTACATCTAACATTGTCCTCACACTCTTGGCTCCACTTTTTGGCTTTTAGGTCCATGACTTGGTTAGGGTCCATCTTTTAGTTTTATGAGACCAAAGGAGTGGAGAGAGCAGGTAATCTGCTTAATAAATGAATATCCCCAAAGTGAGGCCTCTTTACCAGTATCCTAATGCTATTGTTTATACATCCTCCTCATGTGTGTGCACCTGACATGTTGCATTTTGTATTATAGTTATTTGTCTAGCCGTTGTTTCTTTCTACTGGATTCTGAGCTCCTTGAAGGCAGAGAACCATCCTTACAGTTTCTAGCACCAGGACCAGGCCTCTGAGCACAATAAATGCTCAAGATTTGTGTAGCATCCCCTTTGGGATAATTATCTGAACCCCTAGTTTGCAGTGACAAGCTGAATCCCTAGAGGGAGGCACCCCACTAATCAGTTATCAGGGATCTGTTTTCTCTAGTTGCTGAGGGAAATTTTGATGGCTCTTTTGAGGTTTTAACCTGGTCAGTTCCATATCATACTCATTCAGCTATGAACAGGAAAGAATAAACACAAAAGTGACAAAAAAAATGCAAACAAAAAACCAAAGGCATGAGTTCAGTGAATCAAGTGGCCATATGGGAGAGTCCTGTCCCCTACCTGGGACCACATAAAAATCTGCCTCACTCAAATCTCTCAGAGAGTGAGAGATCCTGCAGTGGAACCCATTGCATGAGTACTTAGTTCCAGATTAGCCTTTACCAAGAGATTTGCTCTTCAGGCTCCTCAGCCAATCTGAAGACTTTTAAGCATCACGTCATTTCACATCTCCTGTCATTCATAGCTGGGAACTGGCTCTCCAAAGTTCCATGGCTGGGATTGGCAGGCAGCAGAGGGTAGTGTGTATACTCTGTAGAATCAACCAAGAAGGGCCAATCTGAACATGCTTTAAGGACCAGACCCCCACTGGGCAGTCCTCTTTTCTATAGGCTTGTGGTATATATATGAATCAGCAGATTATTGCACTCAAGCTGCCATACCTTGTACTAGCTAATGTTTTGTTACTTCCTACAAACTGTGGGAAGGTGATGACAGAAGGAAATACACAATTCCTTGAAGCCCCAGTTGCTACAGCAACTCAAGCTTTACACTCCAATTCTTTAAGGATCCCTAAATTCTTATGCAGTCCTCTAACCAAGGATACAGATTGCAACCCCTCTGTGGCTTAGGAGATAGTCTTGGGGAGTTGCCACATCCAAAAAATCCATCACTCTGCAATCCTGCAGGGAATCCCAAGAGAAGTCTCCATGCATTAGCTAGACATGTCCTCAGGGGATGGGCATATAGTGTGTTGTGGAGCCTATACTAGAAACCTTCTCAGCTTTGCAGAACCTGAGACTTTTCTCTCCTTGGGCATAGCCCTCAGGAAACCAGGGTCACTTCCACCCTGATGAGATATCAAGATACAACCTGAGTAGAGGAAACCTCCACACAAAAAGAGTCTCATAATTCTAGAATTAGAAAAAAAAACCTTCAGCATGCATATAGTCCACCCCTACTCAAAAAGGAATTCTGAATAAGATATATCTCCAAATGATCATCCGGCTTCTGCCTGATGACCTCCACCTAGGAAAAGCCCACTATCTTCTTGGGCAACTCATTCTATTTAGAGGGAGGAGTTACTTCAGTTCAAAGTTTCAAAATGGGTACAATCTTTGACAAATGGCTTGATAATGAATAAGTACCTTGCAGTGGACTTGAAATGCAGCTACTTCTGTGTAAATTCCTTGAGGGGGAGAAGAAGGCAGAGGAAAGACTTAGAAAGCTCTTAAAATCTCTTTCCTGGTGCCACAGACTCTTTGTTTCCTCATCTGTCCCAGGGCAGCAACACCCAGCTGGACACATCTAATGAAATACTAAATGCATTACATCTTTGGAAAAACCTAGCTGTTGATTAGACCTGGGGGGGCAATGGCCCTGTCCAATTATTTGTTGGAATGCAATTACCAGGATGCTTTTCTTACTATAATTATTGTAACCACATGTGGTCTTTAGGATCTGCTCCTACAAGATGGAACTTCCTGCCCTTGTTACCCAGTTGTGTTCAGTTCTAGGCACTAAGATTTAAGAAGGGCAGATGGAGAATGTCCAGAGGAGGGATGGTGATGGGTCTTGTTAGATGAAATGACATGCCCAAGGTGGCACAAGCACTAGGTGACAAAAGCAGAATTAAAGATTTCCAGATGAACTGGGTTGGGGGCTTGAGCCAAATGTGGCATAACTTCTCATTCAATCACCCTACATTAAACCCGGTAGTCCAGAGAGTTAGGATTGAGAGGAATATGAACAACACTTCTTTGCAGTTTTATTCATATAAATTTTATTTTGCCGTTTTATTTGTATTTACCCTGATGGAACTGAATTCAGCCAAACAAACAAACAAACAAACATTGAATTAACTCCACCTTTTTTTTTGTCAACATGAAGCCAAATAAATGAATTCTTAACTCCCAGATCGTTCTCTTGGCTATGTGTAAATACAGTCTAAATATTTTCCCAGACTTCTTTGCTGGTCACTTCTCTATAGGTATGACGACCACACAGTTATTACTATTGAGAACAATAAATTGTTCCCAGTGCTTCTGCCTGATTTGTTGATGATTCTTTTTTTTCAGTGATGAATGCACCTTTTTGCATACTTTACACACTAACTAAAGAGTTCTAAGCATTCATAATTTTTTGCTACCATTCCCTTGAGCTTTGGGGAGAAAAGCAGTCATGTGACTGCAAAATGATTATTATAATTACATACTGTTATAGGGATTATAACACCCCATCACCCATTCTATTCAGAGAATGAGAGGATAGGGAGGAGATCCAAGGAGACAGGGGTGAACAAGTTGGGGGAGAGGCCACTTATCCCTGTGACTTTCAAAGCCACCCTGCCTCTGAACCACGCCCATTCTTAGCCCAATACTCTCTCTTCCATTTAAAGGAAGGATTATATACCACATTATAAAAATAATACAGTCCTGTGATTATAAACCCCTTAGAAGCAACTCTATGAATAGAAACCTTTATACAAGGCACTATTTTTAACCTACAACTGGGAATGACTAGTTATGAGTTGTCTAGCAATCTCAGTACCTTGTATAAAACCGGCTTCTCACTCATCTCCCCAGGCTAATAATACGTGAAAATACATGCAGGGAAGGAGAACAGTCATTTGAGAGGCAATGTGGCATATAAATAGAAAGACCACTAGACTTGGAATCCCAAAGCAATTGGGTTTGAATCTTGGATCCAGGAGTTTAAGAGTTTTGTAACCTGGGGACCAATCACTTAACCTTGACGCGCTTCAGTTTCCTCCTCTGTGAAATGGAGATGAGAGGCAGCTTGACAGCGCTTGATAGTGGATAAAGAGTTAGCCTTGGAGCCAGGAAGATCTGGTTTCAAATCATGCCTTTGACATATACTGGCTGTGTGGTGTTAGGCAAATTAAAACCACTCAATGGCCCAGGCAGACTATAAATTGCAGAAAAGGAGTCAGTCTGCACTGGTAGATGGAGCTCCCTGATCGGGAATTCCTTACAGCAATGAGATCACAGGTTCGATCCTATGCCATCCAAAATGGGGATAATAGCACCTGCCTTAGTGGGCTGTGGTAAAGTCACAAACGAGGTAATGTTTGCCAAATGCCTCGCAGACATTGATTTACTATGTAGATATCAGCTATTTATTATTAATGACCATTAAGAGCAAATGAAAAGCTTTATTCTGAAACTTTTAGATTTTCCTTCAAGTAGTCACACTGACAGGGTAGATACCATAGCTGCAGAATAAACATCTTTCTTAGTCAATACCACTGCATAAAAAAGCCTCTAAAGATTTGGGCTGGAATATTCATGAGAACATTGGGTTTCTTTGGGAATTTACTGCATGGGCTGGTCAAAGCTGACACCAGTGGACAATTATGTCATTACTGCAATGCGGGAATAGAGTAACAGTAAATTCACTCTTTCCCTTTCTTCTCAACCTGCAAAAATGACCTTATCATATAGCAGTTGTGGACTTGGAGCCAAGAAGACCATTCTTAATTATGACATTATGATGATGAACATTTAACATCTCTGAATCTCAGTTTCCTCATCTGTAAAATAGGGATTATAACATCTGTAGGAAGAGTCTGTCAAGGCTATTGTGAGGCTCAAATATATGTAAATCATTTTGTAAGTGCTATACAACGTAAATGTCACTTATTATAATCATTGTATTTGTCATGTTTAATCATGTATTACCAGGTATTCCAGGAAGTCATTCATTCATTCACTCATTCATTCGCTCACTCACTCATTCACTCACCTACTCATTCATTCACTCACTCTTTCATTCATTCATTCACTCATTCATTCGTTCACTCATTCATTCATTCATTCAATGAAAAGCATCTGCTATTTGCAAAGCACAATCCTATCCATTTAAAGCTGAGGAAGGGATATGTTTCATGAGTACAATGGAACATTAGGGCTTTTTTTTATTAATAAGGACAAAGATCAGGATTATGTCATGGAATTTCAAATTGATGGGTTTTTTGTTTTATTTTGCTTTGTTTCAACGATTTATTATGGCACAAAACAAACACTAGACCAAGTATTAGAAATCTTCATTCCAGTCCCGGCTCTGCCAACTAATATCTGGCCTCAGATCACCCCCTCCACCTTCCAATCCACCCTTCATATTATGATCAGGATAACTTTCATTCAAGTAGATCTAATCATGTCACTCCTGTGCTCAAAAATCTTCAATGGTTCCCTATTGCCTCCCAAGCAAAGTTCAAATGCCTCTTCCTGGCATTCAAGGTCCTTTGTAAACTGACAGGGTACATTCCAACCTTCTCTCCTACTACTCCCTGCCATGAATTCTTTGCTCCAGCAAAAACTAGACCAGTCACTACCCCACAGGCCATGTGCACTCTGCATACTTTTTTACCTCTGTGTTTTTGCTCATGCTGTTAACTCCTTTTGTGTAGAAGGCCCTTCTTTCCTTCACTTGTTGAATTCCTGCCCATCTTTTAAAGCCCCACTCATAAAAATGCCTCCTTTGTGAAATCTTCCCTGAGACAGTCAGTCATGAAACCTCAAGTAATACTTGATTTTGCCCTTTTCTGGTGTCTTTGCTTAAGTAACTTTGTGAATTATAATTTATTTGTACTTACATCTTATACCTCTGCCAGATTCTAAACTCCCATGGTAGTAGCAGCTTAAATTTATCTGTCTTTAAGGATTCTAAAATCGTGTTCTCTCAAGAGTCCAGCAGAAGCAGCTGATCCAACATTCATCTTCATCTCCCATTCCCAGCACAACACTCTAACAGAGTAGGTGCTTAATGAACATCTGTTGAGGTGATTGATATGATCACTGAATTTTAGAGTTAGAGTCAACTTTTACTTGGGTAGCTAGACAGTGCAGTGGATGGAGTACTGGGCCTGGAGTCAGGAAGACTGATCTTCCTGAGTTCAAATCTGGCCTCAGACACTTACTAGCTGTGTGACCCTGGGCAAGTCACTTAGCTCTCTTTGCCTCAGTTCCTATCTGGAGAAGGAAATGGCAAACCACTCTAATATCTTTGCCAAGAAAACCCTAAATGGGGTCACAAAGAGTAGAAAATGACTAAACAACAACATTCTCATTGATTTAGTTCCATTTGTCTTTATATAGATTAAAATAAGCTCTAGAGGGGTTAAGCAGCTTAAATGAACTACTGATTTTGAGACATCTCCCCTCTGACGTTGCATAGACACATTCAAGATGCTCCCAATGGAATTCATTCTTTTCCTCCCCAAATCCTCCTCTCTTCTTGACTTCAGGAATGCCCTGGTCTCTTTCCTCAGCTCCATCCCTAAATCATCACCTTCCTATTTGTCATTTTGAAATGGATGTCTCATTGGCACGTTAAAATCAACACACTCAAAATGAAACTCATGATCTTCCGTTCCCTACAAAGTCTCCTCTTACTACATTCCTTATATCCCTTGAGGGGACTTATTCTTTCAGCTCCTAGGTTCACAACCTCAAAATCACCCTCTACCCTTTATTTATCCTGAACCCCCTTCTCCAATCAGTTGTCAGATCTTGCAATTCTACCCCCAGAGCATCATATTCTATTATGGAAGTTTTTCTTGGTCCCTCCTACTCTTACCTTTCCATCTCCCACTTTTGTTCCTTTAAAGAGGTTATCCTCCCAGGCCTAGAATTCTTTCCTTCCTCGCTTCTACCTCTTGCAAGCCCTAGTTCCACTCAAATCTCAGCTCAAACGCCATCTACACAGGCCTCTTCTTATACCGCCAATTGTTGGCAATTGTACCCTATGTATTAAGCTAGTATTTATTTTGTATTAGCTTACCCCTGTAAATGCTGTTCCCCCTTCAGGAATTGTGTAATCTCTTTGAGGACAAGAACTGCTGTACAGTGTCTGGCCAAGAGCAGACATTTACTAAATGCTTATGGAATTGAATTAGTAATCAGGAGGTCTTTGCTGGAGTCTCAGCTGCTGTACCAGTTCATTTTGCATCACTGGCAAGCCCCTTGGCTAGTTTGTGATCTACCAGAGGCCTGAATCTGGGCATTTGGAATTCTGCTTCCCGACTCCATTACTTGACCTCTCTGGGTCTCAGTTTCCTCCTCTTTAAAATGGAAGAGTAGAATTAGACCATTTCCAAGGTCTCTTCCAGTTGTGAATTTTATGATTATACCTGGGAGACATGGGCTAGACAAGGAGGAAGTGTGTGTGGGGAGGAGGGACAAGAAGACAGAGTACACAAATACTTAACAGTCTCATCCTTTTGGTATTTCAGGCCTTAATTCTTGTAAAAAAAGCACTGACAATCAATCAAACTCCCCTTTTTTCTTATTAACTCTTCAAAACTACCATATGAGAAGAGAACAGCATTATGGTTCTAATTCATGGGGGGAGGTGGGAGAGGCAGAGAGGGATCTCAGGGATACATGCAGAAGGAGAATTCAAAAGAGCTGCCCCCGGCTGGCTCTCATCCTGGCTGAGTCATCTGACAAAGGGTCAGCTTCCCATTGTAGAGGGTTAGTGATAATGAGTCTAATCATTAAAATGAGGGGGTTGGACCAGGTGATCTCCAAGGACCTTTGAAGCTCTGACATTCTTGCAAACTAGCACATCTTACCACTGACATTTATGTTCTGACTATTCACGTGGGACTTAGAAATCACAGTAGTGACCTAAAGCTTCCTGATGACACTTTTCATAATAGGGTAGAATTTAGTACAAGGCAGGTGGGCCTAGGGCTTCATGGGAAAGCGGGGTCTCCTACAAGATAAAATAGCAGGCCTAGATTTCCAAAACTGAAGTTAGAATGAAGCTCTAGTCTAGATTTCTGAGATTTTCTGACAAGGTTTCATTAAAACTACAAAACAGTGGGAGGATTCTCAAAGGCTTTTACTTCCCTTGAAAGGTTTTATTGTACTTCTATGGAGAGGCAGTGTGATACAGTGGTTAGAGTACCAGACTGGGAGTGAAAAAGACTTGGTTCCATCTTGCTTCTGACATTGACTAGCTATGTGACTACAGCCAAGGTACTTAACACCACTGAGCTTCAGGCCACTCTTTAGGATTGACCTGCTAAATCAGAGATGGATACTATATTCTGCACCAATGGTGGGGGTTTCCACCCTCTGCATTCTCAGTGCAGCCAAAATACAAATCCTTCGAGTATTCAAGAGTAGGCACTGAACAAATGTTTATCCAAATTCCGAATCATTCACATTTCTAGAGCACTTTAAGGTGTTCATTTTACAAATGAGGAAACCAAGACTTGGGAAAATTCAGGTACTAGTCAAAGGTCACACAGCTGGCAGATGGAATTAATTCCCCTTGCCCTCAGCATCTTACAGTCCTTGGCTTCCTTCAAGGTTCAGTTCATATGATATTTCCAACAGGAAATCTTTCCTGATTCCCTGGGGTTTTTAATGCCTACTCCATCCTCAAGTTATATTGCATTTATTTTTTTATGTAAATATTTTATCCTCTAATAGAACATAAGTTCCTTGAGGGCAGATATTAAGTGCTTACTGAAGGTCAGGCAGTAAGCCAAGTGCTGTGGATACAAATTGGGTAAGCAAGAGCATTCCTGTCTTCAAGTAGCACACATCTGAATGAGAAAACAGCCCACAAAGACAAGGGTGGTAGCCCAGGAAAGTGTTATAGACCGGGGAGTCAGAAACAGTGGTGTTTGGAGTTGTAGGGCCATTGATTACAACTGATTGATACATCCTTTCCAGGAATGATGGTGGTGATTTCATTACTGAGAATTATTCAGAGCTAAAGTTAGGGGTGGGGAGGTATGACAGAGTAGAATCATGGTAGATATAACCAGGATGTGCGGATAGTGGGCATAACTGTGTTCCTCCCATCTAGAACAAATCTTGCACATAATAGTCAATTAATACATTTATTGAGGAGCTGAATTGAATTACTATCCACAATGGTGGCAACAAAGTTATAAGGGAGGGAGATGGTATAACATCACATCTTTCCGAACAATCACTAAACATTTATTAAAACACCTACTATGTGCCAGGCACTGTGCTGAGCATTGGGGATACAAAAAGAAGCCAAAGACAGTCCCTGCTCTCAAGGAGCTTACAGTCTAATGGGGTAGACAGTACACAAACAAATATATACAAAACAGTCTATATAGAAGATAAATAAGAAAATTTAATACGGGGAAGGTACTGGAATTAAGAGGGGTTATGGAAGGCTTCCTGTAGCAGGTGGGGTTTTGCTTGGTACTCAAAGGAAGTCAGGGAGGTCAGTAGTCATGGCTGAGGAGGGAGAACATTCTGGGCATGAGGGACAGCCAGATAATGCCTGGAGCCATGAGATGGAGTGTCTTGTTCATGGAACAGTTAGAAGAACAGTTAGAAACGTATGCCCTGGGGAGTAATGTGTAACAAGACTGGAGAGTAGGAGGGGGGGCTAGGTTATGAAGGGCTTTGAATGACAAACAGGAGAGTCTATATTTGCTCCAGGAAGCAATAGGGAGCCACTAGAGTGTGTGTGTGTGTGTGTGTGTGTGTGTGTGTGTGTGTGTGTGTAATAGAGAGACAGAGAGAGACAGAGACAGAGAGACAGAGACAGAGACAGAGAGACAGAGAGATAGAGAGACAGAGAGAAAGAGAGAGATGATTAGACTTACACTTTAGGAAAATTACTTTGGAGGTTGAATGAAGGATGGATTGGAGGGGGAGAGACTTAAAATGGGCTGACCCACCAGCAGCTATTGCAATAGTACAGGCATGAGGTAACGAGAGCTTGCTTAAGTGGTGGGGGGAGGGGACAGTGTCCATGGAAAGAATGGAGAGTATTGGAGAGACGATACAAAGCTGAAGTCAATAGACCTGGGGAACAGGTTGGATATGGGAGGTGAGGGACAGTGAGGAGCCTGAGGGAGTGGGCGGAAGGTGCTACCCTCTACAGTAATAGAGAAAGTGTAATGAGGGAGGGTTTTTAGAGTTTTCTGCTTTCTCAGATTTTCAGGATTCACCTGGCTCAGACACCTTATCTCCATAGTCCCTTCACCTGCCCTCCCTCATATACTTGATTCTATCCAGGGCATGTGTGGGAGAAGCAGGCACCTTAGAGTCTAGATAACTCTCATTTCATTTTCTAAAGAGTCCAGAAACACCTTCCAGATACAGAGAAACAAAGATGGAAACAAACACGCTGAAGAGTGTTCTGGGTGTATCCAGTGCTAGACTTGAAGTCACAAGAATTGGGTTCAAATCCTGCCTCACATGCTTAGTAGTTGTGTGATATCAGGCAAGTCTCTCCCTCTCTGAGCTTTAGGTTCCCTGTCTACAAAATAAAGATAATAACAGCACCCCCGTAACAGAGTTGCTTTGAGGATCAAGCCACTAAGTAGCAAAGTGGATAGAGCGATGGGGCTGGAGTCAGAAAGACTCATTGTCCTGAATTCAAATCTGGCTTCAGATGCCTTCTAGCTGTGTGACCCTGCGCAAGTCATTTAGCTCTGTTTGCCTCAGTTTCCTCATCTGTAAAATAGGCCAGAGAAGGAAATGGCAAACCCCTCCAGTATCTCTGCCAAGAAAACCCCAAACAGGGTCATGAAGAGTCAGACACGACTGAAAAATAATTGAACTTTACATAAGGGTCAAATGAGGGAATGTGTGAAAACTGCCTAGCAAACCTTTAAACTCTATCCAGGTGTTATTTTTTGTTCTTATTCTCCCATTCATTAGGGCATGTGTTCTTAATCTCTCTCTCTCTCTCTCTCTCTCTCTCTCTCTCTCTCTCTCTCTGTGTGTGTGTGTGTGTGTGTGTGGGCTCAAGAGCGTTTGTATCACGTGCCTCTAGAGGCAGCTGATGGTGCCATGGATAGAGAGCTGTGCCTGGAGTCAAGAAGATTTGAGTTCAAATCTAGACTCAGAAATTGACTAACTGTGTAATCCTGGGTACTTTACTACTATATGCCTCAGTTTCCTCAGTTTAAAATTGAGTTACTAAGAGCACATACCTCTCAAGGTTGTGAGGCTCAAATGAGATAATATTTGCAAAAAGTGTTTAACAGTTCCTGGCAAACAGTAGAGGCTCTATAAATGCTTATTCCTCTTTCTTTCCCTTTCTTGGTAGAGTGGTGAAGCCTACAAACTCTTTCTTAGAATAGTGGGTTTTTAAATGTCTAAAATAAAATATGCAGGATTACAAAGGAAACCAATTATATTCAAGTACAGTTAACAATTTAAAAAAATTTACAGACCCCAGATTAAGAACTCCTGTATTGCTTGAACTATAGGCCAAGTCACTAATGAAAAGAGAATATGGAAGAAGAAGCTTGGTTTGCATCCAGATTTTTCACCTTTGTATCTGTATGATATTGGACACAGGTCATGTTATCTCTCTGGGACTCAGTTTTCCAGCCTTTTTCCATTGGCTGTGTAGAGGAAAATCCTACATCTAGAACTTCCAGACTAGGGCAGTCTTTCTCTCCTTTGCTGGTGTGATCCAGGGGGTAAATATCTGTTCAGTTGAAGCCTGGACCCCATACATTATGTTAGGTGAAAGGAAAAGCTACCTCTCCCTTTAGGCCAGTTGTGTGGCCTCAAGAAACTTACTTGGGCTTTGGGCCTGTTTTGTCTGTCCTTTTCAGTTCCAGGTACTGGCAGTGGAATCCTTGAGCTGGGAGCTCTAGCCATGGTATCATGCTCAGAAAAATCTCAAATGTGCCTTCTTTATCTAAATCCTACAGTCCTAAGAATTGAGCTTGAAGGGGGTGGAGAGAGGGAGAACGTCAATTAGGGATGACTGGGGCTTTGCTCCAGGGTGCTGACAACCCTGGCATTCTTTCTGCAGCATAGCAACAACGGAGTGTCTAGTTAGCAAGAATAATTAGCTAAAATCGGAAGCTTCCAGATGGTGGGCTTCCTCCCTTGCCACTACAGCTTTGCCCCAGGTGAGCTCTTCTGCAACTGCCCCTCCCTACCCAGATGGCAGACCCCCAGAAACTGGGATTCAAAGTGTCTCAATAGTATCCAGAGATCTCTAGCTTCCTCACCTGACTTTTCCCAGGCATCAAAACTGAGGTTTAAAGGCTCTAGCCCAAGCTGATCATTCTGTTTGTAATAAGAGTTTGTTTTCTCCAGAAACATCCTGGGATCTTCTGCAGCTGAGGGGCTTGATAATCCCCAAGTGCCTCCGTTTCCTCATCTGTAAAATGTAAGGGTGGACTAGATGCCCTTAGGTTCCATCAAGCACCGAATCAATGACCCTATGCCTCTCCCTTTGCAATCTTCCTGTTCCAGTCAAAGCAGGCGGTCAGGATCCGCTCTCTGCCCACTCCCATCCTCGTAACCACAGTGTTGTCTTTAGTTGACACAAATGCATCCCACTTCATGGAAACTGAGCATCACCAAGAAGTGAGAAGCAGCGGGATGAGCTGCCCGGCAGCCGGGAGACCTGGGTTCTGGCTCTGCACCTAATGGATGAACTGAGACAAGCCTCTCGAGGTTCCCGCAGCCTCTCCATTCAGTCGGAGGGTTGGCCTGGACAGCGACGTTCCTGTCCAGCTCGATCGCACCACGACGCTCTATAGGAACTGCTCATAGGTTTCGATAGCGGTGGTTAAGCTTCTGCTCGCACTAGGGAAGGGTAGAACAGATGTTTGAGTGACTAGATAAAAGGCCTCGTCTGGAGGGAAGCCCCTCCCCACTCAAACCCCTGGGAAGTTCTGCGGGGCGGGCCGGGAAAGAAGATCCGAAACTCCGATTTTTCTTGTCAGCCCTATCACTCGCTTGGATCATCCTCACCAAACTGATGTTCGGCCACAGCATAGTTCTATGCCTGGCGCCATCTAGTGGCATTTAGCTGTAATTTCTGTTCTGCAGCATATGATGTAAATATATCCTCCTTTGGCAGTAAAAGGTCTCTTTTTTTTTCTTTTTTCTTTTTTATTGAACCATACCCTGTCTCTTGCCATAAACCAGCAGTAGGGTTTCCTTCTGCCACTCCACCTTGAAAATTTTCAAATGAACGAGGGGCAGAATATTTCTTGTCATGCAAATTATCAAAAATCTCCGATATCTTGCTTTAATCTGCTGAAAAGATGCATTGCATTTTCGAATTAAGAACTAGAAGGGGGCACTTGAGATCATATGGACTAAGTCACCCATTTCATACACGAAGAAACAACGACCAAGAAAGGGGAATTGATTTATCCAAGGAGGGAACAGACCAAAAGGAAGTTTGAGAGGCAGGCAGTGTGACATAATGCATAAAGGCTTGAACCTCCAGTCAGGAAGACCTAGGTTCAGATCTTACTTCTGTGTGACCTTGGGTAAAGAATCTAGACTTGTTTTCCCTATCTGTAGAATGAGATGTTGTGAGATTTAAATGAGATTCAGTCCATACTACACTTTTCTTTTTTTGGGAGGCAATCAGGGTTAAATGACTTACACAGAGCTAGTAAGTGTCTGAGGCTGGATTTAAACTCATGTCCTCCTGACTCCAAGGTTGGTGGTCTATCCACCGTGCCATCTAGCTGCCCCTCATAATTCACTTATCAAAACCGTAAAGGCCAACATAAATATTGGGTTTTATTTTAACGAGAAAGAAGGTATCAGAAATATGGGGATCTGTGCCCTGCTCAGGAAAACTTGAGTCTGGGCACAGCATCAGAATAGGGAGACCATGGGATACAAGAAACAAGAATTCAATTTTCTTTTGTTATTGTTATTTTAGGTCTTTATTTTTTAAAATGTTTTATTGATATTCCTGTTTTTGATATCAAGTCATTTCTAGATATACCCCTCCAATACCAAAATGGAATCTTCCCACCTACCAGAGAAGACCAGTTGCACAGAAAGAACTGATTACAGTAACTGAGTCTGATAATATATTCAACATTTTATCCCTGGAATGCTTTACCTCCCTGCTGAGAGTAGGAGATTTGTTCCATTATGAGAGTTTGATTTTCTAAATAAGCAAATTTAGATCGCAAAGACTTATGTAAAGATGGGATTTAAACCACTCCCATCTGGTTCTAGTGGCTTGACTGGGTGAAAATACTTATTTAATTGAATCTAGTGATCAGAACTGAGTATGAACAGGTCCTGTACACACCTTGAATCCAAGCTATTGTGTTAGAGACTGGGTCATGCCCAAAGCAATTTGTATAAAAGGGAGAAGCTATCCCAGAGTACAGGGAGAAAAGAGATCCTGAGCATCTGGATTCCAGAGGTTGGAGTAAGCACAGAGCAAAGGGATAACTGAGCTGTGGCAGAGAAGAGAAGTATCAGGGAGTTACTGGCTATAGAGGCATAATCAGAGAAGAGGAACCCGACTGATGGAAGTGCCAAGGAAAGGTGGGCTCTTTCTCTAACTTCTCCTTCCAGGGCCTATCTATTCATAGATATCATATCATATCGTATCACACAATGTAATATTATGCAATACAATGCAATATAACACAACATAACATAACATAATATAACATATGATACGGTGTGATATAACAGCTACATGGGACAGTGAATAGAGTGCTAAGCCTGAAGTCAGGAAGACTCATCTTCCTGAATTCAAATCAGACACTTACTAGTTGTGTGATCCTGGGCAAGCCACTTAACCCTGTCTGCTTCAGTTTCATCATCTATATAATAATCTGGAGAAGGACACAGCAAACTGCTCCAGTATCTTTGCCAGGAAAACCCCAAATGAGAGTCATGAAGAATCAGACGTGACCAAACAACAAATAATATAATATGGTTTCATTTCCTGAATGCTTCCAATTAAATGAATTTTGCCTCAAGCACAAAGAGGCCAAGAGCTAAATTTTTGTTGTTGTTCTTGAGTTGTGTCTGACTTTTTGTGACCCTATTTGAGATTTTCTTGGCATAGATACTGGAGTAGTTTGCCATTTCCTTCTCCAGTTCATTTTACAGATGAGAGGAAACTGAGGCAAACAGGGTTAAGTGACATGCCCAGGGGCACCTAGTAGTAAGTGTTCGAGGCTAGATTTGAACTGAGGTCTTACTGACTCCTGGCCTAGCACTCTATCTACTGTGCCATCTAGCTGACAGAGTCAACTAGAGATAGATAGATATATAAAGATAGACAGATAACTCAACATCTGACTAGGTGTTAGGAAAGTTCCCTTAATTGGAGGTTCAGAGTAATTTTTCAGAATTCAGTTTTTCATCTAAAAAAACTTTCTAAAGCCAGAGAGAAGGCCCTAGCTTTAGCCCCCGGCTTAAAACTGGCTAATCATTGTCACAGTGTTCCGCTGACAAGTTCAGTCCTCAGGCCTTCCCAGTCTGCTGTTACTAAACTTGACTCGGAATCAAGGTCCATTTTCTTTTTGGTGTGTGAATATTAAATTCCTTCAGTTACATGCTTCTCTGCTCCATACTGTTCAGCTTAGAATCATGACTAATTTTGGAGAGCTACAACTATTATTTTGACAACTTCTGCTCTTGCTTGGCATGAATTAGTGCTCTATATCCCCTTCTGACATTGGCCCAAAAAACATCCGTATCTCGATTACGTTTGACTGTCTGAAAATGTTAAGAGGTCAAATAGCATCTTGGCATCTTTGCTTAAAAACAAGATAATGAGAATATTTCTGAAACCGCTTTGATGTGAAATAATTTTTACTTAAAGAAATGAGAAGAAAATCAATGTGATCCCCTGGAGAAAAGTTACTTGAAATATTTTTTATCTCTTACATTAATATTAAACCTCATTTTTATTATGTCATTTAGGACCCTTCATTTGGTACAGTGGAGAGTTCCTTGGCTCAAAATGAGCTGGAGAAGGAAATGGCAAACTACTCCAGTACCTTTGCCAAGAAAACCCAAGTAGTGTCATGAAGTCACACATGACTGAACAACAAAGAATCAGAGGTCCTGGTTTCAAATCTTTCCCATCTGATGCACATTTGGGCAAGTTACATAACTTCTCTGTCCCTCAATTTCCTCCACTATAAAAGTAGTGGGTTGAACTAGATGGCTTCTGAGATGCCTTTCAGCCCTACATCTATAAGCCCAAGTTATGGTCCTAAGCCATACATTTTCCTTCCAGTCTCCAAAATTCCAGATGGCGTTGTTTTCTCCCAAAGTCTATTCACCCAGCCCTTAATTATCCACCTCAAATTCAGAGAAAGACATTTACATCCTGATTTTTTTATGTAGCTCACAATCTATTCTGGGTGCCAAAGAGACTAGCTAATACATACCATTGGATCTTATTTCAGGGGCAGCAAGTAAATTCTGCTGGGAAGAGGGAAGCTTATCTGTGAGTTATTTTGCACACTCAGGAGTTGGGAGCCTGCTCTCCCACTTCCCAAAGTTCTACTCTGATACTGGATCATGGCACAAAGGTGATGCTCAGTTCCTGAAAGCTACACCAGTACACCACAAACTCTGACAGTTCCTATAAAGCTAGGAAGTTTTAAGGATGAGCCCAGTGACAGATCATGCTCATCATCCAAAGGCCAGCCTGTATGTGTTTGAAGAGATTCATAATCAGAAGGCTATCAACTAGGTGAAGGATTTTACAGCTATAGCCACTCATGAGGACCACCTACCAAGACTTGAAGGCGGTCACTGTCTTTATTGGTAGAGGGAACATCCACATGGATGAAATTCTAGACTCTTGAAGTATTAAGTGAGAATTGCTAACATTAAAACCTCTAATAAAAATTTTGTTCTAATAATTTAAAATTATTCATGGTAATTTATCTGGAGCCATTTAAACATACACAATTTATGTGTGTGTCTATATAGGTATACACACACACACACACACACACACACACTTGCGTGTGTGTGTGTGTGTGTGTGTGTGTGTGTGTGTGTGTGGGCATGTGTGTATGTATTGTTTCACAGGGTGCCAAGGCCAAAGAATTCATCACCTAATGGCCAAGTCTCTGGTGATAAGCCCCCCTCCCCATGTACTTAACTACCCTGGAGTTTCAACAGCTGACTCAAGCTGTTACCAGGGCTGTCCTCAGGATTGTAAACACTCACCAAGTCAAGCTGTATGGTTACAGATCTTAGTTCAATCAATCAATAAGCACTCAGTAAGTGCCTACTACATACTAAGCGCTGGGGGATACAAAGAGCCCCCTCCTGCCCCCCCCACCTTGTCTTTAAGGAGCTTACATTCTGTTGGGGGTGGCAATGTAGAACTATGTAAGTGTATACAAACTACCATCTCTATGTAATAATTAATAATAACAATGGCATTTATATAGTGCTTTAAGGTTTTCAAAGCACTTTACAGATATTATCTCATTTGATTTTCACAACATTCCTGGAAGGGAGTGTCAATTATATGTATTATATATCCCACATATTATATGGGATTTTGCCCATTTTACAGATGCAGAAACTGAGGCAGACAAAAAGGTTAAGTAACTTGCCCAGAGTCACACGGGACTTAAGTGTCCAAAGCCAGATTTGAACTCAGGTTTTCCTGACTCCAGGTGCAGCACTCTGTCCTCTAGACAGTAATACAGAATCAAAATTATAGCCAAAAGGTACAGACCCAAAGGGGAATGGTGAGTCACATGGTGGGAGTAAGTGGAGGCTACATATTTGTAACAATATCCTGCAGTACACATAAGAACTGGTGTAAAGGATGTGGTCCAGGATGCATTTGCTAATAAAAGGAGGTAGTCCAGTCATGTGATAAGAATTTAGATATGACACCTCTATCACATTGGGTTCATGGGACCCTATGGGAGAATACAGACAAGAACCTTGCAGAAGGAGAAGGCAGTGGATGGGTTGCAATCTATCCCAAAGGAGGGAATGATCATACTGATGGGATCCCAAATCAACTGACGGGCTGACGTGGTTTAGTTTTGTTTTTGTAATCAGACAAATGAGGCTCCTGTCTGCAGCACTGAGGGAGACTGCTGTTTTAATGCTGCTGGTAATTTTTCTGCCCAGCCTCTAGGTGGAATAGAAGTGCCTTTCCTCCTGTCTGATCACTGCTTTATCTCCACTTTACCTGTCAATTACACATTCTAAGCCGGCTCATGACTCACTGACCCTTCAGGCTGCTGTATTACATTCCAAGGGATTGACTAATGCACACACACAAAGACTTGAGTGTCACACACTTGTCAGAGTCCAGTGGAATGATGAGTGAATGATGGGTTTGATTCCCCTGTCTCTTTCTGCTCTTAACAGTTGGATAGGCTGTAAGGTAAGCTCTGCTCTTTCTGGAGGAGAGGTCAGGGGAGATTTGGAGGTTTCTTTTTCTACCTTTTATGTCTGCTGTTCACTGTGGGCATTTTCTCCCAGTGACTGAAATTATAATGAAGCCAGTATTGTATACTGAGTGGCAAGAGAGGGAGATCTCTGTCACCCCTAGAGGGTATCTCTGTACCCCTAGAATGCTGGCCTTGGAGTCAGGATGATCTGGGTTTAAATCCTGGCACTTAACTATTTGTGTGACCCTGGGCAAGTCATCTAACTTCCTTGGACCTCAGTTTCCTTGTCTGTAAAATTAGGTGTTTGGACTTAATGACCTCTAGTGTCCCTTACAACTTTAAATCTATGTTCTCATGTAGTGGTTTTACCTGTGATATGCCATATGAGGCTGTTCCCTGAGGGAGGGATATGGTGGTGGTTATTATAAAGTTCAAGTAGGTGCTCATTAGGGGAATAAGTGGGTATCAGTTGGTGATGAAGTAAAATTGTGTAATTGGAGCAACAAAAGCCTACAGTGACCAGAAAGCTTCCTGCCTCACTCAGAGCATGCTTGGGACTATAGAACACTGCAAATGAGCTCCATCTTGGATTCGGTTCAATATAGATCTAATGAGCACCCGCTATGTGTAGGCGCGGGGTTAAGCAGAAAGAATACAAAGATGAAAAAGAAACACTTCCAAGCTCTCAAGGAGCTTGCATGCTAAAGGTTGTGTGTGTGTGTGTGTGTGTGTGTGTGTGTGTGTGTGTGTGTTAATTGAACAGTTAATACATAAGTATCTGTTAAGCACCTACTACATACCAGACTCTGTACTAGACAGTGACAAAAAACAAAAGATGAAACAATGCGAATACAACAGTTTTTATAAATAAGTAAATACAAGACAGTTTTTGGAAGGAGAAGGCACAAAGAACTGATGGAATTAGGAAGTTTACGGTAGATGGTGGCATCTGAGCTGAGCCTTAAAGAAACATAAGGATTTGATGGGTGGAGATAAGAAGGATATGCTTTTTGGGCACGGGAGTCAACCTGTGTAAAGACAAAGAAACAGGTAATAAGATGTGGGTTGGGGGAAGGACTAATGAGGTCTGTCATAGAATAACTCGAGAGAAGTAGCTTGAAATAAATCTAGAAAAGAAGTTTGGAGCCAGATTGCTGTAAACCTTACATACCAAGCTGAAAGGCACTTGGGAATCACTGAATGTTTATGCACAGAGGAGTGACTTGGCTGGACCGGGGTCTTAGGAATATTGTTTTGACCACTGTTTGAAGGATAGATTAGAGAGGGAGAAAGAATGAAGCCAGAGAGACTAATTAGGATGTTATTACAATGACCAAATAAATAGAGAAAAGAGGACAGATGAAAGAGATATGGAAGTAGAATTGACAAAACTTACCAAGTGTTTAGATACAGAAGACTAGAAAGAGAAAAGAGTTAGGGAAGGTTGCCCTCAGGGCCAATCCCAAATTGGTAAGAGGTGTTCTGGAAAACAATCGGCACTCACTTTTTGAGTTATGCCAGAGCTAGATTGTGGGTATAACTCTAAGGAAATCATGGCTAGGTAACTTGGAACTTTTATTAGAATGGTTTAGAAATCTGGTAAACTACCCAGGTCAAACACTTAGTAAACACCTACTACATCCTAGGTACTGGGGATACAAAGAAAGGCAAAAAGCATTTTCTACCCTCAAGGATTTCACAGTATAATTGGGGAGACAACATGTAAACAACTATGTTCAGTTTTGGTTGGATAAGATTTTCTTACAACCACCCCTTTAAAAAAAAAACCATGTAAATTTTTTGTCATTGGCTCCCTCCTGACAAGACTAGGGTACACTTTGGAGACCTCTCATTTCTTTGGCTCATTGATCTTATCCCAATTGCCTGGGAACTTCAGTATCTGTCACCTCTCCTAAGGGCAGTAACCAGCACCTTTTATAAGCACACAGGCTCACAAGGCTCACAAGATAAAGTTTTATTTATGTTTTTCCTGTTAATGGAAACAGTAAAGATTCACATCAGGGCCCTTAAAAATAATGATTTGCATTGGAGAGAGAGGCACTCTTCCAGATGCCTGTACAGTCTCAGTCACTTACAGAAATGCCCTAGACATGGCTTGAGAAGAAGGGTAATGGGGCTCACTCTTCCACATCTGCACTTCTCTTTGCAACCTCTGTAGGCAGAATTTTCTTCTTTTCTATATCTCTTACTTCTGGATGCTCTCAGAAGGTGTCACTAGTTACCTGCTCCCAACTGTTAAATTCTGGTTTTCCTTCTTAAAGCTCTCCTCAATACTCAGCATCAAGTTATTCCAGTGCGTCACTGTCTTCTATAACCCTGCTTTCTGTCCCTCTCCTTTCTGAAGGTCTCCTAAGTCCCCCTTCTGAAGCACTCCACTATAACAGTTCTAGAAGCTCTCTTCACATCTCAGGTGGCAGTCAATTAGGAACATCTCTATTCCCCATTCAGTGATCTCTATATTCTCCCATTCTCCTCAATCTCCAGTAGATGGCTCTCTTCACCTTCCCAGAGGACCTGCTCTTGAACACCTTACTTTTATGGAGAGACTCTCCGGGTGTGTTTTTGACTCAAAGATAGACCTCTTTAAGTTTTCTTTTGTGTGTGGTCCCTACAGCCCTAGAGTTCACAAACAAGAAGTCTCTTGGGGCCTACAGGAATGCTTTCTCCCTGCCCTGACAAATGACTCTGTCTCCAGTCCCATATAGCCTAATGGAAACACATTGCCATTATATACATACATGTGTGTGTATAGAGAGATAACTATATATATTTGTGCATATGTATGTATATACTATATCTATATATGTGTATATGTGTGTGTACATGTATGTGTGTGTGTGTATTTGATATAGTCCTATGATTTCATTAGTGAAAGGCCCTCCTGGCCTCAAAACTCTTCACTAATCTACCTTGGTAATCCATCTATAATTTACAATCTCATTGAGTTGTTGTTGGGTACCTAGATTTTAAGTGACTTGTCAATGCTCTAGACCAGGGGTGGAGAACCTGCAGCCTTGAGGCCACACATGGCCTTCCAGGTCCTTGGGTACAGCCTTGCAACTGAGTCCAAGTTTTACAGAACAAATCCTTTTGTTAAAGGGATTTGTTCCGTGAAGTTTGGATTCAAAGGGCCTTGAGGACCTAGAGGGCCACATGTGGCCTCAAGGACACAGGTTCCCCAGGCCTAGATAGTTATATGTCCAAAACAGGACTTAACCCATGCCTTCCTAACTGTGAGGTAGCCTTTAGTCCTCTGTCTCAGACTGCCTCTATTTTATCACATTTTAGTGATATAAATATATCATCATCGTATTTAATTTTATTAATTTTTGCTGTGGACATTTACATAATTATTCTTTTCCTTTATAAACTTTGATGAAGGAATATATGTGGTTGGTTTCTCATCCTCAATCTTTCCTTATCTACTTGTTCCTTCCCTACCACATACAAATATGCCAAAGTCCTGTCCATTCTTTGAAAGGATCTTCACTAGATTCCAACATCCCCTCAAGCTACTGTCTAATATCCCTCCTCATTTTAAAGCCCAACACCTAGGAAAAACAGTCCACATAAATTTCCTCTACTTTTTCTCCTCTTACTCACTTCTCTAACCTTTAAAAATCTGTTTTTGGACCTCACCATTCAATGGATACTGATTTCTCCAAAATTATCAATGATCTCTTAACTGCCAATCAGATGTTCTTTTGTCTATCCTCATCCTTCTTGACCACTCTGCAGTATCTGATATAATCCATGTTTGACTGTCTCTACCTGATTATTCTCTCTTCTCTGAGCTTTCAGGATACTACTCTCTCCTGATGCTCCTACTAATCAGATGAGTCCTTTTCTGGAGACTTTGTTGGCTTTTAATCCATTCCACTGGTTTTGTCCAGGGGCCTCTCCTTTTCTCTCTGTATGCTCTCTTGATAGCTGACCTTATCAATTCCCGTGAGCTTATTGATCATCTCTATGACTCCCAGATATAATATATATTGAGCTTCAGTATTTGATATTTCAATCTGCTTATTCCAATTGCCTGGGAACTTCAGTATCTGTATCCGATAGGTAACTCAAACTCACATGTCCAAAACACAGGTCATTATCTTTCCCCCAAAACTAACCATTCTTCCAAACCTCCCTATTTTTGTTAACTTCCTTCCAGTTTCCCCAGTTCATCACTTTGGCATTAGGCTCAACCCCTCATTTTCCTCTGCCTCACATAGTCCATCAATTGCCAAGTCTTACTGATAGAGCTTCTCTTATATCTATCTTCACTACCCAGACAGCCACCATCCTTAATCACCTCTCACTTGAACAATTACAATAGCCTCCTACTTAGGCTTCCTGACTTAAATCTCTTCAGACTTCAATCCATAGGTACAACTCTGACCACATGCCCACCCATGCCCTGCCCCTATTCAATACATAGCAATGGCTTCCAGTTACCTCAAGGATCAAATAGAAAGCCCTATTTTTGCCATTTAAAGCTCTTTGCAACCTGGCCCCAACCTGCCCTTCCTTCCTCATTATAACCATTCCCACACTGCAGTCCAGCCAAAGCAGCCTTCTTGCTGTTCCTCACATGGAACACTCCATCTCTTTTTACTGGCTGTCCACCATGATTAGCATCCCCTCTCTCTTCACCTCTGCCTTGTAGAATGCCTCATTTACTTCCAGACAGCTCGATCACTACCTTCTCCATGAAGTCTTTACTGGTCCCATGAACTACTGGTGGCCTCCTTCTCAACCTATCGTTGCTGTTGTTCAGTCATTTTGGTCATGTCCAACTTTTTGTGACATTTCAGGTTTTCTTGGCAGAGATACTAGAGTGCTGTGCCATATCCTTCTCCAGCTCATTTTACAGATGAGGAAACTGAGGCAAACAGGGTTAAAAGATAAGCCCAGGATCACACAGCTAGGAAGTGCCTGAGGCCAGATTTGAACTCAGGAAGATGAAATCTGCCTGGCTCCAAGCCTGGTGCTCTACCCACTGTACCACCTAGCTTCCCTGCCTCTCAATCTACCTTGCATTTATCTTGTATGTACTCCATATATATTTATGGGTAGTTCATGGAACCTCACCTGAGAGAATATAAGCTTCTTAGGGCATAGATACACACACGTATTTATAGAGAGCTTACTATGTGCCAGATAATGCAAAGTACTGGGGATACAAAGGGAAAAAACAGTCCCTGCTCTCAAGGAGCGTACAATTTAATGAGGGAGATAACGTGCAAACAACTATGTACGAACAATATATTTTATATGTCTATGTGTATATACATATGTAAACACACATGTTACATATGTATACATATATATACTCACATATATATTCATACACAGAGAAAGAGACAGAAAGGAGGGAGAGAGTAAAGTGGAGATAATCTCAGAGTGTACTAGCATTAGCTTTAAAGAGGATGGGGTTTGATTTTGTCTTGATATCCTTAGCGCCCAATGTAGTGCTTGGCACATAATAGGTGTTTAATCAATGCCTACTGCTAGATCGATGCCAGTGCCAAGGGCAAAAGAAGAAAGGAGTGGGATACTGGAGCTAGTATTGCTAGACATAAAGGCATTAGGAACTGTGGGGAATTCTAGGTCATGAGCCTCACTCTGGGAGACTATTGAACTTTGTTCACCTCTACCACAGGATACTGGAGAGTGGTGACTTTCTTTCAGATTTTACTGCAAAGCAGTTATTCCTAAGCTGGAGTCTGTGAACTTAAGTTTTTAATATTTTGATCATTGTATCTCATTACAATTGGCATTTTGGGGGCAGAGGAATACGGTGTTTAAGAAGCAGCTTTCTTAAGGGAAAGATTCAGAAATGATCTGACATCTCTCTGCCCTCACCGCTCTGCCAGTGAACTGAGGTTCTCAGTGGGGAAGGTGCACAGCAGTAGAGCCAAATTCATATAGAAACAGCAGACAATAAACCACACATAAGGATTCCCATGGGTTGCATATTGACTTAGTTTTTAAGTGTGATTTTATCTGTTTTATTGTATTTTTGCTTATTTTGTTAACTATTTCCCTTTGACCCTTTGTAAAATAGAGTCATGAAACACTCAAATAAAGGGCAGGGGCCTGGTTCAGTTTCAAGTAAAAGGCAAAGCCATTTCAGATGCAAACAAACAAAACTCTCCCACCAAAAACAGAAATGAAAGCAGATTAGGTTCTTATGACGTCCATGCAACTTCGCCTCAAAATCACCTCAGTTCAGATGGCGGGCAAGGCAGGCAGAGCTGTAACCAGTAATTTTGACAAACAATCACAAAACATCCTCAAATAAACTTCAAAATCCACGATTTGAACATAATACAAGCAGTAGCTAACACACATTCAGTGGAGCGGGAAGAGGAATGAGTCACTCTTGTGGTTCCTACTATCCTGAAGGAATGTGCGCTTAGAATTTTTCACCCTCTAGATCCTCTAGTCTTAGTATCCTGAAGCAAAGACTTAATTGTTTCATCCTAGTTACGGGTCTGGACAGTTTATTTTCTGCTATAATCAGGTGTGATAAGGTAATCTCACTTTAGTTAGACATGACCTATGGGTTAAGAGAACAAGAATGTTATAGCTATTGCTTTATAAACTTACATCATTAAATAGTTAATACTTGAGTCAAACTCCAAACTCGCTGTAGGTAATACTTTGTGCTGCTATGCATGTTTTTATGTCTTTTGCCTAGTTGGCCCCAGAGACATTGTATTATAGTAGGTGATGGCCATCAATATCATTCCTTGGTAGCCTACATTAGTTTGCTTCCACCAGGAACAAGGGTGCCCTCAGAATGCACCTTTCTGGTTCTTGCTCTAAAATCCATTGCTGATGGTTTTACTTCGGCCTAAAATGACTCTAGCTCTCATTCTTATTAGGTCCTTTAAATCCTGCCTTAAAATTTGGCTTTAAGAAGCTCTCTTTTGTTTATTTCAGTCCATTCTAATCACCTAATACAGAGTTCTAAGTGTAGTTTGTATTTAAGTACCTTGAATTTGCTAGTGGGTATCTTTACAGTGTCAGAAGAATTGAAATTGAGGTCACTCAAAGAGCACCACAGAGGGGTTTGGTGGACATAGTGGCCACCAATATATCACAAACAAAGAAAAGTCTTGTAAAGTGTAAGTAAGTCAGAAAGCATGGACTTCTCATCAAAGAGATGGAGGAATTTGGGCTTTGCAAGTCCAAGGTGAATGTGAAATAGCTTAAATATCTATTCAGCAGTGCCAGAAAGCTGGCTTTACCTCCTGGGATTATATAACGAATGTGATGACTTGTTGTTTCATGTTTTTCTATATTAGTTTTTATATGTTTTGAGTCATTTGTGCTTTAAGCATTTTTGGTGAAGAAGGAAATAAACAACAGTTCTGTGCCTGATACCCATATTGTACAATGAATACATTTTTTGGCTCAAAAATAGTTTTTAATGAGTTGCTTTTCTAAAATAAATCCCATTACCCGCTTTTGAGAAAACCCTAGGCATAAGCCTTACATAAAGCTTTGTTTTTAGAGACTTCCTTAGAGTTTCACACTCTGGACTGGGAGCAATGGAACAAAGAAACAAAAAAATCTGATCTCTGGAGTTAGAAACCCTCAGGATGAATTTATTCTGTTTGAGTCCAGAGCTAGAGCTCTGCAAAAAAGGGTTTCCTTAGAGAAAAAGAAAGGAATGAAGAAAGAAACAAAGAAAAGGGAGGGAAGGAAGAAAAAAAGAAAAGGAAGGAAAGAAGAGGAAAGAAAACAAAGAAAGAAAGGAAGGAGGAATGGATGGAAGGAAGGAAGGAAGGAAAGAAAAAAGAAAGGAAGAAGAAAGGAATGGAAGGAAGGAAGGAAGTAAAGAAGGAAGGAAGGAAGGAAATAAAGAAGGAAGAACAAAGAAAGAAAAGAAAGAAAAAAGGAAGAAGGAAGGAAGGAAAGAAAGAAGAAAGGAAGGAAGCAAAGAAGGAAGAAAGGAAGGAAGGAAGGAAAGACTTTTTGAAGTGCTTACTACATATAAATCACTGTGCTGGGGCTATAGACAGAGAAGTACCGCAGTCCTAAGCCTCAAGGAGTTCACATTCTAATGGGAGAGACAACACCAATAGGAGCTTCAGCTGTAAGTCAGATGGAAATAGACTAGGTCTTTAGGGTTAACTTGCAAGTCAGATGGTGATGCATCTTTCTTAGTACCATTTCTATTGATAAAACCATGTCTCTTTCTGATGTGGAACCATTTGACAGAACTTCCTTTTCTGGGTCTTCAGTAGCTGTGGCTGCTGAGGAATCAGGGGCTGCAGCAGCTGCAGAATCGGTTGATGACCCCCATCTCTATATCTCTATGGGTTGCGCCCCTGCATGCTGAAGGCAGGAGCTGGGTTGGTGACCTAGAGGACCCAGTTATTCCCAGAGTTCTTGGGCATAGAGTCCTGGGCTGTTTTTGCTGTATTTGCTGGTTGTTGGTTATGCACGTTTGTCTTGAGTGCTTGGCTAGTTTGTAAGCTCCTCAAAGAGAGGAATTGTGCTTTCTGCCTTGTATCTTCCACAACACCTTCTAAATTGCTTTGGGTACAGCAGATTTTCTTGAGTGTTGTATGAAATTTCATCCTAATTTAAAATTGTATAATTCTTTTGATTCACCTTTGGATATAACCATTGAAAATATTTTTAAATTCTCACTTCTATTAAAATGATCAGTGGAAAAACACCCTGTCATACCAACTTATACAACAAGGTGAAAGATGATGGCCAATAAAAGCCAGAAAAAAGTGTTCATGTAGCTAGAATGATAGTAGAGACAAGGACGGTTGTTGGCAAAGCCAGTGCTTTGATGCCATTGAAAGCATTTCTAGTTGTTTGTCCCCCTATAATCTAAGTGCTTTGAGATCTTCATGTATCTGTCCTTCTACAAAAGAAAACTCTTTACTAGCCATTAATAAATTTGGAAGTGCCATGAAAGGGAACCACTCTACTCCCCGAAGTAGAAAACAAATGGAATAGGCCCTAAAATGGAACAAGTCAAGACCCAGGGAAGGACTTTTGGATTAAGAAGGTAAAAGAACAAGGGAGAAGAGTGCAAAAGGAGTTTGTAGATGGAGATATTAAATATAAACTCGGTTTATTCAACTGTAAAATGGGGATAATAACATCAACTACTTCTTACAGTCTTTTGAAGATAAAATAGGATAATAAAGACCTTTTTAAGCCTTAGAGTAATATGTGAATGTTAGCTACTATTACGCTCCAGGACTCATAGCTTAAAATATTACTCGAACAATATTGGTGCTTAAAAAGACAGGAATTTGTCTCAGGGAAATGTTTGGGATTATTAAAAGAATTTTTTTTCAATTTCCCAAACTCAATCTAGCCCAAGATTTGTCTCTTGGTCAGTTCTGGACACAACTCATGGCATATTTACAGTGTTTGTCCAAAAATTTGTATCTAATGTATAGCTGTATGTATGTGTGTATTGTATTTTTATGTAACACTGTATATTATATATAATATAATATGCATACACCTGTATGCACATACATATATATATATACATGTGTATATACACATGCATATGTACCTACATAATATACACCCATATACATATATAAACACATACATATGTATGTGTATAAAAACTTATATATGACTGTATATAACAATAATCTGGACCATAAGAATTCTTCCTTCCTTTGATCCATCCTTTATGAATAGTTAGGGCCATTCTGTAACAGAGAACATTTTTTTAAAAATCACAATCTGACTTCTTAAAGCTTCCTTCTATTGGTAATTGAATAGCTTTAGAGCTGAAAGCACCCTTGCTGGGCTCTGAGTTCAGCCTCACCATTTTGCAGATGAGGAAACAAAATTTTCAAATGATTCTCACAAGGTCACACAGGTAGTAATTAGCAAAGCTGGAATTTGAATCCAATTTCTCTGACCCCACAATCAACATACTTTTTTCTGCACTTGACCTAACAAACAGCCCAAGGCTTCCATGAACTTTACATGCAGGATATTTTTTTAGGGCAGCAAAGTTACTTGGAATCATTAAGGGACAGAGGAAGGATTGGTATCATAGCCTGACTACTAGGTGCCCACAGGTGCTCAGCCACTGGTCTTGGTATTATTTTTTACTCTACTCCCTATCAAAAAATTTAGACTCAGTCCCCTCAAACTCACCCATAGGGGAGTCCTACATCTATCTGTCTGTCTATCTATCTACCTATCTATCTATCTGTCTGTCTATCTATCCATCTATCATCATCATCATCATCTCTACATATACACATACATGTGTGTATACATATATATTTTTATAACATCACTTCTCCATGACTTGTAATGTTTGTAATATTTTGATGGAACATTTTAATGCTTTGTAATGCTTTGATAGGGGTTGAAATATTTGATGTGGCAACTAGGAGATGCAGTGAATAGAGTGCTGGGTCCTGAGTCAGGAAGACCTGAGTTCAAATCTGGCCTTAGACCCTTATTAGTTGTGTGACCCTGGGCAAGTCACTTCACCCTGTTTGCCTCAGTTTCTTTATCCGTAAAATGGCAGAAGGAAATGGTAATACACTCCAGTATCTTTGCCAAGAAAACCCCAAAGGTGGTCACAGAAAATTGGACATGACTGAATAACAATTCTTGATATCTTCCCCTCTTTCCAATACACAAAGAAGTTCCTTCAACACTTTAAAAATTATATCCCCTCCAGTATGGACTTCCTAATTGCCTCAGTGAATTGTCATAGTTTTACTCATATCATTTAGAGGATCTGAACCTTGTCTGCCAGCCTCTTCAGTTATTTGTATGTCACCAGCTATTAGCTACCATTTACTGGTCCTGCTCCTGCCACCAAAACCTATAAGTCTAGAGCTCCTTTGTATCACCATCAGTGAAATTATAGGATATATTATTAAAGGGATGATTAGTGAAACTTTAGAAAAGGAAGTAGTGATAATGAACCAGTATGGGTTCGTCAAGAACAGGTTGATGTCAATATAACTTTTCTTTTTTGACAGAATTAATAAATTACTGAAACAGAGTAATGTCATGCACAAAATTTAGCAAACATAATTAGCATGTATGCAAGACTTTAAGGGTTTAAAAATGTTTTAAATATATTATCTCATTTGATCCTCACAGTCCTATAAATTAAGTGCCATTTTTATCCCTACTTTACAGATGGGGAAATTGAGACTGAGAGAGGTTAAGTGACTTTTCTAGGTCATGGAACTATTAAGTATCTAAGACAGAATTTGAACTCAGATCCTGCTGACTTCAACTCCAACACTCTATCCACTGTGATCCTTAGCTGCCCAACAGAGTTGATCTATATTTTAGCAAAGCATTTCACAAAGTCTGTCTTGCTCCTTTTGTAGATAAGATGGAAGCTTAAGGCTAAACCATACTCCTCTCATTCTCCACGGTATTTCCAAGACCACTGAAAATGGATCAGCAACCACATTTGCCATATCCAATACCCCAGCATTGAGTTAACCTGGACCAAGTGATTTGATCTCATCAAAAGACAACTACTTTCTCTTTATGTTTCTCTGGTATCAATGTCTAATTAGTTATATTTGTTTTAGCTTTCTGAGACCAAATATAATCCTTCTTAATAGAAAAAGATGATAGAAAAATAATAATTAAGCAGCTGTTTCTTGTCAATTGTTAGAAATTGTTGTACCCTATCTCACAAGTAGCGAGAATCTTTGATCCTCCTCTTTTAAAAAATAAACCTTTTTTGTTGTTCTTGCTTTCCCCAACACCCTGAGCTCATTCTGAGGGTTAGCACTCCTGATATTCTTCTTCCAGGCCCATGCCACATTTCTATATTCATCCCATATTACCTGCCCTTGCTTTTATAGCTTGTGCATGTCTTTAAAATTCTGGTTGGTGAGTCCCACTGATCACATCCACATCAGTCTCTTTAGAGAGTTCTCCTTTCTCCTCTTTGTTGGAACCATCCCTTTATACCTTCCGAACTTCAGTCAACCTCCTCCCCAGCTTCGTCTGCTGATTCAGATCTTGTCTATATTCCTCCAAAGCCTTTGAAATGTGCTTCTTTCAAATCTCTGTTGTTTGTCAGTGTTCCTGCCTTTCTCTTCCATCTCTGTCACAGGCTCCCAACAGCCCGTTCCCTTTTGGGGCAGCTCTTCCTGTGAGGAAGCTTGTTTTGATTTCAGACCTAAATATGCTTCTGTATATCTGCCATCCATCACATCTAGTTTTGCCCTCTGAGGCCAAGCAGAACACATGGATCTCCTCTTTTACATATCAGATACTTAAGTACAATTTTCAAGCCCCCATTTGACTTTCCCTCTCCAAGCTCAACATCTCTAATTTATTCAATTTACCCTTGTAAAGCAAGAAGTCCAGACCTTTCCCTACTCTGGTTCCTCCTTTGGCTTCTCTCCAGATTATCAATACTTTCTAAAACAGGATGTTCAGAACTGAACCCAATATCTGGATATCACTTCCTTATTCTTAGAATCCTAGTTACTCCCAGACCCACATTTTTAGCCTTCTCCTCTCTCTTGAGTCTCGGTCCTCTATCGTCAATTTGCCTATGGGATATTGAAGACTAGATGTCCCTTGGACATTTCACATTCAACTTGTCAAAAAGGCAAGTCATTATCTTTTCCCCAAAATCTGCCACTCTTTTGAAATTACCTATTTCAGTCAATCAGCGTATTAAGTAAGCATGCCATGTATTCTGTTAAGCACCAGAAAGACAAATACAAAGCAAAAACATGCTTCGTCTCTAGGAACTTATGTTCAAATGGAAGGAACAAATTAATCAATGCATGTAGGATAAATACATAGTGGTTGGAGGTTAGCCTTGGAGAAGACAGTAGTAGCTATGGGTGAAGGATTCCCCGAGGAGTGGCATTTGAGCTGTGCTTTAAGGAAGCCAAGAAATTTAAGAGCCAGAGATTGGTGGGGGACGTGAGGGGGGTGTGGGGAGGAGTATTAAAGGCTCTCAGATTAACCAGTGTCAAAGCACAGAGCAGGAAGATGAGATTGTAATATGTAAGGAATGGCACTAGATGGCGCCATAGTGCACAGAGAGCCAGGCTTGGAGTGAAGATGACTCATTTCCCTGAGTTCAAATCTAGCCTTAGACACTTACTGGCTGTGTGACCTTGGGCAATTCACTTAATCCTGTTTGCCTCAGTTTCTTCATCTGCAAAATGAGCTGAAAAAGGAAATGGCATACAACTCCAGTATTTTTTTACAAGCAAATTCTAAATGGGGTCACAAAGAGTAGGACATGACCAAAAAAAACCAAAAACTGAACAACAAAAATAATTTTCATAAGTGAATCCTAGACTATTTTGCTCTAATCATAATAGAAATCTATCCATTTCATTCAGCCAGCACGACTCATCAGAGCCCATTGTTCTGACTGACAGGCTATTCACATAACCAACTCCACCCTTCATTCCAAAAAACAAGGAGGTAACAGGGTGTCAGTTGTTAATGAAAATATTGCCAAGGATAGCTAAGTTAGGTAGCCCTAGCAAAAGAGCTGCTAATCAGTGACATCACTGCTGAGTTTCATAGACCTTATATTTATAGTCCTCATAATAGTGTTAAGGAAAAACACTGAGCGTATTAGAGCATGGGGCTGGCTTGAAAAATGGACTACAATTGATCATCACTGCATGCCATGATTCAAGATGCCCTGGCTTGTCTAACAAAGGAGTCAGTGACTCTCACTATTACCTTTCCTCCATGAGTGCTTCCAAATCCCCGTGGAAGAGGATAATGAGGAAGACACGACTTTCATTTGCCCTAAAAGGGTCTCCCAGCTCGAGATTATGGCACAAGGAATCTAGAGGGCAGATAACATGATCTCCTTAGAGTACTGGTTTACCTGGATGAATTTAATGTGTCTGGCAAGATCTTGTAAGAGCATAAGCACTCTGTTGAAGGTGTTAAATAGGCTGTTGGCTGCTCAAAAGCCACTGAGATATATCAGTGTTTTTAATTATCCATTAAATGTAAGAGCCCATAGTAGCTCAAGAAAGAGAGAGAGAGAGAGAGAGAGAGAGAGAGAGAGAGAGAGAGAGAGACAGAGAGAAAGAGACAGAGACAGAGACAGAGATGGAGACAGAGATAGAGACAGAGGCAGAGGAGAGGAGGGGAAAGAGAGAAGAGGGAGGGAAGCAGGGAGGGAGAGAGAGACAGAGAGCGAGAAAGACAGAGAGAAAGACATAGACAGACAAAGAGACAGAAACAGAGATAGACAGACAGATAGACAGACAAAGAGAAAGAGATACAGAGAAAGAGACAGACAGAGACACAGATGGAGACAGAGAGACAGAGACAGACACATAGAGACAGGCAGACAGAGACAGAGAGAGATGACCTCGAAGAAATGGCACACTCACTACCTGACCACATCCAAAGCTTTATCATAAATTTGTGATTATTATCAGAGATTTGTGAGGAACTATGTCATCATTACAAAGTCCTTTAATGATCTCACTAGTGTATAAGTCCTCAAACAGAATGAAAGGCAGAAGGAAATAAAGGAAGTTCAGAAAGGTCAAAGGTCACAGTATAAACTTGATTCCTTGGCAGCCTATATAGATCACTGGAATGAGTAAACCTTCAAGAACTTAATTAACTGCCTCACAGCGCTCTAGCATTGGCTTTTGCTAATCCAAGTAAGTTCCACACAGATGCTACTTTGGGAGAAGTTATAGACCAGGAAAGAGATGTCTATGCAAAGTGTACTGTATCTGCTAACCAGGACATCACTCACAGGGGTACCTCTTAAATGCCTATTCATGAGCTTGAATGTGGAGACTGTCACCACAAAAAGTTTATGAAGCACAGTTCCACATATAAACAGACAATTACCTATTGACTTATGTCCTAATGAATGCCAAATTGGAACTACCATAGTCAACTCTGAGTTCACGGTAAACTATAATCTAGGAAGGAGCAACATGGATACAGAATTCCTGTCCCACAGGCCTTGTGCAACAGAGACCAGAGCTAGAGTTAAAAACAACCGGTGACATCAAAATTGGAGGGTGCTTATTATGAAAACAAACAAACAATCTCCTGTCCACCAAGCAGGTGTTGGAGTAGCGGCTGCCTAGCGTAGTATCTCTCCCACCCTTGCCTACTTAGAAAGAATAACCAAATACTGAAATGGATCTGTGAACCAAAGGATGTGGGTGCTCCTTTGAATGATGGAAGCCATCCATGGCTGCCCATTCTTTGTGATTCTAGTCCAACAGCTGTGTTAGGGTGGGGTCTTTCTTTGCTTTCTCTTGGCATCAGGATACCCATGGAGCTTGGTTACTGTGTGTTGGTTATCCCTCACTTTCTCTATGTGACTAAACTCATATTCATTTTGATCCTACTTTTCTTGAATGACATCCTTTACTCTAGTTCTTTCTCTTACTTCCTCATTTGTTATATGTTGTAGCCTCCTCTTAGCCACCCTGTACCTATTCTATTGCCATCTGAGGGCACTGAGTTTAGAGTCAGAGGATCTGGGTTCAAATCCTGACTCTGCTACTTACTGCCTGCATGACCTTGGGCATCACTTAACTTCTGTGACCCTCAGTTCCTTCATTTGCATGAACTTGGACTAGATGAGTCCCAATGTCCCTTCCAGCTCCAAGTCTATGATCCCTGGAGAAATGAATAGCAGAAGGCTCAGTCAGAGATTAAATATATGCAAATTTAATCATTGGTCAAAAGGCAGGGATACGATTTCCCAAGTATTGCACCTAAGGCATTGAGGTGGCACAGTGGATAGGGAGCCGGGCCTGGAGTCACCACTTCCTGAGTTCAAATCTGGGTTCAGACACTTGCTAGCTGTGTGGGTCTGGGCAAGTCACTTCACACTGTTTTCTCATCTATAAAATGAGCTGGAGAAGGAAATGGCAAACCATTCCAGTATCTCTGCCAAGAAAACCCCAAATGAGGTCAAGAAGAATCAGATACAACTGAAATGACTGAACAACCTAAAGTCAAATTAAAATTATAGGGAAGGTAGCAGTTGGAAGTTATTAATAGAATTGTATATTGAATAGCAAAAGACCCAACTAATATGTAGGAGGAAAAGTTTACCAATCAGTAGCTAAAAAGCTTTCCATGATGATTTTGGACACCTAGGTTAACAGAAATTGGTAGTTCTACAGCAGAACAAATTCTACTGGCCCCAAATTGCATCTGAGACTGTGTTGAGTAAGTTCAAAAGAAGGTGCTTAAGTCACTTCTCTGAAGAACATAAACAGTAACAAACTTTCGCATGTGGTACATGATAGCCTTGAGGTATTTGAAAGGAGATCCAAAGAACACAGACAAACAACATTCTAGTAATGACTGACCACTTTAGCCAATATGCACAGCCATCTATGCAAACTGAAATGAGAAATTTCCCAGAGTAGTCAGGATTTATGAAAGAAATATGTCTCACTGTATGATTTCCTTGCCAGTGACTATTTGACAGTCCAATCAGGGTCAAGATTTTGAAAGCAAGTTACTCAAGGAAGTACTCGATCCTCATAATCAAAGGGCTATAGATTTCAACATGGAAGGAAACTTAGAGATCATCTAATCTAATTGCTTCATTTTATGGATGAAGAAACTGAAGACTAGGGAGGATAAATGACTTAGCCCACATCACCCAGGCATTAAGGAGCAAGGCCAGGATTTGAATCCAATTTTTCTAATTCCACATTCAGGACTTTTAAATCTAGGATTCTTCCTGCTACTAAACATCAGAGGTGATAATTGAACAGTTCCTCTGACCCTTAGTTCATCATTCATGGGCCATAACCAAGATAAGAGTTTAAAACCAAGGTACCCCCCAAGCAATCATAAGGAGAAAGTGAGTTCTAAAGATGTAGCTAAAATGTCTTGGAATGTTTCTCTAGCTAGATAGGTAGGGATTTTATCATAAAATAACTAAAGAAGTTCCTGGCAGCAATCTAGTTTAAGAGCTGGCAGTCCTCAACCCAGGGCCCCAAAAGTAAATGAAAATCTGGTACCAAAGGTGGTAGTAGAAGGTAATGGCTCCAGCAAATGCATTCTACAGCAAAGGTGTCTAGTAAAGAGTTGTAAGGGAACAGAGGCAGAAGACTATGACTAAACTGAAGAAGTAAATCTACATATTGTATTCCTGTACATGTATCCTACCATGCGTATTTCCTGGTCATACTTGTTTCCAGTGTATGTCCCTTCCCCTGCTTGTAACATGGTAACATTTCAAAGAGAGTGTATCCTTGTGTATATGGGGGAATGCTTTTCTTGGATTCCACTTAATCTAATGTCTATGAGTTTTAACTCGTGATATATCTGGTAGACTGATTAAAGAATCACATTGGTGGGGGCTCACAAACTATTGTTTTGAGTGGATCGTGATCCATACTCACAACATGCCTTGAATCTGGAGTAGTATTCAGGGAGCAGGGGAGGACAAAGGATAACATCTGAGAGATGGATGACTAGAAAAGGAGATGGGCTGGTCATTTAATAAGAGTAAAGGATAAATTGATAACTCATGTGCTTCCCTGGGATCAGTCGATCAGCCAACCAATTTACGCAATGTCGAGAGGTTTAGAAGATGAGCCCCAGCACATTTTGTAGAGTCTTCATAGAGGATTTATAGGAGGGCATGGACAAGAGCTTTGCTGGATAAGAAGGCATGAAAAGTATTGCTTTCTATACCCCTGGGGCATGCCAGCATTAATGAGATCATAGATTGAAGTTTTAGGGAAATGTGCCATACATAGTTATAATTCATTCCTTTCCTTGCTGTAGGGTGGTCATTTGAAGTATTTTGGGTCCCTTTCACAGGTCATCTTATAAGCTTGATGATACTCTATTTTACTATGAGAGATTAATGGAAATCTGTGTTTGAATAATACTAAAACATCTGGTAAATTTAATTTAAAAAATCAATCAGTTGATTAAAAAAACCCTATATATTTTTAAACATTGTATCTCTTTTCCCTTCTGAAATGTAGATATTTCATGATTTGCAGCTATATAGCATTCATTGCCTCTGAGGGTCCCTAAGAGCAATGGAGAGGTTTATGTATTCCTAACAAGGACTTGCAAGAATGAAGAAACAGAGATGAGCTGTTCATGTAAAGAAAGTGTGGGATACCTCATGGAAAGGTTGAGTGCTCCTGGTATGTTTGGTGACCAAATATTTGGAGGAAGGTCTCTAGCTCATTTGGTCGACCCTGTGGGGAGGATTTATGGGAAATCATAGCCAGCAATCAATTGAATATGAAAAGATGTGAATAGGTTATTGTCTGCATGAATACAAGTAGAATACAAGTTCCTTGAGGGCAAGAAGTATTTCCAGTTTTTCATCTTTGGATCCAAGTACCTAGCATAGTGACTTTCATACCATAGATGCTTAAAAGTGCTAGTTGGATTGAATCTAATCAAATGCTCCTATGAATGAGATTAAAAATTCAGTAAAAGACATAGGAGTCCTTTTTTTTTCCACAGGCACAGAGAGCAGGGCTGGGAAAATGCTTTTACCATGAAAAAAGCAAAAACAAAACACTGGGACCTCATACCTAGTACCATTGGTACCTAGGTATCTAGGACCTAGGACCTAGTAACTTTTCCATCTAGGTACCTAGGAACCTAGGACCTGGACCTTTGGTACCTAGGAACCTAGGACCTAGGACCTTTGGTACCTAGGACCTAGAACCTTTGGTACCTAGGTACCTAGGACCTAGGACCTTTTTGTAACTGTAAAAAAGCATCGGAGTGAAAGAGAAACTTGGGTGAATCACCCTATTTTTCCCCAGCATCTGTACCCCTGAGCTTTCCCATGGTTCTTTTTCATGGGAACCAGCCTTCAATGATATTTTCCCCATTATTTGACACTGGCATATAGTAATTAAAAAGGAGCCAAAACTTAGCAGGGGATCAGCATCAGAAGTCTAAAGTACTCACAAAGTGCTGTCTCCCAGCTATGTTTCTCATCCCTTGCCTGGCAATTTAATTTAGAATGACCAGTGTCAAGCCCTGTGGTTCACTTGCCGGGTGAGTCACTGAGCTGTCAATGGGGAAAGTTGCAGTCGGCCATGGTCATGTAATTAGAGCTCTGTCCTATGATACTGACAGTAAGTAAGACCCTCTCCCCAGACACAGTGGGCGAGAGGGCAAGGAAGAAAGAGCTACTGGAAATGGCAAGGGGAAAACAGGATTGATATTCCTTAATGCTTTGTCTTGGCTTTTCTTAAGCTAAGAAGATGAGCTAGGCTCTCTGGAAATGTCACTGAAAACTAGCTCTGTTCATCCTTGCCCCTTTTCTTTTTGGTTTTAGTGATGATATAAATGATATATTTAGCTTCAAATAAAATTTCCTTTTTATTCCATTTTTAAAAATCCATTGTCATTTTGATAGAATCTACTACCCAATGCTGAATATTTATTTTGTCCACCTAATTATTTGTTTTTTGGGGGGGAGACAGGTTTTCAATGTAATTTTCATAAAATTCATGAGATCATTTTAAAGGAAAATAGGAACATCAATCATGGATATGGCACTAGAAGATTTTAAAGATCACCTAGTCTGTGCCTCTCATTTCACAAATGAGAAAACTGAGGCCCAGAGATTTGCCCAAAGTCTCAGAGGTAGTAAACCTCTGGAGTCCTGTGACTCCAGATCCAAGGATATTCCCATTACATTATGTTATTTATTCTCTATAAAATATTTTATTGATGCTTTTCCTTTATTTTATTTTTTTACATCACAATAATTTTGGGAAACCTGCATCTACCCTCAACCAGGAATTGAACCTTCCCCCATAACCAAGAAAAACAGTTAAACTAAAATACCTAATCCAGGGACCTCATTCACCAATGTCAAAACCATTCTGTTTAACTAGTTCCCTACCTCTCTGCCAAGAGGCATGATGTATATTTCATTCCACGGGATCATTTCTTTCAGCAATGTGTATTACCATATACACCACAAACTAACTTTTTGAAGAGTCAGTTCTCTTTCTACAATGAACTTTCTTTTACTATGTAACATTTATTAGGAACTATCTCCCTCCACAGTTTATCTGAGGAAGACCCAAGGCAGGTTTTAAAAACTAATCTACCTGTAACAGACTGTCCTCATTTCCTTTTTATTTAGAGTGGTGTGAAGGTTTCAGCCATCTGCTGTATCTATTTCCTTTGTGGTGAAGGATTTCCCTCTTACTATTGGTGGCTGAGTGCCAAGTTTCATGTACAGTCATAGGCAGGTTAGGCATCATTCATTTCTCTGACTTAGACATGCTCAGTGCTCTCAACTACCACTGGCTACTCTGGATCTGTCAGATGGTTTTTTGCTTACTTCCCTCATTCTTTTAGTCCTACTGTGTTCTTCACTTTCATTTGGTTACCAGACAATAATGAATAAGAAAATGACTAGACCTGATGTGCCTACCCTGGTCAGACCATACCTTGGATATTGTGCTCATTCTTGGACCGTGTGCAATTTAGGAATAATAGTGTTAAGCTGGAAAGTGTCTGGAGAAGGGAAACCAAGCTGATGAAAGAACTTGGTATTGGGCTTTATTAGGATTGGTTGAAGAGCTGGAGAAGACTTAGTTATGGAGGGGTGGTGCAGAATAGCAGTTGTCTTCAGGTATCTGAAGGGATTTTGTATGGTAGAAGAGAGATTAGATGCTTTCTGTTTGGCCTCAGAAGGCAGAATGAAGATTAAGGACTGGAGGGTACTGGCAGGCAAATTTCTCAACAATTAATGTTACCCACATGTGGAATGATTGGCATAAGGATAGAGTGGACTCCTTCATAATGGAGGTCTTCATGGGGATTCTTTTTGTGGGTGTGAATTGAACTGGATAGCCTCTGAGGTCTCTTCCTTTCTAAGAATTCTGGGATTGAAAAGGTCTTGCCTTTCTTTGACGTGAATAAGTTACGATAACACTCAAAAATAAAATAATGAAAGATCATGTAATAGCCAATTTAATTCAATAAGTATTTATCAAACACCTATTACATACAAGGTACTGTGTAAAGCACAATGAATTAAAAGGTAATTAAAAAAAGATAATTTTTGCTTTCAACCAGCTTACATTCTACTGAGGGGAAATAATATTTATGCTAATCATAAAATAAAAGATAATATGAAGAGAGAGAGATAGAGAGAATACGCTAACCACCAAGATGATCAGGAAAGGCTTCCTGACAGACATAGAAACTGAGATATATTTGGCAGGAAGCTAAGAGTGCAAGTGAATGAGCTCAAGCCAGGAAGATAAGATAGCCTGTGAAAAGTCACAGAGGTGGGAGATGTATCACTGAGGTTAGGGAATAGCAAGAAGACCAAGAACATATAAATAGATAAGTATGTAAAAGATGATCTGGGGAAGGAGACAGCCCTAAAAGCAGCCTTCTAAAGTAGACCATTTTACCATTATTTGTTTCAGGAAGTCTGTATTAAAAAAACCCAAATCAGTGAACACTCTAAGCAGTAAGAAAATAGCCTAAGACACTATAGTATTATCAAGAAATATGCCTGTATGTTTAGAGTTTAAGTTCAGTTAATGGCTCATGAAGTTGCAAGTTGTACAGAGCATCTCTCAACAGGGCACTTCAACAGATCCATACTGCATTTTATAACCAAAGGCCCAATTTCCCTTAGCATAGTTCCCTACATTGATTTCTTCCAAAACTGCCATTTAGAGCAATTAACAGGATAACAGAACCCCAGTGGGAAAAGGTAGCTCATGTTTCCAGGACAATGCCTCATTTGTTAAAGAGAAATAATATTCAGTGGTCTAATATCTTTTGTGCAGCAGCAGAATTTCCCCCCACAGGCAAATGGGAATCGCATTGCTCAAAATATGCATGGTTCATAGCTTAATAAAAATGATCTCATTAAAGTGTTATAAATTAAATTAAATTGTCACTCATTTTTCTTTTTTAAAATGTTCTTAATAATAAATAAGTTTAACCAAAGTGATATTATTACTGTGCATTCATCTTTCCTGAATTTCTTCGCCACACCTTTGTTGTATATATCTCATTAGCAGGTGCTAAAGATTTTGGGGGGATGGGGAAGAGAAGACTGGATCCATGATTTTATGGTACAGGGAACTCCCTAGTGAGAAACTTCTTCCCTGATGCAAATAAGGTATTGCTCTGCAATTTATAGTCTTAGAAAGTTACCTAGGGCACCAAGAAGTCAAGTGACTTGCCCAGGGTCACACAACTAGATTGTTTCATAGGCAAGACTTGAATCCAAGGCTCCCTGGCTTCCAAGTCAACCTTTTGTCCCTATACCACCATGCTTACTTTTGCTGAAGCCTTTTTTACTTCTATACTTCTATGCATCACAATGTCTTTGCTCGTTCTATAAGGATTTGTTAAGTAGCTGCTGTGTGCCTGGTATTGTGCTAGGCACTTGGAATACAAAAATGGGGAGAGTCTAAACTAGGGTGGTAGTTGTGTTAGTAGGAAAAAGAGAACTTGTATAAAAATATTTTGGAGGTAGAAATGACAAGACTTGGCAACAAACTGAATATAAGGGAGGGCCGTACAACTTCCATCAATGCATATAGCAGCCCATCTACACCTTTCATTCTTTGTGACTATTGTTAATATCTATCCAACATAATGGAGTCCTTCCTATAGCTCTTTACTTCATGTGGCTGCAAATAAGTACATGGGTTGTCCATTGATCATGTTATCCCTCAAAATATCACTAACTGAGTTAGTTATCCTATGAAATTCTCTCTGATGATATCTGTCATGCTGCTTCTCCCATACAATTCTTCATTTGCATTGTGATACAGCCTACTCACACCTAAAGTCTTCTGCTATCCCTTCCATCATCATCACCTTCAGTTCCCCAGAAATTAGTGTTCTATGACTCACGGCCATCAGAAGAATATTGACACTAAAGGGATGGGTCTTTGTTCCAGGCAAGACAGAAAGAACATTAGAAGTAACCTATGAAATAACCCATTTCCTTCTGTCTGTGTCAAACAACTGGTCAGAGGGAGGTTATAGGGGTCTCTTTGCTGGTAGATACTGGAGGCAGGACTCTGTTGCTTTGCCCATACTGGGATCTAAGTCACAATCCTTGGTGGCAATCCTATTGCATGGAGGAGGAGTAGCACACCAGAGCATGTGGTGCCAGGGGAGTGGGGACACCTCACAGTTCCAGGGCAAAAAAAGAGTATTTGTGGTTGCTCAAAGACCAGAGCACAGGCCAGGAGAGCAGCAAACACACCTCTACTTAGATCATACCATCTTCGAAGAACTGAAAGCTTACAGGTCCCTCAAAGTATCTCTAAAAATAGCTACACAAAACCCCTGAAGTTTGGAACAATGCATTCTCCACCCTGGAAGCAGAGCCCTACTTTAACAAAGAGTTGAATGTCAAGTAATAGGCCTAGGAAATGAGCAAACAACAGAAAAAAACTGACCATAGAAAGTTACTATGGTGACAAGGAATATCAAAACACACATCCAGAAGAAGAAAAACAAAGTCAAAGAGCCTACATCCAAAGCCTCAAAGAAAAATATGATTCAGTCTCATGCCATGGAAGCGCTCAAAAAGGATTTTAAAAATCAAGAAGGGAGGTAAAGGGAAAATTGGGAAAAGAAAAGAATAATTCAAGAAAATGATGAACAAAAGTCAACAACTTGGTAAAGAACACACAAAAAATACTGAAGTAAAACAGTGTTTGCTATGACTGGTAAGTTATCTTAACAAAACCCTATTAGTCTCCCCCCCTGCTTCATTTTGTACTCCAAGGCCAAACTTGCCTGTTATTCCAATTATCTTTTGATTTCCTACTCTAGCATTCCAGTCCACTAAAAACTACTTCCAGATCTATCTTGCTCAGTGAGTCCAAAGCTGGGTCACTTAGGGACAGAGTTAACCCCATCCAACTGCCACAGGTCTATATCACAACTTCCTCGCTTACAATAATCCCGGCTGATGGTGTGGAAGTGTGAATGTGTGTGTGTGTGGGGGGGCAGTTAACTCACACCTCCCCAGTGCCATCAATATCCTGACTCACAACACATGGTCCCAAAGCCCTTCATCATCCTGATTGACCTTTATTGGAGACTCTTAAGTTTATCTACATTTTTCTCAAATGGGGGATCCCAGAAATGAATATAATAATACTCCATGGGTCTGACTAGGCAGAGATCAGTGGGACCTTCTTTTCTATGTAACTAGAAGCTATGCCACTCTTACAATATATGCAATCTTTGCAATATATACACATTAGAAAGGACAAAACTCCAAAGGTTATATGTACGCTATATTATATTACAGCAAAAGTTATGTTCATACTAAGCACTTGGATGAAAACTTAAAACATCTGAGTTCAAGTAGTTTATCAGATGAGTTTTGTGGTTCTACAAGTATTTATCAAGCACCTACTATGTATGGTAGGTACTATGCTAGGCTTTGAAGATGCAAAACAAAAATAAACAATCCTTGTCTTCAAGAATCTTGAATTCTGTTTGGGTGATATATAACAAATTAAAGGTACGTGGAAAATTATATTCAAAATATATACAAAGTAAGATCCAAGGGGCATTGGGCTTAGCTTCTTATAGAAATTAAGACTCATTTTTGAGCTGTGAAGGAAGCCAGGAATTCTATCAGACAGAGATCAGAAGGGAGTGCATTCCAGGTATGTGAGACAGTCTGTGAAAAGTCATGGAAAGGGGAGATAGAATGTCCTGTATAGGGAACAACAAACAGGACAGTTTGATACAATGTTACCCATAAAAACCTAAAGAGAATAGAACACTGGACCACAAGTTTTGAAGAGTTTTGGAAATTATCAGTAAAGGTCTAAGACAGGGCCAGCAGACTATGGTTCATGGGATAAACTAGTCCTGCTTCCTGTTTTTGTATGCCCCATGAGCTAAGACTGGTTAAACAGGCAGTGGACCAGATTTGGTGCTCAGGCCTTAGTCTGCCAATCCTTAGTCTAAGATACAGGGTACTATTTGGGAGTGAGGGTTGATAGCCAAACTGAAGGGCAGATGGGACCTTGTGAGAGCACTGATGGAGGGAAAGGAAACACCCAAAACTTTAATCACTTTAAAATCTGGCCTGACATTGGAAATTCAAAATAATTTTTTGTGGCCCAAAGTATTGTCTTTAAAAATGAAGGACACCAGAACAGAGTTGTCACAAAATCTTTACTTTCTAGAGCACTGTAGAATATATACTACAATACCAGCCCCTTAGTGGGGGTGTAATAAATCCTTGCTCAGACTGATGATTATGACCTTTCCAGTCTTCCTACACATTACTCCCCTCCACACACTCTTCCATCCAGCCATACTATCCCAGCAACGTTTATATCATCATCATATTCACCGCTACCACCACCACCATCATCATAAATGAATTAATCAACAATCATTTATCAAGCACCTATTATATGTCAGGCACTCTGCCAAGGACTGAGGATACAAAGACCATGGTGAAATAGTCCCTGTCCTCAGGGAACTTACATTCTAATAAGTGACACACATGTAAATCCCCTTAATATGAGAGGTGAGCTGCCTAAGTTTCTCAACGTCTACATCAAAGTGCTGTGGGGTTCTTGCTTTTCCTTTTTCATACCTCATTACAAGATACCTTTCAGAATTTGTTTTCATGTTATATGTTTGTGCTCACCTGGCCTCTGATGCCATTTAAATTTCTCAGTGCTGCTCATCTAATCCTAGGTGCTTCTCCACTCAGCTGTCAAAAAGATCCTCCTAAAGAGCAGGTCTGACCATGTCCCCTCCTCATTCAATAAACTCCAGTGGCTACTTATGGCCTCTAGGATCAAACATAAAATCCTTTGTTGGGCTTTTAAAGCCCTTCACGACTCAGCCCCATTCTACCTTTCCAGTCTTTTCACACTTTACCCCCCTTCATGTATTCTGTAATCCAATGACGCTGGCCTTCTAGCTCTTCCTCCAACTTAACACTCTATCTCCCAGGTCTGAGCATATTCACTGCCTATCTCCCATACCTGGAAATCTTCCTTCTCATCTCTACCTCCTGTCTTCCTTGGCTTCCTTCCAGTCTCAGCTAATGTCCCTCTTGTAGGAAGCCTTTCTCAGTCCTCCTTAATCTTAGTGCCTTCCATCTGAGACTACTCCCAATTTGTCTTGTATATATCTTATTTGTAAATAGTTGTTGCTTGTTGTCCCCCATGAGACTATGAGTTCCTTGAAGGCAGGGACTGTTGTTTTTCTGTTGTATGCAGCGCTTAACACCGTACAAGGCACATAGTAGGTGCTTAATAAATGTTGGTTGATTATCTGATTGCATTTGCTGCAGATATTCACTAATCTTTAAGAATCAGAGAGGGGGAATTTCCCTAGAAATGTGAGACAAAATTTTTGGCAAGGCTAAGCTGATCCGCATATCCCATTTGGGTACCATATAAGAGAGTGTTCTTACATGAATCATTCATGCATGCATCTAGTTACCATTGCTACAATTTCCCTCAGATATAATGTCCCCAGGGATTGAATAAAGAGTAACAGAGGAGGTTAATAAATTGGCATAGGCACTGCCAGGTGCCAAACAAATGGGAATATATTACAGAAAAGAGGGTAGCCTATTTATAATTAATGACAATATTTTAAAATTTTGTAAGATATCGATGAAACAATGCTTTCCTTTAGTGCATTTCCCTCTAAATTATTGCCATATTTTCATAGCAGGGCTAGTATTAAACCTACATTGAACTCTGCATATAGAAGACACAATTATAGAATGGAAAACACAGAATAATTATAAATAAGTGAGTCTTACAATAACCCTTTTTGTAATTATTCAGTAAGAGTTTCTAGTTTAGGAGCTCCAAGAAACATAGATCATGTGGAAAGTTCTTGGAGAAGTTCGTGGAGGGCATGAGAAGGCTGTAACATGCTATTAAAGAATTTTGAAGGAGAAGCAATACAAGGGGTGCCATTGATGAAATATACGATTAGAAGAAGAAAAACTAAGCTTGTCCCATAGCAAAAACAGGGAATTAGTGATGGACAATTGGAGCACTCTGTTGGTATCTGTGCAATATCAAGAGACTAAAACAGGATCTCCAGCATGTTTGGACGAACTCTCATGAGGAATTTATGTGGAAACATGGAGAAGGGCTAGAAAGTATAGACTGTAATTTTCATAACAAGAAGGACTACTTTCATGGTTGGGATCACATCTTCATTGATCTCAAGGAAGTCAGATGGAATGTATACTTTGGAATCCTGAGACAAAGGAAAAACATAAACAAAAAAGATTCCCATCTCATTTGCAAAATTGCCGTTGTTACAACAAAACTCAGCTCTGTAGTAGCTTGCGTTAGAATTGCATAAATGTGTTTTGAAACAAATATTTATTTTAACTTTCAAGTTTCAAACCCCTTTTTTTGTTAGCTTCATTCTTTGGCAGTGAACTGAATAATTAAATACCAAGGTAAGAGCTTTTATCATGTCTCAAATCTATGATAGAGCATTTGCACAGGAAAAAAGATATATCTCTTTTTTGGATCCATGTGGCATAAAGACAAATTTAAGTCTTTGATAGCTTAGCAAACAGCAGTTGTTCAAGTGTTAAATCACATCAAATTAAGTGAAATCAAAAGTCTATTTCACTTTTTTATCGAATCAAAAGACTTTTTCTCCTGTGTAGTTCATGTCTTCCTAGAAATTGCTCATTATTTAGCCGAATCAATGTCTTACTTTGCTCCTAACTTCCCCAAATGCTGCTGCCAGAATTCCACCAATGTTATCATAAATATCTTTTTTTTAAAAAAAGTATTTTCAGCTTTCCTGATCAAGTTGTTTTACATTCTTCAGCCTCAGTAAGATGGAGGGATCAGACTGATAATATACAAGGTCCTTTGTAGCTCTGAAGTTCTATGCTCCTATATGATAATCTTGATTCATGCCCCTAATACTGTAACTTACTGTATCTGATTATTGAAAGGGGGGTATCATTATCGTCCATTTGATTCCACATGTGACAGTCATGGTCTAAATATACTTTATTTTTGAAATGCACTATCTACACCTCTTGTTTGATGGAGAATTTTCTTTCTTAGTTAGCAGTCAGTTAAAAGTATTTATCTGATTCCACTGTATTTGAAGTCCTAGTAAGGAAGGGCACAGCCAGAGCTCTAAGTTGGAGGGGTTTCTAGGACTTCACCCAAGTACTTAAATTTTGAAAGTGTATACAGAACTTGCATTCCTGCAGCAGCACTAAAACAAGTAAGCTTGGAATGTAAGAAGCCTATCAGATAGCACTTTTCGCCAATTACCCCTACCTTGCCCCTTGTTTTAGGTGAGTTTCTTCGAGGTTTAGAACTCCATCTTCTTGAACAGCTTTTCAAGTACCCCCTGATATTCTTCTGCAGGATCTGATTTGTTTTAAAATGGTGATGTGCAGATATTCTGTGAAACTTGCCCAAAGCAACAAAAATCACAACCTATAATTCTGAGTATGATGTATTACGTGGAGGAGAGAACATGTGTGGCAAATGCAAAGAATGACAAGAATGTTTGCTTATCGGAGATAAAAACTGGGATTAGGAATAGAGTCAGCTGGTAGAAGGCCTCATTGACTCCCAGGCAGTAGAACTTGGGCTTGACAATAGAACGTACCTATAGGTTCTTTAAAAAAGAGTAGCATTTTCTAAATTGTATTTGAACAAAGTCCCAAAAGTACCAATCAAGGAAGCAGAAGTGACGACAGCAACAAAACTAAATGAAGAGCACACGGAGGAGCTCATGATGGAGGTTAAATAATTTGGAGGGCACTGACAAATCAATTCTCAAGATTTATGAAAGCCAAAAGATACTAAAAGTATAGAGATGATCTCAAACCTCATTATCAAAAAAGGCCCATATGATTACTTCCTAATCTAATTATAATTTTTAATGACATAATCTTCAGATGAGACAAGGGCAATCTTGACAGTACTAAATGGAAATGGACAGGATGTCCTAAGTGATATTCCATAGTGGACTAATTCTTTACAAACATACAACTGAATGAAAGGTTTAATGAATACTCTTGTGAGTCTGCTTTAGAGCACATGCTCTGCCATTTGCTATCCCTATCCCACCTCACAGTGGCAGGCTGGGTCTCCAGAGGGTGCTCCTTCAGGTTTCTTGGGGATCTTTTATTTTTTAGATTTTTTTATTTGATATTTTTTAGTTTTCAGCATTGATTTCCACAAGATTTTGAGTTACAAATTTTCTCCCCATTTCAACCCCACCTCCAAGATGGCATATATTCTGATTGCCACATTCCCCAGTTACCCCTTCTATCACCCCCCTTCCCCTCCCCCCCATCCCTTTTCCCCTTACTTTCTTGTAGGACAAGATAGATTTCTATGCCCCATTGCCTGTATATCTCACTTTCCCATTGCATGCAAAAACAATCTTTTTTTTTTGAGCATCTGCTTTTAAAACTTTGAGTTCCAAATTCTCTCCCCTCCTCCCTCCTCACCTACTCTCCCTAAGAAGACAAGCAATTCAACACAGGCCACACATACATCATTATGCAAAACACTCCCATAAAGAGTCATGTTGTGAAAGACTAACTATATTTCCCTCCCTCCTATCCTGTCCCCCTTTATTCAATTTTCTCCCTTGATCATGTCCCTTTTCAAAAGTGTTTGCTTTTGTTACTTCTTCCCCCTATCTACCCTCCCTTTTATTGTCCCCTTTCTTATTCCCTTCCCCCTACTTTCATGTGGGGTAAGAGACCCTCACATGTTATTCCTTCCTCAGGTCAAATCCGATGGGAGAAAGATTTACTCATTCCCCCTCACTTGTCCCCTCTTCCCTTCCAATGAACTGCTTTTTCTTGCCACTTTTATGTGAGATAATTTACCCCATTCTATCTCTCCCTTTCTCCCTCTCTCAATATATTCCTCTCTCATCCCTTAATTTGATTTTTTTTTAGATATCATCCCTTCATATTCAACTCACCCTGTGTCCTCTGTCTATATACATGTATATGTATGTATGTTCCCTTCAGCTACCCTTATGCTGAGGTCTCATGAATTATACACATCATCTTTCCATGTAGGAATGTAAACAAAAGAGTTCAACTTTAGTAAGTCCCTTGCAATTTCTGTTTCTTGATTACCTTTTCATGCTTCTCTTGATTCTTGTGTTTGAAAGTCAAATTTTCTATTCAGCTCTGGTCTTTTCACTGAGAAAGTTTGAGAGTCCTCTATTTTATTGAAAATCCATATTTTGCCTTAGAGCATGATACTCAGTTTTGCTGGGTAGGTGATTCTTGGTTTTAATCCCAGCTCCATTGACCTCCGGAATATCATATTCCAAGCACTTCGATCCGTTAATGTTGAATCTGCTAGATCTTGTGTTATCCTGATTGTGTTTCCACAATACTCAAATTATTTTTTCTGGCTGCTTGAAGTATTTTCTCCTTGATCTGGGGGCTCTGGAATTTGGCAACAATATTCCTAGGAGTTTTCTTTTTGGGATCTTTTTCAGGAGGCAATCGGTGGATTCTTTCAATTTCTATTTTACCCTCTGGCTCTAGAATATCAGGGCAGTTCTCAGTGATAATTTCTTTCTTTTTTTTTTCAACAACAGCTTGTATTTATTTATTTCTGAGTGAAGGTAAAAATACAGAAGTGTGATGTTTTACAAAAAGCTGCGCTAGTACAAACACAGAATTTATAAAGCCTGATGCTCCATATCATACTAGTGTTCTCCATCTCTACTCTCCCAGCTTTCATCGTTGAATATAACTTGGTTGTGGGGGTTAACAGCCCTGACCAAACCTGCAAGGAAACCTCTGTCCGTGCAAAGCTAAGCCTCTGAAAGTCTGTAACAGCATCTCTGAAGCAGTGATAATGTCATTCAATATGACAAAGAGAGCCTGCCTATCTATTTTTTTCCAACTTTTCTACAATTCAAAAGGTGTGGCAACAGTGGTAAAACACTAGTCTTTACCATTTCCTTTATTGCTTACATTACATATTAAAATGGATACAATAAACCCCTTTAAAAAAGTAAGGCACACGAAAAGCCTTATGTGCAAGTTCCATATGATTTTAAAATTTTGATTAATTAGTAGAAGTATTCTGATACGAGGAGTGGAGACAGGTACAAAAGATATGATGCATTTTTCATGCAGGATACCTGAAGCAAAGTTACACATATTCTACTTCATGGCACAAATGACCACAAACTAAATCCATTTCTGCATATGGAAAACTATATGGCTATAGTTACTATGGTAAAATATTAATTAGCCTTTTCACATATATACAGAGTTAGGATTCTGAAACATAAACATAACAATTGTATAAAATTTGGGAAGACAATGTTGAGCTGCATCAGTGTTCTTTTTCATGACGTGACGAGATAAGGGATTTGGCATTTCCAGTCTTTTTTTTTTCCATAACAGTCCCATCGATAGCCTCCGAAGGTGAGTGTTATACAATACTGAAGACCATGGAAAGATACTGTTCATAAGATACTTGAATCCAGCCATCCTGATCGGTATCGTAGCACCAAAATATATCTGTCAACCTCTGTAAGACAATGCAGCCTTGAATGAAATCATCAAAAGCAATCTGTCCCCTTCCTTGTCTGTCAAACTTTCGGATAAGGATATCATGAAATTGGTCAGATAACCGATAACCGAAACCTGATAACGCTAGCTTTAGTTCATTTTTGTCAATCATTCCAGAGTTGTCTCTATCATATGTCCCGAAGACATTCTGCCGATCTGTGATATACTTCCAAACTCCAATGAATTCACTAAAGTTCACTCCTGCTTTGTTCTCTCGGTCAAACATCGATATGATTGATCTGACTGTCACAGGATTAAACGGAGTCCATGTGCCATTGGATAACGCTTGCTGAAGTTCACTGTCAGATATCACTCCGCTCCTGTCTTTATCAACCCGCTGAAACACGTTCCACAGGAAACTCTGGTCTGGGAGAGACGCGGCAGCGGCAGGCCCGGGGCCAGAGCTGCCCCCAGCCGCCGTCCGGTAGTGGTGAGTGGCCATGGGCCGGTCGAAGGAAGGGTGAGACGACAAGCTGCGATGCGCGAACGCGAGAGAATGGCCAGTGATAATTTCTTGAAAGATGAGATCTAGGCTCTTTTTTTGACCATGGCTTTCAGGTAGTCCAATAATTTTTAAATTATCTCTCCTGGATCTATTTTCCAGGTCAGTGGTTTTTCCAATGAGATATTTCACGTTGTCTTCCATTTTTTCATTCCTTTGGCTTTGTTTTATACTATCTTGATTTCTCATAAAGTCACTAGCTTCCACTTGCTCCAGTCTAATTTTTAAGGTAGTATTTTCTTCAGTGGTCTTTTGGACTTCCTTTTCCATTTGGCTAATTCTGCCTTTCAAGGCATTCTTCTCCTCATTGAGTTTTTGGAGCTCTTGTTGCCATTTGAGTTAGTCTATTTTTTAAGGTGTTATTTTCTTCAGTACTTTTTGGGTCTCTTTTAGCATGTCATTAACTTGTTTTTCATGGTTTTCTCGCATCACTCTCATTTCTCTTTCCAATTTTTCTTCTACTTCTCTTACTTGCTTTTGCAAATCCTTTTTGAGCTCTTCCATGGCTTGAGACCAATTCATATTTTTCTTGGAGTCTTTTGATGTAGGCTCTTTGACTTTGTTGACTTCTTCTGGCTGTATATTTTGGTCTTCTTTGTCACCAAAGAAAGATTCCAAAGTCTGATTCTGAATCTGGGTCCATTTCCTTTGCCTGTTCATGTTCCCAGCCAACTACTTGAGCCTTGAGGTTTTTGTAAATGTATGACTGCTTGTAGAGTAGAGAGTACTTTGTCCCAAGCTTTAGGGACCTTGTGCTGCTGTTTTCAGAGCTACTTCTACACAACAAGCTCTGCCACGCCAATGCTCCTCCTCCCCCAATAACCACCAACCTGGATCATGACTCAGATCCAAGCAGGCTGCACGCCTGCTCCAATTGGCTGCTTAATTCCTCCCACCTGGTGGGCCTGGGGCTGGAAGCAACTGCAGCTGGAAGCAACCCCAAAGCTGCATCACTTCTGCGCCCCTAGGACTGGGGCCAACTGCACACTCCTTTCATTCTCTTCTAGCAGTTCTACCCAGTGACCTTCTCTGTTGTCTTTGGCGTTTGTGGGTTGAGAAGTCTGGCAACTGCCACAGCTCAATGATTCAGGGCCCTGTGGCCTGTTCTGCCTGGCTTCCAGTCTGGATGGTCCTGGTGCAGCTCATGCTAGGCTCTGCTCCGCTCCATTCCCAGCTCCGTGCGATAGACCCTTTCCTGCTACCATCCAGGCTTTCCTGGGCTGGAGCCCTGTTTCCCTGTGCTATTTCGTGGGTTCTACAGCTCTAGAATTTGTTCAGAGTCATTCTTATAGGTGTTTGGAGGGACCTGAGGGAGAGCTCAGGCAAGTCCCTGCTTTCCAGCTGCTGTCTTGACTCCACCCCCCGGGATCTTTTCTTGAAGCATATTTTTTTCTAATTATATGTAAAAACAGTTTTAACATTAGTTGTTTTTATTTTTAGTTCTAAATCTCAGTCTCTTTTTCTCCCTCTTTCCCCACTCCCCTCATTGCAAAGGTAAATCATTTGATATAGGTTATACATGTGCAGTCATTGCACATTGGTCATGTTGTGAAAGAAAACACATACCAAAACCAACCAAAACATATAAGAAACCCAAGTAAAATAAAGTTAAAAAAAGATATGCTTTGATCAGCATTCAGATTCCATCAGTTATTTCTCTAGAGGGAGGTACCTTTATTTTTATCATGAATCATTTAGAATTTTCTTAGAACATTGTATTGCTAAGAATAGCTAAGTCGATCACAGTTGATGATTATACAATATTGCTGTTACTGTATACAATGTTCTCCTGATTCTGCTCACTTCACTTGGCCTCAGTTCATATCAGTCTTCCAGGTTTTTCTGAAAGTATTCTGCTCATCATTTCTTATAGCATAATATCAATAGATCACAAGTATATAACACAACTTGTTCAGCCTTTCCCCAATTGATGGACATCCCATCAGTTTCCAATTCTTTTCTACCACAAAAAGAGATGCTATAAATAGTATGTATAAATATTTTATATATACAAATATTTTCCTTGTCCTTTTAAAAAAAATCTCTTTGGGATAGAGACCTTGTAGTAGGTGTTGCTGCATCAAAAGGTATGCAGAGTTTTCTAGGCCTTTGGTCATAGTTCCAAATTCCTTTCCAGAATAGCTAGATCAGTTCACAACTCTATCAACAATGCATTAGTGTCCCAGTTTTCCCACATTCCCTACAACACTTGTCATTTTCTGTAATACTAGCCAATCTAATAAATGTGAGGTGGCACCTTAGAGTTGTTTTAATTTGCATTTCTCTAATCACTAGAGATTTAGAGCATTTTTTTCATATGACTATAGATAGCTTTGATTTGCTCTTCTGAAAACTGCCTGTTCATATCTTTTGACCATTTATCAATTGGGAAATGACTTGTATTTGCATAAATTTGACTCAGTTATCTATATGTTGAGAAATAAAGCCTTTATCAGAGAAACCTGCTGTAAATTCCATCCCCCCACCACCACCAGTTTTCTGCTTTCCTTCCAATTTTAGCTAATTTTAATTTGTATAACCCCGTTTTAATTTAAGGTAATAAAATTATGCATTTCATATCCTGCAATGCTCTCTATTTCTTCCCTTATTCATAGATCTCACAAGTAACCTATTGCATATTATCCTAATTTGTTTATGATATCACTCTTTATGTTTAAATCATGTGCTCATTTTGACCTCATCTTGGTATATGGTATGAGATATTGGTCTATCTCTAGTTGTGACATTTTGGTCTATAATTAGTTGTAGGAGATCTTTAAAATCTCAGAGGAGTGGGAGGGGGTGTTTTTCTAATATGATACTTCCTGAACCCCTTTCCAGTGTTTTATCCTTTATGATCACCACTTGATATCAGACAGCAAGACTTAATTAGATTTTAGTAAAAGATCTTTTACCAAGGTAGTATAGTAAGAGTAATCCATACAAAATACCCCTTTCCCCCAAACTGTGTTTCAGTCTCCCATCAGTACATTCAGAATCTAGAGAAAAGCAGGACTTAGGCTTAAGGCACATGTGGCAAAGGGCACAGTTCCTGGGAGCCCTTCTATTGGATTCCTCAAGACAGTTCCCTTAGGTGTGGTTTTCTTGCCTCCTCTTGGAGTCCTGAAGTATAAATGCGTCAAATTTGTCCTTGGCTCCTAATGTTCACTGCTGACAGTTGCTACTATTCTGGATACGGTTCTGTAGTACTGGAAAAATCAGGAGACCCCTAAGACACCCCAGTTTGCATGATAAGGAATGGACTTAGACCTTCTGGCATTTAGCAGATATACCTGGGGCTCTGTGACTCCACCAAGGAATGTCAATAAGATTATCCCACTTAACGATAACCTGTCAGAATCTTTTGGTCAGTCAGGACCTTTGTTCCTGTTCCCCCCACCCTGTGACCTGGCCTGTAGGTTCCAAGAGATAATTAACCACTGTACCCCCGTATGTCCTATATAAGCCACACCTTCACCCCAACACGGGGCCATTTGTTTTGGGTAGCATACCCCTAATGGCCGCCGGCTAATAAATTCTCCATTTTAAACTTATATTCTGTGGCGTGTCTCACTTGCTTCTGGTACAACAGTTCTAGATGGACAAAATCCAGATTCCCTGACCCTGGAGTCCACAAGGCTGTCTTTTGGTCAAGAGGGAAGGAAGAAGAGGAGGCAGAGACTCTGTCTAATCTTGCCTCCTCTCCCAAGTGATTCTTTTCAGAGGCTTAGCTGAAACTGCCCTCTCCTCTAAGCTACCAGATGTTTAAATGCTTGGGTTCCAAACTGGCTTGTTGTTTTATAGAAGACCCACAAGGCATAATTGATTCTCCTTAGCTAATACTGGTACTCTTCCTGTGGAGTCTCACTTGATTTTATCCAATGACTTTCAAAGATTTTTCTCACCTAGCCTCATACTTTGGATTGATTGACCCAGTAGAAATGTTGTCACCTCGTTATGACAGTCATTTTAAGTGGAGTGGGGTCAATCAACCTTAACAGGAACAAAACAGGAGCTTAAAGGATCTTCTCTAATAAATCATTTTCCTTATATTTGGCAAAGACACATGAGATTCCTTGAAAGACAGAACAATGGAAAGAACTGTGTTCAACAACCTTGTGGTTAATGTCATGCAAAGAATCAAACAGGAAGTTACGCTCAATGAAAGACACAGCTTTTTTTTTTTTTTTTGGAGGAATCCCAGTATGGTGTCCAGGGGAAAAAAGGAATTCTCTTTAGGTAGTAAGGTCTTCCCAATGCAGATGACCTTGGGCTGATTCTATCAAGTCCTAGAACATTATAGAGCCTGCTATATGAAACCCTTAATAACTCAAAAGCATTTTGACCCAACTACTGACACAGGAAAAACTAAAGGAATGAAGAATAATTGCTACCCAGATTGTAATAGTCAGGTAGATGGACTAACTATAGATGCTATCCATTAATACTTGTATCTGAGACAGACGCTGCAAGTGAGTGACAAGTTGGCCCTCAAATTAACAGAATCAGGTGAATAGACCTTTGGGAAATCACAGAGTTCTTTTAATGACCCTAAGTTTCCCTTTAAAACAAAGCCCCATATTTTTTAACACTAATATTCTTTTTATAGTATTGTATGGCTATGTAGCATATGTCTTTGAAGAATTAAAATTGAGAATCTTCCAAAAAATAAGAGCTAAATGATGTATGTGTTCAAATAAATAAACTTCAGCAAATGAAGAATTACACAGGAGTTGTCTAAAGAATGTGAAGGGCCATGGATGGACACACGTAGATTACATGTCCCATTTGTATCCATTCAGTATAAATGAAACTGGAGAAAGGCCCCTGGCATATTGGGTAAACCCCTCTATGATGAATTTATAATATGGAAAAGAGTTGCAGAGGACGGACAGGCATGGTTGAAGTCTTCATGTTGAGAAAATGTCCACATCAATGATGTCAAGGATCCATCGTCATTTTGGGGCACTGGAATTTGAGGAAGATGACAGTAACAGTAATATGTAGAATAGATGAAAACAAGAAGAGACTGCAGGTAGGTTAACCAGTTAGAAGACTTTTGCAGTAGTCCAATTGTAAAGGGGCCTTGACTAGAAATGTATTTGTAGAAAGAAAAAAGTGATAGCTATAAGAGCTATTAGTGAGAAAGAACCAGTAGGCTTTGACAATACAATAGATGTGAGAGGTTGTGGAGATAGAAGGGTGAGAGATGATTCCAGAGCTGTGAATTTCTGAAAATGTTGATGGAGAAATTCAGAAGGTATTTTAAAGGGACATTGTGAGCTACAGGAAGATGGGGAAAGGTGAGCAACATTTTGGTGCCTTGTTTAAAGTGGCTTGGGAAGAACTGGTATTGTAGTAGATCGAGGTGAAGGGAAAGGGGGAGGGATCTGAGTATAGATAGTAATTCAACCTAATTCAATCCAATTCAACAAGCATTATTAGACACCTACTTTGTGCATTGCACTGTGCTTGGCACTGAAACAAATCCTATCCTCAATTTACATCCAACTGGGTGAATAACACCTGCACGTGAATACAAGTGTATATATCCACAGGTGAGTATAACATATACATACATATATTGTTTCATATATATGCATATATATAAAATTGATAACAAAGAAATAGATAACATATATGTATCTTTTGTAATATATATATATACACATTATACATATATACATATAAGCATCTACATGTATATCTTTATAATCTTATCATATTATTGATAAGAAAGATATATACATACACACATTATGTATACACACATATATGTGTATATATACACATACGCATATAAAACACATATATACATATATGTACCCAAGAATGGCATCAAACTGTTCACATGCTTTGACCCAGTGATCCCTGTACTGTATATACAATCCAAGGAGGTTAAAGGCAAAAGTAAACACTTTGTCCACACAACAATATTCATGGTAGTACTTTGGAGAAGTTGCAGAACCTTAAACACAAAATAGATGCCTATCAACTGTGGAATATCTGAAACAAGTGTAGTAGACAAGTACAATGGAATTCCATTGGATCAAAAGCAGTGACAAATCTGAAGAATGAAGGGAGACATGGAAAGACTTGTATGAACTAGTGCAGAGTAAAGTCAGCAAAATAAGAATAACATATTTAGTTACTACAGCTCTCTCTCTCTCTCTCTCTCTCTCTCTCTCTCTCACACACACACACACACACACACACACACACACACACACACACACACCCCTAAAAGGCAGCTGAATTCTGATTAATTGTGATAACCAGTCTTTTCTTTGGAGAGCAGATGATGAGGCTCACTTGTCTTCTCTCAATGTAGAGGTAAGGGATTGTGGGTTGCAAATGCTATCAGAAGATCACTTTTGAAACACTGGCCTCTGAACTCCTCTTTAGAAAAAGTCCTCCATTGATACTGTCTGGGTGAAATTCAGTTTCCAAGGGACAGCTTTAGTGAGCACCATTACATCCAAAAGGACTGCAGACTGACATTCAGAAGGAAACAAAGATGGAATGCTTCATTCAGGTGGGGGAAGTCAGTAAACGGCATGGATTCTTAGCTCTGCTTCTCTCTAGATAACCCTTCCACTAATTCAAAGTGTGGCTAGGAAATGCCTTCCTTCATCAGCATCAGTGGAGAAAGAGGAAGGGAGAGAAGAATGAGGACCTGAAGATTCAGCCTTACTCCCTCACCCAGGTTTCAATGGCCTCAGTATTCAGAAACTATCCGAATGTGTCTGAACGACTTGAAAAGCTTTAGAAACATCTAAGGCAAAAGAAGAAAAGGGAGTGAGACAGCAAGCAAGAATAAGAAACATTCAGTTCTCCCACTCTGCCTTACTTGCAAAACTAGAAATGATGGTTACTGTCAATTGCGCCATTACAAGGCAACCCCCAAAGTTCCAATTCCTTTCAAACTGAGGACATACGGCCCCCTCCCATGGTTCCAGTCTTCTTACACCCACTCCTCTCCCCACATGCCTGCCAGGCACTCTGCATTCCAGAGACACTGACCTCCTTGCTGTTTCCCCAACAAGACACTCCATCTCCCAACTGCAGGCATTTTCATTGGAGTTCCCATACTTGAAATGCTCTCTTTCCTCATCTCTACTTCCTGGTTCCCTTCAAATCCCAGTTAAAACCCCACAAATCTTTTCCCAATCCCCCTTAATGCTAGTCCCTTCCCCCTTTGATTACCTTCAATCTATCTTGTATCTGTCTTGTTTGTATGTGGCTGTTTGCATGCCCCCTCCCCCATTAGATTGTGAATTCTTTGAAAGCAGGGACTATTTTTCAACTTTCTTTGTATCCCCAGCACTTCTCACAGTACACAGCACATAGTAGGTGTTTCATAAAATGCTTGTTGTTGGCTGGCTTTAAACCATATATTAAACTTAACACAGTAGCAACAAAATTCAGAACACTTTACACCCTGCCATGCTGCCTCTCAATCAATAAAATGTGGATCTTTTTAATTATTTTCTATCCCACAAAGTAGACTATATTTCATTTAATCCTTTCTTGGAATGAGTCCGTTAATGGGGCTCTCAATACAAGAGACCATAGATCAAGATTTTTTTCCTTTGTTTTATCAACATAGCTTATGATATTAGGTGTTTATTGCCCCTTGAGGAAGGCTGCCTAATTCCCCGAGTTGAGATTAATCTTGTTTATTAATTCTCATAAATTTGGTACAGTGAAATTCTTTGATTTAATTTAATCAGGAATGCAATCTAAAACCTCTGAAATAACAGTATTCTGAAGCCATTATAAGTATCCACTCTATTAGGTAGCATGGTTAGTAAAAAAGCATTATTTTTTTTTCATTCAAAGACAGGGAGGATTGGAAATAACTTATTAAATAAAAGAGATATAAAAGCTTCCTTGCCCAATCTCAGAAGAAACTTTGTTGGCATGGGAACAAGATACAATAAGCTTCACAGAGTCATAGAATTTATGAATTGGAAGGGACTTGGGAGGTCCCAGGTCTCCATCCTGAACCCTCTCTTCTCCTCTTTCTACATACTCTGTGATCTCATCACCTCCCTTGGATTAAGCCAGAAGTCTCTGAAGATGGCTCCCAATTAAGCATGCTCCGATCTCACATACCTAATTTCCTACTTGGCAGATCCACCTAGATTTGCTAGAGGCATCTCAAACTCAACATGTCTAAAACAAAATTCCTTATCTTTCATCATAAACCCACCCTTTCTCATAACTTCTTTGTTTTCTGGTGAAACATCATTAATCCAGCCTCAGAGTCAGCCTTAACTCTTCCCTCTACCTTATACCCCCAAATTCAATTACTTGCCAAGTTTTGTCAAGTCCCCTTCCTGGCCATCTCTTAAATCCATCCTTTTCTCTCTCATACCACTCTTCTAGTTTAGACCTTCATCACCTCTCACTGGGACTATTTTAATAGTCTCCTCATCGGTCTCCAAGCCTCTCCCCTCTTCTAATCCATCCTTCCCATGGCCGTCAAATTAATATTCCTAAAATACATAACTCCTCTACTCAAGAAGCTTTAGCAGCTCCTTATGGCCAATAAGTTAAAATAGAAATTCCTTTGTTTGGCTTTTAAAGCCTTTCACAACCTGGGTCCAGCTCATATTTCCATGTTGGTTTCACATTATTCTCCTTCACATGCTCTATGCTCCAGCCCAAACTTGCCACTTGCAGTTCTCCACACATGGCATTCCATCTTCTATCCATATGTCTTTGCAGAGGTCATCCAAAGACCTGGATTGCTCTCACGCCTCACCTCTGGGAATCTCAATCTTCAAGGTTCAGCTCAAATGCCATCTCCATCAAAATACCTTTTCCACATACCCCAATCGTCAGCACCTACTCCATCACCACATATATTTTTAAAATATATCCTGTATTCAGGATTATCTGTGAATAAATTGTTTTCCCCTAGTAGAATGCGAGACCATTAAGGGCAGAGACTTTTAGTTTTGTATTTATAAACTTAGTTCCTTCACAGTTCCTGCTCAAAGAAAGCACTTAAAAACACTTATTTGTCTGATTGATTGATCATATCCAATCCATACCTGAAAAAGAATCCCTAGTACAACATATCAGGCAAATTGTCTTCCAATCTTTGCTTTAAGATATCCATTGAGAAGGAACCTACAACCTCTTTAGGATTGCTGCACCTCAAAGCCCATTTGTATGGGACTCTTCTCATTGGGGAAGATTGCTCATCCAATCCTCTATGCCTGCATAAGGGGTGGAGATGGTAAGATTTGGTGCTCTCTCTCGGTTGAACTGAAATTTCTTGTTCCCAATGAGGAAGCTCAATCATTCTATGTATTGTCTGGTATATATTCTCAGATGTATACTTTCTTTGGTTTCTCTTTGCTATCAGTTTGAATAAATGAGCTTATTTGCCATTTACTATATGTCCATTATGGAACTGGCATTTGGAGGAAAAGGAGTTAGGCCTTGGATATATATCTTGGAGCACTTTTCCCTTTCAAGAGATAGCAATTGAGAGTTCAACTTCATCTTAAAAATTATTTCCCATAGACTAATATTTAGGGGGATGGATAGACATAATTCTAGTCCTGTAACCCCTCTCTGTGAGAAAGGCAGAATGGTTACTCTGGTTGGGGGCCCAACTTCCTGCTCCCTTCTTGATAGGAATCAAAGTATCCCTTGGAGAAGGGAGATACATGTGGATACAAATAACCCTTCAGGAAAGCACATCACATCCCTTTACACTAGCAACTGATTCCACTTAGGCATAATTCAAATTGCTAGGAAGCTGTTCTATTTATCAAATCTAAATTTGCCTCTCTGCAACCCATTGTACCTACTTCTCCCCTGGTAGGATCAAACAGAACAAGTCTAACAACAGAGGGAGTTTTTAAAAAAAATAGATGGTCCTAACCTTGTACGTTCCACATGATCACCTTTCAAATACATGGAGAGAGCAGTCCTGTCCCCATTGAGTCTCCTAACTCCTTCAGCTGATCCTCAGAAGCCATGGACTCAAGGGCCTTCACCATTCTGGTTGCCCCCCTTTTACTTCTTTCCAGCTTAGAGACGTCCATCCTAAAATGATGTGCTTAAAACTGAACATGATATTTCCCGTTCTGTGGGAGTATATGGCAGAAAATTTGCCTGCTTATTCCTGAATCTTCAGCATCTTTTAAATGAAGCCAATATCTTTAGAATTTTTTGTTTGGGGCGGGGGGTGGTCTGTTGACTCAAATGGAGCTGGCAATTTCATAGACTTCCTGTACTTCAAATCATACAATGCTGGGACTTTTCTTTTTCTACTTCATTTTCAGATTAAAACAAAAAAAATCATCAGGCTATTTTCAAAGGCGTAGCTAATTACCCAGATAACCCCAATGAATTCTACAAAATATCTCAAATCTGCCCTCCTTTTTATACTCAATTATCTCCCACCCTCTTTTTAAAAACTTTCAGCACCTTCTTTTAAATAAGGAACTGACGCAACCTCTATTTCAGAGTGATAACTGTTTCCCACTTATTTAATTTCCTTTTTGCTTCTTTTTATATAAACACTATGGCTTTTTAAAGGTCGTTTCTCAAAGCAATCGGCATACATTTTTTTTTCTTAGTCTAACAAAGGCCCATTTCTCAGGCTTTCATTTCTTCTTTTCTTATCGTCAATAGAACTGGCTAAATGTTAACAACAAGGAGAGACAAATCCATTTGTATGGAGCACCTCTGAATGAATTTACCCCAAGCCCTAAGCAATTACAAAGGAAAAGCACTTAAAATAAAGTCAGCAAAATATAACATAATGCACCATTCAAATGAACTTACCAAACAATTATGCTATCATCATAGCTGAAGGTTAATGTAAATCTTCTTTTTAATGGTTTTTAAATATAGAAAGATGGGGGATCATGAAAAAGTGCCACAGCCCTATTTTTGATACAAGATAATTTTTCAATTGTTATTTCAGGAAAGTTTCACTGCTGGCAAACTTGTGTAATCAAGGCACGAATGTGAGTTTGAGGAAGGGCTAACAGATGATCATCTTGTCTTCTTCATTTGCTCTTATTTTACTTAACCTAATTTTATTTGCATGCCAATCAAAAGGCATTTTGGGAATAAGCTCACCTAGGCATTCCAGTATCTTCACAGACCCATTGTTGGGCAGAGGATTTGCCATGGATTTTGAAGATACAGGCTCACAAAAAAGGATTGAAAGGGAATTACAAGGTATTTCCTCACCCTGAGTAAGATGGCTGTCAAGTATCAGTCCCAAAGACCGTTCTTAAAAAAATAGACATAATTTATGGTCCGGAACATTCTACTGGTTCTTCTTAGCTCACTACGTACTAAGTATTAGCTTGCCATTGTCAGGAAGGGAATTCCTAAATAATGCTCATTCACTGGGTCTATGGAACAAAAGGTTTGGACTTTTTAAAATATAAGATACTTCAATTGTTGTACTAGGGGAACGGCACAAATGCCATCTAGAAACATGATAGCACTATTTTGCATTGATTATAAAACCTCAAAAATGGGAGTGATAATGTCTATAAAGTGTTTCATATAGTAACTCACTTTTTCAGATAAATATATTCACTTGTTAGCCAACATTTCTGCCTATCCTGAGAATCATTCCAGACTCTGGGTAGTCTTTGTTCCAAGCAGTATGTCTATGTTAAAGTGATATTCACATTGACTTTTGAATACCATAGGGTGGTGTTTGGTCTTTCAGTGGCAAGTAGGATTTAATTATGTCCTTATTCATGTAGGGGAATGAAATGAAATGTTTCTCTCATTTTATGGGAGGTCCATTTCAGAATAGAAGCACTTGCCTGGAAGACACCTGGGAATGCCTTTTAGATATAGTCATCTTTTTGGAATACAAGCAGGCAGAGAGAAGAATAAAATCTTTTGAAGAATTATGTGTGCAAAGATATTATTTAAAAGGATATATAGTCTGACATACAGCAAATATCCCATGATTGTGGACACCAAATTAATTCCAGGATTGCCTTAGATCCAGTCTTATAATTACTTAAGATAGCAAGGCCTATATTTAGATACCAAACATCTGAAAGAAAGCTAAAAATTCAGCCAGTCATCTGGGTGTTTGCTTTCCATGATGCTAAGCATCCGGATATTTGGAAACATCTGGACAATTGACTGAAGTGCTCAATTTTCATCCAGATGTCTGGAATCATACAAACAAAGGCAAAGTTGGTGTCAACCATACCACCCTCCTTCCTACCCAAGTATTCATCTGGGACTTGATGAGAATGGCTTGAAGTAGATTCATAAAGTGATCTTACTTAGACTATTTCTAGATGATGACAAATATCCAGATGTTTCTGAATATACAAATGTTTTGACATCATTTAGCTATTACCTTCTATTAGCACATGGATGATATATCAGACATCAAAAAGTGAACTGGAAATGCTTTTAATATTTCATCTAAAAGTAATTGCTTTTAGATGACATAAATCATAAAAAATAGGATTCAGGATGTGCTCAGGGAAACCAACACTCAGACTTTATAAATAGTTTAGTTCAAGGGTTATTAGCCAGAGTTCATGAACTTAAAAAAATTTATAACTATATCTCAAGATGATCGGTTTCTTTTCTAAACCTATATATTATATACATTAAAAATGCTATTCGAAGTAGGGATCCATAGGCTTTTCCAGACTGCCAAAGGGGACCATGGAATGAAAAAAAACCTTAAGGACCCCTGATTTAGATCAATCAAGTTTTTTCAAAGCATATAACTTAATTTTTAAATTACTGCATCAACTATTCATATAAACATGTCATTATTATGCATCACTATCACATAGGAGAATGAGGCTGACAACTTTGTGCAGCTCTGCATCACTTAAATCCAATTCATGCACAAACCCTCTCAAGAGCAAAGGATGAGGACAACAATGCAGTCGATATCACTAGTCCTATAACGCAATATAGTTGGTGTTTGAATTCATTAATTGTACTTTTTTATCCTTTTCCTCTCTGTTTTTTATAACTACCATATTAAATCACCATTCATTAGGCATTGGTATACCCCAAGGCCCTATCCTTGTTCATCTTCTCTTTATAATTTCTCTCTGTAATCTCATCAATTCTCAAAAGTTCAATGATCAACCTCCATGCAGAAGGCTCCCAAATCTATATATCCAGTCTCATTTCTCTCTTGAGCACCACTTAGGAGTTGCTGGGAAGTTTTTTCTGATATCCTAGATACCTTTCTTTGCAAAGAATAGCTGTTTAACCTTGAGCAAGTCACAACTTCTGCCTCAGTTTCCTCAATTGTAAAATGGGAATAATACTAGCACCTACCCTACAGAGTTTTTATGAGGATCAAATGAGATAGTATTTGCAAGAGTGCTTAGCAAAGTGCCTGGCATATAGTATATAAATGCTTATTCCCTTCCCCTTCCCCCTTTCATTGTAACAGTTTTCCAAATTCTTCTATGCCAATACTCATATACTATTAAGACTTGGACGACATTTGAACCTGGAGTTGGTAACAAGGGCTCTCTTAAAGGTAAAAAGCAATAGAAGCACAGTATCTGAGACCTTGGAAAGGATCTCAAAGGCCATCCAGCCCAACCCCCATTGGGACAAGAATCCCTTACAGAACACATATAGTCAGCCAGCCTTAGCTTGAAAGCCTGCTATTAGAGGGAAACCCAGTATCTGAGTATCCGTAGTATCCATTGTCAGATATCTCTAATTATTGGAAAGTTTTTCTTTCTATTTAGCATAAATTTGCATCTTTTCAAATTCTATCTGCCACTGCTCCTAGTTCTTCTCTCTGGAAACAAGCCAACAAGTTTATCTTTCAAGGACTTGAAAACAACTTTTCTGTACCCTCAAAAATCACCAATTTTCCCAAACAGACATCGACCCTTCATTTGATCTTTTTATGGCTTGATCCAGAGTTAAGTCAACAAGCATTTCGTAAGCATCTAGTATAAGCCAGGCATTATACTAAGAGCTGAGGATACGAAGAAAGCCCTAAACAATTTCCCTGCCCCAGGGGAGCTCGCAGCCTAATAGAGTAAGATAAAATGCAAACCACTATGTCCAAAAACCAATTCATACCAGATAAATTAGAGATAATCCCAGAGGGGAGGCACTAATATTAAGCACATCAGGAAAGGCTACTTGTAGGAGAGATTTGAGCTGAGATTTGAAGAAAGCTAGGGAAGCAGATGAGAGAAAAGACAACTCTAGGAGTGGGAGCTAACTAGTGAAATGTATCATCAGGAGATGGAGTGTCTTGTGTGAGAAATATCAAGAAGGCCACTGTCATTGGATCCCAGAATACATATTGGGATATAAGATGTAAGAAAACTAAAAAGGTAGGAAGGGGCCAGTTTACAAAGGGGTTTAAAAGAAAAACAGAAGATTTTGCATTTGATCATGGAAGTAATAGAGCACCATCGGAGCTTTCTAAATGAGGGTGGAGGTAGTAGCATGCTATGACTTGATCTTTAGGAAGATCATTTTGATAACTTAGTGGAGGATGGACTGTAGCTGGAAGATGATTGAGACAGAGAAACCAAACAGAAAGTTATTGCAAGAATCCATGCATGAGGTGATGAGGGCCTATATTAGGCCAGTGGCAGTGTTCAAGGAGAGAAGACAGAATATACAAGAGGTGTTAGGTAGGTAGAACGGGCAACACTTTAAAACAAATTGGATATGAGGGGTGAAAAAGAGTGAGGGGCTGAGGATGATACCTAGGTTGCGAGCGTAGGTGACTGGGTGGATGGTGGTGCCCTGAAAAGTAACAGGAAAGTTACAAAGAGGGAGAGATTGGGGGCTCAACCAGTTGAGTTTAAGAAGTCTATTAAGGCTGGAGACATAGATCGTACACATACAGATGGTGATTGAATCTATGGGAGCTTGTGAGATTGCCATGTGAAATAGGCTAGAGGGAGGAAAGAGTACCCAGGACAGAGCCTTGGGGAGCATCCACAATTAGTAAGTGTGGTCCTCTAGCATCCTGATTATCCTGTTCTGGGTAGTCTACAGATTATCGATGCTGTTTCTAAAATGTGGTACCAATAAATGAACTGAATACTCTAAGTATGGTTAGACCAGTGTAGAACACATTCAGACATATTACATCTCTATCAAAATTCAGTGTTGAATTGTATTTCCTTTTTTGGTTTCCATATCACACTATTGAATCATATTGAGCTTGTGGTCCCTGAAAATCCTCTGATCTTTTTCAGGAGTATCACTCACTAACTACATGTACTCCCGTTTTGTATGTCTGATACTCATTTTTTTAACCCAAATGTAAGATTTTCTGTTTATCCATATTAGATTCATTTATTACATGCAGTCCAACATCCTAAACCATCAAAATGATTTTAGCAACATTCGGTGTCTTAACTATCTCTCCAGGTTTGTGTTATCCACAAATCTGATAAACATGGATCTATATATTTATCCAAGTCACTGACAGCAATGTTTAAAAGTACAGAACTAAACATAAAGAGATCTTTGATGCATTCCAGCAAAAATTTCCCTCCAAGTTCGCATCAAACCACTAATGACTATCTTTTGAGCTCAACCACTTTGAGATTTCTTTGGTTGTTCGTCATTTCAGTCATGTTCAGCTCTTTGTGACCCTATTTAGGGTTTTCTTGGCAAAGGTGCATTTAGTTTCTTTGAGATTTCTTTAAGATATTATAATTACTCCCTTTTGGAGGATTTCAATCAGAAACATTACAAAAACTTATTAGGTGTGTTATAATAGGAAGTCTCCTCGTATATGGGTTGGACTAGAAGTCCACTGACACCCCTTTCCAGCTTTCAAATTCTGTGGTCACCACACTATCAACTAGGCCACAAACTCCCTAGGTTGGATACCACCATATAAGACAATGGCAAAATCCCCAGCCAGGGTGCTGAGGGTGCTGCTAGAACTTTTCTATCTAATCATCATTTTGGATCTGAAACCCCAAGTTTCCATAAGAGAAGGGCAGGCCACTCAGCACTGTCCCAAATGATGCCAAAGCCTTCCCAACTGGCACAGTGATGTTTAGAGTGCTGGACTTGGAGTCAAGGTTGTTTAGTCATTTTTTCAGTAGTATCTGACTCTTTGTGACCCCTTTGGGGATATTTTTGGCAAAAATATTGGGGCTATTTGCTATTTCCTTCTCCAGGTTATTGTACAGATGAGGAAACTGAGGGAAAAAAGATTAACTGACTTGCCCAGGGTCACACAGACTGTAAGTGTCTGAGGCCAGATTTGAACTAAGAAAGATGAGCCTTCTTCACTTCAGGAATAGCACTCTATCCACTGCGCTACCTAGTGCCCTAACTTCCTTTTAGTCACAACTAAAATCTCATTTTCTATAGGAAGCTTTTTCCTGACCTTTCTTAATTATACCTTCTCTTAATTATTTCCTACTTATCCTGTACAGAGCTTGTTTTTACATATTTATTTGTTGTGTCGCCATTAGATTATGAGGTCATCGAAAGTTTGTTACTTTTTAAAAAAATTCCCAGTGCTTAGCACAGTGCTTGGCACATAGAGGTCCTATATAAATGCTTATTGACTGAATAATATTGTCTGTGATTAGTAAGGTGCCTGTATATTGGTTAGACATTTGATTTATTATTTTCTGTCATCGGCACCTATTTTAGGAAGGTTATTGACAAGTTGGAGAGTGACAAGAGGAGAGTTACTAGGATAGTGAAAAGCCTTATGAAAATAAGTTAAAAGGAATAAAGACTATTTTACCTGAAGAGACATATGACGGAAGGGTGGGAATTATTGCTATCTTTAAGTGTTTGAAGGATGGATTTGATTTATTCACCTTGGTCCCAAAGCATAAAACCAAAATTATTCAAGTCACTTTACTACCCCTGGCCTTGGTTTGCTCATCTATAAAATAGATATGTAGAATCATATATTTATAGAGTGTTAGAGTAGGAAGGTACCTCAGAAATTATCTGGTCCTATCCCTTAATATTATCGGTTGTGTGAACATGTCTCTTGTATGAAACAGTGAAAAGAACATTACATTTTGGATCAGATTCCTGATTCTGCCTCTTACTATAAGTAGTTTGACCCTAGAAAAGTCACTTACATATTAGTTGACCATAGTTAGGTCATGTTGATATAATAAAAATAACGATACCGTATAAATTCATTTATAGGTTTAGTGCTATAAGAATTAAATTATCAAAAATTTCTTTATAGAACCAAACAAAAATAACAAACTTCATTTGGTAGAACAAGAGTCAACACCTTCAAGGGAAATACTGTAAAAATCTTGCAATAAAGGAAGCCTAGCAGTACCATACCTCAAAATATATTATAAAATCCTACTCAAAACTATTAGATATTGATTAAAAATAGAAAAGTTGATCCACGAGACAGATCAGATAAATAAGATCCAGAAGCAATCAAGTATAATGGCACAGGATTAGATAAAATAAGGCACCAACTCATGGGGTAAGAATTTCCTATTAAATAAAAACTTCTTAAGAAACTGGAGAAATTTGATTTAGGTCTATATGCCACAATAAGTTCAAAATGGATACATGACCTATATATTAAAGGTCATATCATAAACAAATTTGAGCAAATGGGAAGGAGATACTTTTAGCAACTGTTGTTTGGAGGAGAATTCTTGGTTTAAGAAAGGATGGAGATGACCATAAAATGGGAAAGTTTACGTAAAATTGAAAAGTATTTACATGAGCAAAATCATTGTAGCTAGTATTAGAAGGGAAGCCATTAACTGGGAAAAGCATCTTTATAGCAAATTTGTTGGAGAAAGATCTAATATCCAAGATAAGATTATTCATACAAATATATAAGAACAAGAGCTATTCCCCAACAGATATATGGCCAAAAGATATGAACAGATTAATGCAAGCCATCAATAAGCACATGAAAAAATGTTCCAAATCATTAATAATAAGATGACAAAAATGACAAAGGAGAAAATGACAATTTTTGTGGGATGCTGTGGGAATGCCAGTACACTAACATACTGTTGAACTGAACTGTGAATTGGCCCAACCATTCTGGAAAGCAATACCAAAAAAAAGTTATTGAAGAGTGAATATATTTTGACCCAATGATAGCATTATTAGGTGTATCCCTTGAAAGGGGTCAAAGATAGAGGGAAAGATCCATTTCTACAAAAATATTTGTAGAAGCATTTTTTTGTTGTTGTGGCAAAGACTTGGAAATTAATGTGAGTACCCATCAATTGGTGAGTGGCTGGACAAATTATGGTTTATGAATGTAATAGAATATATTGCACCATAAGAAATTATGAAAGACAGTTTCTACGAAACCCAGAGTGACTTGTGTGAACTGATTCATAGTGAAGTAAGAACTATTTACACAATGACTAGGACGTTGAAAACTAAAACAGCTATGAACAACTTAAGAATTCCAGTCAATATGATGACCAGTTAGCACTCCAAAGGACTAAGTTCACCGCAACTTGTTACATAGATAGTGAACTAGAGGTGCAGAGCGAGACATACATTTTGCAGACCTGGGCAATGCTGATTTGTTTTGCTTGGCTACACTTATTTGTTTTATTTTTAATTTATTTTATTTTTAACTTATAGAATAAAGCAAGCATTTCCACAACATAGTATAATAAAAAAGATAATTGCCCATGAAACTGGAAATTCATTATGTACAACTTGCCATTCCTTTAAAATATACAATAAGCTTACAATGTAAATTTCTTTTTTTCTTTTTCCTTTTTTTCTTCCCTCTCCCCATTCCACTCTAAAGATGGCTACCATTACACACACACACACGTGTGCACCCTCACATGCATGTGTGTATATGTGTGTGTGTGTAAAATTATTCTTTGCATACTTCTATTAACAGCTCTTTCTCTGGGTAGCATCTTTCTTCGTACATAATTTATTTTTAAGTTTTGTATTTTTAATAGTTAAAATGACTTAGTCATTCAAAGTTGTTCTAAAAGCAATATTGCTGTTACTGTATACAATATTCTCTTGGTTCTGCTCACTTTGTTCTTCACCATTTTGGGAAAGTCTTTCCATGACTTTCTAAGATCATTGAGCTCATTATTTCTTATAGCACAGTAGTATTCCATCACAGATATACACCACAAATTGTACAGCCATTCCCCAATTGATGGGGATCCCTGCAATTTCCAGTTCTTTGCCATCACAAAGAGAGCAGTTATAAACATCCCATTCACATTCAAAGTTATAATTACTATTTGTGAATTTCCTGCTGTCTTATTTTTTTCTTATTATTATTTATTTAATATTTTTAGTTTTCATCATTGATTTCCACAAGATTTTGAATTACACATTGTCTCCCCACTCCAAGATGGCATATATTCTGATTGCCCCATTCCCCAGTCAGCCCTCCCTTCTGTCATCCCACTCCCCCCCCATCCCCTTTTCTCTTACTTTCTCATAGGGTATGATAGATTTCTATGCCCCATTGCCTGTATATATTATTTCCCAGTTGCATGCAAAAACAACTTTTTTTGAACATCTGCTTTTAAAATTTTGAGTTCCCAATTCTCCCCCCTTTTCTCTCCCCACCCACCCTCCCTAAGAAGGCAAGCAATTCAACACAGGCCACACATGTATCATTATGTAAAACCTTTCCACAATACTTATGTTGTGAAAGACTAACTATATTTTGCTCCCTCCTATCCTATCCCCTTTTATTCAATTTTCTCCCTTGACCCTGTCTCTTTTTGAAAGTGTTTCCTTATGATTACGTCCTCCCCCTATCTGCCCTTCCTTCTATTGCCCCCTATTTTTTTATCACCTTCCTCCTTCTTTCCTGTGGGGTAAGATACCCAATTGGGTGTGTATGTTATTCCCTCCTCAAGACAAATCCAATGAGAGCAAGATTCATTCATTCCCCCTCACCTGCCCCCTCTTCCCTTCCAAAAGAACCACTTTTTCTTGCCACTTTTATGCGAGATAATTTACCCCATTCTATCTCTCCCTTTCTCCCTCTCTCAATATATTCCTCTCTTATCCCTTATCCCTTAATTTGATTTTGTTTTTTTAGATATCATCCCTTCATATTCAACTCACCCTGTGCCCTCTGTGTATACATACATATATATATATATGTATACACACACATATATATACATATATATGCGTATCTATGTATATATATATACACCTACATATATACATACATTGACACACATAGGTGTGCATATATATATACATACACACACACACACACACACACACACACACACACACACACACACACACATATATATATATATATATATATATATATATATATATATATATATATATATATATACCTATATGCATATTCCTCACAGCTGCTATGATACTGAGGTCTCATGAATCATACACATCATCTTTCCATATAGGAATGTAAACAACACAGTTCAACTTTAGTAAGTCCCTTATGATTTCTCTTTCTTGTTTACCTTTTCATGCTTCTCTTGATTCTTGTGTTTGACAGTCAAATTTTCTATTCAGCTATGGTATTTTCACTGAGAAAGCTTGAAAGTCCTCTATTTTATTGAAAATCCATATTTTGCCTTGGAACATGATACTCAGTTTTGCTGGGTAGGTGATTCTTGGTTTTAATCCTAGCTCCATTGACCTCCAGAATATCATATTCCAAACCGTTTGGTCCCTTAATGTAGAAGCCGCCAGATCCTGTGTTATCCTGATTGTTTTCCCACAATACTCAAATTGTTTTTTTCTGGCTGCTTGCAGTATTTTCTCCTTGACCTGGGAGCTCTGGAATTAGGCAACAATATTCCTAGGAGTTTTCTTTTTGGGATCTTTTCTATTTTGCCCTCTGGCTCTAGAATATCAGCGCAGTTCGCCTTGATAATTTCTTGAAAGATGAGATCTAGGCTCTTTTTTTGACCATGGCTTTCAGGTAGTCCAATAATTTTTAAATTATCTCCCCTGGATCTATTTTCCAGCTCAGCTGTTTTTTCAATGAGATATTTCACATTGTCTTCCACTTTTTCATTCCTTTGGTTCTGTTTGATAATATCTTGATTTCTCATAAAGTCACTAACTTCCACTTGCTCCAATCTAGTTTTTAAGGTAGTATTTTCTTCAGTGGTCTTTTGGACCTCCTTTTCCATTTGGGTAATTCTGCCTTTCAAGACATTCTTCTCCTCATTGACTTTTTGGAGCTCTTTTGCCATTTGAGTTAGTCTATTTTTTAAGGTGTTGTTTTCTTCAATATTTTTTTCAGTATTTTTTTGGTTTTCCTTTAGCAAGTCATTGACTTGTTTTTCATGGTTTTCTCGCATCATTCTCATTTCTCATCCCAATTTTTCCTCTACTTCTCTAACTTGCTTTTCCAAATCCTTTTTGAGATCTTCCATGGCCTGGGACCAGTTCATGTTTTTCTTGGAGGGTTTTGGTGTAAGCTCTTGCACTTTGTTGACTTCTTCTGGCTGTATGTTTTGGTCTTCTTTGTCACCAAAGAAAGATTCCAAAGTCTGAGACTGAATCTGAGTGTGCTATCGCTGCCTGGCCATATTCCCAGCTAACTTACTTGACTCTTGAGTTTTTCAGCAGGGTATGACTGCTTGTAGAGTAAAGAGTACTTTGTTCCAAGTTTGAGTGGATGTGCCATTAATTTCAGAGCTATTTGTATACAGCCACCTCTGCCACACCAGCACTCCTCCTTCCTCAAGAACCGCCAACCCAGACCTGACGAAAATCTTAAGCAGGCTCTTCACTCCTGCTCTGATCCACCACTTAATTCCTCCCACCAGGTGGGCCTGGGGCCAGAAGCAACTGCCACTCTAGTTCTGTAGCTGCATCTCCCCCCCGCTGCCACCGGGGCAGTGGCTGAACTGCAAACTCTTTTCACTCTGTCCCCTGCAGCTTTTCCCACTAACCTTCTCTGTTGTCTTTGGTGTTTGTGGGTTGAGAAGTCTGGTAACTGGCACAGCTCACTGATTCAGGGCGCTAGGGCTTGTTCCGCCCGGCTCCTGGTCTGGTTGGTCCTGACACTGCTGGCCCTGGGCTCTGCTCTGCTCCCCTCCACTCGGTGCATGATAGACCTCATCCAGTGACCATCCCAGCTGTTCTGGGCTGGATCCCTGCTTCCCTCTGCTATTTTGTGGGTTCTGCAGTTCTAGAATTTGTTCAGAGCCATTTTTTATAGGTTTCTGGAGGGACTTGGCAGGGAGCTCACGCAAGTCCCTGCTTTCCAGCTGCCATCTTGGCTCTGACCCCTCCGGTCTAATTTTTAAGGTAGTATTTTCTTCAGTGGTCTTTTGGACCTCCTTTTCCATTTGGCTAATTCTGCCTTTCAAGGCATTCTTCTCCTCATTGGCTTTTTGGAGCTCTTTTGCCATTTGAGTTAGTCTATTTTTTAAGTTGTTCTTTTCTTCAGTATTCTTTAAGTCTTCTTTAGCAAGTCATTGACTTGTTTTTCATGGTTTTCTCGCATTACTCTCATTTCTCTTCCCAATTTTTCCTCTACTTCTCTTACTTGCTTTCCAAATCCTTTTTGAGCTCTTCCATGGCCTTAGACCAATTCATATTTTTCTTGGACGCTTTTGATGTAGGCCCTTTGATTTTGTTGACTTCTTGCTGTATGTTTTGGTCTTCTTTGTCACCAAAAAAGATTCCAAAGTCTGAGTATGAATCTGAGATCATTTTCGCTGCCTGTTCATGTTCCCAGACAACTACTTGACCCTTGAGCTTTTTGTTGGGATACAACTGCTTGTAGAGTCCCAAGCTTGTCCCAAGCTTGAGGGGCTGTGCTATTTTCAGAGCTACTTCTACACAGCAAGCTCTGCCACAACAGTGCTTCTTCTCCCCCAAGAACCACCAACCAGCATTGCAGCCCAGATCCAGGTAGGGCAAAGCAGGCTTTGCACTCCTGCTCTAATCCACCACTTAATTCCTCCCACCAGGTGTGCCTGGGGCTGGAAGCAACTGCAGCTATAGCTCTGGAAGCAGCCTCAGAGCTGGACCACCTCCACCGACTCTGTCCCAGCAGCTTTTCCCACTAATCTATGTTATCTTTGGCATTTGTGAGTTGAGAAGTCTGGTAATTGTCACAGCTCACTGGTTCAGGATGCTCCACCTGTTCCGCCCAGCTCCCAGTCTGGTTGGTCCTGGATGTGGCCCACACTTGGCTCTGCTCTGCTCCCAGCTCCATGCAATAGACCCTTCCCAGCGACCATCCAGGCGGTCCTGGGCTGGAGCCCTGCTTCCCTTTGCTATTTTGTGGGTTCTGCAGTTCTAGAATTTGTTCTGAGTCATTCTTATAGGTGTTCGGAGGGACCTGGTGGGGAGTTTAAGCAATTCCCTGCTTTCCAGGCACCATCTTGGCTCTGCCCCCCAAAAGACTTCTGTACCCTTGCAGGTGACATCTTATTTTCTGTTCAACCCAGATGAGAGTAAGGTTCAAACATTACCAGTCCTCCACCCACCCCCCACTTGCTTCCTCTCTATTAGCTTTTCCTTTCATGCCCCATTTTTATAATGTAAAATTTTACTCACTTTTACTTTTTCCTATCTATTTTTTTAGAATCATTCCTTCAAACATGACTCAGCCCCAACTGTTCTTTCAAACTTCCTTAGTAATGATGACAGTTTTAAGAAGGCTGATATCATTTTCATATATGTGTATATATATACATATATATTATAAGTAAATGTTTGAACTTAATGAGTACCTTATAATTAGTCTTTAATGCTTACCTTATATTTCTTCTGAATCTTTTATATCAAATTTTCCATTGAGTTCTCTCCTTTTTGTTATAAATACCTCAAAGTCTGTCAGTTCATCAAATGTCCTTTTTTTTCCATTCCAAACTCAACTTTTCTGGCTAAGTTATTCTTGGATTCAACTCCAGGTCCTTTGCTCTTCTAAATATAACATCCCTAGACCTATGGTCTTTTAGAGTAGAAGCTCCCAGTTCTTATGAAATCCTGACTGTATTTCTGCATTATTTAAATTGCTTTTTTTCTTGTTGCTTGTAAGATTTTCTCCTCAACCTGGGAATTTTGAAACTTGGCTATGACATTCCTATAAATTTTCTTCCTGGAATCTCTTTCAGGTGGTGAATGGTAGCTTTTTTCTATTTACACTTTGCCCTCTGTAATGGCAACCACACTGACATACCCAGGATGGCTACTGGTGCAGGTTCTTTTATCTGCTTTACTAAGAAAAGACAGCTGTTTCAGGGGACAACAATCTTCTTAATCACATAAAATACAGACAGAAGAAATATAGAGAAGAGAAATAAAGACCAACAGACAGGGTTCTACTGCCTGAATCAAAGCTTTACATCCACCACTGAATTGAGCCTTTCTCTCTGAGAAGTTGGGGAGCTCTGAACATGCTATCACTCAGAGTCTTGACCAAGAAATCGCAACGTCTTTCTCATAAATGAGCCCCCAAAGCAAAAGCTCACCTCTCAGAATATAGTCTTTCAGATAATAGGCTCAGAGCCAGAAGGCATCACAACTGGACTCATTGTCTAATTAGAAATTAACAGAAAGTGTGTAAGCCTTCCTACAGACAATCAAGTTTCCCTTTTGGGCTCCACATGAGGCCTATTGATGAGCAAGGAAGATCTTATTCCCCATTAACCTTACACACTCTTATTCTAGAACTTCTGGGCAATTTTCCATAATAATTTCTTATAATTTTGTTTCCAGATTCTTTTCTTGATCATAACTTTCAAATCTTATATTGTCTCTCCTCTATCTGTTCTCCAGATCAGTTGTTTTTGTAATGAAATATTTCAGATTTTTTCTATTTTTCTAGTTTTACTATTTCTTGGTATTTTATAATATCATTCAATTCATCTTGCTCAATTCTAGATTTCAAGGAGTTATTTTCTTCCTTAAGATTTTGTATCTATTTTTACAATTGGTTAACTTTCTTTTCATAATTTTCTTGGATTTCTTTATTCCCTTAATTTTTCCCTAATCTCTCTTATTTGATTTTTAATTTTTTTTTGTTTTTTTGGCAGGGCAATTGGGGTTAAGTGACTTGCCCAAGGTCACACAGCTAGTACATGTGTCAAGTGTCTGAGTCTGGATTTGAACTCAGGTCCTCCTGACTCCAGGGCCGGTGCTCTACTCACTGCACCACCTAGCTCTCCCTTTAAATTCTTTTTTAAGCTCTTCCGAGAACTCTTTTTGGGCTTGTAACCATTTGATGTTACTCTTTGGGGTAGGAATGATTTTTCTCCCTCACTATCTTCCCCTGAATATGAACCCAGATTTTCTTTTATACCTATTTATTTGTTACAGCTGAAAGCTTCTATTTGATGGATGGGAGTTAGAAGAGAAATGGGTAGTTAGTGGCACTGATGTAAAAACAAAAGAAGATGAGAAAGAAAACAGTATCAATGAAACATTAAAAACCGTGTAGAAGAGAGCAAAGTGAATTTCAGAGTGAGAATGAGACAGATAAGCAGGGCAGATTTGTTACAACCACGTCAAATTTAATATGCACTTTTAAAACTGTGCCAATTAGAAGCTTGCAATTTCATGCAAATCCTTTTCCTGTTTTGTATATTAAAGTGTTCATTTGTATTAAGTTTACTTAAAAAAAGGTCACTTAATTTCTCTCAAGCCTCATTTTTCTTATCTGTACAACGGGAATAATTTTACTTGCACTGTTTTTAACTGTGGGGAGTCACTAAATGGGAAAATGTACTCAAAGCACATTGAAAATTGTAAAATGCAACATTAATACAAACTACTATAAATGTAATGGAGGCATCTAGATGGCTCAGTGGATAGAGCACTGGGTTTGGATCCAGAAAGACCAGAGCTCAAATCCAGCCTTAGACGCTTGCTAGCTGTGTGACCTTGAGCAAATCACTTAACCTCTGATTGCTTTAATCCACTGGAGAATAAAATAGCAAACCACCCTAGTATCTTTGACAAGATTAGCATGCTATGGTCTACAGAGTCACAAAGAGTCAGACATGACTGAATAACAAATACGTGTAATCATAGAGTAGTTATATTTCAACAGGTTTAAAATATTCCAAGATCACACAGATTGTTACTGAAGGGTTTTCCTCAATTCTCCTTCTCTGTACCAATGTCAAAGTAATGCTAATCTACTGTCAATAAACTTGGGTGGCCTTAGTTGTTTTACTGGTCTATTTAAATCTTCCACTTGGTGCTCTGCATTGAGAGGACATTGAGTGCATTGAAGAGAAGATTAACAAAAGGAAGAAGTTAGAAAAGAAAGATTTAAAAGGTACTGAAGACCAATTTTAGGGGCCAGATGCTTTCTTTCTTTATCTACTTCCTATCACGTGTGGATTGAATTGCCCCTCTGAGGCTACAAGAAGTAAGAAGAAAGGGGCTGTGGTGGTGGTAGGGCTTGAAGAAATCAAGAAAGGTCATGTATTAGGTATCACCTTATTCTACTGTTACTACCATATATAATCCTTAAGTTGTGGTTTTGGTGGATTATATTTGTTGGGGTTTTGTTTTGTTTTGGCAGATGCAGATGAGCCAGACACTCTTCCTGTAGTATGTATTATTTATCAGCTTTAGTGTTTACCATATGCCATAGTAAGATCAGAGCCAGAAGAATGGGTAGGGATATTACCATTATGCATTTAGCAATTGTTCCACAGAAGAAGTGGTAGAGATGGTTGAACTCTGTGAAGGCATGGGCATCTGAAACTTCCCCCACCACCTTTGAATCTTCCCCTTGCCTGACAACAGACAGTGAATCAGCCAGAGTCTTAGTAAGTTTTTCTTCAAAATATCTTGCTAAAACTGTAATGAGGTAACTATGTCCAATTCTCACAGTGCCTATGTAATTAAAGGCCCTCACTAAAAGATAAATTTCAGGGATAATTTGAGAAGGACAGAAAAGAATACACGTAAGTCTATGAATAAGAGAAAACTAATGTTTTCTGGGATGTGTAGCAGAGATAAAGAGGGAAGTAAAGGCACCAAAATGCAATGGAGGGCAATCAATCAATTAGCAAGCATTTATTCATCACCAAGTGTGTTCTAGGTAATACATTAGGTCTAGGATACGAAGACAAAAATCGATCATGCCTGGATAATTTCATTCTTTGCTTTTCAGCAAAAAGACCATTTTAACAACATCAAAACCTTTCCTCTTCCCTCTGATCCTCCCATATTAACCAGATTTTTAGTAGAGATGCTTAATGGACAGAGTGTTAGACTTACAATCAGAAAGACCTGAATTCAAATTCTGCCTTGGGTGCTAACTAGCTATGTAACCCTGGGCAAGTCACTAAAATTCTGTCAACCTCAGTTTTCTCCATGGTAAAAGGGAAATGATACTAATACCCACCCCCTCTCAGGGTGCTTTTGAGAATCAAGCAAGACACCATGTACGAAGCACTTTAAAATTCTATATAAATGTCACTTATGGTTGTTCTTGTTTTTCGCCAATTATGTTAATAGAGGTAAAATTTTCAGGAAGTAGAGTCAGAGCCACAAGTTGGGAGTGGTAATTGTTTCTTCCTAAGCCAAGTTGGGGTCTATGTGGCGGCTGGAAGAGACAATATGACATAGCATGGCATGACATGATGTAACATAACATGATATATACAACATAATGTAATGTGATATGTATGATATATGATGCAATATAGTTAATAATATAGCATAATGTATAATTTTAATAAATATGTGCATACATATATGTACAATATAATAGTTTACATTTACAGAGTACTTATGTTACCTGCTTTAAACCTCATGAGGTAAATATTATTATTATCCTCATTTCACAGATGAGAAAACTAAGGCTGGCAGAGGTTGACTTACTTAGGACCTCTCAGCCAGTAAGCATTTGCGACAGAATTCGAACTCAGGCCTTTCTGACTCCAAGCCCTCATTATATCCACCTACCTGCCTGTAGGAATCTTCCAAAGGCTGGCAGTTGTTAGGAGTTTTGTTGTCTCCTCCATTTCATTGATTGTTAAGATCCTTAAGGACAGGGGCTGGGTTTTTTTTTCTTTCTCTTTTTTTTTTATTCCCATAGCTTAGCATACTGCCTGGCACATGATATTGTTATTCAGCCATTTCAGTGCTGTCCAACTCTTTGTGACCTTATCTGGGTTTTCTTGACAAAATACTGGAGTGGTGTGCCATTTCTTTTTCAGTCTCATTTTACAGATTAGGAAACTGAGGTAAACAGTGTTAAGGGACTTACCCAGGGTCACACAGCTAGTAGGTGTCTGAGGCCAGATTTAAACTCATGAAGATGAGTCTTCCTGATTCCAAACCTAGTGCTTTATCCACTGTACTATCTAGCTGCAAATGTTAGACATTTAATAAATACTTATTGACTGACTGATCGCTTATTGAGTAGCAATCATAGTAATAATAACTCATATTTGCATACTCCTTGAAGGTTTTAAAAACTGTTTTTCTCAAAAGAACCAAGTATCACAATTCCCATTTTACAGATGAAAAACTGAGACTGAGAGACATGCAGCCCAATTTATAGAGTCTCACAACCAATAGATGAGCTCAAGGCTACTGACAGTAAACCCATTGTAATAGTATACCATGTGATCAGGGAGAGAACTAGACCCCAAAAGCCAATTGAATTCAATCAAAAATTTATCAACTCTTACATCCTGAGAATACAAAACCATTAAACATAGCAGTCCCTGTCCACTAGAAGCCTACAACCTACTGGAGGGATATAATATACACCCCCTTGTTTTTCTTCTTTACTATCGCCCTTTCCCTCTGCAGGTCTCTCCTCTCTCCCATCCACTCCAAGTTCAAAATAGGCAGAAGTATTGAAGGGTGGTGGGGATGGGGAAGTAGGGGTGGAGATTGACTCATAATTGGAGAGGGCAGTGAAGGAAATGAAAAATCTCATTTAAAAAATTTTTCTCCCCCTCTGAAGCACTTTGACTCACAAATTAAACTATACACTTTGTCTCTAGGAGAGTTTGGGCTGTAAAATTGAGGGGGAAGGAGAGAAAGAAGGGAACAAATTCTTCATAATTGTTTTAACCCTCTACTAGAGAAGATTCATACTATGTGAATATATAATCAACAGGTCATACATTAATATAATGTATTTAACCATAAGAGACTTTTAACAATACACTAAAAAAATTAACTCTGAATTTATGTATACTATGCCATTTATATGCATTAAATGATGGAAGCCTTCCTTTATATTTTGCAAATATCTTTTTACATTTTATTCAATTCAGTTCATTTTTATGTCTTTAATCATAAAACTATAAAAACAAGATGATATTGCTATTGGTACCATGTAATTATGTAACAACTCATTGGGCAAGAAAGAGCACATTTCAAGTTGTGATGTAAGCAAAGGATATTTGGGGGATATTAACAACCTTGAGTATTAAAGCTGAGAGACTGAAACGAATTTATGGGGTTACAAGGCAGCTCAGGCAGTTAAAATACAGGCAGGAAATAATAAATCAGCTGAATCGTTGTAAGAAAATTGAATATTGTGTAGAAAGATTAACAGAACTACACAGGAATAGAGAGGCATATGTCTGTAGCTGGAAATGGTAATGAGAATATTGGAAATGAATAGGCCTTCATCGTCCTTGAAAAATCATTACCTCTTATGTGAAAAGACATCCTACTATCTGCATTCTTACCTGAAGTGATACATTTGTTTGCACCCTGTTCACCAAAAAAGTCTGAAAAAATGTCAGAAATGCACGCTGGTTTCCAGCAGAAAATAACAATGTTTGGAGTGATCAAAAGAGATTTTCTTTTTTTCTTATAAAGGCACCAGTCATTTAAAACATGCCCTTTTAAAAGGGTGCTATTCAAGTCCAATGAATCCTCCCTTTCTCTCAAATAAAGATGAATATCTAATAGAAAATTTGTCTAACTACTAAAAATACATCAGTGGAAATCTGTCGAGGAGGTCAAATTAAGATTTTAAATGATTATATATTTAAAAGAAATTTTTTCTTCTTCTAGTGCAATAATCTAACAAATGATTGAATATTAAATGTCGATAAAATCCTACATAGAGAGGCAACATGTCATAGAGGATAGAATGATGACTTTCAAATCAGGAAGACCTTAATTCAAGATTTATCCCCACAGACTGGGCAAGCCATTTTATTTTTCAATGTCTATGAACTATATCAGGGGAAAGAGTCTCCATGTTGAAAGCTCCAAACATCACATGGGGTTTTTTGGTTTTTAATCCCACATAAGATGGAGCATGGCCCAATGGATGGAACACTGGGCTTGGAGTCAGAAAGACACAATCCAGCTCTCACCTCTGCAGTATCAACGTTGTGATCAGAAGCCAGTCACTTTACATCCTGGAGTTTCAGACAACTCTCTAAGATCATGTATTTAAAATTGAATAGTACCTTAGAGTCAGTCAAGAAGCATGTGTTAAATGCCCACTATGTGCCAGATGCCATACTAAATACTTGAGATACAAAGAAAGGCAGAAAACCAGCCCCTGCTCTTGAGGCACTCACAATCTAATGGGAGAGACAACATGGTAACAGCTGCATACAAAAAAGATACATACAGGATAAATTATAGACAAAGAAGAAAGGGATTAGCCTTAAGGGGGATTGGGAAAGGCTTTTGGTAGAAGGTAGGATTTTAAATAGGACTTGAAAAAGCCAAGGAAGCTAGGAGGTAAAGATGACAGAGGTACCAGCATGGGCAACAGCCAGTGAAAATGTATCAACTTAAGGCATGGAGTATTTCGTGTCAAGAACAAGAATGCCGATGTTGCTGAACTGCAGAGTACCTGGGAGAGAGAAGGTTTGTGAGAAGACTAAGAAAGTAGGACTTTGAATGACAAATGGGATTTTATATTTGATTGTAGAAGTGCCAGGGAGCCACTGACATTTGTCAAATTGGGAAGGAGCTCTCATGGTCAGATCTGCACTTTAGAAAGATTAATTTGACAGTTGCGTGGAAGATTGCCTGGTGTGGTGAGAGACTTGAGGCAAGGAGACCAACTAGAATGCTGTTGCAATAGTCCAGGCATGAAGGAATGAGAGCCTGCACCAGGCAATGGCATTATCATAGGAGAAAAGGGGGTATATGTGACATTTGTTATGAAGGTTATGAAGGTAAAATCAACAGGACTTTGCAACAGACTGGATATGATGGAAGCTGAGAGAGATTAAGGAATTAAGGATAACACCTAGATCATGAGCCTAGATGACCAAGAGAAATAGTGGTATCCTCCACAGTAATAGGAAAGGGAAGGATATGGAAGGTGTGGGGAGAGATGATGAGTTCAGTTTTAGACATGTTAAATTTAAGCTTTCTATGGGACTCCCAGTTTGAGGCTTCCAATACATAGTTGGAGATATAAGATTGGCAGTCGGGAAAGAGGTTAAGGCTAGATAAGGATACCTGGGAATTATCAGCATAGAGGTGATAATTGACTCCACAGGAATCAAAGATATCACCAAACTAAATAGAAAAATGAGAGAAGGGTTCCTGGGACAAAGCATTGGGAGACAACCATGGTTAATGTGCATGACCTAGACAAAAACCTAATAATGGAGAGGTGTAAAAATCACAGGATGGTTTTATGAGTCTAAAAGGAACTATGTAGGACATCACGGGAGGATGAACTTTCACCAGAGATTAAGGATGTTACTCTGCTGGTAATTTCAAGTTCCTATTCCTTATTTGGGAGCTTCTGAACTCTTATTACTTCTTTCTGTATTTTCTGTATGTACTCCTTTTAGTCCTTTGTGTCTTCTATATTTTACATGATGTTAAATAATGGTTATCCTCTATTCTGTATGTATTTTTTTCCTTTGATGCTTGAACAGGAACTGAGGATTCTAGAGTTCAAATTTGTGGAAACCTAGGCATGAGAACATTTGGTGATTTCCCAGTATGTCTCCTAAATGGAGGCATATGAGCCAAAGAGATGCTTATCTTTTCCAGGGCAGTCCTAAAATGTGACCCAATTCATGTAAGAGCATAGCTTGAAGGATTCTGGGTCATAGATTACATGACCATGATTACATTGGCTAATTACATTACTGTTTACAGGTTATATCTTTATCTATGAGCTATCTCTATTACTTCTATCATCTATCTCTATTATATCTATATCTATATTTATATGTATCTATATCTATCCATATATCTATATCTCTCTCATCTCTCTCATCTATCTCTATCCATGTTTCTATCTATAGTCTATCTATCCATTTACCTATCAACTGGACAGTTCATACAAAATCTTGCATTTTCACAGTAGGTAGGAGAATAACACATTAGATACAACCTGCAAAAAATACAAAACAGGTCTCAAATTCCTCCTCCTATTGCAGAGGGCTTAATGTGAATTTCAGCATGCAAGGCAGGTATCACAAAAGCTTTTGAAAAAGTGGAAAGCTGACAGTATTCGATAATAAAACAATAATCACTGTGTGTATCTCTGATAAAATGAGATTTAATCCATTTGAGTTCCTAATTGTGTGCCACACTACATTAGAGATGGATAGTTCTATTGTCTTCACTGTTCAGAATATGAAATTCAAAGCAATATGCAAGATGTCTAGAAATAAGCTTGCTTAATGAACCAGCAAATTAGACCTTTCTATCTCTTTATTTAACATCAAGTTCTATGAATTCATCAGAGTTCATTACAAAGGTGCAAAATTTAAAGAAATGCTGCTAAATTTATTTTTGATTAGAACTAATGACATTGAAAAAGACTTCGTATTTGTAGAGAGCTGTTATTTATTATTGAATTCATAAGGCATCGAGTAATAAATGCACAATCTTATCTTGGTTGTTTCTGTTATTTATAGTTAGAATTTATAATGTATCCACAGAAATCAGAAGTAAAGAAATAAACTTTTTTGAACCCAGAAATGACATTTAGAAAAAAATAACTTTCTTTTAAAACACTGTCAAGGCTGATTCAGTGTTATTTTGAAGGAGAATTGCTGTTCCCTGGATTAAAAAAAATCAATGACTTCCTAAGAGTTCTCTTAATAATGACTTCACCTTATTGCATAGATTAGGGATTCCTAATAGTGTGTGTGTGTGTGTGTGTGTATGTGTTTGTGTGTGTACGTGTGTTTATGTGTGTTTGTGTGATAGACCTCTTTGGCAGGCTGGTGAAGCCCCTATGGACCTCTTCTCAGAATAATGTTTTAAAATGCATGAAATAAATATGCAGCCAGGTTGCTCAGTGGGTAGAGTGATAGGGCTGAAATCAGGAAGGTTCTTCTTCCTGACTTCAAATCCAGCCTGGGACACACACTAGCTTTGTGACCCTGGGTAAATCACTGAGCCCTGTCTGTCTCAGTTTTCTCAACTGTAAAATGAAGTGGAGAAGGAAATGGCAAACCACTCCAGTGTCTTTGCCAAGAAAACCCCAAAAGGTGTCAAAAAGAGTCTTTTTTAAATGCATGAAATACATAGGGCTAGAAAGGAAAAAATGTAGTGACATACATTTGTCAAGATTTTTTTAAATCACAGATCCCAGTTTAAGAAACTTTGGTACAAATATAGTGATTTAGGGCTGAAATGATACATGGCTTTAGGGGGTGGCTTTAACTCTGCAGAGCATTTATCCTATTCCCCAGGATCTGTCTTTAGAGATGTTAAGCCTTTAATTATCTAATAGATTTCAAGCAGTGAGAAGATGTTAGCATCTTCATTCCCAGTTTGAAAAAAAAAACTTCTTTGATTTTGATTAAAATGAGAAGAATTGATAATCAAATGAATGAATTGCCTCTGATGGCAGAACTTAAGAGTGACGGGTCAAGATAGGAGAATAGGAGACCAGAGGATTTCTGATTCATTTTTCTGTTATTCTTCCATAGATGTAATTTATAGCCATTATCTGGGGTGGGGGTGGGGGAAGCAAGGTACTAGCAATTCTAATTCTTTTTGAAAGTTCAATGAATAGAATTTCTTTGAAATAATATGATAAGCTCTGCCAGGATTTTTGTTTTAATATTAAGGCAAGGCAACAAAGATCTATGGACTTAACTATGTGCCAGACACAGTTTTAAGAGCTGGTGGTACAAACACAAGCAAAAAAAAATAAAAGCCTCTGCTTCCAAAGAGCTTACATCCTCATGGGAGAATACAATCCACAAAAGGGAGATGGAATGGATGGGATAGAAAGAGAAGCCAGGGACATAGTATTATAGTCCACAAAATCAGAAGCATGGCCAAGAGGGGAGTGAAAGTTGACTAGCCCAGCCTTCTGTTATCGAAAATGGAGACCCCTGGAGAGATTTTCCAATGGCAAAGGGGGGCCAGCATAGCAGAGGCATGTTCTTGGATGAAGTCACAGAGATTAAGGGATGTTCTAGGGTGTGACTATAGTTAGTGTGACATTTTAAAAATTTGAGAGACATAGTTTCTGGGTAACTAAACATTTTAGTATTAATTCTAGCATTTTTTAGGTCAGTGGCACTCTCAAATGCCAAAGACCCCTCATGGTGGTGGGCTCATACTTTATATGACTTTGGAAGAGTGAATGTTCCTGAGGGTGACAATCAACTCCAACTGATTAACAATGAGGAATGAACATTACAATGAAAAGTGGGCTCACTCCAATGAGTGGCTGAGACTATCTCTACACCCAGACTACCTCCAGCCTTGGAGAATCTAAACAAAGGATTTACCTCCACTCAAACTTGCTTGAGTGGAACACAATGGACAGGTATTCACTTTAGATAAGATGGTCTAGCTGAGGTAAATTTTTGTCAGAGGTCAGTAATGTCCTTCAAAGACTGGGCTTTGAAAAAAGAAATAGGACAAGGAAAAAGCCTGGCTTTCCCCAATAATTGGTTATTAATAATCATTTCTGCCAATGAGACAAGCTGTCAAAGTCTAGAAAGGCATAAGCACATATAGGAGGGAAATGTACCTCTCTGCTTGTACCAATTTACCAATATTTGTCGCATAGGATAAAGAAATAGAGAATTTCTCCTTCATAGTACCTTGATACTTATCTAACATTTGAGACACCATGGCTGGGCACCATGGCCAGGACTTTGCATGCACTTCCTTACCTCAGGTCTCTGGGGATGAATTATTTGAAGCTTTGGTTTAGGTTCCCATGCAGGGTTCCCATAAAAGGAGGAATAAAAACATGATGAGCCCACAATCAGAATACAGTATGGAACAGACTTTTTTTTTCCTACACCCAAAAGAAATACTAAAACCCAAAAGACTCTCACAAATGTACATTGCCAGGAAGATTTAAACCAAATATGAAGTGGTGCTAATTGCTTTTATACTTAGCCAAGAGGTTGATAATTAAAACCATCTACATAAGAAGCAATTTGCTGGACTGGTAATCAGGCAACTTAGATTTCAGACATCTACTCTGCACTGTCTCCCTCAAAGTGCATGTCTTCTCACAAGCCAATGTAAGGTTTTGGACTGCTCTCTTTATCTGTGGTTGACTTCTCTAATTCAGAAGCTTCCCCTACTGACATTCAGTTGCATTCATTGGACCTGGTACCATCAGATGTACCCCTACCCCTCCAAGTTGCATGATTCTTGCCAAATCTGGGCATGTCTACCTTGAGGATAATGTTTAATCACCTTCCCCTCCTAAGGAAAGTCAGTAAGCTAGTCAAGAATCATTTATTAGGTGCTTACTATGAGTCAGACACTTAGCTAATGCAAAAAAACCCCTCCCCTGAAGAAGCTTACTTTCCAGTGAGGGAGACAACATGTACATAACTGTATATTTATATGATATCTGCACAGTAGATAGAAGGCAATTTCAGAGGGAAAGCACTAGAGGCTGGTAGGAACCAGAAAAATAATAGAAAAAATGTTAAATCATGGTCATCCTCTATCCTATATACATTTTTTTCATTGTTACTTGAGCAGAAACTGAGGATTCTGGAGCCCCATTTGCGGACATCTAGGGATGAGAATATTTGGGTATTTCCCAGAATGGGGACATGTAAACCAAAGGGAAAGTCATCTTTTGGGACCAGTTCTAAAATGTTTAAGACCATAGCTTATAGGATTCTAGATTTTGGATTACATGAGGATTGGCCAATTATATTACTGTTTACATCTATCTATCTATCTATCTATCTATCTATCTATCTATCTATCTATCCATCTATTCTTGCATGGAATATGGAGAGATATGGATTAGAAAATAATCAGATGGGTTCAGAGCTGGTTGGAGGGCCAGTTTAAAAAATTAGTTGTTAATAGTTTAATGTCAATGTGACTAGAGGTCTCCACTGGGGCACCTCAGGGAGCTGTACTTAGCTCTATACTTATATATATATACATACACATACACATACACATACACACACACACACACACACACATACACACATACACACACATTTGGTAAATGACTAGATATGATGCTCACCAAACTTACAGATGACGCAAAGCTAGAAGGAATGACTAACAACAGATGACTTAGTCCAGATCCAGAAGGATCTTTTTTTTCCATAATCCAAGATTTTTTTTGTTTTTTTACAGTCATTTATGCCATGAATTCTTAGGGGATTGGTTCCAAGAGCTCAGGTTTCTTGCCATTGGTTCTCACAAAGTGTGCTTCTCTAGGTAGAGCAGGCTGGCATTTCAGTTGAACCCAAGTGCCTTTTTCTTTGGCTTTCTTTTATTATTATCACTTTCTTTTACCTGCTTCAGGAAGCCATCTCTGCCCTTAGAATGCTTAATATGCTCAATTAGTTCTCTTAACTAGAATCTTGCCCTTAACCTATTTGTTTACAACAATGCCTTTAGCATGTTGAGTAACATTATAGACCCACCCAGTCTTGCCATGGTAACATTTGTGGGGCGTTCCTTGCTGAACTGTGCCCATACCCTTGATATCTACAATATCACCTTTCTTGTATATTTGCATATACATAGCCAAAAGGACAACACCATGAGTTTTTGAAAGGGCCTAGAAAACATGGAAAGTGTCCTTCTCCCTTTTCCTTTTGTGTTCATAGTTTTGGCAACTCACTGGAATATGGTGTAGCCAGCAGAAAGCTATCCAAAGGGATCTTGAAACACTAGAGCATTGGACTAAATCTAACAAGATCTTAGCAACTGATCCCATTGCATCACTTCCAGGCAAATAGAGAGAGAAGAAATGGAAGCAGTGTCAGATTTTATATTCTTGGGCTCAAAGATCACTGTAAATGGTGACTGCCACCATGAAATTAAAAGACAATTACTCTTTGGAAGGAAAGCTATGACAAATCTGGATAGCATATGAAAAAGCAGAGACATAACCTTGCCAACAAAGATCCATATGGTTAAAGCTATGGTTGTTCCAGTAGCAATGTATGGCTGTGAGAATTGGACTATGAGGAAAGCTGAATGCCACAGAATCAATGCTTTTGAAGTGTGGTGCTGGAGAAGACTTTTGAGAATCCCTTGGGCATCAAGGCAATCAAATCAGTCAATACCTGAAATTAATTTAGGCTATTCACTGGAAAGTCAAATGGGACTCATTGGAAAATACCCTGATTTTGGGAAAGATTGAAGGCAAAAGGAAAAGGGAATGGCAGAGGATGAGATAGAGAGATAGTGTCATGGAAAAAGTGAACATGAACTTGGACAGACTTTGGGAGACTGTGGGGGATAGAAGGGCTTGTCATGCCATGGTCCATGGAGTCATAAAAAGTTGGGACACATTTGAATAAATGAACAACAGCTTATACTTAGGTAAAAAATCAATCTCATAAGACTAAGATATATAGATACAAACATAGAAAGATAGCAACTGTTATGAAAAAAGATATGGGGATTTTAGTGGACTGCAAGTAATAAACAATGTGGAAGTTTAAAAAGCTAATGTGATCTTGGCCTGTATTGAGAGGAGATGAGCTTCCAGAAATAGGGAAGTGACAGTCTCTGTACTCTGACTTCATCACATGTCATCTCAAACATTGCATTCATTCTGCACACCATGATCTAATAAGGGCATTGAATCTAGAGTGTGCAGGGGATGGCATCTAGAATGGTGAAAAGCCTTGAATCCATGTCACATGAGAATCAGTTGAATAAATGGGGAGTGCTAGCTTTCTTCAAGTATCTGAAGGTTTACCATGTGAAAGAGGGACTAGATGTTTTTTCATTCTGTAACAGAGGCCAGATTCAGGAGCAATGGGTAGAAGCTTCAAATAAGCCTATTTAGTCTTGACGTCAGGGGACAAAATTCCTAACAATTAAAGCTGTTCAAAAATGGAATAGGATGCCTCAAGAGGTGATTGGTTCCCCTTCTTAGAGGCTACCAAGCAAAAGCTGGTGAGTATATTATAGTGTTGTTGAGTATATTATAGTGACTATGCCTTTTGTGGATGGATTGAACTGTATGGCACTGGGTTGCCTTCCAACTCTCAAATTCTCTGTTTCTGTTTCTTGGAATTTAACTTTTCAAAGGGCATTCTGCATCCACCTATAGAAGAACCCTTCTCTGGGATATGAAAAACATCAATATATTGTACAGGATATGAAAGTAATATTTATTTCAGCAAGTCTTACCACAATAAAACTTGTTAAATGATCTTTAAATATCAGGAGAGTGTTTGTCCAGTCATTTCATATTACTATTTTGAATGATATATGATATATTTGTGGTAAAGAACTTAATCTATCTGAAGAAGGAAGGCAAAACCTTTTAAAAAGTAGGCATGACTATCACTTATATTTAGATTTATCATTGACTAGGAAGACAAGTTCCTAAAGTTGAAAATAATCCAAGTGATATGCTTACATGCTTTTGAAAGATAAACTGAAAAAACACACTATAAATATAGAATTTCCATCTGGGAATAGGAACAAGAAAAGAAATTTCTATTAGACAGCATGCAGATGACAGAAGAGGATATATGTCAAAATACATTCATTAGATATTGCAGGGTAAGAAGAAAGGAGTTACCACATCATACAAATGGCATATTTCCATGGTTCAAATACCGTAAATCAAGAATGTTGACATGGGAAGAGAATATGGGGATCATCCAGTTCACTTGTTCATTTTACAAATGAGGAAACCGATGCATAGAGAAGTAAAGTGACTTCTGCAAGATCACCTAGATGATAAAGAGTAGCATCTAGATTCAAACTAAGATTTTCTTCTTTTTAACTTTTTTTTAATTGCATACATTTATTTTTATACATTTACTCCAACTTACCTCCACCTGAAATAAAGAAGAGAAAAATCAAACCTTTGAAAAAAATACACATAGGCAAGCAAAATCAATTCCAATATTAGGCGGATCCCAAAAAATATGTCTCATCATTCATCTTGAGTCCATCACCTCTCTTATTAAGAGGCAACTAGTATGCTTCTTCATAAGTCTGTTGGAACTGTGATTGGTGATTATATGATCAGAATTCTAAAGTCCTTTGAAATTCTTTTCCTTTATAATGCCATCATAGTTGTATAAATTGCCCTTCTGAGTTTGCTCACTTCTCTCTTAATTGGTTCACACAAATCTTTCCAGGTTATTCCGAGACTGTCCCTGTCATCATTTAATTATGTTCATATACTTTAATTTATTCAGCCAATTCCCAATTGATTGGCATGACCTTAGTTTCCATTTATTTTCACTACTACTAAAAAGGGCTACTAGAAATACCATTATACATTTGGGTCTTTTTTATTCTTTCTTTGATCTTTTTTAGGGTATGGGTCTAGTGATAGTATCACTGAGGCAAAGAATATGTGTGACTTAGTTGGAGAATAATTCAAAATTGCTTCCCAGTTAGATCAATGCATGGCTTCATAATAATGCATCAGTGTTTCTGTTTTACTGTGGTCCCTTCAATAGCTGTCATTTTCATTTTTTGTCATTTTTGATAATCTAATGGGTATGAGTGAAGTGGAACCTCAGATTCATTTTAATTTGAAATTTTTATGATTTGGAGTATTAACTAGTTGTTCATATTTTTATCTGTGGGGAAATGGCTTTTATTTTTATACATTTAAATCATTTCCTTATTACTTTGGGAATGAGACCTTTGTAAAGAACCTTGATTTGAATATTTTCACTGGCTATTTCCTTTCAAATTATAGCTGCATTGGTTTTGTTTATGCAAAAGTTTTTTTTAATTTTGTGTAGTAAAAATTGTCCATTTTATCTTTTGTAATCATTTCTGTTACTTGTTTGGTCATGAACTCTTCCTCTACTGATAGATCCAAAAATTAATTTCTTCCCATATTCTTGAAAATTTATAGTCTTAAAGAACTGCTTTGCACACTGTGAGGCCAAGTTACATCCCCAGTGTGATACAACCAATGTGTATCAGAACTGAGATTTCAACCCAGGTCTTCCTTACTTGAAGTCTAGCTTGCTATGCACTACCTCAAATTGTAGATGCAAATATTTTTCCCACTCAGCAGTTTATCTTCTTACTCTAGCTGCAGTGACTTTGTTCATACAAGAACTTTTAGGTGATATATAATAAAAAATAACTTTTATCTGTTAGGATTACCTTATCTCTTGTTTGGTTAATAATTTGCAGTGCAATGTATTTCCTTCAATTCTCTTGTTTTTTTTTAATAATCAGGGAATCTTTGTTAATGATGGAAGGCAGAAGTTCTAGAAAAAATATTATTCTTGCAAGGAGTGCTGTAATTTACCATACTCATATTTGAATGCTCAGAACTGAATGGATGGCTGCATTGTAAATGAATCTATTCTGTTGTATGGCAAATATTTCTGACTGTCAAGATTCATCTAGAAGATTTATAACTATTTTAAGTCTTAGTCATAGTGAAAATGGGAGACTTCTGCAAACTCCAAGCATTTAAATTTGACCTAGAGATAATAAGCACCCCAGAAATCCTACATTGTTCTGCTGGTAGTAAAAATAATTGAAAAGTGCCCAATGTTAGTCCTGACCAGTGACTACTCAAGAGACCAAGGCCCAAGTAGAGAAACTGCTAAAAATTCAGCTGGAGCATAAACTGCTCCCGAATATTTCCATCAGTATTGAGGACAAATTGGCTGGCCCCCATAGTCCAAACTTTATGTGGAAGTTGAAGAAGGTTACATTTAGCTATAGCACCTAGATTAATCCTGTACCAGAACTCCTTTCCCAGTACCAGGGCTATTAAGATCTAGTCACTTTGACTGAAGCAGTGAAGTTAACTTTAATATGTACCATATTACTGTACATTGAATATATGTCTAGGATCCCCAGTCCCAAATGGCCAAATCTACTCATTAACTAGGTCAGAGGCAGGAATTCCCTGAAGAATTTCTTGGAAAAGCATTTAAAGAAGAGGCATGTCTGGCCACTTTCCAACTCCCCTGCCAATGTCTCAAAACAATTTGAGAAAAAGTAGAGTGGGTCTTTACCATTGCTGCAATTATGGAGCCTTGAATACCATCAAAATCCAAGACCAGTACTCCCTGTCTTACTACCCAACCTGATAAGGTCGGTTGGTAGAAGCAGAATTGGACCATGAAGTGACATAGACCCTGATCAGACTATGGAAGGGCAACAAACAGAAGGCAGTCTTTCAAATCTAGCATGGCCTGTGGGAACACTGGGATAGTTAAGATTTGAGTATCCTTGCAGTTTTTCAAAAGTTCATAAATTAAGTATTTCAAGATACATTGGGTCAAGAGGTGGTAGTTTATTTTAATGATATTCTCATCTAATTCAGGGACCCAGGGACAGCAAGGTAGAAAGAATCTTCAGTAAGTGTATCCTCCCCTCTTCTTTTTCCCTCCCTCCTAGCTTCTAGCTGCCTAGGTCCCCTCTGGGGCTACCAATAGGGATGAAGTTCTCTACTTCCATCCTCTCCTTAGCTAGCATAGAACTCTCATGATTTATTATCTCCCTCAATTAGAGAGTAAGCTCTTTGGGAGGAGAGAGTCTCACTTCCATTTGTAACCCCAGAGCTTAGCATTGTGTTTGGCACATAGCAATTAGTTATTACATACTTTTTAATTCATTCATTCATTCATTCATCTGGTCTTGAACTTTGAATTGGTTGGAGCAATCTTTCAAGACCCATTTGCTAAATTGTAGACATGCCAATTTGAGAAAGAGGTGATAGAATTCCTGAAGCACATAGTAAGCCAGTAAAAAATCTTTAGAAATGAAAACAGCGTGGAACCTATCCTATAATGCAAGACCCAAAAGGCAAGCTGTTTCCTAGCCTCATTTGTGCACAATCAACATTTCCTCATAAGTTTTTCTGTCCTAACAGAGTAACCCACTGATCAGTCGGTCCCTCCAAAGCTTTCCAACTAGAAGCCAGAAGTACAAAGTATATTTTAATTACTTGGGTAGGAAGCAACAAAGTGAGACCATCCTCCCAAGTATAGTAATGAGAATTTTTGATATGAAGGTTACAAATAATGCCTAGACATGATGTTGCTATAAAATCTAAACTAAGGTAAACAAAATTGTTTTGATCCATTGAGACCGTGATGAAGTACTCATGTACCTCCAAATATTAAGACATGAGGGGAAGGAATAAGCATTTATATAGTACCTACTATGTGCCAGGCACCTTTACAGATATTCTTATTTGATCCTTACAACAACCCTACAAGGTAGATGCTGTTATTATCTCTGTTTTACAGTTGAAGAAACTGAGGAAAGTCAGCACTAATGGAAACTTGACAGAGGTTAAGTGACTTGCTGAGGGCATTTAAATAATAATTTTCTGAGGTTAATTTGAATTCAATCTTCCAGACTCCAGGTCCAGGGCTCTATCCATTGGACCACCTAGGTGCTCCACTAGTACTGCCAAGCCTGAAGACCAACCTTGATTTTGAGAAGTTGTAAGAGTAATCCCTTTCCTCCAGAGTCAACTGGTTAAAGGAATACACAATTGTGATACATATTTGCTTCTTTGTAGGACCTATAGGTGTCTAGCAGCAATGATTGACTTGATCTTACCTATATTCTCCTATTACTGACAATAGTTTGATTTGTGGGGTTATGCACATCCCCATCTAGCTGCACAAAACAAAGACAGACAGGAAGGGGTCCACATTTTTCTCATGAGGAAAGCCTGCACCTGAGATGGGGAACTCCCTTGTGACTGTACCAGTAACTGCTAAGACAAACAATCAGGAGCAGTAGGAGGCAATGTGGGGCAAAGCAGAGAACATTGGTTCTAGAGTCAAAGAACTGATATTTCAAATCCAACCTATGATGCTCATTGCCTGTGTGACCTTAGACAAATCATTTATTCTTCTGAGCCTTAATTTCCTCATCACTAAAGTGAGCAGATTGGACTAGAATGGGCGCCCTTAACTTTTTTTGTGGATAGAATGCTGGGCCTGGAGAGAGGTAGTCCTGAAATCTGGCCTCAGACACTTGCTAATTGTATGACCCTGGGCAAGTCACTTAACCTCTCTGCCTCAGTTTCCTCACTGTAAAATGGGCATAATAATAGCACCTTCCTTTGTTGGTTCCCACCCAGGTAATTAAAATGCACTTTGTCCTTCTGGCTTCTAGTTGGAAAGCTTTGGGGTGACCTAAAATGAGATATGTTTGCAAAGTGTTTAACACAGTACCTGGCACATTACAGGTACTGTATAAGTCTTAGCTATTATTATGGTTGCCTTTGGCCATTTAGTGAAGCCTATAGACCCCTTCTTAGAATAATGTTTTAAAATGCACAAAACAAAGTACATAGACATCTATTATACTGAGATCCAATTATCAAAATAATTTTTAAAAAAATAAGTTCACAGACCCCAAATTAAGAACCCCTGAACTAGAGCATTTCTGATGCCTCTTCTTGATCTAGAATCCTCTGACTATGCCTGGCTGAGGCTGCCCTTGTGGACATTTCTTTCTGTAGTGAGTCTATGATGGTAGTCAGCATCAAAATGGGATTGAACCACAACTTCAATATTTGGCCCCAAAGGCATAAAATCCTGCCAATTGGACACACTAGCTAGGTACACCACAGCATCCTAGGTTCCAGGGGTAGCAACATACATAGCAATGGAGACTTGAATTCTTGTACATCTTTTCTCTGCTATCTACATTACATGTGTTAATCCTTATGGGGAGTTTACCAGTTTCTTTCCCATAACCCAGAAAAAGCATCATCACCTAGGCCATCTGGTTGTTCAACCAATCACCAAGGATTCATGAAGCATTTACCATGTGCCAAGTATCGTGTTGGGCTTGAAGATACAAAGACAAAAGAGACAAATTCTCTGCCCTCAAGGAGCTTCTATTCTATTGCTGGAAGATCTGTTTAAGTGTCTCCAACTTTTACCTCTCTTCTCTCCCTCATCCTTAGTGTATGGGGAGTCTCTTCATTCTGTTGTTGCTACTTGTGTCTCTTATCTGAGTGTATCCAGTACTGATATAGGGTGTTGAGTGCAAGTCCTTGGAATGAGCAAACAGATAGGATGTCTCGTGTCAACCACATTGTCTTGGGGATTACTCTGAGCCCAGCATTCATACCAACTGGCTGGCAGAGGCTTACAAATTTCCCCAGTGAATGTGGCCTGTGGCCAGATCCTAGAATAAAACCTTTGTAGGATGTCTCTTTCCCCATAACCCTGTTGTTCTCTGAGTCCAAGAAACTAAGAAGCATAGAGTGGTCATGGTAGGGTGGCAGTGAGATGAACTGCCAGATTCTCCATTCACATACCTCCTGAAGAGGAGGGTGGGGGAAAAAGTCTGGGCTCCAAAAAAGATAAATCCTTCCCAAATGTTTGGTTTGCTCCAAGTCTTGGGGAAACACAGCTTCCTTGTGTTTTTATAAGATTGGTGGGCTTGTAAAAAACTAAGGCTGACCAACACTTTATCTCCATCTCCAATAATTTTACATCTCTGTGCCTCAGTTTCTTCATCCTGTACTATTAAAGGGTTGGAAAAGGTAATCCTTAATGTCTCGCTTCTATAATGACAGGATTTATTGCCAGCAGTGTAGTATAGCTCAGAGGTATCAAACATCTGCATGCACATGGTCTGAACCAAATGAAAATGCAATTAGGAAATAATTAATAAAATAAATAAAAATGCAATAAAGCAGATAGTATTACACTTTAAAACCAAACCAATATGCAGCCCATATGGATATTTATGCACAGATTAGCATCCCCAGATTCGATAAGAGCTTGACACCGATGGTGTAACAGATAAAGGTCAGAGTTTGGAGGCATAAAGACCTGGCTTTGGTTCCCATGTTTAGTCTTTACCATCTGGAGGACCCTGGACTTTTTGGGGGCTTAGTCAACTCCCCAAGATTTATAGGCAGATCAATCAATGGTCATTTATTAGATGCCAAGAGCTGTACTAAGCAGTGAGGGCACAAATGGGAAGAACGCAACAACTTCACCATCAAGAAGCTTACATTCTGGCAAAGTCAGAAACGAGTGGCAATCTGCTTGTAGAAGGAGTTCCTACTTTGATGGAACTGTTGACCCTCTGCATGTGTGTGTCAGAATTGAATGAGCTTGCCTGGTAATTATAAAATAAAATTCTGTTTACAAAAAATTTTATATTTATTGGAATATTTACATCGATAATTGTTAAGTTCACAATAAAAAGAAACGTGTTTAAAAAACAAATTGGAGAGGATGCTGTCATCCAAAGCAACACACACATTTAATTTCCAAAGATATTGTGGAAGACTTTTATTAAAAATGACAATTCTATAATAAAAAATTGTAACACATATGAGAAATTTTACAAAGTATTCATTCTATCTTGATTCAAGGTCATATCTTTACATTTGCTAGTTTCTAAATGCATTCATTATTTGGCTCTTTCTATTTTTTTACTCACACAACCATGATCAGAGAATATATCATAAAAAGGTCAGTATATTCTGAAGTGAGTCAGTTTGCAAAGTAGGGGAAAAGACTGTTTCCATGGCTTCTAATAGATGGATACAGGAAAAAAAAAACAAGAAAAATGAAATCTAGTTTGCAGTAGCAAACTAAATTAACCACCCTATAAATACAACATAATTTTAGCACTTTCAAATGAAACTGTTTACATAGTTATCTTCCATGAGTAATCATGGGGTGGGTTTTTGTTTGTTTGTTTATTTGTTTGTTTCTGGTATTTTCTATTGATCATAATTTTGTAGATCATTGAAATAAGACCAACTAATTTTTTTCCTTCAGTATATTTCTGTATACAGACAATAAGCTGAAATACCTAAATACTCAATTTAAAATTTTAAGCATCTTACAAAGACATTGCAAATATTCTAGTTTATAAAACTGAAAAATTTCAAAGCAAATACTTTGAAATAAATACCTTAGAAGAAAAATAGGTGGTTTGAAAAAACACAGCTATGCTGAGCTTTCCCTTTGAGATTTAAATTCAAACATCAGATAATTTCCCATTTCTCTTTGTGTCTGCATTAAGCTAATGGGTACATATGGCCTGTTGTACACATGAGTATTATCAGCTGTCTTTTGGTTGCCCAAGGGAGCAAGGAATACTGGGGCTGGAAAGGCCCCTCTATCAACACCATTGTGTAGATGAGAAAACTGATGGCCAAAGTAGCTAAAGTCATACTGTTGTCTGGTGGGAGGTCAGGGTCTAGGACCCAAGAGTCTTATTCCAGTGCTCTTCTCACTAGGCCACACTGTTATTTGTTGTAGGAACGTGGAGAGTAGTTGAGATTTCATGATGCAACTTGAATATTCTAGCTGAAGGTAGGAAATAATGTTTGCTCTTAGCCAGCATGAAATCCTGACATTAGGACACTTAGAACAGCAGAAGTGTTATTAGAAAATGTTGCTTCTGTGAAACCAGGGTTACCCACCCCATTTATTTGCTTACTGATCATTTTATTCTGTGTCATGCAGATCTATACAATCAAAGCCTTTTCATCCAAAAAGGATATATTTGAAAATATTTCTGCCTTTTTTAAGATTCATTGCTGAAAGAAGCTCACCTGTGATATTTAAAGGCCCACTAAAATTGATGGATAATTACACATTTTATTTAACAATAATTTTTACTATTAGATCTTATGACTCATTTAAAATCATAGAACAATAAAGAAACAATACTGAGGCCCTGGTTCACTTAAACCAGTAAACTTGACTTCAGTTCTTGGGGGTGGAGGTGGGGGTGGGAGAAATTAAGATTATTATTAAAGGGATAGTTAGAAAGTACCCAAAAAAGTAAGTAGAGTTCTCCAAAGTCATTATGGCTAAATCAAGAATAGATCATGCAGTCACTTCCAGGAATAGAGCCACAATAGCAAAGCAGAGAAAGCACTCAAGTAAAGCTCTCGCAGCATTCCTCTCCAAACAACTTTAAAATAATTCCTCAAATTGAATTCTGGAGTGGCAGAGCCAACAGATCATCAGTGGAACAAATTCTTCCAGCCCAAGACAACTTAGGATATCAGAAAGGGAGATCTGTGATACAGTGGTGAAGGCTGGCCCAGAGACCACATTGATAAACACCATTGGTGGAACTAGGCAGTGTGACAGAAGCAGCTGCCATTTTGGGAGCTCTCAAGACAGAGTAGATAAGGAGACCCAGCAAATGGTCAGAAAGAGATTCCAAGAGATCCCTGTGTTAGTACTGAATGAAGTATGGGATGCTGCTTGGTAAATCCATTGCTTAGACCCACTTCTGGGTTGGTTAGACCCACTTCATGGGCAGAAGGTAGCACTTTTGGTCATAAAGGATTGGGAGCCCTGAGGGGCAGCATCACTTTTGGCTACAAGGGATCAGGGACCCTGAGGAACATTATCACTTCTGGTCCCAAGAGAGAAGGGCTGCTCAGAAGCAGTATCAATTCTGGTTCCAAGGAAGCATAGCCCTGAGGAACAGTGTCAATTGCAATCCCAAGGGATCAGGGGCACTTCCTTGGTAAGGACCAGAGTACAGACTAGTAGAGAAGAGACCGTAACTCTCCCCAGATCACACTATCTTGGAAGCACCAAAAATATCCAAACCCCCAGAACTAGCTCTGAAAACAACAGTGTGAAAAAGCCTGAAGTTTGGAACAGTGCACCTCCTTTTGAGCCCTCTCAAGCTGGGAACAGAGTCCAACTTTAAGATGAAGTTAAAAATCAAAAAAATAGCAAGGAAAAGGAGCAAAGAACAAGAACAAAAAAAGAACGTGACCGTAAAAAGATACTACATGACAGAGAAGCTGAAGATACAAACTCAGTAGAAAATCATCACAGAAAAATTGAATTGGACACAGGAGCAACAAGAAGGCCTGAAAGAGCTAAAACATGTCTTTTCAAAATCAAATAAGATTCAAAGAAGAAAAATTAGGTAAAGAAATGATAATAAAGAAAGAAAATTATGAAATAACAGCAGCTTGATAAAAGAAGCAATACAAATACTGAAAAAATACCTAAAAAAAGAATTGGCCAAATTCAAAAGAAGCTACAAAACTTCACTGATGAAAATAACTCCTTAAAAAACAAAATTGGCCAAATGGAAAAAAGAAGTACAAAATGTCATCATAGATGATGATTTTTAAAAATTAGAGTTGAGCTAGTGGAAGCTAATGACTCTATAAAACATCAAGAAACATCCAACAAAGTCAAAAAAATGAAAAAAAAATAGAAGAAATGGAAAAACAACTGATGTGGAAAATACATTGAAAAGGGTTAATTTCAGAATTATTGGATTCCCTGAAAGTCATAATCAAAGAAATAGCCTAAACACTTCAAAAAATTATAAAGAAAAACTACCCTCATATCCTAGAACCAGAGGATAAAATAGAAATTGAAATAATCCACTGATCACCACCTGGAATAGATTCTAAAATGAAAACTCCTAGAAATATTCTAGTCTTCCCAATAAGAGCACGGGTAAAGGAAAAAGTCCATTATCACCACTATTACTCAACATTGTATTAGAAATTCTAGCTGTAGCAATAAGACAAGAAAAAGCAACAGGAAGAAAGAAAATAGGTAATGAGAAAATAAACTATTATTCTTTTCAGATGATATGATGGTATACTTAAAGAATCCCTGCAAATCAACCAAAAAACTAATTAAACAATTAACAACTTCAGCAAAGTTGTAGGAAATAAAATAAACCCGCATAAATCACCCATGTTTCTATATACTGTCAACAAAACTCAGTGGCAAGAGATAGAGAAATTTCATTTAAAATAACGACAAACAATATAAAATACTTGGGCAAAACCCTAATATAGCCATATTAGGAGGAAATTAGAAGGAAAATGGAAAACTGAGGGGTGGGGAAAGTTTTACAACAAGTTTCTCTGATAAGGGCCTCATTTTTCAAGTATATAGGGAACTGAGTCAAATTCATAAAAATAAGAGCCATTCCCCAATTGATACAGTCAAAGGATATGAACAGGCAGTTTTCAGAAGAAATTAAAGCTATCAGTAGTCACATGCAAAACTGTTTTAAATTATTATTGACTAGAGAAATGCAAATTAAAACAACTCTGAGAAACTACCTCATACCTATCAAATTGGCTAATATTACAGAAAATGAAAATTATAAATGCTGGAAAGGATGTGGAAAAATTAGGACACTAATACACTGTTGGTACAGTTGTGAACCAATTATTTTGGAGAATAATTTGAAACTATACCCAAAAGGCCATAAAACTGTGCATACCCTTTGGCCCAGCAATATCACTACTAGATCTGTATCCCAAAGATCAAAGAAGAGGGAAAAGGACCTATTTTCACAAAGACATTTATAGCTGCTCTTTTTGTGGTGACAAAGAGTTAGAAATCGAGGAGATACCCATCAATTGGGAAATGGCTGAACAAATTTTGGCATATGATGGTGATACAATACTACTGTGTTATAAGAAATGAGGATCAGGATGCTTTCAGAAGAAGCTGGGAAGACTTATAAGAACTCATGCAAAGTGAAGTGAGCAGAACCAGGAGAACATTGTACCTAGCAATAGCAATATGGCAACCAAGATCCACTGTGGAAGACTTAACCACTCTGATTGAGACAATGATCCAAGACTATTCAAAAGGACCCAAAATGAAAAATGCTATCCATTTCCCAAAAGAGAAATGATGAACTCTGAATGTAGAAAGGAAAGTACTTTTTTACTTTTTATTTTTCTTGTTTTATTATTTGTCTGTGTATTCTTTTACAATATGGCTAATTTGGAAATATGTTTTGCATGCCTTCACTTGTATAATCAATATTGAATTGCTTGCTTTCTCAACAAAGGAAGAAGGTGAGGGAGGGAGAGAATTTTGAACTCAAAATTTTTTAAAATGAATAAAAATAATATGTAATTGGGAAATATTTAAAGAAATATATAGACATATTTAAATTAAAAATAGAAGAGATCATGCCAGGATAACTTTTATCACTCTTTTGGACAGATTTGATATACTGGTGGATTGAAGGAATACAATAAGATGTGTACCTAGATTTTAGCAAAACATTTGATAAAGTCTCTCATGCCAGTGTTGTGAAAAATACAGAGACATGTGGGCTAGAATGGGTACAATTAGATGGATTCAGAATGGGCTGAATGGCTAGACACCAAGAGAAGTCATTAATGGCTTGTCATTGGCTTGGAAGGCAGCCTCCAGTGGAGTGCTTCAGGGATCTATAATTGACTTTCTACTTTTTTCCCAATAACTTAGGTAAAGCCACCATAGGTGTAGAGCTGAATGGGCCCTCAAAGGCATTGGCATTCTTATCTGATTTGAGGATGTCACAAAACAAGGAAGAATAGTTAAGAGATTGGATTATAGTCAGGATTTTAAAAAACTTGAAAGGGTGACATTAGACATATTGCGTAAGATGAGATTTAACAGAGGCAGTTTAGGAGAATGTTAGAACACTGGACTTAGCGTCAAGATCTGGGGTGGGATCCTGCTTCAAGCACTTACTGGTAGTATGACTCTTAGTAAGTCAATAAATCTCTATCAGCCTCAATTTCTTCATCTGAAAAATTGAAATAATAATAGTAGGTTGTTAGAAGGATCAAATGCTTTACAAAATTTGAAGTACTATATACATGTTAACTATTACTATTGACAGGAAAAATGCATAGACAAATGGGTTCAAAGTATTCACTTCATAAACCAAGATGGGGGAAGCATGGATAGACAGCAATTCATCCAAACACAATCATTGGGTTTCAGTGGATAAGCCCTATTTAGGCATAAGGTATGTTACAACCACCAAGAAAGCTAATATATTTATGCACCATAGGTGACATGGAGAGAAGTTTCCTGAACTTCCTGGGATGTAGAAGTGAGAATCCTACTTTACTCTGGCCTCCAAGTCACAGGTGGAGCATTCTGGTCAGTTCTAGGCACCACATTTTAAGAATGTCATTGTTATGCCGAAGGGGGCCTCCAGAAGAAGGCGATAAGGACAGTGAAGAGTAAATGCCATGTGACAATCATTTGAAGGAACTGGGAATGTTTAGCCTAGAGAATAAGAGATTCAGGAAGGTTCATGAAAATTAGGGACTAGACTTATTTTGGTTGGCCCTGGAGAGTATAAATTATCAACTTGCCAGCAAAGAGGAAAATTTAGGTTTAATATGAGGAAAAACTTGACAATCAAAGCTGTCTCAAATAGGATGGATGGCCTTTGAATGTAGTGAGAGCTGCAAGCAAAGCCTGGATAACTTCACAGATAAATCATAGAAGGGATCTGTCTCCAGGTACAGGTTGGATGGATTAGGTGACCTCTGACATCCATTCCATCTCTGAAATCTTAGCCCTCCGCTACATACCCAGAATAGAGATAAGCCTTTAGAGTAGAGAAGCCTAGGACAATTGCCCTTCTTTTTGAGAAGCTAAAGAATGCAAGACAGCTTAAACAGAAAAGTTAGAAAACTATTCAAAAGAAGTCATAAAATAATAGATGTAGAACTGGAAGGAATTTCAGAGGTTATTGAGTCCAACCCCATTATTTTACATATGCGGAAACCGAGACCAAGCAAGATTAAATTGTATCATATAAGTAGCAGGCACCAAAGATAGGATTTGAACCCAGTTCCTCTCATTCCAGAGACTCTTCTACACTATCTTCCTATGTGGAAATTAACATCATCCGGTATTAGGTGGAGTTTAACAATGCCATGAGAATTTCAAGAGAGAAGACATAAATATGTACTAAAAAGTTAGGGCAGGCTTCACTAAGGAAATGAAATGACTTAGTCATTGAAGGATAAGAAGGATAATAATAAGAGAAAAATAGAAAAGGATAAAACATCAATAAGGGGAAAACAGCCAGTGTAAAGATATAGGCAGGAATTATCATGGCTTAAGGTTGGGGTGGGGAAAGAAACACAGAAATCTGATTAATAATAGATTCATATTGAGGATTAATGGGAAATAACATTAGGTAGAATAGTTAGAGATCATTGAAAGTAATGCAGCGCAGAGATATTTAAGCTTAATTAATAAGGCAGATAATAGGGAGCCAATAGGTTCTTGGACAAGGATGGCATGACAGAAGCACTCGCTTATAAAGATGGATCTGCCCTAGGTAAATAGGACAGATTGAAAGGAAAAGAGAAAGTAAGTTAAGACTCAGAAGAATCAAGGGTCTATATTATGGTCTAGTAAAATGGAAGGCCCAGATGTGTCTGTTATTCATCCAATTCCAAGTGCTTGCCTCTCAAGCTACAACAAGGACTGAATGAAGTATCTGGCCCCAATTCAAACCAAACTGAGTTATTCCTTATATCCTTAGAACTCTTTTGTTTTATAGGTGGAACATACATGGAACATGGTCTCTCTACCTTAGAATAGAAAAACAAATAACTAAAAATGCAAAAAGCACAGTATTTGTGGGAGTTAAAGGTACAGCAGGAGATCAATTATATCATTTCTGTAGAAATTTGCTGTTCTGGAAATTCTGTGTGCTCTTGGGTAAGTCACTTAACCTCTGTGCACCTTAGTTTCTTCATACCATTAGGAGGACATCTCAGTTCCTCCATATTTGGTAATATCTTTGTGGGCAGCCACCTTCTGGTTGTCTGAATGGGGACTAAGAGTATGAAGAACTTATGCCTCCCTCTTCTAGCTCAGGCCAGTAGAGGAATGTTTCTGTCCCTCCAAAGGGTCACTTGATTGAAGCAGCCACTTCCCGTTATAAAATAGATAGGCTTTTCTTCCTACAGGATTCTCATTGCCAGTGAATCATTTGGGTGTGGGAGTTAGGAAGATGCCTGGGGTCCTAGAAACAGGTTTTATAACAAAAAGCAGGAACTTTTTAGACTGAAATTTCCTACTTGACTGTCTATATTCAGTAGAAGATAAACTTCCTGAGGGCAGGGACTATTTTTTGTTTTACCTTTCTCTCTCCATCACCTTACAGGTGCCTTGCACATAGTAGACACTTGACAAACACTTTTCATTTGTATTAGACATATTCTAAATTAACCAAATAATTGCCAGCTGTCACTTTCACTGCATAGATTCCACTGAAGCTGTATCTCATTAAGTGACACTTCTGTGTTCCTTTACAAGTACATCCAAATGACAACAAAATTATACCTTTCCTTGAGGAGTGTAGGATTAGAATAGCTGGGGGGGGGGGAAATGGGGCTTTCCCACATCTTTATTTACTTTGCTTTCTCTATACATCTGCATCTCTGTTGGCTTTTCTACTGAAACCAAAAGAATTTCAGCCATGCTCAGAGATTTCTGGGCTCTTCCAGCTTTTAGATGAAGTTAAATGTGATTGACTATGGCCCATTTTCAAAAAAGACCATAGATGAGTTGTTTTCAAATTTTGTCATTCAGTAATGTAATTTATGGCATAATCAAATCTATCTGGATATACATATACATACACACATACACCATACACATACATATCCACCCAAAGATATTGTTCTGGAAAGTTTTCAGTAATTAATTATTTTATGCTATGAGACTGTCAATGTAAAGAATAAGGCTAGGAAGCTGAGGTCCTTCTTGTGCCCTGGGGAAAGAGAAGCCAGAAGCCAGAAGGTCTAGTGTCCCCATCACAACATGTATATCTGCGTCAGCAAGCACATTTCTTCTCTGATAAGAGCCATTCAAGCTTGTCTGACCTAGGGATAGTTCTTTGCTTGATTTCCTTTTTTTAAAAAATTCAATCTAGGCAAGCAAAAGTTATTCAGGTTAGATCTGATGCCTTTGAAAGGAGTATGATAACCCTACATTCCTTATTTGATGGTCATTTAACTTAGTGAAGTAACAGGTCAGTCTGTTTATTAGGGCGAGGCCTCTGAAGTGGGACATCCCTTGCTAGGGGCTCTCCGTTCAGGATATGATTGTTAGCTTTAACTAGGGATGTGCTAGAGTCAGCTAGAGTCTCAAACCAGAGTCAATTGTTAAATTTTTGATAAGAGTACTTACACCTCAAAATTTGCAAATGCATAATAAATAAATAAATTAAATTCACAAATGTATAAATCAGGATTTGATTTATTGGATTGTGCATGGTCTAGGCTTCAGAATGTGAAGTAAATGTTAATAATGCAAATCAAACTTAAAAAGTATGTCATGAGTACTTCTCCACCCAATCCCGAAAGCCAATTGTGAAACATTTACCAACTCTTACCTCTAATCTTCAGATATATTATTCTATTAATTCACACAGGGTAATTAGGCTCTAGAGGACTGACTCACAAGGGACTAATTTCTAAACCCCAATGTCAGCTAATTAATTTATAGTACAAGAGGTACCCCACCTAATAACTAAGACAATTTAGTTGTTTACCTGGGACATTCTCTTCCTGGGATCTACTGAATATGCAAAATTGTAGATTAGAAGCTTGTTTGAATAGTTTAGCTCCATAAAAGAGGGAGGTACATGCTATTAAACATACTTTGAGAGGATTTGAGGATACCAATGTTACTGCTCCATCAGGGAGCAATCCACCATTATCTTTTCATCCTATGCAACTCTTCTATATTCTTCCATAAATCCTCCACAAAGGATAAACACAGTATATTTAGAGCCTTCCTATAATTCTCTAAAAATTCAATGAATGGGCTATTCAAAAGTTTTTCTTCACTGTTGTCACATCACTAATCCATCTTTATTTCCAGGCATATATCTTTCTTACCAAATTCTTTATGATGCTACTCTCATATAATTCTTGGTTAGAATGCACTGGAGCCTATTCATACCCACCATACATCTCTATTACCATTTGGGAAATCTACAATTCTTAACTGTTTGCACACTGGGGCATTCTATAACTCATAGCCATAGAAGATTAGCAGAAAAAAAATCTGCTGTTAAAAATGGGCCTTAATTTCAGGGAGAGTCCTGGAGCCTCTAAAAGTGCTTTAGGACTTCTCAAAGACAAGTTGCCCCACTCTCTTCCTCCTGTCCAATTCAGGGTCCAGCTCATCATCTATTCATAGAACCTGTCCAAGATATAAGTACCAACAGACAAACTCCATGGCTGTTCATCCATCATAGACATTCTTCTACCATTTGGCTTTTCCTGCATGAATCATTAGGCCAAACCATTTTGAATGATTGTAAAAGTCATTTAGGAGACTCTGTAATGTTCTGGAGCTTGATGGAATTATTACAACATCATCTGCTGCAAATAGAGGCACTGGGAGAATATTGGTATCTATAGGGAACCCTTTTCCATTTGGATCCTGTGCTAGACAAGTTAGGGAAGCAGCAAACACCTTTGGTCGATATGTTCCTCTCCGAGTTATGTCTTGTTTGATAATTAATTAGAAGGTAAACAGCCATAATTCCAAAGGATCAATGATGAATCATGTGACCCATCTCCTGACAGGTAATGGTCTTAATTTGCACAATTGGACACCTTTTGGAACACGGCCAATGGAGAATTAATTTTGCTTGACTATGCATATTATACAATATTTTCTTTTCTTTGTTTTAATGAGGGGGAATGTGTAAGAAAAGAAAATAGATTTGTATTCACTGAAATGAATTTAATTTAATAATAGAGGGTCAAAGCTATCTCAGTTGTTTTATCTCTTAAGGAATCTTATATGATTTCGACATGTATCCAGAAGGTTTTCTGTTGAAGGATAGCCTATAAGGTGATGTTCTACTGTGCTGAATTAAATTCTTTTTTATAGTCAATATGAGCAATACTGTTATGAGAAATTACCCTAAAAGTATATTTCTATTAGGTTATGGTAGCCTAACAATTTTTCATTCTCCATTCTAATGATATATTTGTTGAAATACCAGAAATTGTGAGTCTAGAATCAGATCATCTGGACAGTACAGAAAAGAAAACTAATGCATCCTTCCCTTTGTTCCCCTTTCCACATTCCTTACTAGTCTCTGGAAGGTTTTATCACGACAACAGACTCAAAAATTCATGGCATGTTCCAGTTTCCCATATTGCAGTTTATGTTCCACATTAATTACATTTTAGGGTGGCTGTTTCTTAATGACTTATGGAGAAACACTTTAATCTCATTTGCAAATCACAATGTAGGATGGATTTCTATTATATAAAACAGAAATAGAGGAAAGTATTCTGCTGTTAAACTTACTTGATATAATATTATCACCAACTCATCAAAGCAGCTACTCTGGATTATAGGCCAGGGTTTATAACTTTGATTACAGTCAACTCCCCAAGACATTTTTAAAAGTAATAAAAGAAAACAAACAGGGAAGTTGGTTTAGAAGCTATAGCCATTAAAAAAAAGCAAACAATCCATTCAATGGCTGTCTACATTCAGAAAGCAGTTGGTTGAAATTCAGTTATTACAAAAGGAAGAAAAGAGGGTCATGAAAGCATTTTAAAATTCATAGAACAGGGGGCGGAGCCAAGATGGCGGCTGGAAAGCAGCGAGCTCCCCGCCAAGTCCCTCCAAAAACCTATAAAAAATGGCTCTGAACCAATTCTAGAACTGCAGAACCCACAAAACAGCAGAGGAATGCAGGGCTCCAGCCCAGGACAGCCTGGATGGTCTCTGCGAGAGGTCTATCCCACACGGAGCTGGGAACTGGGAGCTGGGAGCGGAGCAGAGCAGAGCCCAGCGTGAGCTGCTCAGACCTACCAGACCAGGAGCCGGGCGGAACAAGCCCTAGCGCCCTGAATCAGTGAGCTGTGGCAGTTACCAGACTTCTCAACCCACAAACACCAAAGACAGAGGAGAAGGTTAGTGGGAAAAGGTGCGGGAGTGGAAGGAGTTCACAGTTCGGCCACCGCCCTGGGGGGCAGCGGAAGTGGGGCAGCTATGGCTGCTGTTGCTTCTAGCCCCAGGCCCACCTGGTGGGAGGAATTAAGTGGCGGATCAGAGCAGGAGTGCACAGCCTGCTGAAGATCTAAGCCCAGTCCAGGTTGGGGGTTCTTGGGGAAGGAGGAGTGCTGGTGTGGCAGAGCTGGTGCATCCCTCCCCAAACATGGAACATAGAACTCTTTAGTCTACAAGCAGTCATACCCCACTGAAAAACTCAAGGGTCAGGTTAGTTGGTTGGGAATATGGCCAGGCAGCAAAAACACACCCAGATTCAGTCTCAGACTTTGGATTCTTTCTTTGGTGACAGAGAAGATCAAAACATACAGCCAGAAGAAGTCAACAAAGTGCAAGAGCCTACACCAAAAGCCTCCAAGAAAAACATGAACTGGTCCCAGACCATGGAAGAGCTCAAAAAGGATTTGGAAAAGCAAGTTAGAGAAGTAGAGGAAAAATTGGGAAGAGAAATGAGAAGGATGTGAGAAAACCATGAAAAACAAGTCAATGACTTGCTAAAGAAGATCCAAAAAAATACTGAAAAATACACTGAAGAAAACAACACGTTAAAAAATAGACTAACTCAAATGACAAAAGAGCTCCAAAAGGCCAATGAGGAGAAGAATGCCTTGAAGGGCAGAATTAGCCAAATGGAAAAGGAGGTCCAAAAGACCACTGAAGAAAATACTACTTTAAAAATTAGATTGGAGCAAGTGGAAGCTAGTGACTTTATGAGAAATCAAGATATTATAAAACAGAACCAAAGGAATGAAAAAATGGAAGACAATGTCAAATATCTCATTGGAAAAACCACTGACCTGTAAAATAGATCCAGGAGAGATAATTTAAAAATTATCGGACTACCTGAAAGCCATGATCATAAAAACAGCCTAGATATCATCTTTCAAGAAATTATCAAGGAGAACTGCCCTGATATTCTAGAGCCACAGGGCAAAATAGAACTTGAAATAATCCACCGATCGCCTCCTCAAATAGATCTCAAAAAGAAATCTCCTAGGAATATTGTTGCCAAATTTCAGAACTCCCAGATCAAGGAGAAAATACTACAAGCAGCCAGAAAGAAACAATTTGAGTATTGTGGAAAAATAATCAGAGTAACTCAAGATCTGGCAGCTTCTATATTAAGAGATCGAAAGGCTTGGAATATGATATTCCGGAGGTCAATGGAGCTAGGATTAAAACCTAGAATCACCTACCCAGCAAAACTGAGTATCATGCTCCAAGGCAAAATATGGATTTTCAATAAAATAGAGGACTTTCAAGCTTTCTCAGTGAAAAGACCAGAGGTGAATAGAAAATTTGACTTTCAAACACAAGAATCAAGAGAAGCATGAAAAGGTAATCAAGAAAAAGAAATTGCAAGGGACTTACTAAAGTTGAACTGTTTTGTTTACATTCCTACGTGGAAAGAGGACGTGTATGATTCATGAGACCTCAGTATTAGGGTAGCTGAAGGGAATATGCATATATATATATGTTTATGTGCATATATATATAAGTGAATGTGTATGTATGTATATATGTGTGTGTATATGTATATAAAGAGAGAGACAGAGAGAGAGAGACAGAGAGTGGACAAAGGGTGAGTCGAAGATGAAGGGAAGATATCTAAAAGAAATAAAATCAAATTAAGGGATGAGAGAGGAATATATTGCGAGAGGGAGATAGGGAGAGATAGAATGGGGTGGATTATCTCGCATAAAGGTGGCAAGAGGAAGCAGTTCTGTGGGAGGAGGAGAGAGGGCAGATGAGGGGGGAATGAGTGAAACGTGCTTTCATCAAATTTGGCCTGAGGGGGGAGTACCATACATACTCAGTTGGGTATCTTACCCCACAGGAAAGAAGAGGGAAGAAGATAAAAAAAGGGGGGGGGATGATGGAGGGGAGGGCAGATGGGGGTGGAGGTAATCAAAAACAAACACTTTGGAAAGGGGACAGGGTCAAGGGAGAAAATTCAATAAAGCGGGATGGGTTGGAAAGGAGCAAAATATAGTTAGTCTTTCACAACATGAGTATTGTGGAAGGGTTGTACATAATGATACACATATGGCCAAGTTGAATTGCTTGACTTCTTAGGGAGGGTGGGTGGGAAGGGAAGAGGGGAGAGAATTTGGAACTCAAAGTTTTAAAAACAGGTGCTCAAAAACAAAAAAAAATTTTTTTTGCATGCAACTAGAAAATAAGATAGACAGGCAATGGGGCATAGAAATTTATCTTTCCCTACAAGAAAGGAAGGGAAACAGGGATGAAAGGGGAGTGGGGTGACAGAAGGGAGGACTGAACGGGGAACAGGGCAACCAGAATATACATCATCTTGGAGTGGGGGGAGGGTAGAAATGGGGAGAAAATTTGTAATTCAAACTCTTGTGAAAATCAATGCTGAAAACTAAATATGTTAAATAAATAAATTTAAAAAAAAAAAGAAAAAAAATTCATAGAACAGAGTAGAAGGCTACTCAGAAGGAACCACAGACAAGCAGGATAGCTGTGAAAACAACATGTGGAATTAATTACTTTGTTTAAAATAACCCTGTGCATTTACAATATTTGTAGTTTCATAGGGAATCCTTTTTGTTTTTTTTTCTCTTATGTATTGCTATTAGATGGCACAGCAGATAGAGTAGTGGGCCTGAAGTCAGAAGATCTGAGATCAAATGTGACCTCACACTATGCCCAAAGGACTATAAAACCATGCCTACCTTTTGACCTAGCAATATCACTACTATGTCTGTATCCCTAAAGAGATACAAAACAAAAAGGAAAAGGATCTATGTATACAAAAATATTTATAGCACCTCTTTTCTGGAAGTAAAGAATTAGAAGTTGAGGGGATGTCTATCAATTGGGGAATGGCTGAACAAGTTGTAGGATGTGATTATGATGGAATACTATTGTGCTATAAGAAAAGATGAGCAGGATGCTTTCAGAAAAACCTGGAAAGGCATGCATGGGTGGATGCAAACTGAAATGTACTGCATACAAAGTAACAGCAATATTGTAAGATGATCAGTCGTGAATGACTTAGCTTTTCTCACCATACAGTGATCCAAGGCAACTCTGAAGGACTTATGATGAAAAATGTTATCCATTCCCAGTGAAATTGATGTCCTGAATGAAGATTGAAGCATACTTTTTAAACTTTATTTTATTTACTTTATTTTTCTTGAGTTTTTTCCTTGTCTATGTTTTCTTTCACAACGTGACTATCATGAATATGCTTTGCATGACTACACACATACAACCTATATGGAATTGCTTGCCTTTTCAGTGGCATGGGGCTGGGTGAGGAGGAAGGAAGAGAGAAAATTTGGAACTCACAGTTTTAAAAACAAATGTAAAAAGCTGTTTTTACATGTAACTGAGAAAATATAAAAGAAAACAAAGAAAGAAAAACATCTTACATCCGACACTTATTGTTTGTGCTTGTTTTCAAAGAAGACCAATGCCATCACAGGTAAAGTTTCAACTTGCACATGAAATGGATTTAAGTGGGGCAGAGTTGCACAAAGTTGTCAGCCCCACTCTTTCTTCCTGAGTCATTGAAGTCCAGTGGTGAGACAAAAGTCAGGACAATTGGTAATGGCTGGGATTGCAGTGGATGACCTTGGTGTCTTCAATGTCTGACCAAGCCCACACTCCACAGCACCTACATGAGCCACCTTCATGGCCATTGAAACAAATTGTTCTCAGCTGCTCATTCCTCCAGGGAAAGTCTTCATATGCATGGGACAGACATTCCTCTAACTCACCAACAGGTTAGAGGTTTGTCGGTTACACTCAATCTGGTTTAGTCTGTCTGCCTCAGATACTTACTTGCTGGGTGATCTTATAAGTCTCTTAATCTCTGTCTGCCTCAGTTTCCTCAACTGTAAAATAGGGATAATAATAGTACCTACTTCCCAAGGTCGTTGAGGAACAAATGAGATAACATTTGTCAAAACATTAGCAGTGTCTGGCACTGACAATGCTTGCTGATAATTGTAATTTAATAAGGATACAAATACTCCCTGTTGATAGTTGGTAAATGCTTGTTTTCTTCTTTGTTCTGGTAGTCAAATTCACAATTTAAAAATACTTTTTATTTTTTCTATTAATTAATTTATTTTTAGTTTTCAACATTCAGTTCCACAAGATTTTGAGTTCCAAATTTTCTCCCCATCTCTCCCCTCCTCCCACCCCAAGATAGCTTGCATTCTGATTACCACTTGCTCCAATCTGCCCTCCCTTATATTACCTCCCCACCCCCTTCTCTTATCCCCTTCCCTTCTATTTTCCTGTAGGGCAAGATAGATTTCTATACCCCATTACCTGTATATCTTATTTCCCAGTTGCCTGTAAAAACATTTTTAACAATAGTTTTTAAAACTTTGAGTTCCACATTCTCTCCCTCCCTCCCTCTCCACCCACCCTCAATGAGAAAGCAAGTAATTTGATATAAGTTATACATGTAGTCATGCAAAACATTTCCATAACAGTCATGTTGTGAAAGATTAACTATATTTCCCTCTGTCCTATCCCACCCCCATTTATTTTATTCTCTCCTTTGATCCTGTTCCTATTCAAAAGCATTTGCTTCTGATTATCCCCTCCCCCAATCTGCCCTTCCTTCTATCATCTCCCCCCATCATCACCTTCCCCCCTACTTTCCTGTAGGTAAGATAGATTTTCATAGCCAATTGAGTGTTATTCTCTCCTTAAGGCAAATCCAATGAGAATAAGGTTCACTCATTTCCTCTCACTCTCTCCCTTCCCCTCCAATGTAAGTCTTTTCTTGCCTCTTTTATGTGAAATAATTTACTCTATTCTACCTGTCTCTTTCTCCTTCCCCCAATACATTCCTTTCTCACCCCTTAATTTTATTTTTTATATATCATCCCTTCATATTCAACTCACCCTCTGCCTACACACACACACACACACACACACACACATACACACACACACACATTCCCTCCAACTACCCTAATACTGAGAAAGGTCTCAAGAATTACAAATATCATCTTTCCATGTAGGAATGTAAAGAGTTCAACTTTAATAAATCTCATGATTTCTCTTTCCTGTTTACCTTTTTATGCTTCTCTTGATTCTTGTATTTGAAATTTAAATTTTCTGTTCAGCTCTGGTCTTTTCATCAAGAATGCTTGAAAGTCATCTATTTCATTGATTATCCATTTTTCCTATGAAGTATCATACTCAGTTTTGCTGACTAAATGATTCTTTGTTTTAATCCTAGCTCCTGTGACCTCCAGAATATCATATTCTAAGCCATCCAACCCCTTAAAATGGAAGCCGCTAAATCTTGTATTATCCTAATTGTGTTTCCACAATACTTGCATTGTTTCTTTCTGGCTGCTTGCAATATTTTCTCCTTGACCTGGGAACTCTGGAATTTGGCTACAATATTCCTAGGTGTTTTCTCTTTGGGATCTCTTTCAGGAGGGGATCAGTGGATTCTTTCAGTTTCTATTTTATCCTCTGGTTCTGGAATATCAGAGCAGTTTTCCTTGATAATTTCTTGAGAGGAGATGTCTAGGCTCATTTTTTGATCATGGCTATCAGGTAGTCCAATAATTTTTAAATTATCTCTCCTGGATGTATTCTAGAGGTCAGTGGTTTTTCCAATGAGATAGTTCACATTGTCTTCAATTTTTTCATTGTTTTGGTTTTATTTTATAATTTCTTGATTTCTCATAAAGTCATTAGCTTCCATTTGCTCCATCCTAATTTTTAAGCATGTAGTTTCTTCAGTGAGCTTTTGGACCTCCTTTTCCATTTGGTCAATTCTGCTTTGTAAGGTATTCTTCTCCTCATTAGCTTTTTGGATCTCTTTTGCTATTTTGATTACTCTATTTTTAAGGTGTTTTTTCAGCATTTTGGGGGGTCTCCTTTAGCAAGACTTGTTTCTCACGATTTGCTTGCATCACTCTTATTTCTCTTCCCAACTGTTCCTCTCCTTCTCTTACTTGATTTTCAAAATCCTTTTTGAGCTCTTCCATGTCCTGTGACCAATTCATATTTTTCTTGGAGGCTTTGAATGTAGGAGCTTTGACTTTGTTGTCTTCTTCTGGTTGAATGTTTTGATCTTCCTTATCACCAAAGTAAGATTCTATAGTCTGATTTATTTCCTGCTGTTTGCTTATTTTCCCAGTCAATTACTTGACTTTTTAGCTTTGTTAAGGTAGGACTCTGCTTCCAGTGTGAAGAGCGTACTTCAGGGGTTTTGTGAGCTAATTTCAGAGATACTTTTAGGGACCTGTAAATTTTCAGCTCATCCAAGGTGGTATGATCCAATGAGAAGTGTTTACTCCTCTCCTGGTCTGTGTTCTTATCTGTGAGTGACCACAAGCACTCTTTTCTGCTTTGGAACTGTGAGGAGGATTCCCACTCCGCCACCACCACAAGCTCTGCCAATCCAGCCCTCCTCCTTGCCCCAGGACCACCACTTAGAACTGTGACCCACATCCAAGCATGGGCAAACCAAGAGAATCCTGCCTCAGTGCCAGCAAAGAGATCCCAGTAATCACCCTCTGATGAGCCATTTGATCCCCCCACTGTCTATGGGACAAGAACTCCCATGCTGCCACTGCTGTTACCACCATCATCAGGCTAGGGCTGGACTGTGCTCCTCTCTCACCCAGGCCAGATACATCTTTCCTACTGACCTTCTAAGTTGTCTTTGGTGTTTGTGGGTTGAGAAGTCTGGAAACTGCCATAGTTGCTAGAGATTCAGCCCCTTGAGGCCTGCTCTGTTCCCATCTGTGCCAGTGTGGCCCAAGCTGGACTGGGCTCTTCTCTTACAGGCTAGTGCAACTGACCTTTCCTGTCAACCTTCCAGGTTGTCTTGGGGTAGAAATTTGTTTCATTCTGTCAGTTTGTGGGTTCTGCTGCTCTAGAATTTGTTTAGAGTCATTTTTTACATGTATTTGGAGGAGTTTGGGGGAGAGCTCAAGCAAGTCTTCACTTTTACTCTGCCATCTTGGCCCTGTCACCCAATACTTTTTAAAAAGAAGAAAAAATGAAAAGTCAAATCTATCTTTAGTTCCCACCCCCTTCAAAAAAACCAACTAGTTTATGCCACTTCCTTCAAAGACCAGTGGCTAAAACTGGTAACTTTTTGTAGAGGGAACTGATAGATACAGGTGTACAGAACTCAACCTGAAGCTTTCAGGATATTCCTCTAATGTCTGTACTTTATGCTTCATGTTCAAATGAGATAGTGGTGTGTGTAAGTGTGTAAGAAACTCACAAACAGATCTTCTTGTCCTTGGAATACTTTGGTACACACACACACACACACACACACACACACACACACACACACACACAGAGTTCCAGTTTTGAAAAAGGCCAACCCTTGACTCAGTGAATTTCTACATACACAAAGAACATTTTTGGAATTCAGTTTTTTAAAAAAAGATGAAGTCTATCAAACTGTTTTCCAAAAGTAATTCAACAAACATTTCCTAAGAGCTTACTGTGTGCCAGGCTTTGTACTAGGCACTAGAAATAGAAACACAAAAATAAAATTGTCCCTGTCTTCAAGGACTGTGCATTAGTCCAAGGGGATACAAAGTTTAAAGGTGGTCTAACTGATCTTTTCACTTTTCAATCAAGTGTTTTTGCACGTTAAACATAATCTTTAAGTTTGATAAATTCATTGGTAACAATAGATCATTTACAGTAACAATAGATAAAGCTGTAACAATAGAGATAGTAAAAGATGCTTGGTCATTCAATAAGATTGGCCATTGTGTGTTGTTCAATAGGATTAGCCAGTTGCCAGGCAAATACTGTTGAATTTGCACATATCTTCCAAGATCTCCAAAGTCCATAATTGCAATTCCAATGACTGACAACAAGTGAATAGAGTATAACACAACTGGTGAGGCTCATCCAAAGAACAAATGGTGGAGAGAGAAATCAGAAGCACATACAGCACACAAGAAAATACCTTTTTTCTATTTAAAGAAAGGATCATTATTAAAATAGTTTCAATCAACTATTAATTGGAAAGGATGATTTTTTTTTATCTATGCCTGAGACTTCATCATGGAACCGCATGAGAAGAACATCCTTTTTCCAATACATATCAACAACAGTTCTACAAATTACTGTCTTAGAGAGTTGCCTAGCACAGAGTTTAAGAGATTTGCCTTGTGTCAGAAGCAGTACTTAAATCCACCTATACATAGATAATGAGGTTGACCCACACAATGCCAGAGCTAGCTCAGTGTTTGGGACACTCTGAAGGAAAGTATAAGAGAGAAGGGGTATTAGGGTGCTTACCAAACTGGAGATCTACTGAGCCATTTGAGGACCTCATTGTTGTATGCCAGCGAAACCTGGAAAGTATACTAGCAACATTACAAGAAACTGAATCACTTGCATTTGAATTGTCTTAGGGAGACTCTAAAGATCACCTGGCAAGATAAGGTGTCAGATACTGAGGTTCTTTGTTGAGCTAAATTGTTAAGCATTCAGTCTCCTGCAGAGAGCACAACTCTGATGGGCCCGATCACATTGTTTGAATGTATGTTTCCCTAAAAGACTATTTTATGGAGAACTCCCATAAGGCAAGCTCCCACATGGTGGTCAGTAGAAGCAATACAAGGAAACTCTCAGGATCTCTCTGAAGAACTTCAGAATTGATTGTTTGACATGGGAGACACTGGCGAAGGACCACCCAGCATGGCATGCCAGCATAAAAGGCAGCACTGGGCTCTATGAGTGAGGCAGTATTTCAAAAGAAATATGAGATGTGCAAATTTAAAGACATCGTCCTCCCAAATGTTCATACAGACTGTTTGTCTCTGATCTGGGATAGAGACTTCTGAGCTGGAATTGGTCTGATCAGTACCTTGATTCTAACATAATGATGTAATTTTAGTCTTCTTTAAGAGAGGACAACAATCGGGGTGGAGCCAACATGGCAGTTGGAAAGCAGGGACTTGCTTAAGCTCCCCCCTGCCTGGGTCCCTCCAAACACCTATAAAAATGACTCTGAACAAATTCTAGAGCTGCAGAGCCCACGAAATAGCAAAGGGAAGCAGGGCTTCAGCCCAGGACAGCCTGGATGATTGCTGGAAAGGGAATATCACATCAGAGCTGGGAGTGGAGCAGAGCAGAGCCCAGTGTGAGCCACATCCAGGACCAACCAGACTGGGAGCAGGGTGGAACAGGTATAGCACCCTGAATCAGTGAGATGTGGTAGTTACCAGACTTCTCAACCCACAAATGCCAAAGACAACAGAGAAGTTTAGTGGGAAAGGCTGCTGGGACAGAGTGAAAGGAGTTCGAGGTTCAGCCACCACTCTGGGGGTGGTAGATGTGGTGCAGCTCTGAGGCTGCTTCCAGAGCTACAGCTGCAGTTGTTTCCAGCCCCAGGCACACCTGGTGGGAGGAATTAAGTGGCAGATTAGAGTGGGGAGTGCAAAGCCTGCTTTGTCCCACCTGGATCTGGGCTGCAATCCTGGTTAGCGGTACTTGGGGATGAAGGAGTGCTGGTGTGGCAGAGCTTGCTGTGTGGAAGTAGCTCCTAAAATAGTGCAGCCACTCAATCTTGGGACAAGGTACTCTCTACTGTACAAGCAGTCATACCCTGACAAAAAAGCTCAAGGGTCAAGTTGTTGTCTGGGAACATGAACAGGCAGTAAAAACAGTCTTGGATTCAGACTTAGACTTTGGAATCTTTTTTTGGTGACAAAGAAGACCAAAACATACAGCCTAAAGAAGTCAACAAAGTCAAAGAGCCTCCATCAAAAGCCTCCAAGAAAAATATGAATTGGTCTCAGGCCATGGAAGAGATCAAAAAGGATTTGGAAAAGCAAGTAAGAGAAGTAGAGGACAAATTAGGAAGAAAAATGAGAGTGATGCGAGAAAACCACGAAAAACAAGTCAATGACATGCTAAAGGAGACCCCAAAAACACTGAAGAAAATAACACCTTAAAAACAGACTAACTCAAATGGCAAAAGAGCTCCAAAAAGCTAATAAGAAGAAGAATGCCTTGAAAGGCAGAATTAGCCAAGTGGAAAAGGAGGTCCAAAAGACCACTGAAGAAAATACTACCTTAAAAATTAGATTGGAGCAAATGGAAGCTAGTGACTTTATGAGAAATCAAGATATTATAAAACAGAACCAAAGGAATGAAAAAATGGAAGACAATGTCAAATATCTCATTGGAAAAACCACTGACCAAGACAGTAAATCCAGGAGAGATAATTTAAAAATTATTGAACTACCTGAAAGCCATGATCATAAAAACAGCCTAGATATCATCTTTCAAGAAATTATCAAGGAGAATTGCCCTGATATTCTAGAGCCAGGGGGTAAAATAGAAATTGAAAGAATCCACTGATCACCTCCTGAAAAAGGTCCCAAAAAGAAAACTCCTAGGAATATTGTTACCAAATTCCAGAACTCCCAGATCAAGGAGAAAATACTACAAGCAGCCAGAAAGAAACAATTTGAGTATTGTGGAAACATAATCAGGATAATACAAGATCTAGCAGCTTCTACATTAAGGGAACGAATGGGCTTGGAATATGATATTCCAGAGGTCAATGGAGCTGGGATTAAAACCAAGAATCACCTACCCAGCAAAACTGAGTATCATGCTCCAAGGCAAAATATGGACTTTCAATAAAATATAGGACTTTCAAACTTTCTCAGCGAAAAGACCAGAGCTGAATAGAAAATTTGACTTTCAAACACAAGAATCAAGAGAAGCATGAAAAGATAAACAAGAAAGAGAAATCATAAGGGACTTACTAAAGTTGAACTTTTTTGTTTACATTCCTACTTGGAAAGATGATGTCTGTAATTCAAGAGACCTCAGTATTAGGGTAGCTGAAGGAAATATACATATACATACAGACAGAGGGCACAGGGTGAGTTGGATATGAAGTGATGATATCTAAAAAAATCAAATTAAGGGATGAGAGAGGAATATATTTTGAGAGGGAGAAAGGGAAAGAGAATGCGGTAAATTATCTCACATAAAAGTGGCAAGAAAAAGCAGTTCTATAGGAAGTGAAGAGGGGGCAGGTGAGGGGGAATGAGTGAATCTTGCTCTCATCAGATTTGACTAGAGGAGGGAATACCATACACACTCAATTGGGTATCTTACCCCACAGGAAAGAAGGAGGAAGAAGATAAAAAAGGAGGGATGATAGAAGGGAGGGCAGATAGGGGGAGGAGATATACAAAAGCAAACACTTTCAAAAAGGGATAGGGTCAAGGGAGAAAATTGAATAAAGGGGGACTGGATAGGAGGGAGCAACATGAGAATTGTGGAAGGGTTTTACACAATGATACAGCTTTGACCTATGTTGAATTGCTTGCCTTCTTAGGGAGGGTGGGTGGGGAGGGAAGAGAGGAGAGAACTTGGAACTCAAAGTTTTGAAAGCAGATGTTCAAAAAAAGTTGGTTTTGCATGCAACTGGGAAATAAGATATACAGGCAATGGGGCATAGGAATCTATCTTGCCCTACAAGAAGGTGAGGGAATAGGGGGAGTAGGGTGACACAAGGGAGGGCTGACTGGGGAATGGGGCAATCAGAATATATGCCATCTTGGAGTGGGGGAGAGGATAGAAATAGGGAGAAAATTTGTAATTCAAAATCTTGTGGAAATCAATGCTGAAAACAAAAAATATTAAATTGAAAAATTTTTTAAAAAGAAAGGACATCAACCAACCAACATAGAAATGATAATTTAAGTCTTGAGTGCTTATCAGATCACCAAGTGAAGTGATATATCTAGAAAAGTGTATTGACCCATTGGTTAGAGGCTGTGACATGGATAAGATTTGGAAGATACATAGGAGAGTTAAGGGAGAATAGTGTCCTGAGGAGGAGAAACTGTTTAGGAGAAGGTGATCAGCAGTGTCAAATTCTACAAAAAGATCAAGAAGTATGAGAATCAACTGTCCTGCCTTTCAAAGACAAAGGACAGTGAGATAAATGCAAATGGGGATACAATAAAGTCCTATGAAAAAATTAGTTAGAAAAGATCCTTTTCTCCCAAGGTGTTGAGCATTGTGCAGGAGGGAGGTGTCAAGGAAGGCTTCATGGAAGAAGAGGGTCTGAAGGCAGAGAATGACCTCCACAGGTCTACAATGCAGAATATTTGAAGGGAAGCATAAAGAGTAAAATAAGTATGAAGAGACACAGCTGAAAAAGTACATTGGGAACAGATTAAGGAGGGTCTTGAATGGAGGATGTAGGTTCAAAACCCAACTTGGCTTCTTATTTCATGTGCAAACCTTGGCAAGTCTCTCAAATTCTGAGGCTTGGTTTCCTCATCTGTAAAATGGGGTTGGAATAGATGACCTTATAGGTTCCTTCCAGATCCAAATCTATGATTTTATGATTTTCTAAATGCCAAGATCCAAAATTTATATTTTAGTCAGTCGTTAATGAAAAACCACTAGAAATTTTTGAGTATAGAAGTGATATGATCTGAACAGTGCATTAAGAGATTAATCAAGAAGCTAGTATAAAGGATGCAATCGGGAGGAGATACACTAGAAAATGGAAGACAAGCTAGGAAATCATCACTGGCAGCTTGGAAGTATAATGGAAAGAGTGCTGAGGCTGGAGTCAGGAAGATCTAAGTTCAAAGGTGGCCTCAGATACTTCAGCTGTATGACCCTGGGTGAGTCAATTAAGCTGTGTTTGCCTCATTTTCCTCAAATGTAAAGTGGGGATCATAATAGTACTTGTATCATAGGGTTGTTGTGAGGAGACAATGAGATAACCTTTATAAAGTGTTTCACACAGATAGTAAGCATTTAATAAGTACTTATTCCCTTCCTCCATTACAGTGGTCTAAAAGGAAAAGAGATAATGACCTAAACTAGAGTGACTTTAGTGGGAGTGAAAAGGTGTAGAAAGATGCAAAAAAGACTGTGGAGGGAGTTCGAATTGATTAGACTTAACAACTGATTGGAAGCATGGACTCAAAGCTAACTCCAAAGACACAAGTTTAGTGACCAGGGAAAATAGCGATTCCAACAGCAGCAGCAGAGATACAGGAGCAAATTGGGAGAGAAGATAAGGGCTTTACCTTGAGACTTGTTGAATTTAAATGACATGTGGAAAGAAAGTTATCTCACAGGTAGTTGGAAATCTGAGATTGGAGTACTGTGACAAGGTAATTTGGAAAATCATTTATATTGAGGTGATCACTGAAGCCCTATCGAGTGGAGGAGATCAACAACGGGAAGAATATAGAGAGAAGTAAATGACAAGGGCAGAAAACTATTTTTTAAGAAAGTAATCCGATTTATAGGTATACAGTAAAGAAGTAGAAGCAGTGATGGTAGACTAATTTTTCTTATAAATTTGGTAGGAAAAGGGGAGATATAGAGAACAGTTTAAGGGATGGCAGAGTCACCAGGAGGTTGGGGTTTGTTGTACTTTTTTAGGCTAGGGGAGACATAGCATGTTTTTTTAGGTTAAGGGAAAGGAGCCAGCAGAAAAAGAAAGATTAATGATGTCCAAGAGATAGGAAATTGTTAACTAAGATCATAAAAGAGATAGGAGAGGATGAATTTCACTCCAGAGTTTAGAACCAGGGATAATTTCAGTAAGCTCATGAGGCCACTTTGAAGTAAAGTAAAGAAGGATGGTTGAGAATTAACATACTATGTGAGAAATTGAAATCCCACTTCGTTTTGTATTAGTTTACAAATACAAATTTATCAATAAGGCTTTGTTATTTTATTAATGAGAGCTATATCTTTATTTTTTGAGGGGGGAAGGCAAGGCAATTGGGGTTAAGTGACTTGCCCAAGGTAAGTGTGTCAAGTGTCTGAGGCTGGATTTAAACTCAGGTCCTCCTGACTCCAGGGCCAGTGGTCTACTCACTGCACCATCAAGCTGCCCCAGCTTCATCAATTTATTATGATCCATCCACTATGTGCTGATTGCCCCCCTCATTCTGTGATATTGAGTTCCTTCATCTGAAATTCACAGCTGTGAATTTGCTGACAATGGGGAGAGATGGGGTCAATCTGGTGGTTTTTCCCCACCATGAGACCATGCAGAGCATGCTAGTCAACTCTTTGTGTTTTTCCTGTTGCCATGGGCTATGGAAATCTCCTCTTTGACTCAAACTAAATGAAAGCCCACACTTCACCAATGTGTCAGACCAATCACAGTCCTTTAGCTTAGTTTGTATCACTGGACTATTTTTGTACTGCTACCCTCTTAACATTTTAAATGAGCTGCTATGACTGTCAGATGAATCTTTGGCTATGGAGGATCCTTGGATCCCTTTTATTGGCCACTGCTAGCTTTGCTAATAAATTGATGAGAATTTTGTGCCTAAATTTTTATCACAGATTTTTATTGCTACTACATTGCCCCTCTAAGTTTTAATGAGGCAAGAACATGGGTTTTAACATTTTTATTGTACTTACCCTGATCCAATGAAACTCAACCTAACCAATTTAACTGTGTTATTAAGCACCTACTGTGTTCATATTTATTATAATGTTGATCTCCTTGAGAATAGGTAGCTAGGTGGTACAGTTGCATAGAGCACTGGGCTTGGAGTGAGGAATACCCAAATTCAAATCTAGCCTCAAACACTTTAGAGCTGTGTGACCCTGGACGAATCATTTAATCCCTGTCTACTTCGGCTTCCTCAATGATAAAGTAGGGATAATGATAGTACCTACCTCATAGGATGTACTGTGAGGATCAAATGAGATAATATTTGTAAAGCATTTGGCATAGTGCCTGGCACATAGCAGACACTTAAATGCTCATTCTTTCCACCCCCTCCTTCATTGATTTTGCATCCCACCAGTGAACCCAACACAATTAATATTTTATCAAGAGTATGTTCCTATATTAGATATATAGATAGAATCCAAGAGCCTATAGTATAATAAAGATTATAGACTCATAGAATTAGAGACTTTAAAGATGGAAGAGAGCTCAGAAAAATAGCCCAATCCCCCTCAGGAGGCCTTGAGAAGTTGAACAATTTGCCCAAGATCACACAGGTAGTAATAAGTGAAGTCAGAATTTGAACCCATGTCTTCTGACTTCAAATCCATTATTATTTTTACTATGCCAGGTCACTGCCCATGTTAATCACCAGAGAAGAGAAGCAGACAAAGATAGGTAATGGAGAAACTAACAGGCTTCTGTTTTGAATATTCTCTTAAGAGTGTTATGCATTTGAGTTCCCTCCAGGTAATAAGTAGTTCTGTCTCTGATACATACTAGATATGTGACCATTTCCTACACTCTATCATTGTATCACTGGTGTATAAAGGAAAAAATTTGAAGTAAATGGAAATTTGTCTAAAACGGACCTTCCACTGAATCAAGCATACGTCAGGTTTTTTAATCTTGCTTCTTAAAATGCTTGCTGCTCTTTCTTTAAAACATTTAAAAATACAATCTAAACCAGATCATTTTAAGGTTACATAGTATTTTCCTCAATAGTAGGCACATATATAAATGAAAAGAGAATGGGCTAAAAAAAATGGAAATATAAAGAATTTTGAAACCTGTGGGAAGGTTTACATGAACTTATGTAGAGGGAAGTAAGCAAAACCACGAAAACAATATACATGATGACCACAACAATGTAAATGGAGGAACCAAAAACCAAAACTGAGAACTATGTCATTATGATGACCAACTTGGCCCTGGAGAAAAAAAAATGAGATAATGTACCACCTTCTCCTCTTCCGCTGGGGCGGGGGGGGACTATGAGGGGTAAGTATTGAATTTTCTGCCAAATATGATGGCTTTGTTTTTCTTTGTTACAAGGGGAGTCCCAGTATGTAAGGAAAGTGGACAGTTGTAAGAGGTAGCTAGGTTCAATTCAATTCAGTTAAACAAACATTTATTAAGCACTTACTATAGTTCCAGGCACTGTGAAAACCACTTTGTAAAGGTCAAGGCTGGTATCATTCCTATTTGAAATCGAGGAAACTGAGGCAAGCAGAGGTTAAGTGACTTGCCACAGAGTCACAGAGGCAAATGTCTAGGGCTAAATTTGTTTTCTGGTCTTCCTGACTCCAGGCCCATTGAACCACCTAGGTGTCCTGAGGCAGCTCTGCCCCTCAGAGATTGAGCTGTTTCTTCTATAATGTTATCAGTTCAAGTCTCCATTCTATTGTGACCCTCCACAACAGTTGATGTTTTGTGGATTAGTCATCTTGGACTCTTTTTGACCCCATTTGGGGTTTTCTTTGCAAAAATACTGGAGTGGTTTGCCATGTCCTTCTCCAGCTCATATTACACATGAGAAAACTGAGGCAAACAGGATTAAGTGACTTGCCAAGGGTCACACGGCTACTAAGCATCTGAGGACAGATTTGAACTCAGGTCCTCCTAACTCAAGGGCCTGAGCTCTATCCACTTTGCCATCTTACTGGCATTTAACCACTAGTAATTAACTCCCCATTTTTACTTAACCAATTAACATCAATTATCTCTCACAATGGTACTATTTCTTTGAAGGATATGCCAAAAATAGAAAGATAAATACAATAATGATGTCAGCACAAGAATTCTGTAGATCTTCAGTCCTCTCTCCCCACAAAATTGTCTCTTCTCTTACCAAAATATGGCCAGGCAGAAAGAAGTTAGACGAAGAAGAGTGGTTCTGATTGATTAGGGCCTTCCGAATGTGCCTCCAATTCAAACTATGCAGTTAGTCAATATGGCTCCTCTTCATCCCATGGCTAGCAAATCTGAACAAGATGCAGAATGTCTGCTCATACTCCAAAGTTCACCTGGAGACTGTATCAGTCGAGCACTCTGAATATTATCATAAAAACTGGGGAATTTGGCTGGTACCCTGTTACCCTGATAATAAGAGAAATGAACATCAAAACAACTCTGAAGTTTCATTAAATACCCAACAATCTGGCTAAGAAAAAAATAGAAATAGTCAATGTTTGAAGGTTTAAGGAAGGCAGGCAAACTAATCCATGGATGATGGAACTCTGAATTCAGCTGATCATTCTGAAAAGCAATTTAGGATTATCCTTGTAAAAAGTGTTTAAAATGTCCATTTTCTTTGACCCAGAAATCTCATTGCTAAACATATACCCTAAGGAGGACAAAAAATAATGTATACTAAAATATTCACAGCAACATATTTTGTGATAGCAGAAGCCTAGAAACAAAGTGAATGGGCATTGAATGAGGACTGGCTAAATATATCATAGTATAAGGATGTAATAGAATATTATGACACCATAAGAAGTAATTAACATGAACAATTCAGAGAAGCTTAGAAAGACATATGAACTGATTCAGGGTAAAGTAATAGAATTAGAAAAAAAACAATTTTACACAATGACTACAATAATGTGAATGGAAATATTTTTTGAAAGAGCTCTTTAAAAATGAATTTGAATACTGTGTAATTAATAACCAAGCTTGTCCCTAGACAGGAGCTAAAAGAAATGGACCTCTCTCCCTTCATTGCAGAGGTAGATTACAGCAGTATAGAAATTGCATATATTGTCAACTACAGTATGTGAGTTGGTTAATTTTGTTGTATTGCTTCTTGCGTTAGAAGGGATGGCTCACTGGGCAGGAGATGAAAGACATCTTCAGAAATAAAGGTAACATCTAAATAAAACACAGCTAGAAAAATAAGATAAAATTTTGAAAGAAACTAGAGACTACAAAATATGTGAGGCTCAATGTCATAAAAAATTAACCAATGTTTTAATTATGTCGCTTAGAAGTGGCATGATGATGTGAGAAATGATTATTTCTTTCTTGTATTTAATGACTAGTTATTGTATTAGGACCAAGGTTTTTCTCCTTTTCTACTTTCTCACCCAGAAACAAACCAGTGGGGGAAATCTCTCTCGATTTACCCAGGCCAAGATCTCATGAGACAGCAAAAGAATAAATCTGGGCTAATGGGTGCATTCCTGCTCATTGTGTTTGCTCAGACAGGTGTGGGAAGAGTTGATTCTCCCTTTTGTCAGACAGGTGATATGGAAATTGATAAGTCTCTTTGACCAAGATTTGGGTGACCCAAGTCACTTACCCCAAGACCCTCACTGTCATACAGCCTACACTGTCACTGTAATATTCATTTTCCATTAATTGTTAACCAATCAGAGTTGATTGGTTTCCTCAGGAACACCACTGTTCAAAGGGTATGTAGATTGTGAGCTCACCACCATGAAGAGTCCTTGGTCTAAGGGAGATGGCCAAATGACCATTCTTTTAATTGAAAATGCTGGATTTATTAGTTAAAATTTCAAATTACCCAGAAATTATGTCTCTTGAACTTTTTAAATGCCACAATCATAAGGGAGGAAAAATGTTGGATGACATACATTTCTCTCTCTTCTTAGTATTTATTAGGAATTTATATCTTTTATTGCTTTGTATTTATAATATGCATGAATATTATATTTATAAACATACATAGTACAAAATTACAAAATGAATATCATAATATATGAATATACAATACTATGGATAGATAAAGCAAATTGCTAGTATCAATTGCTTCACATGAGAGTTTACATTTCTAACTTTGAATAAAATAAATCAATTATTAACTGCCTACAATGTGGAGATATAGGGGAAAAAAGCAAATATATTTAGCCCTTTGTGATCTCTTGCTAATCACTAGATAAAACCATAATGATACAAACTGTGAAAAAGCAAAACAGTGAATGTTTCCATGTTCAAAGAAAGATGACAAATGAAATAATTTCTTAAATTACACTCTGCATTAGAAGAAGCACTTGGCATATACATGGAGAGCTGGTCTCAGAGTCAGGGAACCTTCCTTCAAATCACACATCACCTGTGTGGCCATTGACAGATGACTTGACCTTTTAGTACTCCAGTAAATCTTTGAAGATGATGTTTTAAGTGGGTTGCTGAACTGCACCTGTGTGTAGAGATACCTTCCAAAAATAACATCTTTAGTCCAGAAACCACTCCCTACACAAATAATTATTTGCAACACAAAATACATTCAAACAAGAAAATTTTTTGATCTACAATTTCTGTGGGTAAAATTATGAAGCATGCTGCTGATTTGCATGACAATCTTTCTTTTGAATAAAGCATATAATCAGAAACTTTGGAAAACTAAGGTCCATGTTGAATGCAAAAAAGAAAAATTAAGTAAATTCAGTATTATAGTTATTAAAAGCCTGATCTTTCAGAATAAAAAGTTCTTCCTGATTCCTTATTTTACATGCATTTAGCTAATTTTTATAAGAATGATAAGTCTTGAATTCAGGTCGTTCTATTATTTTAAACTACGTAAACTTTATTGTACATTAACACTTGAATAGGGCAAATAATGTTTGAGTGCCTACACATAGATAATTAGCTTTCACACTGACGACTAATGATTCTTTTTTTAAAGGAGCAGCCAATGGCATTAAAACAGATAAAAATAGGTATCTCATTTAGAATTATAAAAGCAATTGGAATCTTTTAGATGTCACATTTAAAGTACACTTATTACTTTGGAATGATATTCTAGACTCCCGATATCATAGTTTATGAAAAAGAAAAGGTACTATTAATAGCATAAAGTGAGCAGAGTGGAAAAATAAGCAAAAGATTTTAAAATTTACCATTATCTATCTAATGAAAAGCATTTATGCAAAGATATGTGAAGTTTAACTATGAAATCTTGGTGCCTACCTACTATTCTATAATTATTAGAAATCCTATTAAGCAATATTATGAAAGGTGCATTTTCAGATAAACTGGCATCCCTTTAAAAATCATTGCAGCTACTAAAAACTATTATCAAAAGTGTGCTTTATATATAGAAAAAGAGGGAGAAGTTAAGCCAATATTGCAGTTAAAATATGCCAATGTCACATTTTCTACAAATATAAAAAGAGAAATTATTAGGTTTGTCAGGAAAATGTTCCCATATATTTTAAAAATGCAGAAAAAATGCATAATTTTAGTGGAAGGAATGCTGAAAGTTTAAAAATTCAGTAGACTTAATTGATATTAAGTTAATTTTAATAGCACTTTAAAATAATTCAAGTCCATAAAAATTTTAAAACCTGAGTTCTTTTCCCAATAGAACTTTATATCCTGAAACAATGAAATCCTGCCAAATCCAGGAAAGAAAATTAATGTTTCCAAAAAGCAGACTAGATTATTTCTGAGTCAGTTGGTAAATATTTATTGAGCATCCACTATGTGTTAAGCACTTAAGATGAAAACATGAAAAAGAAAGGCAATCCCTGCCCTCAAGGAATTTACAGTCTAATAGGGGCAGGGAACACAAAAAGGAAGCTACATATCTGGGAAGCAGGGAAGAAGGATGACAGGGGAAGGAGGTACCTGGTTCTAGGGCAGTTAAGTGACACAATCGATAGAGCACCAGGCCTGGAGTCAGGAAGATGAGTCTTCTGAGTTGAAATCTAGTCTCAGACACCTACTAGCTGTGTGACTCTGGGAAAGTGATTTCACCTTCTTTGCCTCATCTTCCTCACCTGTAAAATGAGCTGGAGAAGGAAGTGGCAAATCACTCCAGTATCTCTGCCAAGAAAACCCCCAAGGGGGTCATGAATGATTAGACACAACTGAACAACAAGTCCAAGGAAGAAAAGCAGGTAGGAAATCAAGAGATGACTGGTCTGGGAGATCTCTTTAAATGGAGGCTTTAGGAATTTTTTGCTCCATCCTCCAACCCTCAGATCAGAGGGACATATGGTACTTAGGGTTCTGATAAGTAGTGAGTAGCAGGACTGATACAGTCTTGCAGGATAAGATGTTTTCCTGGAGGCATGGTGGAGTCCCATCCATGAAGAGCAAGCTGGTGAGAAAATGTCATACAAATACTTCCCATAGAGTCCCCTCTATCCAGGCAGGGGTTCCCAATGTAACAACAGTTATCATTAACATCATTATGAACATCACTTTAAGGTTTATAAAGCACTTTACATATATTCTCTCATTTGGTCTTCACAACAACCCAGTGAAGTATGTGCTATTATTATCCCAAATTTAAAGATGCATAAAACATGACAGACAAAAATTAAGTGTCTTTCCCAAGGGCACAGTGATGGAAAGTATCTGAAGCAGGATTCAAACTCACATCTTTCTGCCTCCAGATCCAACACTCTTCAACTACAACCCCCGGAGGTAAAAGAAGCTTTTCGTGGAGTACAGGGAAGATTTAGTAATTATGTTATCCTATTGAAATCAATAAAGTTCCTTATTTTTTGTGTACATGTATAACCTTTAGAATTTATTTCCCTTCGTATTGTATGGAGTGTGGGTAGGGAAAAGATTTTCTTATGTACACATCTATGATGAACTCTATTTTATTTTGTTTTGTTGAATGGGGGCACTGCAAGTTTAGGTAGCTAGGTGGCTCGGTGCATAGAGTGATAGGCCTGGAGTCAGGATGACCTGAGCTCAAATCCAGCCTCAAACACTAGCAGTGTAGCCCTGGGCAAGTCACTTAACTTCTGCTTGCCTTAGTCCGTTGGAGAAGGAAATGGCAAATCTCTCCAGTATCTTCACCAAGAAATCCCCATGGACAGTATTACCCTGCTATGGTCCACAGGGTCATAAGGAGTTGGACATGACTGAATAACGACTAAAAGTTTACTGAAATCTAAAGGTATTGATCTAAAAAAGCCTGGAAATGCCTCATCTGGGGACAAACTCTTAATTGCATATTCTTCACCTAAACACTTTCACCAAAATATAGCTCATTTTCAGGTAATCCACAATGTGGGATATAATATGTAATCAAACTTTGTTGTTGTACGTCCTTCATTCTCAAAGAGAATCAATGCCATTATGAGAGTGATGTCTTGACTTGGCCATGAATTGGATATGTGAGTCTGAGATTTGAAAAATCATCAGCCTCAGTATCTCCTTCAGAGCCAACAAAGTCCAGTGGCAAGAAAGACAAATGTCAAGATGACTGGTGATGGCCCAGGATGCAGCAGGTGACCTCAGCCTTTCTAAATTAAGGTCTTTCCCAGGTCTCAGTTTGTCTGAGGTCATGCCCATTCAATGATCTCTATGATAATAAAAGTACCTATTTCCTAGAGCTGTTGGGAAGACCAACTGATGTCCTTTGCAAAACTTCCAGAGCTGTATAAATTTGAGCTATCTATGCCAATGAGGAAGAAGATAGAAGATATAGCAAAAAAAATCATGAGAGAAAAGGTCAAAGGCAATCATTACTTATAGAGCTCCTACTATGTTTATAGAACAGCAAGAAATAAGACAGCCTCTCATGTTCCTTCCCACAATGAGTCTGTGATATAGCTGGGGAGGGACAACATATCATGAGGTAATTTGTGAGTGAAGCAAAAATACAAAGAAACATACAAGCAAAGAAGGGATGAATTAATGTAAAATGAAATTGACAGGAACCTCAGGAAAAAGGCCTAGAAGGAGAAGAAGTTGATCGTCTCTACCCTATGTCAAATTTCCTTTGATTCGTTCATGTTGAGACACCCCAATGATGGAAAAAGTTTCCAGCTCACTGAAACATACATTTCCTCTGAGAATTACCTGCTGAACTGAATTTTAAGTAATTCTTCTATATCTCTTATTTGTCTTCCTTTCAATCTCAAATGAGTCAAACTATAGCATTGCTCTATTTAATAATAATAATAATAATAGCCAAGGTTTATATAGTGCTAGGCACTTTACAATTATTATTTCAAGTGATCCTCACAACACCTCTGGGAGGCAGGTGCTTTATTATCACCATTCTTCAGATGAGGAAACTGAGGTAAACAGAAAGAAATGATTTGTGCAAGGTCATACAGCTAGTAAGTGTCTGAAGTCACATTTGAACCCAGATCTTCCTGACTCCAGAACTAGACCTCTATCTACTGTTGCACCCAGCTACCTGTTTCATTAATTTATTATGATGCTTGCTACTTGGCTTATTTTATTCAGCTGTCCTCACTGATCCCTTTAACCTCTTTTTATTTTATAAAGTTTGGTTTCTTTCAAAGCATCCTTTCTAACTGCCATGATAGGTAGATTACATTAAGCACATTGCGAATGTTCAGTTTTAAGTCTTTAACAGATTCCTACATTAAATCCTTTGTCATTTCCAGAGAGAACAGGCTTGCAGCATCTTAAAGAGTTTTATCCAGGCCCTGTTCCATTAATCTTGCCATCTGACTGATTTTTTCCCCTTCTCCACTCTTGGATCCATAAAATATATAAATTTTCCCATGCTTACCATGAGTGTCCCACTTCTGCTATTTCAATATTCTCATAAAGTCTTCATTATGAACCTCCCTCTAAAAAGAGGCTCAATCCATTTCTACACTGAAGGAGTAAAATGATGGAAAAGACAGCAAGAAAATAGGTAGAAATGAAATGGAGCACAATAATCTCATCTAAAAATATTTTAGAGCTTTGTTTTCTTGATTTATTAGAGCAGGTGGCATCATAGATGGAATGCTCCAGGAACCAAACACTTAGTGGCTGTGTAATCCTGGGCAAATCACTTAACCTCTCTGTTCCTGAGTTTACGTCTGTATAAAATACGATAGTGGATTCATGGCTTCCAAGGCCCCTTCCAGTTCTAATCTATGATGCTATGATTAACTAAAATAATTTTTTAAAATTCAACCACTCTTTAAAGCTGACATTTGTCTAGTCATAATCTGCATACCACACTTAGTAAACCATATAGGTAGCATTCAATAATAATGAACATGAAGCAGACTATTTTAAAGAAATGGTAAAATGAGTTATGAGTGTTTTTCACATTTACATTGCATCCTTTCCTCAATAGTACTGGCACAGAGGCTGGAAAACCAGACTCTTCCATAATTCCATCTCTTGTTACTTTTTCCATTTATTTTCCAATTGAGTTCAATTTTAAATACTTTTTTTATAACTTGCAAGATTCCTTTTACTTTCCATGTTTAAAGCTGTATCTACAAGATGCTAAAACATTTGGAGGAAGAGTAAAATATTATGATATATACAAATATCCATCCAACTGTTTCCCATTCAGATAACCAACTGACTTCTTTTCCACTTTTAATTTGAAGATTTTTGATAAGAAAGTCTTAGTATGGACTCTCCTGGTGAAGTCCTTAATTTGATCATCTACAACAGATATGAAAGAAGCAACAGGTGCTAACAGTTCTTTATCATAAATAGCTTAACCAAAAACTTCACTCAAATAGATAAGGTTTCTCCTGCTTGCACTTAGACACACATGATGTAGGTAGTGTAACTTTTACTAAGTCTGCTTTTCAGATGAGAAAGCTGGTTTTTTAATCAAGAAAAAAGGTAAAGAAATCATGAAAACGTTAGAGTGATCTCAGAGGGGAATTTCTTCTACATCTTTTAAAATCTTTGTCTTTCATAATTAAAAAGGAATAAGAAGAAAAAAAACTAAGAAATCAACCCCCAAATGAGTGGAAAGGCAGTGTGCAGAGAGCAACAGATTTGGAGTCAAAGGGCCTGAGTTCAAATTAGGACTCTGCCACCTGATAACTTTGAGGCCTTGGGCAAATCATTTAACTCACTCACCTCCCTTCCCCACCTATTTCCTCAGCTGTAAAATGGAGGGTTAGGCTAGATGACTTTGAATGTTTCCTGTAATTCTGAAACTACTATCAAAATTCAGTTTGCACGTGACTGGCAGATCAGACAAGGAACAATAGACCAGACAAGGACAAATATCTGAGGTTGAAATAATTACTGGACAAAAATTCTATTAGCATATATACTTCAGGCTTCTGGGTCCCTTCTAGATCTATAAACCTATTTCTCTGGGCCTGTTCTCATATGTAAAATTGGGGAGAAGGGGAAGGATTAAAGACTTTCTAGCTCCAAATCTGTGACTAACTCTGATCCTACATGAGGTCATAGGGGATTAATCTGGTAACAATACCAACGTTACCAGTATTTCTCTAAGTTCATGGTTCATAGCTTGGAGCCGAGTTAGGGAAAAGCTAAAATGAGAAAAAAATGCACTTAAGTAAATTTCAAAATGTAGGAGAAAAGCACAGAAGAGAATCAGAAAATAGAGGAAAGGTGGAAGAAATGTTAGAAGACATAAGTGGATAGGAAGGGGAGACAGATAAGGAAGAAAAGAAACAGGTCTATTCTGGGGGTTAAAGGGAAGACTATAGCTTTTCTAAGTTTTATCTTGTGAAAATGGATTCTCGAAAGGTGGGGAGAGAAAATCCTCTAGTCATGGTTTTCTCGGAAGTATTTGTCTCATACCTGGACCATGTGGGAAAGCATGCTGGTAATAGTGTCTAGTCCTTGGAGTGAGAGTGTGTGGTGTGTGTGTGTGTGTGTGTGTGTGTGTGTGTGTGTATGTGTGTGTGTGTAGCTCTCATCCCTAAATTCCGCGTGTGCGCCCATGTATGTACAGCGCCTCGTCGCTATACTCCTATGTGCATCTGTGTTCGTGTACAAGTGAGTGTGTGCCTACCGCCCCTCGTCCATAGAGTACATGTATGCATGTGTGCCTGTGAGTATGTTTGCAACCCTCGTCCCTGGACTCCGTGTGTGCGCGCGTGAGCCACGGCCTCTTTACGCGCGTCGCGGGCGGGCGGGAGCAGCAGTGACTCATGGTGGGGCTCGCCGAGCTGCCCCGGGCTCTTTATAACGGCTCGGCTCGGGAGGATGCTCCGGGGAGCCGCCCAGGCAGCTGGGCTCTCCTCCTCTCAGCCTCTCGCCTTCACCGCCGGCGCTTCTAGGTGCCTCCTCTCCCAGCCCCTCCTTCCCCCGGGCTCTCGTCTCCCTCGCGCTCCAGACTCGCCCCAACGGTCCCGACGGTCCAGGGGCTCCCGTCTGTGCGCCCCTTCCCTGCCCGTCTGGGCGCACGTCCCGTCAGCTCCCCAGCGATCCAGGATTCCCCTGCCTCCTAGTGCTCCCGAAGTCCCCTTGCCTGGCCCCCTCCAGCGCTCGGTGGCAGCCTGCCCGCCAGCCCGCACGACCTCCGCTTTCTCCGTCCGCTGCACCTCTGCTCGGCTCTCTGCCCGCTCCCCAGAGGGCGCCATGAGGTCCCCGCGCCGCGCCCAGTCCTCTCCGCTGATGCTGCTCCTGCTGCTCGGACTCCTTATTCTCCTGCCCTCCTCGGGCGACACCGCCGTCATCACTGGGGTAAGAAGCGCCTGCTGTCCTACACCTGCCCTGGCCCCACCCTGCCCTGCTCCACCCCTGCTGGCAGGGAGCTGGTGACACCCAGAAACCTGGGCTTGGGTTGGGGGTTGAAGGGTCTGCAGGCAGTCTGTCCGTCGGTCAAATTCAATTGCGAAAGGAAAGTTGTCTCTTGACTGGTCTATCCCGCCTCCGTCTGGGTGTCCGCGCTTGTCGGGAGTGGGGCCGGGAGATTCGTGGCAGTTTGGGGGCGCGAGGCTTCAAAAGGACAGGGGTGGGGCAAGAGCAAGGGGGAGAGGTCTGTGCCCCTGTCTTTGGTTTTGACATTGCGCCGGAGCTTGCTCCGAGAGGGACCCTAGTGCGTCCTCGAGTGTCTTAACCCCTGCAGCTGTGTGACCCCCAGAGAGCAGGGAAGTGACCCCTTTCTTTCTGCCCCCAGAGATTCCCAACCTCTCGTTCAATTTTGATGGTTCCAGTTTTCCTTCCCATTTCCCCCATTATTTTTGCTACTTATTCATGAACCCCTCCCAACCCCCAACTAAAAATGCAGAAATTTACTCTCCAACCTGAGTCTGAGCAGCAGCAGCGAAACGGGCTGGAGGGACTTTGTTCTGCTCTCAATGTGCAGCGTTTGTGTACATTTCTCTGCGGGTACCGCTCTTCTTTCTGAGGTTAGCTTTGAAAATGTTTTCCATTACCGAGTCTTGATAAATTAACGTGAAAACAAGAGCCTATGGTTCCTAACTCTTGGGTTTCCTTTTTTCTGGCGGTTTTGCTTAACTGATTTTTAATTTTTTAAATTCTGAATTTTCACAAACACCGAATAAAAGGAGTATTTCCATATACAAAGCAGAGCAGATAATGAGAACTGTACGTGAAACCGCAAGTCTCTATTCCATTACTTAGTTCTTCAGCGAAACTGTGGAGTAATGTTTTCTTCTTCCCTTCCCTAACTCCCCCCAGCCCAAACCCATAAATATTGTTTAAATTTAGAAAAAAATAATAGAAATCTTCATTTTTTCTTGAAAGAGAAAAACTAGTGTAACTTTTTTTTCTCCATTGTTGTATCAAATATTTTGTCCTCACTCAAGTAACAAAATACCATCACCAAGTTTAAATTTAATAGTACAGTCCGTTTTCCATTTGGAAAATCATAGTCCTCAAAATTTTAATCTCAATCAATAAGTTGTTTTATACACCTGTTAAAATACTCAAGTAATTAAAACCGATCATCTCACTAATTAAAATATTTTGTGTTTTTAAAATGATTATAACTGGAGCATAATATGTCCCTTGAAAATAAGGTGCTTTTATATCCGTGATTTTTTTTTTCAAAAAAGAAGACCCTCTACAGTAATTACTTCCTTGCTAATAAAAATGTGACCCGGCTCCCCTTTAGCCAGAAAATTACTCTGTCACCAAGTTAGTTAAGCTTATGAAGTTCTGTGCTGTCTTCGGTCTTGAGGGAAGAGGTATTGCTACTTAATTTTAACCGTCTCACAGAAACTTTTTAAACCTGAGCAAAAGATACTGTTGCAACATCTTAGTGCGCTTTTAAGCTTAGACTTCTGGGACATTCTGTTTATTCCAACCCTCTTACAATGTGTCATTTGAATGAATGTCAGTGGGTCAAGAACAAAAGACGTTAGAGAATGTAAGAATCAATATTTTCATCCTTATAAATATACTTTCCATGAAGTAAAGCACTCCCATTTTTCATAAATAAGATGAATGACTTTAATAATTTGTCATACATTTTAAAGTAACTCTATTATCATTGATTGTTTTTTAAGTAATTTTAAGTATTACCAATAAGCAAAGGAGGATTTATATCTTTTTTTTCCTGATAGCAAAAGTCTGGATGAAAAGTGGAAAAGTTGGCCAATTATCTGGCAATGTTGTCTTCACAGTGTCAGTGTCAAGCATCCAAACTGTCAGTGGCGTCTTTATTTGAATTTGGTTTGTTCTGCTGACAAAGCTGAAGAAGCTTCAGGGATAAACATTTAGCATGTGTTTAGACACAAAAACTATAGTGCTGATATTCATTTTTTATTTTAGATAAACATAATTAGAAAGTGATGAATCTACTCAAACATATTTAAGATCATTATTGTATGAAAATGAATTTCTGGAAAAAATGCTTGTACACATATGACATAAAATACCCAGATGAAAGGTGAAATATTAGTAAAATAGTTGGATGTTTTCATCATAACTCCCAACACCCAAGCAATTGACAAAAAGCTTCCATTTTCTAATATGTTTGGTTTTAGACAGACATCATATATATCATAACCACTAGAACTTAAAAGTTGGTCACTTGGAGCATTGTAATGTTTGCCTTCATTTTTGGCTACTATATTGGCTGAGAAATTTGAAGAACAATTTTAGTCATTTCAGGTAAACATATGTTATGATTTGTAATAAATTAGGGACTTAGATGTTATCTCAGTCTCATGTAGAAGTATAATATAGCATGAGCTCTTAATTTAAGGCCTATTACACATGTTAAAACGTAATGTACATCTTTCATATTCTCTATTTTTAAAGTGCTTTTCCTAACATACTTTAGATTTACTGTAATATATTACTTTTCATATTTAATGGATGTGGTGAGATTCCTTCTCGTCATTTTTGTTGTGTCTTAATTTAATTTCGTATTAGGATGATGCATCTGTAGGAATCAGTGTTTAGGATTCCATTTCAGAGTTGATTAAGTTTAGTTATCTGATGCTTTAGATAGGGTGGGATGAAATCACCCATTGGTTTTACTATTTTATATAGCTCCTAGTTGCATGATTTTGGTAAAATACAAATAAAGATATTTTTCCAAACCATGATCTTCCTGCTTAAAATTTACAGACTTGGGGCAGTAATTGTTTCTAATTAATAAAAGAAAAGTCTTGATATGATCATACTGGCCTCTATAAAGGTAATTTTATGTGGAGAAATTGTAAATGTTAAAGGACTAAGATAATTGCATTCAAAAAGTCAAGTGGCATAAACTAATTTGGGGAAAATGAGCACTTCTGAAGTTCCTATTGGTGAATTTCTGGATGTCTAGCATTTCACACTACTTTTACAGTCTTTTAAAATCCTTTAAAACTTAGGCCTAAGAGATTCTGCAGTTAATAGTCATAAAATCTTTTTATTCAATTTATAGTTTGTAATGGCCTTGTATGGTGTAAGAATAATACACATGGTAGTTCTTCAGTTCAAAGGCAAGTCGACCATAAAATGCTAGAAATAGAAAGTTGATTTTACATCCTTATATTTGAGATTTTACTAAAATAGAGACAGTATTTAGTCCTTTTTGAAACAGCATATTTAATTAAATACACACTTACATAAGCATATATGTGTGTGTATACACACACATATATGTATATACACATACACTCTTAGCATTATATAGCATTTATATACATTATTTCATTTGATCCTCATGATAACCCTGTGAAATGGGTGCTATTATTACCCCCATTTAGAGTTGGGAAAACTGAGACTGATAGAGATTAGTAACTTGCCCAGGGTCACATAGCTAGTAAGTATCAGAGGCAGGATTTGAATTCCTACCTTTCTGACTTACAAGCCCAGCACTCTCTTCACTGTCACCTAGCTGCCTACTCATAAGTTATCACAAATCGAGAAGCATTCACCACTCACCAGTCACTGTGCTGGTCATATCATTTGATCACATTACATTTAGATATTTTTAAAGAGTAAAATGTTCTTTGCCTAATTGATTCTACTTATTTCTGACTTTTAGGCTTGTGACAAGGACTCCCAATGTGGAGGTGGCATGTGCTGTGCTGTTAGTATTTGGATCAGAAGCCTCCGAATGTGTACACCGATGGGCAACGTGGGAGACAGCTGCCATCCATTGACTCGCAAAGTTAGTGTTTGACTACCGTGGTTCTCATACATTGGTATAATTGATGGGGGAATGAATAATAGCCATGAGATATGAAGGCCTAGGTAACATGGATCACAATTGGAGTTTGGAGAAAAACATTGAAACTTGACATTTTTGACAGTTCTACTCATGTATTGGTTCAGATCTGGAAGGGAAGATAGGGTAGATGACATATCCCTTGGAAGAAGGACTTCATGGGGATTCTGATTAGGCTTGAGCCACTTATTTCATAGTTCAGGAGAAAAAAAAATAAAATAAAACAGAAATCTGTTTTGCTGTATGTGAAATCACCCTAAAATTGTAAAGGGCAAAATTTAATTTAGGTACACAATCCATAGTATACCTTGGTATATGTCTCTTTGCAAAACTAGGTTTGTCTAAGTACTGAAAAAAAATAGTCATTTATTCATAGTGCACAATCAAATGCACTCTTATTTTTCTAGGTTATCTTAATGTTCTAGGTTATCACAGATATCCATTACATCGCTAAGTTTTAAAAACTTTTTTTATTTTAATTTTGATTGATGGTTCATTTATTCTACTATTTAATGTAATATGTCAATGATACATGTTGATTTTATACCATATTCACTTCCCAATGATGGAAAGTAATGTATTAATATCTTCCTTTTACTCCCCTTGCAACAGAAAAGCAGTTAATCAACCATATCTAACATCACATGCATACCTGTAATCTTCCATAAGTGTATTTCATCATTTTTTCCCCTTTCTGAACCAAGTTTGGCCATTGTTTGGTCAGGGTTCAACTGTGTCTCATTGTAGAAAGAGAAAGAAAATTGATAGGTGTCATTAAAAAGGGGACACTATTTTCACATTTTAAACTTGATTGAATATTAAAAAAAAAACAATTTGAACTCTGTTCAAAAAGGAAAGGAACACTTTTTCACATGTGGTTTAAGGTTTAAAACTGTAACACAGCCAAGCATTTTACCATCTTTCCTGTACTCCATGGTTACAGAGAAAAATTAACATTGCTGCTCTTCAGAGGGAATTTTAATGTAATAAATTTTGACCAGTTGGCTTGTTTTTAGTTCTCTGGCCTTATATTAAATAATATAACTTGGGAGTTGTATATGAACAGCTGAGCATGGAGTTGGCTCTTCAGCTTTTCCATAGCTTCACTGAGATATGTTTCTTGTTATGGTTAAATTGCTCCTCCACACCCTTATACCATGCAAGCTTCATTGCCACTTTCTAATAGTTGTGTAAAAAGAGAGGAGATTCAAGTGTTAGTCATCTGTTTCGATGCCAAACTAATGGGAGGAAGGTCAAGGTGCTACTGCCATCATTAGCGTTTTGTTAAGGTTCTTAATCAGTAATATTGAAAATGAGTCATCATTTGTAAGTTTGTATCATTTGTTAAGATGAGAACAGTTTGTTTTTTCCTTTTTTATTTAAATAGTCTCTGAAAAATAATTTGCTTTACATAGGATATTATTATAAGCAAACTTATTAAATAGCCTTAACAAAATTTACTGAGCCATAATATCCAAACAGTGAACTGAAAAGAGTTTAAAAAACTATCAAGTGAATATTTTTGGCTTAATGAAGGCAAAAGAAAAAAAAAGTAGAAAAGTTTAAAAAAAATCTAAAATTTGAATTTAGCCAAACTGGCTTGTAAGGAGTTTACCACGTGAGGTGGTTGTTACAGTGTAATTCTTAAGCTGAGTCCCTGAATCTTGGTTGTCTCAGGTTCTTCACCTGATCAGACAGTATTGGCAGAATTGTATTTTGTTCTGGGTACCACATTTTAAAATAGTCATTGATAGCCTAAGGAGCATCCAGAGAAAAACAACCTGGATGGTGAAGGGCCTCAAATCATATCATGCAAGTATGTTTAACATGTTTAAATGTTTAACAAGGAGAAGAAAAGACTTAGGGGGAGAGATGACAACTGTCTTTGTGTTTTTGAGGGATAGTCACATGGAAAAAGGTTGGACTTGTCCACCTCGGTCAGAACTAGGTAGAATGAAAACAGCAGTAACTGGGACATGCCAACTGGGGCTTTGACCCAGAATGGCGATATTTAAAGGACACTGGCAGCTTTGAAATTCCTAAAGCAATCAGAAACACCTGAGCTTACTACCTCATTAGCAAGAATAATTCCTTGAAACAGGAAACTATCAGATGGACTGCTTTCTCCCCTTCCTTTGTCCTCAGGGCTCAGCCAAGATGGGGTCCACCCCAGCCTGGCTGCACCTTGTTCTGTAATCCCATGGTGGACTCCCTAGCAGCAGCCTTGTAGACAGGTAGTCCCCACTGTGAGTGGCAGTTTCAGAGGGTCTTTTCTCCCCTCAGGATAAATCTCTGCCAGAACTTTCTCACACCCCTCAAACGTTCCTTGGTGGGTGCCTTTCATTCTTCTTGCACAGTATACTTTCCAAGGCTTGACTTCAGATGCTAGTAATGCTAATTATAACTCTGGAGGCAGATTTGGGCTTGAGGTTAGGGAAAAAATGTGCTAACATTTTGAGCTCCTCAAATGAAGAATGGGCTGCCTTGGGAGGTAGTGAGTCCCTACATCCACAGTGGATGATCACCTACCAGGCACATCAGTTATTGGCTGCATTTTATGTTCTTCCAACTCTGAGATTTTTTTATACATAAACTACATCTGCTCTCTACAAGCACCAATACATTTTCTTGTTTTTTGATAGTTCTAGTAATTAAGTCCACAAAAATAGCATCTGATTTTTCATTATGAGTCTCTGCAGTCAGATTAAAGTATGTTGAATGAAGTAAACCGACTCTAGCATGTACCTAGGGTCTGCAAAGGAGGACAGGATGTAGAATTGGAAGGTACCTTAGAAAGACCACTTTGCTTTAACAGATAAAGAAGCAGAAATTCCATATTGTTTGAAACTGAACACCTTGAAAGAGCACTAAACTTATCAGAACAAAAATAATCACTGACAATTCTCAAATAGTTTAATGTTTGTAAAATATTTGACATGTTTGTGTGATCAAATTAGCTGAATTAAATCAAGAATGGTCATTAGAGGCTGTGTAGTTCTCATTTTATAGATGAGGAGCAGAAAGGTCATACAGTTAGTATTAGAGCCAGGATTCAGACTCGGGTCCTCTGCTGCCAGATCCATGATTCTTTCATTTGACCCTGACAATAACCCTTTAAGGTAAGTGAAGCTCAGAGATAGAGTAACTTTTTTAGAATAACAGAGGCAAGATTTTAGCCCAGGTATTCCTGACTCCCATGTAGCACTCTGTATACCATGGACCAACATTCAAGCATACCATTACGATGTTTTTGAAGGCATGGAGGGGAGGATCGGCTGGGAGAAGGAATGGACGAGGGATTTCATTACTGAAAAGAAGATATCTCTTTAAATGTTGATCTACAAGGATTTTGTCTGGAACACAGTTTAAATGACTTGTCCTCCAAGGACACACAGCCAGTATATGTCAGACATGGGATCTAAACCTAGGTCTGTCTGACTCCAAGGACAACCCTGTTTCCACCACACCACATTGCTTCTCTCCAGATTTTGTAGTTGTGTTGTTATTCAGTCATTTCATTCATGTCTGACTCTTTGTGACCCCATTTGGGTTTATTTGTTGTTGTTGTTTTGGCAAAGATACTGAAGTATTTAGCCATTTCCTTCTCCAGCTCATTTTAAAGATGAGGTAAACTGAGGCAAACAGGGTTGAGTGACTTAACCAGGTTCACATAGCTAGTATGTGTCTGAGGCAGAATTTGAACTCAGGTTTTCCTGACTGAAGCCCCAGTACTCTATCCACTATGCCACCTAGCTGCAACTCTTAAGATTAAATGTCCGCAATTATCCAATGAAAAAAAATATAGAGAGAGAAGATTCTGCTTTGATAATGAAAGGTAAATTACATTTTTAAAAATTGATGGATACATTGTCAGGGAACAAAAGTGGCACTAAATGAAAGCTATATTTATATAAATTTCAAACTTTTTGTTTTACTTTAGCTCAGTCATTGCTTTAAAAAGAGAATTAAGGGTCAGTCTTAAAAGAATTGATATCCAGTAAAATTTGTTTAAATGCTTTTCTTTTCCTCTGAGACATAAGTTAATCACTAATGTTTTCATATTTGACATTTATATTGCAAGGCTAATACTTTACAATTAGAATTTTCATTATAATCTCATATTTTGACAATTGGTATTAAAAGTAGAAAACGTCCACTATGCTAGAAAGAATAGTGCATAGAATTTGTTAGTAGTCTTTCCCAGATTAGATTGTCACATTCTTGTAATGAATTCTATACAGGGATACCCCACCTATTGTCATTCTTTGGTTCTACTAAACTATCATGTTAAAGTATGATTTTCTGAATTGCAAAAAAATGATAATCTGTTGTTCTCAAACTGAAGTCAGCTGGTAAAGGCTACCAAGGTAGCCTTTGACACTGCAATTTATCCCCTTCTCCTGGATACTCTATCTTCTCTAAGTTTTCATGACACTACTTTCTACTGGTCTCCACTCTGCCTGACCACTCCTTAACCTCCATTGCTGGCTCTTCATCCAGGTCATACCAAACAATCCTAGATATCCTACAAAACTCTGGCCTGGGCTCTTCTCTCTCCTCCCTCTGTATTCTGTGGTTAGTGACCATGGGTTCAGTTATCTCTGTACAGATTATTCCCAGATCTGTGTCTCCAGGCCTAACTTCTCTCCTAAACTGTGAACTGGGATGTCCTACAGGCATCTCAAACTCAACAGGTCCAAAGCAGACTCCATTATCATTTCCCCCAAATCCTCCCCTCTTCTTGATTTCCCTGTTAAAGTTAAAGCCACTCCTATCATATCAGTAGCTCAGGCCTTAGCCTCAAGGCCATCCTCTATACCTCACTCACCTTCACCCCACATAGCAACAAGATTTCACAGCAAATTAGCTATCATCACATCTCTTCTATGGTCCCCTTCTCTCCAGTCACACAACCTTTACACTGGTTTCGGCTTTTATTACCTCACACCTTCACTACTTCAATAACTTCCCAATTGTCTCCCTAATTTGTCTATTGCCATTCCAGTCAATCCTCCAATCAACTGCCAAAGTGATTTTTCTAAAACATAGATCGAACCATGACATTCCACTGCTCAATAAACTCTAATGGCCCCCTATTGTTTCTAGGATCAAATCTAAAATCTTTCATTTTGCATTTCAAAACCTTCACAACCTGGCTCCTTCCTGTCTTTCCAATCTTTTTACATTTCACTCCCCTGTATATACTTTATGATCCAATGATACTGGCAGATTCTTCAAATGTGACATTTCATCTCTCAGTTCCTCTTCTTTCCAATAAATGGCCCTCATGACTAGAATGCTTTCTTTCCCCACCTCCAATTCCTATTCCATGGCTTCCTTCAAGATTCAGCTCAAATCCCACCTTGCAAGAGACCTTTCCTTATAATCAGGATTCACATATTAATATCTATAGCTTCGAACACTTATATAAGAGATTAGCTACTTTATTTCCATTCAAATTAGTCATGTGAAGGGGTTGAGTCTCAATTTGAAAATTTTGTATGCGTAGTGTTTTTCTGTATTATGCTTGATTTTCCAATTGAAAATTTTTCTTCCTTTGCAAATATTCACTTTTCAATTAGCTTCCTTTATTTTTCCATTTATTTAACAGACACTTATTTAATGCCTGCTGTGAGCAGAGTACTGTGCTAACTTCTACAAAGCTCCAAAGATAAATAAGATATGAGCTTTTCCTTCCAGGAGTTTTCATCGATTAATGGAGAGGATGTATACACAAATAACCAGAATATTCCAAAGATCCGTGGCTTCATTGGTGTAACCCCCTGAGTCTCAGTAGGCCAACCTTGTCAGTTGCTTACTGTACTATAAAAGAAAATGTAGGAAGTGCAAAAGATAAGTAGTTAGAGGACTTTACTTTTGTCTGGCTTCAAAAAAGGTGTGGGCCATGGGCAAGATCACTAATCCAGTTTGAATGGAGCTTAGTGTAGATGGTATAGAATAATGGATTATAAAGCTGGAAAGGCAGATTTGAGGACCATTGTAGGGGGCCCTGAATGCCAGGCTAAGGAGTTTGGACTTTATTTGGTAAGCAGTAAGGGGTCATTAAAGATTTTTGAATAGTAGAGTCATGTGCCAAGACATAGAGATCAATGAATTAACTCAACAATCCATTTGCTGTAGATCACATTTTGGAGAATATGCATTTTTCACACCTGTTGCTTTTCTGATTGACCTAAACAGTTAGGCCAATGTCTTTTCTATTGTTGTGAATTCCCCCATGAAGCCCTTTTACTTTTCAAAGACTTGTTTTAATTAATATAATAGTGGTAGGGATTGGATCTATGATTTCATCGGTGTAGGGAATTTCCAGGAGAGGAAACTTCCTATATAAATACTGTACAAGTAGATACCTACTCTGCAACTTAGAATCTTAGAGAGTTGCCTAGCCCAAGAAGAGGCTGTCATTTTCCTGGTGCCCCACAACAATGTGTCAGTACCAAGACTTAAACCCAAAGCTTCCTATTTTTTGACCACTTCTTAAAATGCTATATGATGTCATCTGAAAATGGTTACATCTAGAGAAACTTACCAATCAATAAAGAATCCTTCCATTTGGACTTTATTTCAGACAATATCTGTGATACTGGTGAACCCTTTAGGTAAATACATCTTACTGTTAAACATCCCACTTGATGTCAGTAATTAGCAGATCATTTTATCTCCATAATTGAATCTTAGAAGGAGTCTTGTACTGTTTTAATGTACGTGTGGGAGAGAACTTGTCTAAAGAGAAGCAATATTTTGTTCAACCAAGCCAAATGAATTTATAAAAAAATTAATAAACTATAGGCACAGTGTGATCTTATATTCTCTATGCCTTCCAGTTCATTGTTTGACTGACATATGGCTTGCTTACAGAAAACACTTTCTTACTCATTTCAGTGCTTTTGTAAGCATTACACAGAGAGTAGAACACTAAGTGTGGAGTCCAGAAGACCTAAATTTAAATCCAGCCTCAGATGCTTCCTAGCTGTGTGATTCTGGGCAAGTCCCTTAAACTCCATTTGCTTCACTTTCTGCAGCTGTAAAATAGGAAGAATGGCACTTCTCCCCAGGGTTGTTGTGAGGATCAAATGGGATAGTATTTGTAAAACACTTAGAGCAACACTTGGCATGTAGTAGGTGCTATATAAATGCTTATTCTCTTCCCATCTCTCCCTTTCATAAGATTAAAAGCATGAAAGAATCTTAGAAATCACTTAGTCCAAATTCTTCATGTTTAGAGGTAAAGAGCCAATACTGGTTTGCCCAAGGTTTCACGGTAAGTGATGAAGCAAGCATTTGAGCCCAGGTCCTCTGAGTTTCCATTATGTCATTGCTTTCTCTAATACCAATTTAGTGTCCCACCCTAGGAGTTCCCTTTGGTCATTGAGGATCTGGGATGTATATTGGAATTAACTTCTGGCCCCACCAAAAAGAAACAACCTGATCATCTGTATTTTTTTTTAAATTAAGTGACAAAACCAGTCTGAAGGTTTGGAATCAGATGTTGAAAAGCTTTGCAAATTTGCCCAAACCCATGGGCTGCAGAAAAAAGTCAGATATCAACAGAATACACAATGTTCAAAATATAAATGCACGCCCATTTCCCCAGCTTAGTATCCTGCTAGTAGAGGATTCCATGGAGAAAACTAGTATTGGTTGTGTGCCTGGTGGAGTTTTGAAGCCTGCCTGAAAAGATACTTACAAGAGGGAGAGTGCATGCTCCCTTAGCCATACCACTGGGTCCTCTTGGTGTGCTAGAGTTCATTTAACCTTCGGTAATAAAAAGATTAATAATGAGAAGTCCAGCCTATTGGACTTTTTTCTTCATGGATTTCCCTCAAAGCATTCATGTGAGAGAGGGTTTTGAGACAAATCTCTTTTGATGAAGAAGGCATTTAATAAGATAGTAGACTCTCATTGCATCTTTCTTCTAAACAGTTCTTGAGGACACACAGATAACCTTAATGATGTCCATTTCTAAAAGTTTAAATATTGAGACTGAAACAGAAAAGGAAACACGAAGTTGGGGGTGAGGGCAATGGAGTTAAACTCGGTAAATAATGAAGTGTCTCAGATGCTATCTGCTAAGTACCCCACATGAGGAAACATGAACTAAGAAGATTAACTGAGAAGTTTTAGTGATTGTGGAAATGATATGGTTTGGGCATGTTTTTGCAACTGTTGGCACAGATGGGTTTTATACTCAGTGGGTATGGAGAACTTCCCCATAAAGTTTTTATAGAAATGAGAAAGTAGGAATTATGTATGGATTCATGGTTGTTAGTATTGTCTTGGTCACTTTTCTGTGCTAAAAGCCCCATCTTTGTTCCTTCCTGTTTTTTAATAGAATCCCCATCTCCCTACTTCTTGAGGTCTCTTGAGATTGGATCCCTAAATGGCTTTAATGTTGGATTTCCCTTCAGCATAGATTTCTCCTGTGTGTATTTGGTTGCATCCAGCTGCCATTGCCACTTTCTTCCTCACACAATAAATTAGGTACACAGATGATAGAGAGTCCAAATGTGATAGTTCTGATGTCCTTAATGAGAAATTAAATTGCATTATATTAGATCGCTGCAAAAATGCCAGTGGTATGTTTCTGATTGCGTCTAGTTTGTTGTTATTCTAAAGCCACTGGTTTTAGAGACATGAAATCCTAGATTTAGATCCTGCCTCAAACACTATGTAACCCTGAGAATATCACCTAACTTCTCTGTACCTCAGTTTCCTCATCTGGAAAATGAAGGGATTGGACTCAATGGACTCTCAGGTCCCTTTGAGCTCTAAATTTATGATCCTATAGTCAGTCTTAGATGAATCTTCCCACCTGCCTTTCATTATTTTGTTAATTGGTGCTGATGAACAGAAAATTAGTAAGATAAATTTTGCATTGTGGTTGTACAATTTTTAAAACTAATTTGTGTATTAAATCAGTGTTATTCTTGGCTGCTATATCTTTCCACTTATGAAGACAACTAGATATTTGCAGATTGTGCAAGTTCCTAGGCTCATTAGGCTTCCCCTTTGTGGTGTTTATTTTCTGTTGGTTAATCTTTTTAAGGAAATGGTAAATGATGATGTCAATTTCTTTACTTTTGTCCATTTCTTATTTCTTTCAGTCCGTGGTTTGTTCAAGATAAGTCAGGTTGGAGCTGCTGTAGCTACTTACATTGTCTTCTTTGCAGTGTCTTTGACTCTTACTCTAAATCCCCAGAAACCCAAATACACGCATACAACTGATTTTTAAATAATATTAGTAGTATACCGTTATGCATCTCTTTGGAGTTTACATACAGTATTTCATTTTATCTTCACAAGTCTGTAAGGTGAGAGTACAAGTCTTATCATTTGCATTTTAGAGCATAGGAAACTGAGCTTTAAAATGATAAAGTGACTTGCCTCAAGTCACACATGAGAAGGAATAGCAGGAAGAGAAGGAGAAATAGCTAATATTTACATAGCTCTTTAAGGTTTGCAAAGTGATTTACATGCATTAAAAGAGCAGAGGTGAGGACAAAATTTTCTCCTGACTCCACATCCAGTGCTTGTTCTATGATGCCACAGCTGCCTACAGTCTGGAAGCAGTTATTTCCTGCCTATTAACATTTAATCAATTTCCTTTTTTAAAAAAATGTCATTTGATGCTTGTTTTATCCAAAACCTTCTTTAAAATTTTTTTTTCAACTAACAAAAATCTTATTTTCTCTACTTTCCATCTCCTCTTAACATGGAGATGGGGGAAGGAACTCATTTTTTAAAACAAATACGAATAGTCAAGGAAAACAAATTCCTATGTTGACCATATCCAAAAAAATGTCTCATTTGAGTACATTGCATCTCTATCAGGAAGTGGCTAGCAGACTTCATCATCACTCCTCTGTAATCATGGTTGGTTATTGCTTTGTTCAGAGTTCTTTATTCCTCCAAAGCTGTTTTGTCTTTAAAATGTTATTGTATAAATTGTCCTTCTGGTTCTGCTTACCTCACTCTGCAGCAGATCATATAAGTCTTCCCAGGTTTCTCTGAAACCATGCCTTTTATTATTTCTCATGGCCCAATGGTATACCATTACATTCATATGACATTTGTTCAACTAATCTCCAGTTTGTGAACTAATGCATCTCTATTGGGGGAAGTAATCATTGTTTATACATATGAATAGGAGTGTGCTAGTAAATGTTTAACAATCAGCTCTCCAGAATAACTGTACTCACAACACAATTTTCAGTTTGATCTGCATCATTAACATTCTCTTCATCATCTTCTTAAGCCCAGACAATCAACAAAACAATAAATCAAGTCCTGATTTGGAGCATTTGCCAATTTCTGAGGTGTAAATGCTCATGAAAATTGAATAATCAACTATGGTTGGAACTAGCTTCAACCCTCTCCCCAGTGTACGCTTCAATAAGTCCTTGGTTTCATGGATCTTTCTTGACCTGAATTCTGCTCTCCAACATATTGTTTTGTCATTTTTCCTCTGCCCATTCTGGCACAGACATTGCTGCGTATCAAACCTGTGTTTGTTTTGTGTGATCAGCCCTATCGAGTTCTTCATACAAGTCAACTTCCTCATTCTCAGTGACAAATAGAAATTGCTTTTCTTACCTAAATAAATGAAATAAGAAAGGTACTTTTTTTAAAACTCAAAATACAAGTTCTGCCAATTAATGAAGTAATAAATGCTTGCTTCATTAATTTAGAAAAACTAGAAAAGGAGTAGCATTCATTAAACAAAAGGAGAAATTGAAATCTGAACAACCTGTTCACCACTATGGATTTGTGATTCCATTGATCAAAGGACTTCTCCCAGGGGTGCATGTTGCAACCTATCCATACCTTCTCTGATTATTTGACCTTTTTAAATTAAGAAATTTAGAAAATTCTTAACCTCTAAAACTAGAAATCACCTGAAGACTGCACACTATCAAGAGACCATGATGCAAATAGTAAGCAATGCTCTTGATTGAAATTAGAAAAAAGCTGGTGGGGGGTGGGAAGGTTGAGTCAAGCTAGGGGACAAAATGGGAGAAGAAATGACCATCAAAATAGAAGGTACTAGTCACAAAGGAGAGATATACTTGAGGAGGAGACGGAGAGTGTGATGGATTTAGTCAGAACAGTGCTTCTTAGCAAACAGGTAGCAAATGCCCAAATTTGGAAAAATGTCAAGTCATGTTATTGTAAAGCCATATTATTACTCTTAAGCCATATTGACTTTGACAATCTATTGTTAATGAAATTAGGTATGAAAATGACTTTGAAAATTTTGAAGCACCCTTTATTTCAGTTATTAGTAATATTTTAATATTTTAAAATTTGTTTTTGCCTTACAAATACTGCAAGAGGCAGCAGATAGAGAGTTAACCTCACAGCCAGGAAATCCTGGGTCCCAGTCCCTCCACTGACCCATCCTATCTTGGTGACCCTGGGAAAGTTATTTAACTTCTCAAGACCCTATGCAGCTCTCTAAGACTCTAATTTATACTGAAGACCTGCATTGGTAGAGGAATGGGAACTTCCCATTTTCTTCTGCTCAAAGAATTCCTAGATCATGTGGGAGTTTCTTGTATTAAGAAAATCAGAAGTCTAATCTCTATTTCTTCCCATTTTATAAATATCTAGTCAACCTAAGCTTTGTCCTCATCAGAAAAGAGTAGCGACCCTAGTTCATGTATAGGAGAGAATCAGTTAAAGTGAGCAACAGATCTGCAGAGTGTGCAAATAAAGATAATTAGCCCCAAGCCTGGACCTGGATCTACTGCTAGCTTTGCTACTAATTCACCTGACAGCCATGGACATGTAACAAGGCCAACTTTTCTTGGCCTCAGCTTTCTTATGTGGAAAAATAGGGGTTTGGATTAAAGTCCCTTACCAGGCTAATATCTGTAAATGCATGTTGTCCTTATAATAATAGCAGGCATGTATGTGTGTGTGTGTATACACACACACACACACACACACACACACACACACACACACACACACATATATATATATATATATATATATATATATATATATATATATATATATATATATATATTTGTGACTATATGTATACAATGCATGTGTGTGTGTGTGTATCACTTTAAACATTTGGCATACATTTGATCACCACAATAGAGGTGAGTGCTACAAACATTTTAGAGATGAGAGAAGAGAAAGGTTAAGTATCTCGCTCATAGTTCCTCCCTCTCCCTTCCCCAATAGACTTGGAGTTTAAACCTAGGTCACTTGATCCCAAAATGAGCAGTCCCAGAGCACTACTTCTCTCAGAGGTATCTCTTTGGTGATATCACTTTAGCTTCCTCTTCACGGTAGACATGATCTTTATATTAACAAAATTTCACCCATATACACATATATGTATATATACACATATAACACATATACAGACACACATATGTATGTGCATATGTATACATATATACACATATGCATGCGTGTATGTATATGTGTGTATAAAATGTGTGCATGTATGTGTATATGCATATGTATATGCATATGTACATGTATGTGTATATGCATATGTATATGCATATGTACATGTACATGTATATGTGCTAGGGAGGATGCCCATACAGTATAATTTACCCTGAGCCCAGCAATGCCTTTTGGGGATGGTGCTGATAACAGTTTCCCTTCAGGTCAGAGAGAAGTTATAAAATAGCTGTATATCAGAAGGTGGACTATGATTCCCAGAAGTCTAAGCGAGTATTCTGGAACTCTGACCTTTTCCTTCTCACATTAAGATATGCTTTAAAGACTACAAAGGACTTTCTTCAAATGACAGGCTAAATTTATTACATAGGAAAAGGAAAAATAAGTTATGTATAACAGAGTTTTGAAGTTTCATGTACAGTCAGTACAAGGCAGCTGGGTGAATATCCAGTAGATAGAGTGCTGTGCCCAGAGTCAAGAAAACCTGAGTTCAAATCCAGCCTCAGACATTTACTAACTCTATGACTGTGGTGAATCATTTAACCACCATCTCCCTCAGTTTCCTCATCTGTAAAGTAGGGATAATATAGCACTTACATCCCAGGGTTATTGTGAGATAAAATGAGGTAACATTTGTATAATGCTTTGTAAACCTTTACATGCTATAAAAATACTACCTGTGCTGTATTGTGTCATATTTTACAATGCTATGTTACATTAGGCTATATTTATATTATACTACACTACATTATAATATTTTACATTATATCATATTATATTATATTGCACCATTTTGTATCATTATTTTGTGTGGTTATTTGATTTGGTGTCTGTTAATTTCAGAATTTTTTTTAAAAAACATAAAATTAAAACAAAACCCTTTTGCTCACATTAACCCGATGAGGCAGTAAATCACATCAGCTTTATAATTCCACCCTTTTTAGATGTGGAAGCCTTTCAATATGTATTTGATCAGTGGTGTGCATTATTAGCAACCTGATTCCATGAAAATAGATTATTGATTATATATAAAGTTTATTATCTGCTTTTCAACTTTAGAAGTTTATACTTTTGATCCTTAAAGGCAATATTTTTCTATATTTTTACTGTGAAAATATAATAAATTCTGTTTTGTAGCATCTAGGAAGGAAGAAACTGTATTTACTATGCCATGTTACCCTGAGTAGCTAAAAAATGAATACCCTTCTCTAGGCTGTATAAAGTGATAGATTTATTTGAACAATTCAAAGATAACAAAAAAGGCAAGATATCAAGTGCTTACTAGATATACTAAGTCAGTGTTTTTAAGCACCTGATGGACACTTTGCTACACAGTAGAGATATACTGGGGAAAAAACAGAACATTCCCAGCCCTCATGGAACTTATTGCACTTGGTGCTGCTGGGGCAGCATACACACATATTATATAAATAAATTCAAGGTAAGATACAAAGGTATTAGGAGTTAGAGGAGTCGGGAAAACCCTCATCATGGAAAGATTTTTGAGGTGTGTGTTTTGCATTCTGTAATCTCGAAACTAGGGCAGCTTGGTGGCATAGTGGAGAGAGTACCAGCCCTGGAGTCAGGAGGACCTGAGTTCAAATTTGACCTCCTACATTTAGTAGCTGTTACACTTAAACCATTTGACTCAGTTTCCTCATCTATAAAATGGGCTGCAGAAGGAAGTGGTAAACCATCCCAGTTTCTTTACCAAGAAAACCTGAAATGGGGTCACAGAGAGTTGGAGCCAACTCACTGACTAAACAACAAATCTCATAATTAAGAAAGACAAAATAGTTGATCTATTGGTTTTCTTTAATTCCATCATATTTGTTTTGGTACACATCATTTCTAAATATAGATTTTTTTCTTTCATGTTGGTAAATTTATTAGATTTTTTCAACAGATTAGAGAAAATAGAAATCTTTTTTTTCCTCAAGATTCACCCATGACCATGTTGTGTGTTTATTTCCAGGTTCCATTTTTTGGGAAGAGAATGCATCACACCTGTCCTTGCCTGTCTGGGTTGGCTTGTGTACGGACTACATTTAACCGATTTAGATGTTTACCTAGGAAATAATGATCACTTTTGAAATGGAATCAGTTAAATGTGAACAGCAACTTAATGTATTTAAAGTTTTCCTTGTGATTGTAATGAACAAGTTATATGCCAGGAAAAAATCCTATTACTTTCTCCCTTCACAAGCATCAAAAATGACTATATCTAGGTCTAAGTAATATTCTTAGACTTGATTTGAAAATGATGGGCTTTATAGAGATATCACTTTGAATAGAAATGTTGAAAGTTAAGTATTATGGCTAGATTTTCTTCTCCACATTCATTTCATTTTATAAAACTAAAGTCAGAGTCTCTACCACAAAGAAGATAGGGAAAAAGGTAATCTAGTGTAACCCAGTAGGGTGCCTGGTGGTTGGGAAGCAGCTATAGTAAAGCTGCATCAGCTTCTGGAAATCATAGGCTAGGTAGAGAAGTTGTACGCTCTCTCATGGACTGTGATTCCCAGAAGTCTATGCAGGTATCCCAGAACTTCTCCAGACCTACTGGCAAGCTGACTCCAATTCAGAGCTCCACTCATATTTGATTCTATTAAACTGTCAGGCTGAGACTTCTTTTTAGGTTTTCCCATTTCCCTTTTTACATTTCTCCTGATAGATACACATTTTTGTTTCCATATCTTTCTATCCCCAAGGCACATTAAATCTCAATTTAACTATGACTGGTCTCACAATTCATTCTCCTCCTTGATGCCTCACCACCCTACTCAGATTCTAAATTGACATTTACCAAATGTCCTGCTGAGATGTCCACCTTTGGTGGAAAGTTCATCAATGCTGGCCTTTTGGGTACTCAGTGAAACTACTGGCAAAAGTTAGCAACTGATTGTTCTAACTCCACAGCTTTTCCTAAGGCAGCAACGGTCTCAAAGCCACAGCATAAAAAAGTGGTATTACCTTCACTTGAGCTAACCATAAGTAATGAAGATGTATTGCCACTTATCTGTCTGAACCAGGAGTGGCAAATTCTGATGTTAAAGAGATGTAAGAGCAGACAGAATAGTGAATCAAATTAATTTTTATTACTTTTTTGAGTTGTCCTTTAAAGTCTTTTTTCTTTCTCATAATTGAATTTCATTTTAGGAATGAGACAGTTAGATATACTATAGAACATGCCATCCAAGAGGAAGAATTTATTTTAATCTGGCATAAAACTAGTTAAACTTTTGAAATAATATGTATTAAAATGTCAGTTGCATTTTATTTCAAACTTAAAGGTTTGTTTTAATGGGTTGTTTAATATCTTGTCATTTGTACCTGTATCAATATTGCTGTGTAAAAATTCTGTATCAGAATAATGACAGTACTGTATATCATTTGATTTTAATATTATATCCTTATTTTTGTCACAATGGTCTCAATTTTTATTCCAAAAAGTGAGGGTATTTTCTAAATAGGTCACACTCTAAATCCAATGAGGACTAAGCTGGTAAAAATAGAGCTATTTAGTATACATACAGTTTGAGTTTGTGCCAAATGAAATTTTACTAGTATATGTTTCAGAACATTCAAAAACCAAGCCCAATATGCAAGTAAATGTGACAATGGAACTTAGGGGGGAATCATGACATGCATAAAAGGTTGTAATTAGGAATGAATTAATAGAATTTCACTGTGTATTAAGTACAATTGATTATATATAGATGCACATGAACAACATTTTTAAAGATATTAAGTCTATATAAATTCAGTAAGATTGGAGAAAAGCAAATTGCCTGTATTGTGTGTGAATGCATGCTGTCTCAAGTGAACAAACTACAAAATTTACTTAAATTAGTAAAATTGAGGTAGAAAAATGTTCATGATTTGAGAGGTTTCTCCATTGTTTATATAACCAGGGCCTACAGTTACAAATTATATGTATTTTATCCAATGAGAATTAAATTAAAAGCATTTATTATTTACTATATGCCAAGTGTTGTACTAGGCCCTGGAGATGCAAAGATAAGCAGACAGTCCCTGCCTTTAGGAAGCTTACATTCTAATGGGAGAAATAACAGAAATTGGAAAGTGGAGACCAGGGCAGGGTATTGCATTTTCAAAAGTCACAGGAACCATCATTGGAGTTATCAAGGGAATATGCTCACAGCCTTCCAAGTAGGAATGGCAGTATTAATTTTATTATGGCTCCAGAACTATGAGGGCCAGGGAGGAATTGGAGTGTGTTAAGTTCAGTGAGAAGATGGTGGGGGGATGGGGCTAAGTAAATTATACTTGATAGGAGGAGTCTAATCAAAATTACTTTCAAAATTTTGTAACTTTGAAATAAACACCAAATTTGGTTTTGTTGTGGAGTTAACTGTTTGACCATAGCAAACTACGTGAGGCACTCACCAATCTGAAGGGCAGAAGTTCCTTATAGGAAAAGGTTAAATTTTCCAGGAACTAGCATTTGGTCTGGAGCAAGACGGCAAGCAGGACAATATTTACGGAGTTATACATATAACGATTCATTCAGAAACATATTCCTATTTGCTGTTCAAAGGAATGGACTTTCTTGGGTAATATACTCCACTTTGGTGTTAGTTTCAGATTGTATTTGATGTACATTCCCCACTGGGTTGACCCAAGTTTGAGCAGATGGCACTGTCTCTATATGAAGTAAGGGTTAAAGTAAACTAGTAATTTAGAGATTTTCTAAGTTAATTGCTCGGGTTTATAAACTTCTCTATAAAACTTTTTTTCTATATTAGTAAGAACATAATGGGTGAAACACAATTTTTTCCTTGTTTAGATTATATAATGAACCCTTAGAGAACTTTCCTATATCATGCCCAAGCCAACCAATAAAAACTTTGGTAAACTTGTAAAGTAGCCTACAATTTTATGCAGTTTTTATGTGTACACAGCAAAAAGGTTTGTGCCATAGTGCAATAAATTCAGCACTGCTTCATAGTCATCTGAGTAAAAACCAGATGGGAGGCAGCAGAGGGGGTTTTAGGTGTTTTACTTAATTTCTTCGTAGTAGCAACATTCAAAAAATTATTCATGAATAACTATGGTTCATATATGAGTATGTCTCAGCATACATGTGTACATTATGTGTATATATATGCTCACACACGTGTTTATATTCATTAGATTATTTTATTCCAGAAAGAAACTGCACATCAAAGTCAGAGTTACAACCTCACATTCACAAAAGAAAGTGACTATAAGAAAGTCACCAGTTATTACTATGCCAAAGTACATGATTCAAAAAGACAGTAATGGGTTATAACAGATGAGAGTGCCTTTGATTTATACGTATATACTATATGTGTGTATGCATATACAAATACACACATATATGTGTGTATATTTGTGTGTGTGAACTTTGACTTAAAGTACCTCACAAAAGATTGTGATGATTTGGGTTAGGTTTTCCATCCTCCCTGATGGTCTACCACTAAGTCTTTATCAATAGCAAATAGAATTTGGTATATAATTATTAAAAGTAAGTTTGTCTGGGCACTTAATGATAGCAGGTCTTAAACTTATTATGAGATACGTCAAATAAATATCTTCAAACAGAATTCTTGATTAAGATTATCACAAGAGAGAATGCTTATTATTTCTTAAAAAAAAGAGAGACAAATAAATCCTTGCGGAATTGGCTTTGATTTCCCCAAACATTTATCGGCCTTCATGATGCAACCATCATCTCCTGTTTTTATCATCCTTTTAAAAGTGCTTTTTGTTACCATGCCAGTCAACAAACATTTTTTAAGCACCTACTGTATGCCAGGTACTATGCTAAACTCTGAGGATAGAAAGAAAGGCAAAAGACAATCAATCAATCCTTGCTCTTGTTCACAGTCTAATGGATACTTTTAGGTCAAAGCTACCCACCACAAACCTTTACGCACAAGAGGAGGCCCTTATCCTCAATTTTAATTTTTGTTTCTGTAAAAATAAATAAAATAAATAATTTATAAACTTCAATCTTAGAATATATAGACCAGCTTTCCCCATATATCTACTTGAAAAGTTTTTTTAACCACCTTATTTTTAAAGATCTTGCTTAATTCCACACACACATTATAATTTCCTAGTTACAGTGGTTTTTAGCATCTTAAGTGGTTAAAAACTGGGAACCACTTTAGAATATTTCATCATATTTTTGGTGTTTAAAAGGGCAACTTACTCCAATCTAGTAATGATCTGAAGATTATTGTAGGGCTTTTTGGGTTTTTTGTGTATGTTTTTGTTTCTTTAGTTTCAGCAATTTAGAATAATACTCCAGGTAAAATTTCTGTGATGAAAACAATTTTTAAAAATACCTGCTTTGTATCAAAGTTCTACAATATGGCCCACTGGTCCCTCCAGTGTTTCTTCTCTTCGGATATCACAAAGTTAGTTGCTTCTCAATCATATTTACCCTCAAACAAGCTTTACCTCTTGCTGCACTAACTAAATGCACATTTCCCAAATTAGATGCACCTTTCCCATGGCCTTGATCTTTATTATTTTTACTCAGTTGAGAACACTACTTTTCCTTGTATGCTCATCATGCTTATAATCCTCAAGCATCTTGAGTCCATTTTTTCACTATTATCTCCTCTAAAAGCATCCTAGTATCTGGAGCCTGAATTTGTATTTGATATTTGTTTTACAAGACTTAAGTTACTGAAATTTCACCATTTACAATTCCTTTTTTCGTGATCTAGGCTAAATTTATTTCTTATTTCATGTAAAGCACATGCATTATTTATCTCCTTGTATTCTTTAACTGATGATCCTCTCGTTCACCACCTTTCCAGTTTATGCAGTATCTATGTTTATACATGTCTTATAATTGCAGCAATTACCCCCTTGCCTCATCAGGTTCCGTCACATCCTCTTTAAAAGTGCTCTATTCAAGCAAAACCTTCTGCTTTTGTATTTTTAATTAGGGTTATGGAGCATTATATAGCATTTAGTTCATCAAACGAGGAGCCAGAAATCCCAAGTTCTATTCCAAGCTTTGTGTCTGCCTCCACATAAACATTTTTCTGTTCCCCATCTAGAAAATGAAGATTATACAGTATTTTTCAATGCTCTTGAGATTTTCAACTGGAAGTTACAAAGAAAGTGATGGGCCATTTGGGCTTGTGAATAAAGGTTTTCATTGTCAACTGATAACTTCATTTATTCGTTAAACAGGTTAGGATGCTATGCCAGTTTCTAAGCAAAAATAATTCTATTTTGAGTCTTCATTTGATTCAAGTTATTCTTTGTACAGAAAAACAAATTTAAAATAATTATAAAGAAATTAATGAAATACATATTATAACTGTGATGTTTTATTATTGCGTATTTGAAAATTACAATCGAAGTTGCTTTTATGGTTCATTAGTCCCCTAAAATACTAATTTGTAAACTAAAGTTCTTCTGAAATATGTACATGCCTTTCACCTGCATAATGGGGTGTTGTTTTGGGGGAAATCTTTATGACAGCAGAAAATAGTCTGAGATAGAATTACTTATAGTTCAAAGGATATGGACATTATAATAATTTTTCTCTGACCTACTGAGTGAGAGAATCCTGTCATGGACCCAGAGCAAGGAGGTTTAATGCAGTTATCATCCTATTTCACTTCTGAAATAACCTGGACTTTTTGCACTTTTCTACAGGTGACCTGAGGCCCTAGAAAAAAAGACTTCATAGAAATGGTGCCAGCCTGCGTGGTGGAAGTATTTCAGGCCTGGCAATGGAAAAAAAATACTTGTTGTATGTCTTGTTCACTTGTCCCAACGAATTCTACTTGTGAATAGGAATAGAACCAGAGCAGAGGTGGGGGTTGGGGTGGAGATGGAGCAGAACAAAGAACTTTGCTGTTACCATCATCCTGCTGTGGCAATTGAACCACAAGACACATTTGTATATTAGACCAGTTATGACCAATATGCCATAGTTTGCGAGATGTGACTGAAAAATAACTTAAATACGTACAGTTCTTTCTTTACGGTAATGCTAGGAGAAAAAATATCATTTTCATTTCAATGCAAGAATCATTGCTATTTTACAGTGAGGGCACGGGCTCAGAGGGCAGAAATGATGTCTTGGCCAAGGTCATACAGCTAGATGACTTGATTCTAAATGTGACACTTTGGCATCCTACCTTGCTTCAGTAATAAGGCTGATTTCCCCTCAAAACCAAACATTGGCTCTTACACAGACAAAGGAGTGTCCTTCAAAGTAGCCACCCTGGGAGGCTATACAGGTATTCTGATGAAGTTGCCGTTGCTCCAAACATTGGAGTTCTTTTGAATTGCTTTTAGGTACAATTTATGAGCCAGTGAGAGCTCTCTTTCATTATTTTAAAGTCACAGCTCATTTTTTGCATAAAAAACGTCATTCAACCTCGGTTCCATCGAACATTCAACTCCTTGCAAAAATCAAATTCATCCCCAAACTTGCAAGGCCCACAGTACTTTGAGTCTCCAAGGAATGAAGCAAATTGAACTCAGAGCAAGGTCATTCACAGGGAAGTGCAAATGACATAAACTAAAGAATAAACCAGCAATAGCTGACATTTCTAAAGTTTAAAGTTTGCAAAGCTTTTACATATTTTATCTCATTTGATTCTCACAACCCTCTGAAATAGGTGCTGCTATTACCCCATTGTGTACATAAGAATAAGCCTGTTTTGTATGCATAAAATTTATATGTGTCCATATAGGTTTGTCTAGATGTCCCTCACAGAAAGGTGTGACTAGATGTCTCTAGAGTCTCCTCTGCCCACCTTTCTCCAAAGGAGGCTTTGATTCCTAAATGGAGGGGAAAAGGAGATTAGAGCCATGAGAAGATTGGCCTGCTTTGCTCTCTTCAGAGAGGTGATGCTGGGCTAGAATTCTATCAATCAATTCCCATCCCCTAAATATAGCTAGTCTGAGGGAAAGAATTTCTTAGATATAAGCCACTTTTCTTATTGCTGTCCCTTAAAATGGAAGGAATGCTTTAAGCCACAGCCGAAGACTTGACTGCCTTCCTACCAACTGACAGTTACACAAAGACCCTCACACATAGTGAATAACAAATAAACCAATTTATCCAAGCCATAAAAAGGAAATCAAAGAAATTATACAGATTAGAATATATTAGACAACACAGAATATATTAGACAACACAACAGCTCTTCTACTGGAAGCATCTGAGAAAAAGAATCCCCAAGTGGATATTCCCCCAAGTCTCTAGTAGGGCAAGCAGGGAATAGGGGAATGCTTGAGGTACTGGCTCCTCTATATATGTTGGCTTCTTCTTTGGGCCATTATCTTTTTCTAGGAACTTTTCCCTTAAGAGAGCTGAGAACCAGGTGGGTCCTTTCTCAAAGATGGAAGTCAGAAAACAGGAATCCTTCTTATCCCAGTTCTCAACAAATCCACTTCTCACACAGGCACTGACCATGGAATAAATAATTCTCTCCAACAATGACGAGTCTCATGCAAATGTTACGCTTGAGGCTTTGGTTACATAGATGGGACTCTAAGGCAAAGCAAGTTTTATAGCACTACTAAATGTTTGAGATACAATTTGAACTGTGGTCTTCCTGACTTAAAGGCCAGCACACACCGCTTAGATTCCTCCCAAACCAAATCAAATTAATTCCTACCTCATTAATGAATAGCTGTGAAATGAAGGTGCAGGTTCAGGGTAAATAATTTCAGCCAAATGTCTAATCTGAATATATAGAAATATGACCAGGGTCTGGGTAAGAAACAAAGAGCTTGCATTGGGATTTATCCAGAGATTATTCACTTGGCAACTCCAAGCCTCATACTGGCTTTTATTTATCCCAATCACTACTTTGACATTCCCCATGACATTACCAAACCTGTTTCTGGGCTACTTGGGGTACAAACTAACATTCTTTCCAAGCAATTTCTCCAGATCAGTTTAGAACATAAAAATCCCACTCAAGATCTCAGGTACTTTCTTTTCTTTCTCATTCCTAAAGTTGACCTACAATGGACAGTCCCACATCTTCACTAGAAATCTTGGATTTCCCAAGTCAGAAGTTCTTCTTTATATCTATTAGAACCAGAGGGTGTATAATTAAGGAAAATATAATTTCCAGTCCTTATAAGTCAGAGCAGGGACTGGTGGATGGATCATCATTGACATGGAAAGTTTCAGTCAACAGGCCAGGAGGCTTATTGTACATGAAATTGAAGTGTATGATGGATCTAATGAACAGGTAGATGACCCAATAAACAAGATCTCAACATAACTTCCCAAGCCCACCCACTTCAAACAATCAAGGAATCTATCTTATATAGAGACCTCAAGACTTTCACCAAAAAAGGAAAGTGGAATGAAATATATCTCCTCACAAATATAAGATCTTCTGATATCAACACCATAGGCATAATGTAAGAATTCACTACACCTTCACATCATGTAACTGCATCAGCTATCGTTCGCAGCTCTAGCTAGATTAGACATTCATTAGTTCCCTCCTTTCCAAGTCTGTCTGAGCAATGGTCTAACCCCTTTGTAGAGATAGAATAAAAAGGAGAATTAGTGACATAGTGCAGTGAGCAGAGAGAGAGGAGACTGAGCAGTTCAAAGAAAATAGAGGAGGAGACAAGGGGTTCAGATGGGTTTAATGCCAAATATTGACTCGTATTCAGTCCCAGATGTCATGCAGATAGGCAGTAGTTCCCTTCAATCTCAACTCTAAAAGGACTCTAAAATTTCCCAAGATTGGTGGACTGGTAAGAAGAATACACACACACACACACACACACACACACACAGAGAGAGAGAGAGAGAGAGAGAGAGAGAGAGAGAGAGAGAGAGAGAGAGAAAGACATGTTACGGTAGGGACAGAGAAGAGGAAGGGCAGGCACTTCATTCAACAACCTCATCAGAAGCTAAACAAAGAGAAATTGAGAAGTTGAACTTCCATCTGTGGTTAGGGGGAGGCCATACAGAGTGAAAACTGGATACAAAGCCAGATACAATTTTAGCGGAATGCAAATAAAAAAGGAGAAAAATAAATAAAACTTTAGTATGAAAGCATAATGATTTGAATAAATTAATAAAGCAGGAAATCAGCACAGAGACACTAGAGGAACCTAAGAACAAATTGGTTAAAGGAAAGTTAAATATATAGAATAGGTCCTGATTTAAAAGAGAAATAGGAAAATTGACACCAAAGATTTAAATGGATGGAAAAAACCCTAAAAATTATGACATTAAAGTCTTCTGTGAAATAAATGATTATGGTTCACTACAGAAGAACAAAGTCCAACTAAATAAAACATAAAGCCAGAATGAAAATTTGTAACTGTATTAAAATTTAATATGCATTAAGCAAGTAACCAAAAAGCAGCAATTGCAATTATTTGACAAAATAATAAAAAATAAATTCTCCATGCCAAGAAGAATGAACAGAGGAGCAAAGATGTCATGGACATGAACAATCTCCTTACTAAACATGTATGTGCCAAATCACACAGCATAATAATTCAATAAAAAACTAGTAAAATTGCAAAATATGAAAAAAGACTAGCAACACAACTTTAGGAAATATCAATGATCCCCTTTAAGAGTCACATAAATTAACAGAAAGATAAACAAAAAGGAAATCATAGAGCTGAATAGACTGTTTGAACATTAGAAGCACAGTGGAGCTAAGATGGCAGAGTAAGCAGTAAGCTGCTCTCATCCTCCCTTGTTGACCTTGAAAAACCCAGAGAATATTGCCCCAGGAAAAATCCTAGAATAGTTCAGCCAGCAGAAAGATGGGGTATGGCAGTCTTTTAGCTTTGGAGGCTAGGGGGATTAATGGGAAAGGTCCCTCTTGCTGTGGCTGAAGGGGACCAGTACAGAACAGGAGGCATCCCAGTAAGCCAGCAGCAAGCCCCACCTCAGTTCACCAGCAGAGATCCTGAGCCCCAGGGTGGAGGAAAATTAGAAGTACAAGAGAGCATCACTTTGTTGTTGTTCAATCATGTCCAACTCTTTTTTATCCCAGTTGGGGTTTTCTTGGCAAAGATACTGGAATGGTTTGCCATTTCCTTGTCCAGCTCATTTGAAAGATGAGGAAATGGAGGCAAACAAGGTTAAGTGACTTTGCCTAGGGTCACACAGCTAATAAATATATGAGGTCAGATTTGAACTCAAGAAAATGTCTTCCTTACTCCAAGCCCAGCACTTTATCTACTGCACCACCTATCTGCCAACATCTTTTTAGTGGAAAAATTAAAGAGATGCATATTTCTCAGCATCTGATGTTATTTTTACCAAAAAAAATGTGAAATGGCACAGAAAACAAATAAATATGAACAGGCAGAAAATTTAAATAAGCTTGTTACAGTTCAAAGACAGTAAATTTAGTAGTAACCATGGTGCAACCATGCAAAAGACATAGACCAAAATAGAGAATAAATATTAATAACTTGAACAATGAATGGGCCAAAGAATAAGTGGTAGTGGCTGTGAAAGAGAATAAGATGGCATTAAAATTTAGGCAATTTTGCTAAATCAGGAAAAAAAATTATACCCCTCAAAACATATCAACAAGTTAGGAAAAGAGAGAATTAATCAACTGGACATGAAACAAATAAGAAAACAGAAAATCAATAAATTTCTGAATTTGGGAGGAAAGCACAAACAATGGAAAACAGTAGATAAATAGATAAAATTGAAAACAAACAGACTGTGGAAATGATCAACCAGTGAAATGAAGAGCTGGTTTTTGAAAAGACTAAAAATTGATAAACTTTTATCTAAACTGATTTTTAAATTTATTTTATTTTGAATTAATTGATTAATATTTTACTCTTAGTTTACAGCACTCAGTTCCACAAGTTTTTGAGTTCCAAATTTTCTCTCCCTCCATCTCCTCCCCCCTTCCCCCCCCCAAAACATCATGTAATCCAATATAGGTTCTACATATACCTTTGCATTAAACTTATTTACACAATAGTCGAGTTTTAAAGAAGAATTATGACCAATGGAATGAATCATGAGAAAGAAGAAACAAAGCCAGAAAAGAAGGGGAAAAAAGACAGCAAATAGTTTGCTTCCATCTACATTTAGACTCCATAATTCTTTCTCTGGATGTTGATAGCTTTTTCCATCATGAGTCTTTTGGAGCTGTCTTTGAACCTTGTATTGCTGAGAAGAGTCTGTCAAAGTCTATCAAAGTTAGTCATCACAGATACTGTGTTTCTGTAATCATGTATAATGATCTCCTGGTACTGATCCCCTCACTCAGCATCAGATCACATAAGTCCGTAGACCAATATCTTACACTGTATACCAAAATAAAGTCAAAATGGATTCATGATTTAGGCATATAGGCTAATACTATAAGCAATTTGGAAGAGCAAGGAATAGTTTACCTGTCAGATTTATGGAGAAGGGAAGAATTTATGATCAAACAAGAAATCAAGAGTGTTACAAAATTCAAAATGGATAATTTTGATTATGTTAAATTGAAAAGTTTTCTACAAACAAGATCAATGCAACAAAGATTAGGAGGGAAGTAGAAAATTAGGAAAGAATTTTTACAACCAGTGTCTCCAATAAAGGACTCATCTCTAAAATATACAGGGAACTAGTCAAATTTATAGGAATAGAATTCATTCCCCAATTTATTAATGGTCAAAGAATATGAAAGATATCTATAAAAATGCTCTAAATCACTATTGATTAGAGAAATACAAATCAAAACAACTCTTAGGTACCACATCTCTACTGTCAGATTGGCCAACATGACAAAACAGGAAAATCATAAATGCTGCAGAAGATGTGGGAAAATTGGAACACTTACATTGTTAGTGGAGTTGTGAACTGATGCAGCCATTCTGGAGAGCAATTTGGAACTATGCCCAAGGGGCTATAAAAAAGTGCATACCCCTTGACCCAGCAATACCACTTCTAGGGCTGTATCCCAAACAGATCACACAAGTGGGAAAAGGACCCATATATACAAAAATATTTATAGCAGCTCTGTGGTGGCAAAGAATTGGAAATCAAGGGGATGCCCATCAATTGGGGAATGGCTAAACAAGTTGTGGTATATGAATGTAATGGAATAATATTGTGCTACAAGAAATGAGGAGCAGATGTACTTCATCTAAACTAATTTTAAAAAAATAAGAAAATAAAATAAGAAAAATCAAGAATGAACAAGTTGCATTCATAATGAAGAATAAAGAAAATTTTTAAATAGTCAGCAATGGTTACACACAATTACATACCTACAAATATAATTGAAAGAAAATAATTAACTAAAATATATAATATACCCAAATTAATGGAACAAGAATTAAAACTACTAAATAACCCAAAGGAAATCTACAAAAGAACTAGGAAAGAAAGACAAGACCAGATTCAGATGGATTTAAAAGTGAATTCTATTAACTATTTGAAGAGCAATTAATACCTGTGTTATATAAATATTTTCAAGTATTAAGAAAGAAGCCATTTTATCAACATGCTTTTGATATGACTATATGCAAACTATTTTGATATAACTATATCCAAAACTGTTATCCAAACCAAAAAGAGGAAGCAGAGAAAGAGGTGTCTAGAACAATCTTATGAATGGAAACATCTTGAGTGAAATCTTAGCAATGAGAGCAATACAATATTTTTAAAAATTATACCACGACCAATTTGGATTTATATTAGACATTAAAGAAAACATCAGTATTAAGAAAGCAACAAATATAATCTTTTAAGCAATGAAATAAAATTATTTTCTCAATAACTATCATTAAATATGATAAAACAATACTAACATGAAAAACCCTAAGAAATATGAACATAGAAGGATCTTTATTTAAAATAATTTAAAATGCATTTCTGAAAAAAGTTGAGTATCTTCAACTACTAAAGATGAAAATTTTAAAGTACAGTATTAAGTAATGGTATTCCATCTCTCTGCCACCATTTTGCATAGATATGGTAATATTATCTGCAGTAATAAAGACAAATGAAAACTTAATAGTAAAAGAATTGATTGAAAGGAAAGAAAATCATCCCTTTTAGAAAATCCCAGGTGATCTGTGAAGAAACTAATTTAGGCAATAGCTTGAGCAAAGTAGAAGAAAAAATACACACAAATCATAAGCATTTGTATACACAATCTAAAGCACAAGAAGAAATAAAAATCAAAATGCCATTCAAAATAATGCAAACCACATAAAATATCTGGAAATTAACCTACTAAGACACATTCCAGATCTATTAAAGAAAATGTCAGAACACTTTTTTCTACAGAAATAAAGGAGAATTAAATAAATGGAAGATCAACGTCTATAACTTACTATGAAAACTAGATGCTAGCTTGGTAAAAATTAGGCTTAGCAGCAGCATCTTACACTTAATACCAAAATGAGATATATGGTCTAAATATAAAATGCCACATCATTTTTTTTGTAAAATAAGAGAACAGAGAGTTTGTATTTTCTACAAGAAGGTCTATAAAAAGTATTCTTAACCACACAAGTGAAAAAAGAGATCATGAAAGATAAAATAGACAATTTTACTAAATATAATTTTAAATTTTGTTCATGAACAATGCCAATTGAATAATATATTTTAAATTGATATATGATAAATGCTTGACTGACACTATACAAGGAATAGTCATAAATATGAAAGAGATCTAATTCCCAACAATAAATGACTAAGACATTTGTCCACTCTTCCAAATACCTACCAGAATCCATAGGAGGAAATAGAATAATGTGTTCCAAACAGCAAAAGAGATCAAAATGTAGCCCAAGGTGACCAGACCTGCATATTTGAGCTTAAGCAGGAATGAAAAAGATGAATATTCAATAAAATGTGTTTGAAACATTCTTTTTAAATTTTTTATTCAACATTTTTATTTAAAGTTTTGAGCTCCAAATTCTATCTCTCCTTCTCTTTCCTCCCCCCTCCCTGAGATGGTAAACAATGAAATAGAAGTTCTACTTGTGCAATTATGTAAAACATTTCCATGTTAGTCATTTGTACAAGAAGACTAGAATAAAAGAAACAAATGAAAGAAAGAAAGTGAAAAATAGTATGCTTCGGTCTGTATTCAGACAATATCAGTTCTTTCTCTGGAGGTGGATAGTATGCTTCATCAATAGTCCTTTGGGATTGTCATGGATCATTGTATTGCTGAGAATACCTAAATCATTCATAGTTTCTTCATCAAACAATAATGATTTTACCACAAACAACATTTTCCTGGTTCTGCATCAGTTCATGTAAGTCTTTCCCCATTGTTTTTTTAATCATCTTGCTTATAATTTTTTATAGCACAGTAATATTCTATTACAATCATATACTGTGGCTTGTTTAGTCATTCCCAAATTGATAAGCATCCATTTAATTTCCAATTCTTAGCCACCACAAAAAGAGCTGCTATAAATATTTTTAATAAATAGGTCCTTTCCCTCTTTTGTGGATATCTTTGGGATGTAGACCTATCGGGGGTATTGCTAGATTAAAGGGTATGCACAGTTTTATAGGCCTTTGGGCATAGTTCCAAATTTCCCTCCAGAATGGATGGATGAGTTCACAGCTCCACCCACAGTGCATTGGTGTTCCAGTTTTCCCAAATCCCCTCCAACATTTTCATTTTTTGTCATATCAGCCAATCTGATAGGTGTGAGGTGGTACCGCAGAGTTGTTTTAATTTGCATTTCTCTCATCAATAATGATTTAGAGCATTTTTTGAAACATTCTTTAAAAAATCAGACATGAAGAATTTATTTGCCACGAATGACATACCAGACAACAGAAACAGAAGAAGGGTAAACAAATACAACAACTGTGGACAACAGCAACAAAATATCAACAGAGAGACCATGAAGAGATTTCTTTCCAAAAGTAGACGCAAAGTCAAGGGTGAAAGTGAATGATAAGTGATGGTAGAGAAAGATGTCTAAAACATCATGGACTGAAAGTTACAGCATCTTGCCTCCAGGGCAATGAATGCTATTGCGGTGCCAAATTACAGAATGGGAGAGTGCATAAAAGGAGAGATGAGAGGAAGAAGATAGAGGGGAATATGTGAGATACCTTAACCAAATCAAAGGTTAATATAGAGAAAAATAAAACCAACATTATCTCAAGAACAAGAGAGCCTACAGGACAAGGAATGAGAAGGCAAAGCTAAGGATTGGAACAAGGGCAAAGAAAGAGGAGATCAGCAATGCAAGGACCTAAAACAATTCCAAAAGGCTCATGTTGGAAAATGCCATCCACATCCAGAGAAAGAACTATGCAGTCTGAATGCAGAGCGAATCAGACTATTTTCTTTTTGTTTGTTTTGTTTTGTTTTGTTTTTCTTTCTCATGGTTTCTCCCATTCATTATAATTCTTCTATATAATATGGTTAATGTGAAAATACATTTAATAGGAATGGATATGTAGAGCCTATATCAGATTGCAGGCCATCTTGAGGAGGGAGGTGGGGAAGGAGAGGGAGAAAATTTAAAACTTATGGAAGTGAATATTGAAAAATAAAAATAAATAAATTAACTAATAAAAAAGAAAGGGGAGATCTTGTTTCAGTGGTAGGAGGGTGTACCACTGATGGATGTTCCCATGGAGGAAGAGAAATATTTTACTAGAAATGGGGACCTTACAATGGGTATAATACAGGATCGATGCTTAGAGATACCACTCATAGTGGCTCAGGAGAGTAAAAATCAGAACTTGTGGGAGCAAATGACACCTAGAAGAGCAGGAGGCATGGATCCAGAGAGGAGATTAAATACAAATAGAAAAAAAATTAACATGGAAGGGCAAAGGTTAAAAAAAAACTATGTACATAACCAGGAACATAGGAGAATTCTTACCATGGGGCAATATCCTCTCTATCAGCAGCGAGAGTTGGTATTTCTAAAGAGTGAGACACATCAGAAAAAAGCAGCTGAGGCAATATCTACAAGATACATAGATACTGTTCAGAAGAGGAAGTCCAAAACAAGTGCTTTAAAAACCTTAATACCATGAGGAATATAAAATTAGAGAAGGGCTAAATAGTGATAAGTGCCATGAACAACAGAACTAAAGTTTAGTATCAACAAAAAGAGAAGAAAACTAATTAAGAGAATGAGGGGAAAATCCTTTCTCAAAAAAAGATGTAGAAACCAAAATTGAAAAAAAACTAATGAACAACAACAAAAAAGATTTTTTTCTGTGTAACATACCGAATCTTAATTTTCAATACCTGCTTAGGGCTTACACTGAAGGGCCCCTGGCCTAGTGTCTTTTCTATCACCTTCACATTGTTCTAGTCTTTCTTGTTTATCCACTGCTATTGTTCAATCTTGTCTGACTCTTTGTGACCCCATGTGGAGTTTTCTTGGCAAAGATACTGGAGTGGTTTGCTATTTCCTTCTCCAGCTCATTTTTACAAATGAGGAAATGGAGGCCAGTAGGTTTAAGTGACTTGCCCAGGTCACACAGCTAGTAAATGTCTGAGGCTGGATTTGAACTTGGGTCTTCCTGACTCTATTCCCTTTCTGTCCCCTGCACCACCTAGATGTCACAAGTGTTTCTCAGAATTCTTGCTCTGTATCAGTTTTCCCAGTATTCACCTCTCAGCTTGCAGGCAGGGTAGGAGGGAATTACTCAGATAACAGGAGAGATATATCTTTCTCTTGCCCATGTCTCTTCTCTTCTTTCTTGTTTTCCTTTTGCCTCATGAAAAAAATGAACATTCATTTCAGCCTAATACTTCCCATGCTTAAATTAACACGTATCTGCTTTCAAGCATTTTAAGGGATGTTAGGTGGGAGAGGGATTAGTCTTGCTATCCCTGGCCTCAGACATCAGAAGTATCTCAGGATCTTGGAATGGAGACTCAGAAAGGACTTTCAAGATTATCTAGGACAATACTCATCACTTACCACCATTTTTTCAGATGAAGATTCTGAGGCCTAGGGAGGTGAAGTCACTCGACCAAGGTCACATAGTTGCTGAGAAATAGAACCATCATTCAAACCCAAGTCCTTTAATTTCATATCCAATTTTATTCCTACTTTGTCACAAAGACATTAGTAATTTTGGTGTCTGAGACAAGCAGCAGTAAATGAGACCTCAAATGATCTTTCAGGGTCAAATTCAGTTGGGAGGCAGATATCAATAGGAAATGGCTCCATTTGGGAGTGAGAACCAGGGACACCACATTCCCAAGGACTGACAAGGCATCTTATAGCACTCTATTTTACTATTATCCTTGTGAACAAGGTACAAAGCTCAGCTGTTTTTAAGTGGCAAAGGAATGTAAATGCAGCCAAGACCATATAACTTCGTAGACTGGATTAGGTGTGCTACCACTATCAGATCAAGTAACCCAAGAAGTTGGCAAATGGGAATATTGCTCCCTCAGGCTGCGCTGACTCATAGACCAGGGTCTATGAGTCTACACCTTGTAAATTTCAATTCCATGGAACAAAGCAATAGTTACGGCTCTTATTAACAGTTACCTCTAGAACCAGAACCCCTATTTTGCCTTCTGATTAATCCCTACCTCTAAGAGGTTTTTATCCTGGGGTTAGTGAATGTGAGAAAGAGGAAGGGAGAGGGGGGAGAACAGAGAAGAGAGAGTAAAAAGAGAAACGATTATATAGAAATATACTTATATATGTCTGTATGCATATATATCTGCATTTCAACATAATCAATTTCCCCTGAAATCCCATATGTCTTATCTTATGCATTAAAAACATAATTCTGAGAAGGGGTTCATTGGTACCACAAGACTTTCAAAGAGGGGCATGATACAAAAAAAAGGTTGAGAATCTCTAATCTAGGAGTCATGGGCAGCAGATTTTAGCTTAGCTTAAGGGAAAATCTCCAAATACTTAGAATTCTTTAAAATTTATATAGGTTGCTTCTGCAGGTACAGAGGACCCCATAAGTGGAGAAATTCAAGAAGGAACTAGATAAGCACTTGCCAGAGAAGTTTGAGAGCAAAGATTCCTCATCATTTTGATGTACCGAACAACTTAAGCAGTCTACTGAAGCCTATAGACCCCTTTCAGAATATTGTTTTTAAACTGCTAATATAAAATACATAAAATTACAAAGGAAACCAACTGCAATGAAATATAGCTATCAAAAATTTTAAAATAAACAAGTTCAGGAACCCAGGTTAAGAACCCCTACTCCAGAGATACTGAGAGCCTGTTAAAGGAAAATCTTTAAGCAAAAAATGGAAGACCACTTGCCAGAGACATTTTAGAGGCTCTTCCTGCCCAGGTCCACATTGACTAGTAAACCTCTGAGTGCCATTCAAGTGCTTTTTCTTTTAGTTTTGAAAAAAGAATACAACAGTCTCTTTAGAAGCTATATTTTAATACCATCCTGCACCTCACAAAACAGTTGTAAGAATCAATTAAGATAATGGACATGAAGCATTTATGATCATTACTTCACCTTTTCACACAGAACTTACTTAGTAGAATGATATGGGTCTCATTGGCTGTGGAAGAATCAACTCTTACCTGAAGGGTGAGGGCTGGTAAGGATAAGATACTATTGACAGCCTCGAGTGGGATGAATAATCCCAACCAAGTGATGAAGTAGAAGAAATTGGAGAATAATTGAAGGGCTGTGTCAGCTACTGAATAAGCAAAGAATGTTCCCTTGGATGGATTACATTCTTAACAAGTAACAGAGTGAGGAAGAATATAGGGTTGCTAGTTCTCTTACTGGAATCCAGAATTTGGGATGGAAACTCCCAGGAAACTGGATCCCTGAAGCGTACCATGTTCTGGAAAAAGTTTCTATTGGTGGGAGTGATGTCTCAATAAAAGAGCATCCCTCTTTTGTCTTTATTCCACTAGGACTCTGAATCCTGCTGCCACAAAAGGAGAATTCTTCAGAGCTTTTCTTTCTGCTGTGGTGATTGTCCCTTGCATTATTGGTGAAGACTGCCAAACAAAGAGAATTTTTGAGGTTTTTTATCTACAGACTTTTTTGTAGGGCCTGTAATGGATAAAAACAGGTTCTTAACCATTGCTGGGCCTTGCTGAAAAACAAGCATCCCACAGAAAACCAGCTAGAACAGCAGAAATCAATAAGGAGCCGCAGGAGGCAGCCACTGGTACCTCCTACTTCGGGGAGAATGAATGACAAAAGGAGATGCTCCACAGAACCGTGAACTATCCATAGTCTCTGACTACAGAGACAGAATCATAGGTTCATATGAAAAATGGATTCAGAGATGAGAGGAACCTTAGAGACTATGAGTTCAAACCCTTTTTACAGATAAGAAAACTGAGGCACAGAGAGGAGTGACTAAGATGACATAGGTAGTCAAGAGCAGACCTAGTATTCAAACATGAATTCTCTAACTCAAAATATGGTGTTCTTTCCATTACACCATGGTTTACAATTTTTCTATTTTAAAAACAACACTAATAATAACCTTGTTAACAAGGGAAGGAAGAGAAGAAAGTGGTCAAGATTTGTGAAGCACCTACTATGTGCCAGATGCGATTTAAGTGCCTTGAAAATATTTGATCCTCACAATAGCCCTCAGAGACAGGTGCTATCATTATTGTCATTTTACAGTTGAAGAAACTTAGCCAGACAGATGTTGAGTGACTTGCCTAGGGTCACACAGCTTGTGTGTCAGAGGTCAGATTTAAACTCAGGTCTTCTTGACTCCAATTCTTTTAACCATTATTACATCTGCTTATTTTGTCCTAGAAGAGGAGTAACATGGAAAAATGCATTTCCCAAGACAAGTTGTTATGAATAGTAAGTGAAATGTGTATTTCTTTGTTTGATGAGCCAGAAAACTGTTTATTCCTTTGCAAAGACATGTAAGATTTCTGTTGATGATTCTGCTTGTAGGAGTAGTAGGCAACCAATGATGTCAAACCTTTTTGAGGGGCTAGTCCTGCCCTACTTTTTACTAGCTTTTGCTTCAAGGGCTTAGCAGAGCTAGTATTTGGGGTATAAATGATCTATATTACCCTGTCTATTTATAGATTCTCCTGTTTATGGAAAATTGTGCTTGCCTAGGAGTACATCAGTTTGTCTATTTTGCTTTGGCAGCCTCCAGCTGGGATTCTTCCCTTGTGCCTCAGTCCCACTGCATCATGGTGTGTCTCCTAGAAATCTACAAGAATAAAAATCTCTTCCCAAATCTCTTCCTTCCAACATTGTTAATCACAGCAGACAAGGTTTGCTTGGCTGCCTGATGTTCTTTTATGAAAAGGGAGAGGGCGAGAGAGGAAGGGCATGCTCACGGGTAATAACTATGATGGTAAACAATTAAAGAACAAATAATTTGTAAAGAAATGGTGACCTGAGTCACGTAGAATGGAGTGTTGGCTTCTTTCCTAATTTCTATATCTCTGCTGGAGAAGGGAAGAAGCAGAAATTAGTCTGCCAGCCTAACAGAAAGATGAAGTTCTAAGCCTCTTTTAATAGGCAAGAGGTGGAGAAAGCTCCCTGTAGCTGCTCAGTCTGCTACATCATAGGGGAAGAGTGATTCCTCAGCTTCTGACTCCTATCTCTCTCAATAGGAACTTGCAGGGTCATGGAAGAATGGAACCAAGAGAGATAACCCTCAGAGGTTGAGTTCATTGCATTGCTTGGCCACTGCATTTCCTCTACATCTGTGGAAATGTATAAAATATGTGTATGGGGGTTGTCAATACATATAGATGAAGCTCAAGGCTGGGGTAGATTGATATGATCTGATGTCTGGCTCCCCTTTGCAGAGAGTAGGAGAAGAACCATAGCTGTATCACCCATATTAATGCCAAGGGAAGGGCAAGAAGGAGCAATGTCACAGCTAGACAATCTCACCTCCTATCACCAAGATAGGTATCAGGCTAGAATTGTATCTACATGCCCCCTTGAAATAGTTCTGCTCTAGGGGTATGAGTGGATTTAGAAGAGAAGATGTTTCCATGGTTACTCTTAAGGTGGAGGGTAATCCTTAACTTACAATTGACAGCTTAGCCTCTCCCTACCAAATACCCATTACACAAAAGACCACCACAAATAGTAATAGCAAAAGAAAAAAAAATTACCCAAGCAAACCAACAAACAGGAATTTGAGAAGTTCTACAGATTAGAATATACCAAGGAATATAAAAGAGTGAATGAGCTCTTTAGCCTGGAACATTATGGAGCAGAGTCCCACTTGTCTGCAGCTCAGAGGAGTGCAGCCTTGACATTCAAAGTCATTCTCCACCACCTCTCAGAAGGTCCTTTTTCCATTCCTCTCCCAAGAGAGTCTGGAACTAACTAAGTCCTTAATTCAGCTATATAGTTTCATGCTCAGCATTTTATCAGCCAAGCAAGGTCATATCTCCTATAGAAAACTCCACACCCAACACGGGGCTTTATTTCAGGGAATCCCTCCCAAGCCCACCTGAGCAGAGGAGCTCCACTAGCAATATGGATGATCATCTGTCTTTTCTCCATCAGAAGCTCCACAAACAGTCCCCCCTAGATCCAAATTCTGACATGTTGCCATACTAGTGCACTCTATGATAGAATCTGTTTGAGTCTCCTGCCTACATACCATCAATCACAGCATGAGTGCTACACATCTAGAGCCAAAACATGGTAAGATTTTTAGGTCTGAATGTTTATTCCAATGTACTATCACAAGATATGTCTGTTTACTGCTCCTGTTCAGTTGGAGTAAGAAAAAGGTTTCATTTTTCTTGCCTATTGTTATCAAATTGGTTCCTTATCCATTTGTATTTAGAAATATTCTCAATCAACATTTATTAGTGTATATTAATATATACAGGCACTGTGTTAAGCCTTGGGGATGCCAAGTCCCTGCTTTCAAGGACCTTAAATTCTAACAAAGGGGATAACATGTGCATATATAAGTATGCCTATACATATTTGTGTGTGTATTTATACAAAGTGGATACAAAGTAGTTTGAGAAGGTAGTCCTTTAGCTACTGGGGAGTTGGGGAGAGGGCATGGAACAAGAAGGCTTCATGTAGACTGTGGCATTTGAGCTAAGTCTTGAAGGAAACCAGAGCTTCTAAGAGCAAGGTAAGAAGAAAAGAGAGAGCATCCCAGAAATTGGGGGCAGCTAGCACAAAAGCACAGAGACAGAAGTTGGAGTGTTGTGTGCATGCAACAATGAATAATCCAGAATGATGTAACAGTAAGCACCCTAGCATACCCAGGATGGCCTGCTGGCACAGGTTCTTTGATCTGCTTTTAAAGGAAAAATAGCTTTTAAAAGGGTTAACAATCTTAAATTACATGTATACGTGTATACATATGTATATGCGTGTGTATACATATATACACATATATACATACATACATATATGTGTATATATGTCTATATACAGATGTGTGTATATATATGTGTGTGTATGTATATGTATCTATGTGTGTGTATATATATAAATTCACTAGTTCAGGGGTGTGTTGGCAACCAAAAATGGGCTCCTTAGCACTTAGTCAACAAGTGCTCTTGACTAGTTTGGCTTTTTCCCCTGAACTGAATGCTGTTTGTATGTTGGACTGGAGTAAGCTTGTCGGCCCCTTCACCTTGCTTCCCTTGCTTAAGCTGTTGGAAAGAACCTGTGCTTTCCCAGTCAACCCCTTCACCTTGCTTAAGCAGATTGAAAGAACCTGTGCTTTCCCCGCGTACCTTACACCCCCGCAGAAGCTGGATGGTTAAAAGCAGCTCCCGTTGGAGCCAGAGGCTGCTACAGCCACAGCCACAGCCGAAGCAGGAGCTGCCAGTAGCAGAGCTGACCTACGGGAGGAAGCTGAACAAAGACTTCAGGCCAGTGGGTAATCTTTTTACCATAGAGGGGGAAGCATGATTTTGCTTTATGCAATCATGCTTCTCTGTAGCCTCCTGGTTACTCTTTCAAGGCGTACTTATTGGGCCTGGAAGCTTTTGATCAATATATCAAAATGGGGTTGCTGGTTCATGGGTTGGTTACTGTGGAGCCTAAATATATGTTTTGATTCTTCTGCCTTCTACTTTGAGAGTTTCTTATATCCGGCGGTTCCGAACCTTTCAGACATGTTTATGATCCTCTTTGAGATTATAAACTCTGCCCTCCTAATACAAGGGGAAGGGTCAGAACTCTGACGTGGAGAAAGTACAAGCAGGGAAATCAGCACAAAGATCAATGGACAAGTCTTCCAACTGTGTGAACAAAGTAATACACACATAGTCACCAGAGAGGGAGCACAGACATCTGGGTTTTCAAAATGGGGGGCGGGGGGAGGGAAGGCTCCTTCATGGCTACCCAGTGTCTCATCTGGCCTAATCACACAAACATTCTTCCCATGAGTGTGCCCCAAAGCAAAATGCTAACCTCAGAATATATAGAGCCAGAAGGCATCACAAGCTTCTTGCTTCAGTGCCTAATTACCAAAATGTGTGAAAGCCTTTCTGCAAGCCAGCTTCCTCTAAGCAAGCTTCCCCCTTAAGCAAGTTCCTCCCCCCCCCCCACCCCCACGAGGCCTATTAATGAGCAGGGAAGATCTCGTATCCCGTTAACATTATAAATGACTAAATCACAGAGTGAATAGAAGGTAGTAATCTATAAGAAGATTGTAAAGATTGGAAGAGACTTAGTTACAAAGACCTTTTAATATCAACTTCAAAAGTTTATATTTGGCCCAGCATGTAATAGGGAACTACTGGAGTTTATTGAATAAGGGAGGGGATTAAAGAGGTGAGAGTGGGGATAATGACAAACCTTTACTTTAGGAAACACATTCTGGTAGCTATGTGAAAGGTGGATTGGAGCGGGAGAAGCTTGAGGTAAAGTTAACAAATAGGAGATTATTGCAATAGTCCAGGGAAGAAGTGATAAGGACCTAAACTAGGGTATTACCTACATGAGTGATGATGAGGTGGAAATACTTTTAAATAAAATAATAATTGCTTCTATGGACCAGTCTAGTGATTAATAAGAAGGTCTTTATGTTCTATTTTATCTGCAGCACACGGTTTGTTTTAATTGCTCAGTATATCAAAATTGTTATTTGGTAAGTTTACTAATGATAAGATAGAGACAGAGCCTGTGATTTCATTGGTATGAGGAACTCCCAGGTGAGGAAACTCCCTCTACCAATGTAAGTAAGCACCTCCTCTGCAGCTTATAGAGTTACCTAGAGAAACTGCAGTTGTCTCTGCAACTTAGGTCTTCCTAAATTCAACACCAATTCAATATCTCCTTTATGTTTACACACTGCTTCTCCCAGTATTTTCTCTTATTTTCCATAGTTCTCACATTTTCATAACTGCAGCCATTTACTTCTCTGGATTAGAATATGACTTGACAACTTTGTAATGGTTTATTTAAACGTCTCTTTTTTTAAAAAAAATTTCACCAAATATACAGATTTAAGAAGGAAATTTTGTTGTAAAGTGAAGTTGCTTCATCTCTATTATTACCATTTAGTAAAATGGCAATTCTTTTGTTACCTGAAATATCTTTTAGCATGAGAAAGTCAGTGAGTCTTACAATAATATAAAAGAGCTCTAAGCTCTATCCTTGCATCATCATTCAATTTTGCATAACTTACTTTTTTAAAAAATTGTCTCTCCTGGATCTATTCTCCAGGTCAGTGGTTTTTCCAATGAGATATTTCACATTGTCTTCCGTTTTTTCGTTCCTTTGGTTCTGTTTTATAACATCTTGATTTCTCATAAAGTCACTAGCTTCCACTTGCTCCAATCTAATTTTTAAGGTGGTATTTTCTTCAGTGGTCTTTTGGACCTCCTTTTCTATTTGGATAATTCTGCTTTTCAAAGCATTCTTCTCCTAATTGGCTTTTTGAAGTTCTTTTGCCATTTGGGTTAGTCTAATTTTTAAGGTGTTATTTTCTTCAGTATTTTTTGGGTCTCTTTTAGTAAATTGTTGACTTGTTTTTCATGGTTTCCTTTCATCTCTCTCATTTCTCATCCCAATTTTTCCTCTACTTCTCCTACTTGCTTTTCCAAATCATTTTTGAGGTCTTCCATGGCCTGAGACCAATTCATATTTTTCTTGGAGGCTTTTGATGTAGGCTCTTTGACTTTGTTGACTTCTTCTGGCTATATGTTTTGATCTTCTCTGTCACCAAAAAAAGATTCCAGAGTCTGAGTCTGAATCTGAGTCTGCGTCTTTTTTCACTGCCTGGCCATGTTCCTAGCCAACTACTTGCCGTTGAGCTTTTTGTCAGGGTATGACTGCTTGTAGAGTAGAGAGTCCTTTGTCCCAAGCTTTAGGGGCTGCACTGCTGTTTTCAGAGCTGCTTCTACTCCACTGTCACAGCAAGCTCTGTCACAGCAAGCTCTGTCACAGCAGTGCTCCTCCTCCCCCACGAACTGCCAACCAGGACCACGACCTAGATCTAAGCAGGGTACAACAAGCCCTGCACTCCTGCTCTGGTCTGCTGCTTGATTCCTCCCACCATGTGAGCCAGGGACTCAGGAAGCAGCTGAAGCTGGAGCTCTGAAAGAAGCCATAGGGACTTCCTGCTGCCACCTCCGCCACCACCACACCACCTCCACCACCCCCAGGGCTGGGGCTGGACAACTTTTTAACCCAATTCAGCAGTTTTCCCACTAACATGCTCTGTGGTCTTTGGTGTTTGTGGGTAGAGAAGTCCGGTAACTGCCACAGCTCAATGATTCATGGCCCTAAGGTTTACTCCCGCTATCTCCTGGTCTGGTCTGTGCTGGCGCAGCCCATGCTGGGCTGTGCTCTGCTCCCAGCACCATGCAGTAGACCCTTCCCAGTGACCATCCAGACTCTCCTGGGCTGGATACCGGCTTCTCTTTGCTATTTCTAGAATTTGTTCAGAGCCACTTTTTACAGGTGTTTGGAGGGATTTGGGGGAGAGCTTAAGCAAGTCCCTGCTTTCCAGCAGCCATCTTGGTTCCACTCCCCCCCCACACACACAACTTCCTTTTTAATGGACTGCTTTTTTAAAAGGTTGATTACCCTTATAAAAACTTGGAAAAACTACATGTCAAATAGTGGTGTCAAACTCAAACAAAAACAGATCCGTTTTGGCCATGTCTTTTGACTCCTGCATAAATTGGACATAAATGAGGCAGAGTTGCATGATGTCCTCAGTCTTCACTCTCTCTTCCAAAGTCATCACAGTCCAATGGTAGAACAGAGTCAAGACTAGTGATGGCTTGTGATGCAATGGATGACCTTGGTGTCTTCCATGTCTAACCAAGTTCTAAGCACTCCTTAGCACGTGCTTCAGCTGCTTTCATGGGCATTGGAACAAATTATTTTCATCTGCCCATTATGCTGGGGTAAGTCATATGTATGGCCATATATTGAGTTAGAAAATCACGGATTAACATTATCTATATTTTATTGAATTGTTATTTATTTTGTGAAACATTTCCTAACCATATTTTAATTTGATTTAATGCAAGAGATTATATGCTTATATTCTAATTACCTGCTTAATCTAATGAACATTTTATAGGATTATGGATTAAGCTTGGAAAGGAACATATAGACCATCTAGTCTTGCCTCCTCATTTTACAGATGAGGAAACTGAAGTAAAGAGAAACTGAGATGTTAAATGATTTTCCTACAGTCACGCAGCATGCAGGTATCTCAGGAGATATTTGAACCTAGACCAGGGATGGGAAACTTGAAGCCTTGAGGCCACATGTGGCCCTCTAGGTCCTCAAGTGTGGCCTTTTGAGTGAATCCAAACTTCACGGAACAAATCCCCTTAATAAAAGGATTTGTTCTGTAAAACTTGGACTCAGTCAAAAGGCCCCACTCAAAGGCCATATGTGGCCTCAAAGTTGCAGGTTCCCCACTCCTGACCTAGATTATACTAACCACCAGTCCAGTGCCCTATGCACTATGCCATGCTAGATCTCATTCATCTCTAACAACATCTGTTGCCCTATTCACTTGCAATGCAAAATAAGATTTTAGTTTCTTCATTAATACATCAATAATGTTTTCAGATAAATGGACCTTCTCAATGTATTATCTGCAAGTAGAACTATTCAAAGACATTTCGCATTTGATTTGCACCTTAGAATTCTATAAACAAGCATATTCAATGCAAGTCTAATGTGGATCTGGCTCATGCCCAGACCACCTAAGACCCACATGGAAGATGCTAGAAAAAAAGCTACCTCAAGGCTGGGAGATGAAGTACCTTTGAAGTTTTTGTATTGTCCTTCCCCATAATTGGGTGAAGCCTTTATAGTATTGGCTATGTAGCCAAAACTTGTCAATATTTTCAAAAGGCCTGAGTAGTCACTGGTCATGGCTGCTTTAGTATTCAGAGTTGAAAGAGAGATGACTCCTTCACTTACAGCCAATGAGACCATGAAGTAAGAGGAAAGACCTCTATCCACATTCCCCAAATAGGTTATGTGGCTTTGAGAAATGGCCATGGGTCTTTGACCTTTTGGTTTGTTCTTTTTGATCCTAGATGCAGGGGGTGGAGTATCCAGTCAAGTCTGACCCAGGAGTACAAGCCACAGGGATCCAGGAGTCCAAAAACCCAGGCCAAAGGTTGCAGCTAGCCCAGCATCAAGATCTTCATAAGGTCCAGGATTTAAGCCCAGCAGATAAAATCAATGGTACATAGGCATTGAACAAAATCATGACCCCACTCCACCCACCACCCCAAACCAGCTGCATCCCAGCCAGTATAGGGAGTATTTCTTTGTCCCCCAGGTATTGGAGACAATCTTTGTTTCTACTATGGCTTTGAAGTAAATATTCCATTATGAAACTCTCCAGTATTAAGTGGTTAAATTGAACTGAGGTGCTAGCCAGTGGGCCCCTAAAAGGGGAGGGGGCAATGGAGCTGGTAGGGGCTGAGCCATGGATGGAGAGGAGAATAATGCCAAAACTCCCAGTTCTTTAGAACCCTGGGAGCACAGGAAAATATAACAGGCCTGACCGTAAGATAGTGGGGGCAATGTCAATTGTGTAATATAGGCAGTCTTTTGATGTCACAGGCATGGTTTGGGGAAAAATTGGCCTTTAAGCCTTAAAATTGTCTAATTTTCTCTAGAAAAATTCCCTTATCTATCAATGTATTTTTAGATGCACTTCCAAGATGTTATTTCAATTTATTAGATTTCATGCAATCTACAGGTATAGCATTCTTTCAAAGCAAATATAGCAGCCTTTCCTTTTTATCAATAACAATACTTGGGTATTCCGGTGATAAATATAGTATATCATATTCTCTGGATTTGGACTTTTACTTTGTATCTCTGCATTTCCAATATTTCATATATCTTTACTTGTGCTAGTGTCAGCTAACTAAAACTCAACTAAGAGTTCAAACTGAAGGATCCTGATCAGTAGCAGAAGAAAAGGGCTAAAAATCAGATTTTAAATGCCTGCGAAATTTTCTAGGTAGCTGGATGAGAGTAGCAGGTGCTGAAGCTTTTCATCTCAAAAAGTTCAACATTTTAGCTATTAAGCTAAAGAGTTAACAGAACTTTCCCTCACCTATCCACATAGTGGCCACATAGTGGCCAAAATAGAGGAGATGGTAATAGAAAGCAATGTAGCAGAGAGAAAAAGTAGTAGAAGGCTCCATTCAGCTCAGTGTAAAAATCACCCCACTTGATGAAATTACTAGTATCAGAGGTGTGAGTTACCTTGGTCGTGCCAAGTTCATGTATTTACCATGTGTAGGCTCCTTAACATACATTCATAGGTTTATATGATCTCCAACCACTTTTATCCCATATTCATACATATTCCCTGAATGTCTTCTTTCCCCCATGAGTAGAATGATAGCTTATAGTACAATGTATCCTTAGATTTATGGATAGTATTATTGTCACTTGTCTTGCTATGTATTTGATTTTTTCCCTTTAAACTATGTTCTCTTGATGGCCAGTAAAAGAAACACATTGGTGGGGGCTTATGAGCAATGGCATAACGTGGATTCTAACCTACACCCACAACATGCCTTGAGGCTAGCATAGCATTTAAGAAAATACATTCTGAAAGGGGTCACAGGGGGTATATGTGACATTTACTCAGAACACTTTGAAATCAACCTTGCATGTATATTATATATATATATATGTGTGTGTGTGTGTGTGTGTGTGTGTGTGTATGAAATGATCGTTTGTTAGAGAAACTTGCTGCCAAGATTTTTCCCAGTATTAAATTATTCAATTAAATTAAGTATTTCCAATTTAATCTTAACTTTGCTGGATTGGTTTGTGCAAAAACATTTTAATTTTATGTAATCAAAGTTATCTGTTTTACCTTCTATGATCTTCTCTCTCCTTTGGTCATGAACTTTTCTTCTAACTATAGGTCTAATGGATAATTTTTCTGTGTTTCTCTCATTTGTTTTTGATGAGACCTTCTTACAGAGATAATACATTTAGGGTTCAGAATGAGACATATATTTTTGTGCATAGCCAATGGAAGAGTTTGTTTTGCTTGTCTTCATATATCTGTTACAAGAAATTTGCTTTAATTTTCTCTTCTTCATAAAGGTCTTCTCTGGGAAAAGGGCATCATAATCAGTAAGTATTTATTAAGCTCCTACTATGTGCTAGCCACTGGGGATATAAATATAAAGCATGAAACTATCCCTACTCTAAATGAACTTCTAATTCTAAATGAATATTCTAATGGAGAAGCAACAAGTACATGTAAGATATGTAAAACATAAATATAAAATGAATATGCATATTCAATTTATATATACACAAACATAAAGTACATGGCTAAATATAAGGTGGTTTGGGAGGGAAGTCACTAAAAGTGGAGGGAATTAGGGAAGCTTTTGTGCAGAAGCTGGTACCTGAAATGCACTTTAATGGAAGAGACTCTATGAAGCAGAGCTAAAGAGGGAATCCATTCCAGGCATGGGAGACATGGGAGACAGCCAGTGCAAAGAGGGGAGATGGGAGTCAAGAACAGAGAGGAGATCAGTTTGGCTGGATCTCACAAGCAACAGCAATATGAAGCGATAAATTAGTTTTTCATCCTTTCTTTTCTAAATTTTTATGAAAATTATTTCCTCATGTAGTAAGAGTATTCTTTCAGGCATGAGAAGAGAATAATCTTTTGGAAACAAGATTCTATAAGATGCCATATTTTTGCCATCATACGACTGCCTGAAAAGTATAGAGAATACAAGCTTTCATTGTGCTTATTTTTTGTTGATTACAGAAATGAATTTGATCTGAAGAAAAACCTTAACAGATCTCTTCCAAGAAGGCACCTCCCATACATTCATCAAAATCATGCAAGATTCCTTGAAAGGCATAACAGAGGAAACTTTATTCTATAACTTTTTCTTATTAATAAAAAGCAAAACATAAGCCAGGGGTGGAAAGTGCCAAAGGTATGTACCACTGTTATAGAGGATGCCTAATTCATAGTCCAAATGGAAAAATGATCCCCTAGAGATGGTAAAAATAATAATAATTTATACTTATGCAGTGCTTTAAGGTTTGAAAAGTGGCTTACATATATTAGCAAAATAACTGTGCAAGGTAGATACATTAGACCAGAGCTTCTTAAACTTGGATCATGAACCCATATGGGGTCATGAAAAATTTGGCAGCAGTAAAAGGTTTCTGAATATACAAGGACCAAAAATTAATTAAAATCAAATACATAATGATTCTGAGGCGTTTCTGGCAGTGCTTGCCCATGTTGCATCGCAGAACTTCACCACAACCTTGGTCCTGAACACGAAGCATGTACACTTTGCACTGTGCATGTCCTCAGGCCATGCAATGCCAACCAATACTGCTGAAAGGTGAAAAGGGGTTCTGAGGGGGAAAAGTTTAAGAGGCCCTGCCAGACATCAACATTCAAGTTTTGCAGATGAGTCAGTCAATCAACAAGCATTGATTTATTAAGGATTTAACTATGTGTTGGGCACCGTGCTAAGTGCTGGAGAAACAGAGAAAGGCAAAAGCAGTCTATACCCAAAGGGGCTCTTATTATCAAGGAGTAAACTAATAAACAACTAAAGACATACAAGATGTCTGCAGAGGACATTTACTGATTGGCCTTACACCATGTGAGTGGAGAGAAGGGGATACATGTAAGTGATAAAGGTAGAATTAACACAATTTGGTGACAAATTGGGCCAATGAGAGTGAAGAGCCAAGGATGATACTGAGATGACTATGATGACTGCAAGGATGGTAGTTCCTTTGACAGTCATATAGACATTCAGAAGAGGGGAAAGATTTGCTGAAAAGAAAGAGTTCCCTTGCTGTTGAGTCTAAAATGCCTATGGGACATCCAGTTTGACAGGCTGAGTGACTTACCTGCGGTCACAAAGCTAGTGTTAAAGGTCATGTTTAGACCCAAGTCTTCCTCACTCCAAGTCAAGCACTCTACTATACATTTATCTCCAGGCAGCAAAATAATGGTAATATTGAGCTGATTGTATTAAATGGTCTTGCCTTTGACACTTTGAGTGTGATCTTGGTCAAGTCATTTAATCTCACTGGTCCTCAGTTTCTTTGTCTGTAAAATAAGGGGATTAAACTTTAAAGTCTGTTCCAGGTCTAGATCTAGGTTCCTATGAGTGATGAAATAGGACTATCCAAAGATAGATTGAATATTACTCAGACTTCTAAGTAAAATTCATAATTATTCTAAAGAATTTAGCATCTTTACACAGGAAGAATCAAGTGAATGTAGAATATAAAGTACGCAGACTGACCTATGCCATGGGATGAACAATTGTTAGAGCTGACTCTTCAACGCTTACATTTTGGACAGACAAATCAGATGGACAATGAATATGACCAAGAATGAAATAAGAAAAAAATTGGGAGGGAAACAAACATGGGAAAATTGTACAGTGCTTTTAAAGAACTCCTCAGCAAAACAATGGTTTTTAAATCTAGCATCACCATTCCTCTGGCAATATTCTATTGTGGAGTCCAGAGGTCCAGAGCTCAGTTCCTGCCTTTGACACTTTGTGTGTGACCTTGGCCAAGTCATTTTATCTCACTGGTCCTATCTCTTTGTCTGCAAAATAAAGGGATTAGCCTTTAAATTCTCTTCCAGTTCTGGATCTATGATGCTATGAGTCATGAAATACCAGTATCCAAGGAATTAAAGTTATGGATCCCCAAAGGGGCAAGGGAGAGGTGTATGATGAACATAAGTAGGCTGAAACATAATAACAATGATGAACTGGGCAAAGCTGGAGACCAGAGGAGTCTGTCACTGTGGAGGTATGCCCAAGCCACAGTATGGTGTGGGATTCCCCAAGTGAAAGATCACAATGTTACTAACACAGGCCAGCAAACTAAAGTGATGATCTTATTAAGAGATTCCATGCAGCAAGCATAGCCTGATTCCCCATGGAAGGTGATCATTAGAGACAAACTATTTATCAAAGAGTTGTAAAAAGGGAGGACATTTTCATTGGGAATAGAAGTTCCTCTGAGCCTTGGTCAATCTATAAAAATAAGAGCCATTCCTCAATTGACAAATGTCAAAGGATATGAACAGGCAGTTTTCAGAAGAAGAAATTAAAGCTATCAATTGTTGTTCAGTCATTTCAGTCATATCTGACTCTTCATGACCCCATTTGGGGTTTTCTAGGCAAAGATACTGGAGTGGTTTGCCATTTCCTTCTCCAGTTCATTTTATAGATAAGAAACTGAGGCAAACAAGGTTAAGTGACTTGCTTAGGGTCACACAGCTAGTAAGTATCTGGGGCTGAATTTGAACTCATGAAGATTAATCTTCCTGATCCTAAGCCAGGTCCACTATCCACTCACTGTATCACTTCGCTGCCCCTGTAAGCTATCATTAGTCACATGAAAAAATTCTCTAAGTCACTGCTGATTAGAAAAAATGCAAATTAAAACAACTCTGACATACCATCTCCCACCTATCAGATTGGTTAACATGATAAAAAAAGGAAAATGACAAATGCTGCAGGAAATGTGGAAAAATTGGGACACTGATGCGCTGTTGGTGGAGTTGTGAACTGATCAACCATTCTGGAGAACAATTGGGAACTATACCTAAAGGGCTATAAAACTCAGTATACCCTTTGACCCTGAAATTCCACTACTAGGTCTGTATCCCAAAGAGAACAATGAAAAGGGGAAAGGACCTATTTGTATAAAAATATTCATAGCATCTAGGTGGCACAGTGGATAGAGCACCAGCCCTGGAATCAGGAGGGCCTAGATTCAAATCTGGCCTCAGACACTTATTAGCTGTGTGATCCTAGACAAATCACTTAACCTGGTTGCCTTATCTGTAAAATGACCTGGAGAAGGAAATGACACACCACTCAAGTACGTCTGCCAAGAAAACTTCAAAAGGGTTATATAGAGTCAGACAAGACTGAAAATGACTCAACAACAAACAAACTCATAGCAGCCCTTTTTGTGGTGGTGAAGAGTTGGAAATTTAGGGGATGCCTATCAATTGGGGATTGGTTGAGGAAGTTGAGGTATTTGATTGTGATAGAATATCATTGTGCTATAATAAATGAGCAGCAACGTAGTTTCAGAAAAACTTGGGAAGACTTGTATGAACTCATACAAAATAAAGTAAGCAGAACCAGGAAAGCATTGTACACAGAAACAGCAATATTGTAAGGATTATCAATTTTGAAAGCCTTTGCTGGTCTGATCAAGACAAAGATCCAAGACAGTTCCAAAGCGCCCATGATGAAAAATGCTATCAACCTCCAGAGAAAAAATTGATGAACTCTGCAAGCAGATTGAAGCATACTTTTAAAACTATTTTCCTTGGGGTTTTTGGTCTGTTTTCTTTTCCAACATGGCTAATATGGAAGTATGTTTTATGTGACTTCACTTGTATAATTGATTGGAAATTGCTTGTCTTCTCAAGCAGAGGGGGAGGCCTGGAGGGAAAAATTTAAAACTCAAAATTTTAGAAAAGAAATGTTAAATTTTTTGCATATAATTTGGAAATAATGAAATAACAAAAATATATATTTTAGAAAAGGAAAATTTTAAGTATATTTTTAAAAAGGAAAAAAAATGTGTTTTTTATGTTAAAGTTCCTAGTGCTTCCACAATGGTACCTCCTAAAGTCAAATGATTAGCCTCTGGAACCCATAGAGGCAGGAGAATCTGTGTAAATTGACTGAATGTTGTTGCATAAGGGGAAAGTTGTCTCCTCCATTAAACTATGAGCTCCTTGAGAGCAAGGACTATCTTTTGCCTTTCCTTGTGTGCTCAGCTCCTGACACATAGTAATCCTGACACATTAATAAATATTTATTGACTAAGAGAACATTTGGTTGATGGCACTGGATTTTAACGAAAATATTAAGACAGTTGTGTTGGATTAAACTTTCCATTTACCATTCTTTTGAAGTTTAATGATCCTTATGATCATTGATCAAGTGAGATAATATTTGTAAAGTTCTTAGTACAGTGACTGACACATAGTAGGTACTGTATAAATGTTAATTCCCTCCCTCCCCTCCTCCTTTGGATACCGAATCTATAGCAAGCTATCTGTGGGACAAGGAGAACTTTCAGAATAACATTGAAGATCATATTAAATGTTAAAAGAAATGATGAAGGGAGATAGATGGATTGCAGGACTATGGTTTTGTGCCTCAAAGTTGTATTGATGACTATTTAGAAAGAGAGGGGGGGGGGAAGGAGGAAGGAAGGAAGGAAGGAAGGAAGGAAGGAAGGAAGGAAGGAAGGAAGGGAGAGAGAGAGAAAACCAATACTCAACATCTTCCTTTCCCCAACCATGCCATATCTCTCTCTACCGCCACTGACTTGTATAAGTCCTGGGATGAAGAAGAGGGCTTAAGAAGAGAACCTAACTAGCTGTTCATCTTACATGGACAACTTGACATAAATACACCCAGAACCTGTGTGTTTTTCATTTAAAATGTTGACTTTCTGAATCTGTACTATATAGTCTCTTGATGATACTCTTGGAAAGCTTTGAGAAATCAGTATTGAGACTAGAAATTGCTTAAACTATACTTCGTAACAACACACAAACCTGATTTTCTGTCCAGCCCAGAGATAATTCTGTGCTTGCTTACTGTCTCTCGAGGGTGGCAATAAGAACCTTCCTGTGGACTCCTGGATGGTAGAACAGTCTCTCCAATTCTCCAAGGAATATTGTCTTGCTTAGGTGACCCTGAGTACATAGGATCATTTATGTATATTTCCTAACATAAAGTTTATTCTATTTTATGTAAGTATGTCTTAGAGAAAAATGTGTAATTTATTTTTAAAAATGAAGAATTGTAAGGAGAGGCAGAATAAAGGCTAACATCAGATGTGTGTGTGTATATATATATATATACACACACACACATATATATACACACACACATATATACATATATGGAAAATCCAACATTTTAAACCAAACACACACACACACATACATATTACATATATATGTATGTGTGTGTATATATATATATATATAAATCCAACATTTTAAACCAAACACACACACACACACTTATATATATTACATATATGTGTACATATATATATGTATATATAAAATCCAACATTTTAAACCAAAAACACACAGTTTCTTGGCATATTTATGTCAAGTTGTCTATGTAAAGGAGATGCTCTGATCATGTAGTAAGAGTGAAGCACAACTGATGGGCAGCCTACCTGATTGGAAGATGCTTTTTATCAACATAAGAAAGATGGGTCACAAAAGGGAACACAGATTTTTGAGGGGAAAGGGTCAGTTTTTTACATTTAATTTTTATTTTATTTTTCTCTTAATTATATGTAAACAAAGTTTTTTTACTTTTTTTTTCAATTTTGCATTCCAAGGTCTCTCCCTCCCTTCATCCCAATTCTCCTCCTTGAGAAGGCACACAATTTTATATAGATTATACAAGTATAATCATGCAAAACATTTTCATATTAGTCATGTCACAAAAGAAAACACAGACCAAAAAAAACCAAGAATAATAAAGAAAGTTTTCTTAATTAAGATTTTTTATTTTTAGTTTACAACACTTGGTTCTACATAATTTTGAGTTGCAGATTATCTTTCCCCACCTCCTTCCTCCCTCCCCAAGACAGCATGGAATCCGATATATCTTCTACATATACCTTTGCATTAAACTTATTTACACAATAATCAAGTTGTAAAGAAGAATTATGACCAACGGAATGAATCATGAGAAAGAAGAAACAAAACCGAAAAAAAAATGATAAAAAAAAGAAAAGAAAAAAAAAGGAGAGCAAACAGTTTGCCTCAATCTGCGTTCAGACTCCATAGTTCTTTCTCTGGATGTAGATAGCTCTCTCCATCATGAGTCCTTTGGAGTTGTCTTTGAACCTTGTATTGCTGAGAAGAGCAAAGTCTATCAAGGTTAGTCATCACAGAATCAATATATCTGTGGTTGTGTATAATGTTCTCCTAGTTCTGCTCCGCTCACTCAGCATTATATTGTGTAGGTTTTCCCAGGTTATTATGAAGTCCGTTATCTTCCCCATTTTTTATAGTACAACAGTATTCCATTACATTAATATACCACAACTTGTTCAGTCATTCCCCAATTGATGGGCATCCCCTTGATTTCCAATTCTTTGCTACTACAAAAAGAGCCACTATAAATATTTTTGTCCATATGGGTCCTTTTCCCACTTGTTTGATCTCTTTGGGATACAGCCCTAGAAGTAGTATTGCTGGGTCAAAGGGTACTAACATTTTTACAGACCTTTGGGCATAGTTCCAAATTGCTCTGCAGAATGGCTAGATCAGTTCACAACTCCACCAGCAAAGTAACAGTGTTCCAATTTTCCCACATCCTCTCCAGCATTTATGATTTTCCTGTTTTGTCATTTTAGCCAATCTGACAGGTGAGATGTGGTACTTAAGAGTTGTTTTCATTTGCATTTCTCTAATCAGTAGTGATTTAGAGCATTTTTTTCATATGCCCATAGATATCTTTAATTTATGGGTTCATGATTTAGGAATAAAGGCTGATACTATAAGCAATTTGGGAGAGCAAGGAATAGTTTACCTACCAGATTTATGGGAAAGCAAAGAATTCATGACACAACAAGAGATAGAGAGCATTACCAAATGCAAAATGGATAATTTTGATTATGTTAAATTGAAAAGGTTTTGTATTTTAAAAAAAAGCCAATGCAACAAAAATTAGGAAGGAAGCAGAAAATTGGGAGAAAATCTTTGCAACTAGTGTCTCTGATAAAGTCCTCATCTCTAAAATATACAGGGAACTGAGCCAAATTTGTAGGAATACAAGTCATTCCCCAATTGAGAAATGGTCAAAGGATATGAACAGGCAGTTTTCAGAGGAAAAAATTAAAGATAACTGTAGGCATATGAAAGAGAGGTTTTTTCAAAAAAAAACTATGCTTCAATCTGTGTTCAGATTGCATCAGTTCTTTCTTCAATATTATTTCCATCATTTGTGATGCAAAGGTTGATGAGCTTTGCAAGATTCATGTGAACTTGATGCAATAACTCCACATTGCCATCAATTTTAGCATATGCACTCTTGAAATATGAATATGAAATCATGTGATGTTATTTGAAGTTGAAGACGTTATTTGTTAATATTCCAATTAAATAAAATATTGTCGAAAATTTCAATCATTTCATTTCTTGAAAATATGCATTTTTTGCCTATGTGTCCAGACATTAGGAACACCCTGTAATATTCCATCACAATCATATACCCCAACTTGACCTTGTTAATCATCGCCCTACTGATGGGCATCCAGGCAGGGAAAATTTTAAATAGTGAGTTTAAAGTTTCACTACTTTTAAAATGGCCTATTCATAATTTATTTTAAAAAGAATATATGTTAAATCACATTATATATGTAGGAAACAGATAACAGATTCTGATTATACATAATTGCAAATATTATGTCTGTTGGCTTAAGATTGGAAAAGGAGTATGACAAGGCTATATATTGTCGCCATATTTATTTAGCTTGTAGACACAGCACATCATGTGAAATTATGGTGCTGGATAATATTTTTGAGAGTTCCTTGGACAACAAGGAGGTCAAATCAGTCAATACTTAAAGAAATTAATTCAAGCCATTCACTGGAAGATCAAATACTGAAGCTGAAATACTTTGGCCATATCATGAGAAGATGGAACTCATTGGAAAAGACCTTGATGTTTGGAAGGATTGAAGGCAAAAGGAAAAGGGGATGGCAGAGGATGAGATGGATAGATAGTGTCACGGAAAAAATGAATATGAACTTGGACAGACTTCAAAAGATAGTGGAGGATAGAAGGTCCTGCGGTACTACTGTCCATGGGGTCATGAAGAGTCAGACAAAACGGAATGACTAAACAACCACACAGATGTAAATTTACACATATTTCTTCTGATTTACTGTTGGCTGGGAAACGGTATATTGAATTCAAGCAACATTCTTTAAGTACCTGATGTGGGCAACGCTAGGTGCAGGGAGTACAAAGAGAGGAAAAATGGCAAACAGCCCCCTCCTTCATGGAACTTACTTTCTACTGGTGGATCAATTTGTAAACCAATAAATAAATACAAAACAATTCAAGAAGGATGAGAGCATGGGCAATTAGGGGGACAAAGAAAGAGACCTAGAACAAGTGTCTGCCTAAATTGAGCTTGAAGGAAGCTAAGGACTCATAGAGGTGGAGAAAAGAATGCATTCCAGAAATGAGTCAACCTTCACAACGGCCCAGAGGTAAGACAGAGAAAATACCAAATTTAAGAAACAGAAAGAAAGCTAGTTTGACTGGAATGGAGAGTACATAAAGGAGAAGAGTATAAAGTAAGTCTAGAAATGGCGAATGTAACCAGATTGTGAATGGTTTTCAAATACTATTTTGAAGAATTTGTACTTGATCATGCAGACACCAGCGAGTCGCTGAACATTTTGGAGCAGTGCAAAGGCACAGACCATTGATTTAGTAAGTTCATTTTGGCAGCTCTATGGAGGTTGGATTGGAAAGGAGAGGGACTGGAAGCAGTGAATCCAATCAGAAGGCTATTGTAATAGTCTAGATAAATGATCAGAAGGGTTTCAACTAGGGTTATAGCCATATTAGTGGAGATAAGGGGATGGAGAGGAGATATTGTGGAGGTAAAAATTAAAAGGACTTGACAACTCATCAGGTATTGGGTATAATAATCAAGCATGTTAGACTTTTGTCTAAATAGATTCTAAGCAAGGGTCCAAGGGCTTCACTAGGCTCCTATCCTTTGCCACTGAAACTATAATCCCATTTGTTTTATCTCATGATAAATTCATTAAGAAAAATATTCCTTATGAAGGAAAACCTGAGAAGGCCTGGTACCTACAAGCTCTGAGAATTAGCCAACTAATTCCCACTTGGACAGTGATTCATGTACCCTACCTATCTAAAGTTTGCCAAACTACACTTATCCATCAAGCATCACCTTTAGTCCAAGGATCTCCATGAAGTGTTCCTAAGCTATTCTGATCCCCCAGTGAGCTCTCCTTTCCCCAGCCTCTGGTTACATGAAAACTCAGCCCAATATGCCACTTAATATTGATTGCACACTATCTTTTCTCCTCAACTAGACTGAAATTCCTTACAGGCATAATCTCTCACTCTTCCCTTATCTCCATCTCCCAACAAGCTTAGGTCAGTTCTGGGCATATAGCCAACACTCAATAAATGCTTGTTCATTGATTGTCAGAGCTATCATATTCAAAAATTTTGAATGGCTCTAAATATCGTATCTTAAATGGCATTATCTATCTCTCTCTCTTTATTTTCATTCACCTATAGATGAACCATTTCCCATAGATGTGTCAGATACAGATATTGAAATACCGACACAGATATTAAAAATATTCGGTGTTTACTTTGTAAATGGTTTTGCACAGGATCCGGCATAGAGTAGGTATTTATAAATGTTTGTTGAGTTGAAAAAAGTTACATGAGTTTTTTTTTTTCTTTAACTGTCCTTATTTGGTGAACTCCTAGAGGACAGTGACCAACTGTCATTTACTTTCAAATGCTCATTAGTGCCTGTGACAGTGCCTTACACATGGTAAAATCACAGAACACCACAGCTAAAAGAGACTTTAGACAGCATTGTTTTCTCCTTATTTTCCAGACAATGAAACAGGTCCAGCCAGGAGAAGTGACTTGTCCAGGATCCCATAACAATCTTTTGTCAAAGTTGGTACTAGAATCTGGGTCTCTGGAATTCTTAATGCCAAGCCTTTCCTGCTATACAGGAGTGGATTTCCAGTAAAAGATGTGCCACAGATCATATCAAAAAAGCTGCAACATGACAACCCATACTAGAGGCCTGATCTAACATTTCTAGCCTGAAACAAGTGTTAGTGTCTTCTCTTGAAACTACTGTTAATAAAAGAGTTCACTCAAGGATAAAAATATTGGTATATTTCAGATTGTGTAATGCAAGTGAGAAATACAGATATAAATTTTTAAATGGAAGTTATGTTAATAAAAATGGAGCATTGTAGACAGCACTTAGAGAATTTCATATTCCATTTTAAGATTACATGTCTTACAAAGAAGCATTCTTTAAAACTATAGTTCTCATTATTAATTTAAAATAACCATCAGTATAACAGCATAGCTTAACCTGGCAAACATTTAAAGGAAACACTTTGTCTCTCAAAAGTAATGTACCATAATTATCTATCCATTCCTATTATTAAGAGAAGAGTAATTTAACAAATGGAGATAGCTGTATAAGACAGGAAAAAAAACAACTAAGTTATTCAATGTGCAAACTGTTTCCATAAAATTATTTCAACCACTTTTTATTTTCAAAAAATATTCAAAGCAATTTTAATTAATAACCTGTGCTTGACAACGTAATACCAGCCTGTAACTTGTATTGAGTACATTAAAAAAAAACATGCAACATTTTCTTTACACAATTAATCAGAACACTTTTTTTGCTATTTTAAAAGTTATGATTGTACAGAAATGTTACCTCTGTTATATAGAAAACAGTCATTTTAATATAGAAAACAGTCGTGTTTTACAAGTATTTTCCAGAAGTGTTTTGTTAACTTTGTTTAAGAAGTTAGTAAATTTCACCGCTTAAAAATGACTATGTTACTGCTGCTGAATTAAACTTCAACTCTCCAATTTTAAATCCAGTTTCTCACAAAGTTCTTAATTATTTCCAAAGGAATAGTGCAATAAATATCATCACTCCCGGTTTGCTACAGTCTATCTACAATATCGACAGCAGTTGTTTAACCAGCAACTTCAATTTTAATATTTTTTTCTCTTTGCCTGGTTCTAACAGAAGACTCTCAAGAAATCTAATTGTTAAAAGTCCCATTCTCTTTTACTTCACTTCAAAATATAATACCACTTAAGGTTGTCAAAAATAGCTTCTGTAGAAAATTGGTCTTGCCCTTGCACAAATAAAATTAGTTTAGGCTTTATTTAAAAAAAAAAAGACGTCAGTACTGTACAAAACACCTCAGGGTTTATTGTCCAGATCAAAATCTACTTTAGAAGATAAATGTAGCCAAGACAGTTGGGGGGTGGGAAGGGAGGTGCCTTATTCAAAAGCAAATACCATTTCACAAAAATTACATCTCTCCAGTCTAAATGTAGATTCTGTCCCCATTTACAGTCTGTGGTCTCCGGATGGAAGACAACCTAGATAAGGGGCAGAAAAGACTTGATTCCCCCTCCTCCCCTGGGGAAGAGAAAACAGCCTGTGAGGGAGGGGAGAGGCAGGGGCTGGAGGGCTTGGGCGCTATTATATGCCAATGCTTTTCAAATCGCATAGAAGGGTTCCCTGGCTGGTCTGGGGGCTCTGGCCGCAGGGGAAATGGGCTCGGAAGCAGACTCGCAGCTCCTTGTTAAAGATGAAACAAAGGATGGGGTTCACGCCGGCCTGGGCAAAGGTGAGCCACACTGAGGTGGTCAGGTAACCCTGGGGCACGGCGCCAGCCTTGATGAAGACCCTCAGGTAGCAGGCCACGATGTAGGGGCCCCAAAGGAGGAGGAAGAGGAGGGTGATCATGTAAAACATCTTGCAGAGCCTCTTCTCGGTCTTGAACTCCTCCAGCACGAGGAGACGCCGGGCCTGCCCCCCGGGACCCGGGCCGGCGGGGCGGATGCCCACAAGCGTGGGCGGTGTGGGACCCCTGCCGAAGCCCGCTGTCCAGTTGGCAGCTGCCTGGCCCGTGGCGCCGGGCCCGTGGAAGGTCCAGTTCTGGCTGACTGCGGGCACCAGCTGAGCCGGCTTCATCTTTCGGCGGTCGTAGATGAAGAAGAGAAGGCGAAGGTAAACCAGGTGGGTGGCGCCCACCACAGCGGCCAGCATGAGCATGAAGCCCAGTGTATCGTTGGCCCCGACGTGGCGGTGCTCGAAGGTACACTGCGCCTCCTCCCGGACGAAGCGGTAGGTGCCTACGTCCAGGACGGGCGGGAAGGCCATGGCTAGGGCCAGCACCCACGCCACGCACACCACCGCGGCACACGGCCAGCCCGTCAGGCGCTTGGCGTAGAAGCGGTGGTGGGCTATGGCCAGGTAGCGGGTGACGCCCACCCCCAGCAGCAGGAAGGCGGCGTGGAAGCAAAAGAGCACCGCCAGGAAGGCTAGCAGCTTGCAGCCGAGCGCGCCGGGTGGCGGCGCCCCGCCAGCGGCGCCTGCTCCCCGGCGTACGGACAGCAGCACTGCCGGGAAGCAGGCGAGAGAGCGCAGCCCGTCGGCCAAGCACAGGTCGAGCAGCAGGTAGTAGGGCGCCCGGTGCAGGTGGCGGTCCCGGAGGATGAGCAGCACGAAGAGCACATTGCCGGCCAGGCTGATGCACAGGATGAGGCTGAGCGAGGCTAGCTTGAGACCCAGGGCTGCCGGGCCGCCGCCCCCGCTGCCCCCGCCGCTGCCCCCGCCTCCTGCACCGCTGCTCGGGGCCGGGCTGCTTGCTCCGGCCAGGTCGCTGGCGTTCGCCATCTAGGAGCCTGGCACTTGGGAGGAGCTGGAGCTTGGCCTCCTCCTCCTCCTCTTTTTCTTCCTCCTCCTCCTCCTCCTCCTCCTCCTCCTCCTCCTCCTCCTCCTCCTCCTCCTCCTCCTCCTCCTCCTCTTCCTCCTCCTCCTCCTCCTTCTCCTCCTCCTCCTCCTCCCACTCCTTGTCTTCCTCTTTCACTCCTCCTCTTCTTCCTCCTCTTCCTCCTCCTCCTCCTCCTCTTCCTCCTCCTACTCCTCCCTCTCTTCCTCCTCCCACTCCTTGTCTTCCTCTTTCATTCCTTCTCCTCTTCCTCCCCCTCCTCCTCCTCCCTCTCCCCCTTCTCCCTTTCCTTCTCTCTCTCCTCCTTCTCTTCTCCCCCTCCCTCTCTTCTTTCTCCTCTTCCTCCTCCGCCTCCCTTTCCTCTTCTTTCCCCTTCTCCTTCTCTTTCTCTTCTTCCTCCTCCTTTTCCTATTCTTTCTCCCTCTTCCCCTCCCTTTGCTAGCAAGGCTGCGGCTGGGGTAACTTCACTTACCCCGCCATGGGTCAGGCCCTGGCCTCGGTGGCTCTCACCTACGAAAGAGATAGAGCAAGAGATTCTGAGGGATGGTGGGCGGGCGGCCCCTACAACTGCTTCTCTTGCACCTCCTCCTCCCGTCCGGGGGCTGCCTCCTCCCAGCACCTGGGTCCAGGCCAGTCCTCCATGGTGCGATCCCTTATGCTGCCCGCGGAGGATTTATCGGTGTCAGGGCCAGTCTCTCCCCGCCTCCCGGGGCCGGAGCCGGAGCCGAAGCCGCGCAACCACCTCCGCCGCCGCCATCCCACAAGCTGTTTTGTGCGAAGATGCGAATTGTGCAGAGGGCCGCGGCTGCCGCCGCCTCCTCTCCTCCTCTCCTCCTCCTCGTCCTCTCCTCTCCTCCTCCTCGTCCTCTCCTCTCCTCCTCCTCCTCCTCTCCTCTCCTCCTCCTCCCGCTGCGGCTGAGGCTGCGGCTGCCGCGCTCCCGCATCCAAACCGCAGTTTCAGATAGGGAGGTTGGGCCGCACCCCGGTGCCCCACCAGTCCCGCAACGCCAGCCCCTGCTGTGCTTCTGCCTTCCTCTTCCCTATTTCCTCCTCCTCCTCTAGCAGCTGAGGCCACCTTCTCCGAGCGCCAAGACTAATGCCCACCTCATCTCAAGATGACCCCTCTCAGACTCATTCCAGGGCTCACCAACTTGTAACCCTGCCACCCAGAGGGCCCAGGCCTGTGCTTTGGTGTGGAGTTTTTATAACCCTGCCCGAACTTTATTGAAATCCAAAATAGGAGAAGGGGGAAGGGGGAAACGGGGGATTTTACCGTTCGCCACTGCCCTGAATTGAGGGCCTCAGGATGGGAGGAAGATCTGGAAGTACTGAGTTCCCTCCCCTCCCTCGAACTTTCCCTGGACCCAGGAAGGACCTTGGCTGGGACAAGGACGGCTTTAATATTTAAATTCAAATAACTTGTGTCTACCTGATGCTAATTTTCTACCTGGGATAGATCTCTTCAATTCTGTCATACCAGCTTATGTAGGAACCTGGCTGTTCCCATTTTTACATTTCTTATGTGGAGCCCCAGTGATGCTGGAGAGGTGGAGCAGGCACTCAAGAAATACTCCTTAGTTGATTGAAAATCTCCCTCTCCAGGCATCAGGTTCTCATTTGTCCACAACTACAAGGAAAATTGTATTTTTCAATCTCCCCATCCCTAATGCTTTTCTCATTTTCAATACTGATCTGAATAGTCATTTTCAGCCCTCTTAGCTCTGTTCATCTCCTTTGCTCCAGTCCTGTAAACTCATTTTGCTTGTCCACAATGCCTCCGTTTCCATTTACTTCCTCCCATTATACTATCTTGTGCTTTGAGTGGGTCAAGTCATCTGCCCCAATTTTTTTTCCAAGTGGGTCTGCCCAGGGGTGAGGATCACATGATTGTAAGCCAAATAAACCACATCTTTTCTGAAGCCCTGTCCTGCCTGCAATCCCAAATGAAAGCTGGGAGAGAAGGGGAAGGTTCAAAGAGGAAGAAAAGACAATAGAGGTAGTAGTCTGGTACTTCCAACACAAATTCATCTTTCTCAGGACTTCTGGATTCACAGATGTCTTCATTGTGAATATTCTGTCCTATGAAGAAAACCACAAATCCCCCAAACCTTAGTAGAAGGTTTTCCTGAATTGCTGTGGTTGGAAAATGGATTACTTTGAAATCTAACTGAAGTTAAACTTCTTGGAACTCAGCCAGGATGGTCTTTGGATGACACACAGAGAGATCAGCAAGGGGCTCATAATGGACCCTTTTCCCTCTTGGTAGAAACTACCAGAACTCATGCTCATCTCATGGTGGCTACTAGAACCCAGAGTCATCTCTATACCCCAATGAAGCTCCCCAGTAGAGCTGGTACAGTTGCAGAGATGGGGCCGTAAATGGCTCTCAAATTCAAAGACCAAGATTTCAATCCCATCCCCCTGATGCTTACTTCCTGACCTTTCAAGAGTCATTTGACTTCCATGGGACTTAGTTTCCCCTTCTGTAAAATGAAAGGTTTGAATTCAATAACATCTAAGGTCCAATGTTAAATCAATGATTATATAATCCATGCATATATATTTAGATAACCTTTAAAGTCCCATATATCTCTAACTCTATCATCCTATAAACATTTGGTAGATTCACAGACTTCCATCAATAATAACCAGTGAAATTGAGAAAGCACAAAGGGAAATGAAGTTTGATGACCCTCAATTAACAGTAATAGAAACAGGTCCTGGAGAAAGGATAAAGGTTCATTCAGAGTCTCTCCACTTCCCTGATGTCTCAGAAACAAGTACTGGACCCTGCTTTAGGTTTTCCCTGTAGCTACTATGAAACAAAAGGATTTTAAAATTTTATTTTTATTAAGGAATAAAAGTTACAAAATGACAAGTCTTAAGAGACTACTTAGGAGGCGTCCCTGGTCATCATTGCAAAGTAATTAGGGCTGAGACTTTTAGCAAACTTATCATACTTCAGTGGCTCTATTTACAGACTCAGCTACTCCCTCCACCCTCCACCCTCCACCCTCACAAATCCTCTTTTTCACTTTGGGCCTAGAGCTGGAGTTAAGACAGGAGGTAAATAGTCATATTGTGTTGTAGCACAATAGGAAGAGGGAGCAGGGGGATAAGTCTTTATAAAACACCTACTATGTGCCAGGCACTTTACTGGTTTTTTTTACAAATATTATCTCATTTTATCCTCACAACAGCCCTGAGATGTAAGCACTACTATTATCTCTATTCTACAGTTGAGGGAACTAAGGCAAACATAGGTTAAGTGACTTGCCCTGGGTTACACAGACAATAAGTGACTGAAGCTGGATTTGAACTCTGGTTGTCCTGACTCCAGACAAAGCACAATAGAAAATAAAGGAGGCAATTAAAAAAAAGTATTGCTTTAAATAAATACACTTGCAATCTGTGATCCAGCACCCCAAGCTCTGAGCTCAGATTGAATGAGTCCAAACTTAGAAGGTACCTCCAGAAGGTGCCTTTCTTTTTGGCTCACATTGGTCTCACCCAGAGTTTATTCTGAGAAATCTCAGACTATAGATCTTGTGTACATTTCCATAGTTGTCAATAAGGAGCTCCTACATAAGCAGTCAAGGTAACAAAAATGTTTGTCAGGTACAGGACAGTTTATTTTGTTCCACAGATAATGCAGAAAATATAAAGGACAACAGTCCAAAAGCGATCCGTACCACTGTGCTTCCTTTCTAGAGGGTCCCACTTTTGTACCAGATCCAAATATCCTGACTCAGTACAACCCCATGGTTTAGATTGTCTTCACAAGGAAACTGAACTTGGATTCTGGGCACATAATCCCCCATTCCTTGAGCTCCTCTTCCTACAGATATACATGTATTCTATCTCATAATCCCATTCTTTGGTTTGGATTCAATTCACTTACCCACTACCAGAAGGGAAAAAAACACATGGAGCTGCTACTGATACATAGGCAGCAACAACATTCCAATGAATCCCTCTCCCATCCCACAAAGACCCTCTGAGTTTTCACTTTTCCTCCAAAAGGAGGAAGGCTGCTAAATAATCAGCCAGCTTCCCATCAGAGATGCCCTGTTTGAATAATTCACTGTAATAACAGTGTAGTGCAAAGCCCAAGGCCCTTGTGCCTCTGTATTATGGATTCCAGATGCCTGGTATTCTATTCAGCCAGCACCAGGAGCCACATGCATGAAGTGAACTTCTATTCCTTCCAAAAGGCACAATGCTGAGTATAGCATGACTGTGTAACAAAGCAGGAGGTACTCCACCTATAAAACATGCAAATTCCATGGAATACAAACATTCTGTAGGAGGCTGGTTCTGCTTCGACTTGGTTCATATGTGCCTTAAGGGCTTATCCCTATTATGTCTGGGTGGGTGTGTGTGTGTGTGTGCTTGCGCGCACGCGCCTGTGTTTGTGTATATACATACCATTATGTCAGGTGTCTAATGGGTAGGTGACTTTCTACAAGGTGCTTTAACACTGATCAATGTGTCTCTTGGAATATGAACAGATCTCGATATATCAATAGGCACCTAGGTGGCACAGTGCTTAGACCATCAGCCTGGAGTCAGGAAGACTCTAATTTCTGAATGCAAATCTGGCTTCAAACACTTACTAGCTGGATGACCCTAAGCAAGTTGCTTGACCCTGATTGCCTCAGTTCTTCATCTGTAAAATGAGCCAGAGAAGGAAGTGGCAAACCCCTCCAGTATCTTTGCCAAAAACAAAAAAAAAGCCCCAAATGGGGTCACAAAGAGTTAGACATAACTGAAACAAGAAAACAACAACAGAAACAGACATATAGATATACACATACATATCCATGTACATATTGACATTTATAACTACACTATATATGTCTGTGTACAAACATGCATACATACCAAGTGGCCACCAAATTTTTGTCTGGTTTGACTAATGACAGCAGTAGGTGAGATTTAAGAAGACGTTTTGATCCATTTTTAGAAAACTGGGAAACACATTCTTGGCCCAGAAGTCATATAAGCAAGGGAGGTGTCCTAATATGCTCTAGGAAAGTGCATATTTCCAGTAAATAGGAGGACCCATAAACAAAAAGCCACCTAGAGTACAATGTTAGTGTACCTTTTTTGTACCCAGGACTTCTGAAGCAGGGTGTGTTTCTGAAAAGATCAAAAGTTCTTCCTGAATCTCTACCTCTGCCCTTGTGAATCACACCAGAGCAGCATTTTGAGTTTTTGTTCATAATTGGTTACAGGGCATACACGATAATGGGAAGGGAGCTGACTGGAAGGAAAACAATGAGAGAAGCATTAGCTGAGCTTTTTGCTGTGAAGTGACAATCTTTTCTCTCCTCTTCCTCCTCTAGCTGAGCATGACACAGGATGGAGCTGGCAGCAAGCATCTCATCAACCCTATCTCTACTGTCCTTTTGCCATATCCTTCCAGTGTCCTGGAGGAGTAGGACAGGTGAACTCATAGAAATGAGATACTGTGGCCCTAACAATGACATTTACTCCCCATATGGTGCTGAAGATAGAGAATTAATTCCTATAGCTTCTTTGCCTCCTAGAATTGTCTCCCACAACAAAAATTCCCATGTTGCCAAGACAGGGGAATTCTGGGAAAGAAACTATTGCCTTGACCAATTCTGGAGTCTGGGAGTTCTCACAATACAGGTGTTACAACAGGAAATTTTCAATTTTTGAATAAAAATCTAGATTCTGAAATTCTAACTTAGGTTTACTTACAAGGCAAAACCTGAAATCCTTCTCTGATTATAAGTCTAGATTCTGAATCATGCTGTCTATGAAATCCCTTCACTCTGATCACCTCCTTCAATCCCAACTAGGAAGTCAGAATTTTGGAATGATGATGTCCAACATAATGTCCTTTCCTTGTCCTATGTATGACAATATCCCTATCAACAGCTCCTGAGGTAGTGATGAGGACCCCTTCCCATTGCTGGGTTCTCAGAAGATAAGTGAAAGGGATGCCAGAAAGGGCTTCTTTTTGTTGACCAGCACAAGGAGATGTCTCTTCCACAAAATTTCATCCTCTGAAGAATCTAAGTGAACTAGTTCATCTCTGGGACAGCACAACTACTGAGTCACAATTTAATGGGTTTTTTTAAAATTTTAACTCTGTGAATTCAAGTTAATTCCTCTCATCAACACCGCCTACCCCCACATTTTTCTTTTTCTTTTAAAGATATTTGTATTTATTTCATTAGATATTTTCTAATTACATGTAAAAACATTCATTTTTTAAAATTTTGAGTTCCAAATTCTCTCCCTCTCTTACTCCACCCCCCTCCTTGAGAAGGCCAACAATTGTATATCAATTATACATGTGAAGCCATGAAAAAAGTATTTCCATATTAGCCATGTTGCAAAAGAACAAAAAAAAAACAAGAAAAATAAGGAAAGTTTAAAAAAGTATGTTTCAATCTGCATTCAGACTCCACCAGGTTCTCTCTCCCTCTCTCTCTCTCTCTCTCTCTCTCTCTCTCTCTCTCTCTCTCTCTCTCTCTCCCTCTACCTCCTCTCTCCTCTCTCCTCTCTCTCTCTCTCTCTCTCACTCTCTCTCTCCTCTCTCTCTCTGTCTCTCCCTCTCTCTCTCCCTCTCTGTCTCTCTCCCTCTCTCTTCCTCTCTCTCTCTGTCTCTCCCTCTCCCTCTGGGGGTGGATAGCATTTTCATCATAGGTTCTTTGGAATTGTCTTAGGTAATTGTCTTGATCAGAACAGCAGTCTTTCAGTTTTTACAGTATTGTTGCTACTGTGTAAAATGAAATTGTCATTTTCTTTTTCTGACTTGTTAGCTAATCTTGTGGATGTGGGGTGACATTTCAGAGATGTTTTAGGTTGCATATCTCTAATCAATAGTGATTTAGAGAATTTTTCGATATGACTATTGATAGCTTTGATTTCTTCTTCTGAAAACTGCATGTTCACATTCTTTGACCATTTATCAATTTGGGAATGTCTCTTATTTTTATAAATTTTATTCAATTCCCTATAGATTTGAGAAATGAGGCCTTTATTTTAGAAACTTGCTGTAAAATTTTTCCTGGTTTCCTGTTTTCTTTCTAATTTTTGCTACATTGGTTTTGCTTGAGCAAAAACTTTTTAATTTTATGTAATCAAATTACGCATTTTATTTCCCATGATACTCTTAATCTCATAAACTCTTCTCATCCGCAGATCTGAGCGGTACATTTTTCCATGCTTCCCTAATTTATTTTTGATATTACCTTTTATATTTAAATCATTTGTCCATTTTGACCTTATCTTGGTATACAATGTGAGATGTTGCTGTATGCTTACTTTCCTCCAAACTGCTTTCCAGTTTTCCCAGGAGTTTTTGTCAAATGTTGGGTTCTTACTCCAAAAACATGAGTCTTTGAGTTTATTAAACATCACATTACTATGATCATTTACTAGTGTGTATTGTGTATCTAATCCATTTCACTCATCCACCACTCACTTCCTTAGTCAGTACCAGATTGTTTTGATGATTACCACTTTGTAATATAGTTTGAAATCTGGTACTGCTGGGCTATCTTCCTTTGCATTTTTTCATTGATTTCCTTGATATTGATTCCCTTTTGTTCTTCCAGATGAATTTTGTTATTATTTTTTGGCTCTACAAAATAATTCTTTGGTAGTTTGATTGACATGGCACTGAATAAGTAAATTAACTTAGGTAGAATTGTCATTTTTGTGATACATACCCATGAGCAATTAATATTTCTCCAATTGTTTAAATCTGGCTTTATTTATGTGAAAAGTGTTTTGTAATTATATTCATATAGTTCCCGAGTTTTTCTTGGCAGGTAGACTCCAAAGTACTTTATACTGTCTGTGGTTTTTCAGTGGAATTTCTATCTCTTGCTGCTGGACTTTGATGGTGATATAGAGAAATGCTGATGATTTGTGTGGGTTTATTTTATATCCTGCAACTTTGCTAAAGTTGGTAATCGTTTCTAGTAGTTTTTAGTTGATTCTCTAGGATTCTCTAAGTATACCAAATAATGATAGTTTTGTTTCCTCATTGCCTCATTGTAGTCCTTCGATTTCTTTTTCTTGTCTTATTGCTATAGCTAGAATTTCTAGTACAATATTGGATAATAGTGGGATTAATGGATATCATCCTAAGAAAGATTCTATTGATTCTTATGTTTTCTAGTATTTTTAATATTTTATTTTCCCTCAATTACATATAAAATAATTTTAATATTCTTTTTTGAGTTTCAAATTCTACTCCCCTTTCTCCCCTCCCCCACGCCAAGAGAGTAAGCAATCTAATATAGGTTATATAAGTACCATCACTTAAAACATTTCCATATTAGTCATTTTGTGCAAGAAAACTAAGAGAGAGAGAGAGAGAGAGAGAGAGAGAGAGAGAAAGGAAGGAAGGAAGGAATGAAGGAAGGAAGGAATGAAGGAATGAAGGAAGTTAGGAAGGAAGGAAGGAAGGAAAGAAGGAAGGAAGGAAGGAAGGAAGGAAGGAAGGAAGGAAGGAAGGAAGGAAGGAAGGAAGGAAGGAAGGAAGGAAGGAAGGAAGGAAGGAAGGAAAGAGAAAATAGTATAGTTTGATTTGTATTCAGATGAGATCAGTTTTTTTCTCTGGAGGCAGATAATATTTTTCACCATGAGTCATTTGGGATTATCTTAGATCATTGTATTACTGAGAATAGCTAAGTCATTCACAGTTAGTTGTTCATTGTTTGATATTGCTGTTACGGTGTATGATATTGTCCTGGTTCTTCTCACTTCACTTTATATTAGTTATGTAAGTCTTTCCAGGTTTTTCTGCTTGTCATTTTTAATAGCATAATAACATTCCATTGCAATCGTATACCACAAATTGCTTAGCCATTCCCCAGTTGATGAGCATCCCCTCAATTTCCAAGTCTTAGCCACCACAAAAAGAGTTGCTATAAATATTTTTGTACAAACAGGTTTTTTCCCTTCTTAAAAAATCTCTTAGGGATACAGACCTTGTAGTGGTATTGCTGGATCAAAGTATATGCACAATTTTATAAGCCCTTTGGTCATAGTTCCAAATTGCTCTCTAGAATGATGATTGGATCAGTTCACAACTCCACCAACACTGCATTAGTGTCTCCATTTTCCCAGATTCCCTCTACATTTATCATTTTACTTTTTTGTCATATTATCCAATCTGATGGGTATCAGGTGGTACCTCAGAATTTATTTGCATTTCTCTAATCAATAGTGATTTAGAGCATTTCATATGACTATTGACAGCTTTGATTTCTTTGAAAACTGTTCATATCCTTTGACTATCAATTGGGGAATGACTTTATTTTTGTAAATTTAACTTAGTTCTCCATATATTTGAGAAATTAGGGCTTTATCAGAGACATTTGCTGTAAATCTCCCCCCCCACACACACACCTGGTTTTCTGCTTTCCTTCTAATGTTCATTGCACTTGTTTTGTTTGTGCAAAAACTTTTCATTTTTATATAATCAAAATCATCAATATTACATTTCCTAATGCTCTCTCTATCTTGTTTTGTTCCAAATTCTTTTCTTATCCATAGATCTGACAGGTAAACTATTCCATGAATTCCTAATTTGCTCATGGTATCATCCTTTATGTCTAAATAATGTACCCATTTTGACTTTATTTTGGGATGCAGTGTGAAATGTTGCTCTATACCTAGTTTCTGCCATACTGTTTTCCACTTTTCGCAGATATTTTTGTCCCCAAAGCTTGGATCTTTGGGTTTATCAAACAATAGATCACTATGGTCATTTACTACAAGGTACCTAATCTATTCCATTTATCCACCACTCTATTTCTTAGCCAGTACCAGATTTTAATAATTACTGCTTTATAATACAGTTTGAAACCTGGTACAGCTAGGGCCCCTTCCTCCACATTTTTTTCATTTATCCCCTTGATAGTCTTGACCTTTTATTCTTCCAGATGAATTTTATTATTATTTTTCTAGCTCTATAAAATAGTTTTTGGTATTTTGATTGGTATGCCACTGAATAAGCAGATTAATTGAGGTGGAATTGTCATTTTATTATATTGGCTTTACCTGCCTATGAGCAATTTTCCAATTGATTAGATCTGGCTTTATTTGTGTGAAAAACACTTTATAATTGTGTTCATAGAATTCCTGCATTTGTCTTGGCAGGTAGATTCCCCAGTAGTTTATATTGTCTAGTTATTTTAAATGGAATTTCTCTTTCTAACTCTTGCTGCTGGACTTTGTTGGTAATGTATAGAAATGCTGATGATTTATATAGGTTTATCTCAAATCCTGCAGTTTTCCTGAAACTATTAATTATTTCAATTAGTTTTCAGTTGATTCTCTAGGATTTTCTAAGTATACCATCATATCACCTGCAAAGAGTGATAGTTTTGTCTCCTCAATGCCTATTCTGATACCTTTAATTTCTTTTTCTTCTCTTTTTGCTAACATCTCTAGTAAAATATTGAATAATAGAAGTGATGAGGCATCCTTGCTTAACCTCTGATTTTATTGAGAAGGCTTTTTGGCTTATCCCCATTACAGATAATGCTTGCTAATGGTTTTAGATAGTTATTACTTGTAATTTTGAAGAAGGTTCCATTTATTTCTATGTTCTCTAGTGTTTTTAATGGGAATGGGTTTGTCAAAGGTTTTTTCCTGCATCTATTCAGATAATATGATTTCTGTTGGTTTTGTTATTGATATGGTCAATTATGCTGATAGTTTTCCTAATATTGAACCAATCCAACATTCCTGGTAGAGATCCCACCTGGTCATAGTGGATGATCTTTGTGAAATATTGCTGTGATCTACTTGCTAGTATTTTATTTAAATTTTTTGCATCAATATTCATTAGGGAAATTGTCTATAGCCTTCTTTCTCTGTTTTCACTCTTACTGTTTTAGGCATCAGCACTCTATTTGAGGTGTAAAAGGAATTTGGTAAGACTCCTTCAACTATTTTTCCAAGTAATTTATATAGTATTGGGATTAATTGTTTTTTAAAAGTTTGGTAGAATTCACTTGTGAACTCTTCTGGCCCTTGGGAGTTTTTCTTAGGGAGTTCTTTGATGGCTTGTTCAATGTTTTTTCCTAAGATAAGGTCATTTAAATAATCTATTTCCTCTTCTGTTAATCTAGGCCATTTATATTTTGTAAATATTCATCCATTTCACTTAGATTCTCTGTTTTACTAGCATGTAATTGGTCAAAATAACTCCTAATAATAACTTTAATTTCATCTTCATTGGTGGTACATTCACCTTTTTCATTTTTGATACTGGTAACTTGGTTTTCTTCTTTCTTTTTCTTAAATCAAATTTTGTCGTCCCCCCCCCCCCATAAAACCAGCTCCTAGTTTTATTTATTAATTCAATGGATTTTTTTTTACTTTCAGTTTTATTAATCTCTCCTTTGACTTGCAGGATTTCCATTTTGATGTTTAATTTGGGATGTTTAATTGGTTTTTTTCTATGTTTTTTTTTAGTTGTGTGCCTAATTCATTGACCTGTTTCTTCTCACTTTTATTGATGTATACCTTTAGAAATAGAAATTTTCCTCTAAGTACTGATTTGACTGCATCTCAAAAATTTTGGTATGTTCTCTCATTGTTGTTCTGCTCTTCAATGAATTTTTTTATTGTTTCTATGATTTTTTCTTTGACCCACTCATTCTTTAGGATTAGATTAGTTTCCAATTAGCTTTTAATCTATGCTTCCATGGCTCTTTATTGAAGGTAATTTTTATTGCATTTTAGTTTGAAAAGAGTGTATTTAATATTTCTTCTTTTCTCATTTGGTTATGAGATTTGTATGTCTTAACATATCATCAGTTTTTGTGAAGGTAGCGTGTACAGCTGAGAAAAAGGTATACTCCTATACCAATTCACTTTTCTCCAAAGGTGTATCATACCTAACTTTTCTAAGATTGTATTCACCTCCTTGACTTCTTTTTTCTTTATTTTATGGTTATATTTATCCCAAGGGGAAAGTTGAGGTGTCCCACTAGTATAGTTCTACTGTCTGTTTCCTCCTGTACTTCATTTAATTTTTGCTTTAAGAATTTGGATGCTATGCAATTTGGTCCATATATGTTTAGTATTGATATTGTCTATGGTGCCTTTTAGCAAGATGCTATTTCCCTGCTTATCGCTTTTAATTAGGTCTATTTTTGCTTTTGCTTTGTCTGAAATCATAATTGCTACCTCTGCCTTCTTCACTTCAGCTGAAGCATAATAAATTCTGCTCCATCCCCTTATTTTAACTCTGTTTGTGTCTCTGTTTCAATGTGTCTCTTATAAACAACATATTGTTGGATTCTGATTTCTAATCCATTCTGCTATTCACTTCTATTTTATGGGTGGATTCCTCCCAACCATATTCACAGTTATGGTTACTAACTGTGCATTTCTCTCCATCCTACCTTCTTCAGCTTATCCTTTCTCTCTTTTTATCCTGTTCCTCTTCTAAAGTCTGTTGTACTTCTGACCACTGCCTTATTTTATCTGCCCTCCCTTCTATTGCCTCTCCCTTTCTCTTATACCTTTACCTTCTACTTCCCTGTTGGATATGACAGCTTTATATACTCAATTGAGTGTCTCTCTCCCTCCCTCCCTCCCTCCCTCTCTTTCTCTCTCTCTCTCTCTCTCTCTTTCTCTCTCTCCCTCCTTCTCTCTCTCTCTCTCTCTCTCTCTCTCTCTCTCTCTCACACACACACACATACACACATATATGTATTATATATATGCATACATATGTATGTATTCCTTCTTTGAAACAATGAGTAATGTTCAAGCACTCCCCGATCATTTCCCCCTCCATTGTAAAAGTTCTTCCTTATGTGCCTCTTTTATGTGAGATAGTTTTCGCTATTCCTCCTCTCTCTTCCCTCTTCTCCTCTTTCATGCATATCCATTTTTACATCATTCCAACATAATTAACTCATTCTTATGACTTCTATCAATGTAGACTCCTTCTAACTGCCTTAATAATCATAAAGTTCTTAGAAGTTACATATATCTTCTTCCTATATTGCCATGATTAAATTAAGATAAACTGAGACACAAAGTTCTGACCATGTTCAATTTATTAGTAAGGCTAGCAATTACCAATAAAATGGGTCTCTCAAATCCTCAAACAGTCAAAAGATCATGAGGTAGGGCTTACTAGTTTTCATACAGTTTGGTGAAGAGAAAAAAGAAAAGGAAGCTTCACAGATTGAAAACAATATGATTGGTTCCAATCTCTGAAGTATCATAGATGATGGAAAAGTATGATTGAGTGGAAATATGAAATGCAGGACTAGCAACAACTCCTCCTTCCATCTTGTTCCTAGGGAAAATTCATTGGTGATATACACCTGCAGTTAGTATCACAGAAATATCAGACCAGATTTTCTTGAAGCACAGCCAATGTTTTAAACCTGTTTAGAGGGAAATGTTGAGAGATTCCACCTGGAGGGAGGAATTAAGTGGCGGATCAGAGCAGGAGTGCAGAGCCTGCTTAAGATCCCAGTCAGGTCCTGGCTGCCGGTTCTTGGGGAAGGAGGAGTGCTGGTGTGGCAGAGTTGGCTATATAGAAATAGCTCTGGCCTTTCCGTCTCCGGGAGCCACCGCGAGTGCAGCCCCCGCCATGTCGGCCCACCTGCAGTGGATGGTCCATCGGAACTGCTCCAGCTTCTTGATCAAGCGCAACAAGCAGACGTACAGCACCGAGCCCAACAATCTCAAGGCCCAAAACTCCTTCCGCTACAACGGGCTGATCCACCGGAAGACGATGGGCATTGAGCCGGCCGCCGACGGCAAGGGCATCATGGTAGTGCTGAAGAGGAGGGCAGGTCAGAGGAAGCCTGCCACTTCCTATGTGAGGACCACAATCAACAAAAATGCCCGGGCCACACTCAACAGCGTCCGGCATATCATCTGCAAGAATAAATACCGGAAAGATCTCCGCATGGCTGCTCTACGCCGGGCCAGCGCCATCCTTCGAAGCCAGAAGCCAGTGGTGGTGAAGAAGAAGCGAACCCGCCTACCCAAGAGCACCTAAGGTGCCAGGCCTGCCTTTGGCTAATAAAGTCAGTCTGCCCAAAAAAAAAAATAGCTCTGAAAACAACAGCACATCCCCTCAAGCTTGGAACAAAGTACTCTTTACTCTACAAGCAGTCATACCCTGACAAAAGAACTCAAGGGTCAAGTAAGTTGGCTGGGAACATGGCCAGGCAGCAAAAACGCTCTCAGATTCAGACTCAGACTTTGGAACCTTTCTTTGGTGACAAAGAAGACCAAAATATGCAGCCAGAAGAAGTCAACAAAGTCAAAGAACCTACATCAAAGCCTCCAAGAAAAACATGAACTAGTCTCAGGCCATGGAAGAGCTCAAAAAGGATTTGGAAAAGCAAGTTAGAGAAGTAGAGGAAAAATTGGGAAGAGAAATGAGAAGGATGCAAGAAAACTGTGAAAAACTAGTCAATGGCTTGCTAAAGGAGACCCAAAAAAATACTGAAAAAATACTGAAGAAAACAACACCTTAAAAACAGACTAACTCAAATGGCAAAAGAGCTCCCAAAAGCCAATGAAGAGAAGAACGCCTTGAAAGGCAGTATTAGCCAAATGGAAAAGGAAGTCCAACGGACCACTAAAGAAAATACTACCTTAAAAATTAGATTGGAGCAAGTGGAATCTAGTGATTTGATGAGAAATCAAGATATCATAAAACAGAACCAAAGGAATGAAAAAGTGGAAGACAATGTGAAATCTCATTGGAAAAACCACTGAGCTGGAAAATAGATCCAGGAGAGATAATTTAAAAATTATTGGACTACCTGAAAGCCACGATCAAAAAAAGAGCCTAGATATCATCTTTCAAGAAATTATCAAGGGGAACTGCCCTGATATTCTAGAGCCAGAGGGTAAAATAGAAATTGAAAGAATCCATCAGATCGCCTCCTCGAAATAGATCCCAAAAAGAAATCTCCTAGGAATATTGTCACCAAATTCCAGAGCTCCCAGATCAAGGAGAAAATACTGCAAGCAGTCAGAAAGAAACAATTTGAGTATTGTGGAAAAACAATCAGGATAACACAGGATCTAGCAGCTTTCTACATTAAGGAATCGAAGGACTTGGAATACGATATTCCAGAGGTCAATGGAGCTAGGATTAAAACCAAGAATCACCTACCCAGCAAAACCGAGTATCATGCTCCAAGGCAAAATATGGATTTTCAATAAAATAGAGGATTTTCAAGCTTTCTCAGTGAAAAAGACGAGAGCTGAATAGAAAATTTGACTTTCAAACACAAGAATCAAGAGAAGCATGAAAAGGAGAAATCATAACGGATGTACTAAAGTTGAACTGTTTTGTTTACATTGCTACATGGAAAGATGATGTGTATAATTCATGAGACCTCAGTATTAGGGTAGCTGAAAGGAATATGCATATATACATATTATATATATATATATATATATATAGACACATATATATGTGTGTGTGTATATATATACATGTGTGTGTTTGTATGTATATATGTAGGTGTGTACATATATATGTGTGTGTGTATATATATATGCATATATATATATATATATATATATATATAGAGAGAGAGAGAGAGAGAGAGAGAGAGAGAGAGGGCATAGGGTGAGTTGAATATGAAGGGATGATATCTAAAAAAAAATCAAATTAAGGGATAAGAGAGGAATATATTGAGAGAGGGAGAAATGGAGAGATAGAATGGGGTAAATTATCTCACATAAAAGTGGCAAGAAAAAGCAGTTCTGTAGAAAGAGAAGAGGGGGCAGGTGAGGGGGAATGAGGAAATCTTGCTATCATTGGATTTGACCTGAGGAGGGAATACCATACACACTCAATTGGGTATCTTACCCCACAGGAAAGAAGGAGGGAGAAGATAAAAAGAGGGGATGATAGAAGGGAGGGAAGATGGGGGGGAGGTAATCAAAAGCAAACACTTTTGAAAAGGGATAGGGTCAAGGGAGAAAATTCAGTAAAGGGGGATAGGTTAGGAAGGAGCAAAACATAGTTAGTCTTTTACAACATGAGTATCGTGGAAGGGTTTTACATAGTGATACGCATTTGGCCTATGTTGAATTGCTTGCCTTCTTAGGGAGGGTGGGTGGGGAGGGAAGAGGGGAGAGAATTTGGAACTCAAAGTTTTAAAAACAGACTTCAAAAACAAGCAAACAAAAAGGGTTTTGCATGCAACTAGGAAATAAGATACACAGGCAATGGGGTGTAGAAATTTATCTTACCCTACAAGAGAAGAAGGGAAAGGGGGATGGGAGGGGAGTGGGGTGACAGAAGAGAGGGCTGACTGGGGAATGGGGCAACCAGAATATATGCCATCTTGGCGTGGGCAGGAGGGTGAAATGGGGAGAAAATTTGTAATTCAAACTCTTGTGAAAATCAATGCTGAAAACTAAATATATTAAATAAATTAAATTTTAAAAAAGTTTGTTGTTAAAAAAAAAAAACTGAGTATCATGCTCCAAGGCAAAATATGGACTTTCAGTAAATTAGAGAACTTTCAAGCTTTCTCAGTGAAAATACCAGAGCTGAATAGAAAATATGAATTTCAAACACAAGAATCAAGAGAAGCATGAAAAGGTAAACAAGGAAGAGAAATCATAAGGGACTTACTAAAGTGGAACTGTTCTGCTTACATTCCTACATGGAAAGATGATGTGTGTAATTCATGAGAACCTTTCTTAGTATTAGGGTAGTTGAAGGGAATATACATACACATAGACAGAGAGCACAGGGTGAGTTGAATATGAAGGGATGATTTCTTTTTTTTTAATTTAATTTATTTATTTAACATATTTAGTTTTCAGCATTGGTTTTCACAAGAGTTTGAATTACATATTTTCTCCCCATTTCTACCCTCCCCCCACTCCAAGATGATGTATATTCTGGTTGCCCTGTTCCCCAGTCAGCCCTCCCTTGTGTCACCCCACTCCCCTCCCATCCCCTTTTCCCTTCCCCTCTTGTAGGGCAAGCTAAATTTCTACTCCCCATTGCCTGTGTATCTCATTTTCTAGTTGCATGCAAAAAACTTTTTTTTGTTTGTTTTTGAATGTCTGTTTTTAAAAACTTTGAGTTCCAAATTCTTCCCCCTCCTCCCTTCCCACCCACCCTCCCCAATAAGTCAAGCAATTCAACATAGGCCACATGTGTATCATTATGTATAACCTGAAGGGATGATTTCTAAAAAAAAAAATCAAATTAAGGGATGAGAGAGGAATATATTGAGAGAGGGAGAAAAGGAGAGAAAATGGGGTAAATTATCTCACATAAAACTGGCAAGAAAAAGCAGTTTTGTAGGAAGGGAAGAGGGGGCAGGTGAGGGGGGAATGAGTGAATCTTGCTCTCATCAGATTTGACTTGAGGAGGGAATAACATACACACTCAATTGGGTATCTTACCTCACAGGAAAGTAGGAGGAAAGGGATAAAAAGGGGGGATGATAGAAGGGAGGGCAGATGGGGGAAAAAGTAATCAAAAGCAGACAATTTTGAAAAGGGACAGGGTCAAGGGAGAAAATTGAATAAAGGGGGACAGGATAGGATGGAGGGAAAAATAGTCTTTCACAACATGACTATTTATGGGAGTGTTTTGCATGATACATGTGTGGCCTATGTTGAATTGCTAGCCTTCTTAGGGAGAGTGGGTGGGGAGGGAAGAGGCGAGAGAATTTGGAACTCAAAGTTTTAAAAGCGGATGATCAAAAAAAAAAGTTGTTTTTGCATGGAACTGGGAAATAAGATATACAGGCAACAGGGCATAGAAACCTATCTTGCCATACAAGAAAGTAAGGGGGAAAAGGAAGGGGAGGGGAGTGGGGTGATAGAAGGGAGGGATGACTGGGGAATGAGGCAATCAGAACATATGCCATCTTGGATTGGGGGGAGGGTAGAAATGGGGAGAAAATTTGAAACTCAAAATCTTGTGGAAGTCAATGCTGAAAACTAAAAAATATTAAATAATAATAAAATAAAATAAAATGTACTATAGAATTCACAGATACAGCTGTCTCTACCACTCTAGGGGAGGAAATCACACCTTAGATTCATATATTTCCTGGACCAGGATTCACCAAATTCCAGGGCCAGGCCAACAAGGTGGCTAGCAATTTCATCATGATACTTTGTGTTTTTACACATCATTGCCCAGAACTTCAGAAGAGGAATGGGTTCATTTTGATAATGCTTTCTAGCATAATACTATTATAACTTGTAAAACACAAGTCTGAAGTTTGTACAGGGTACCATTCAATCCAGGATATGGTAGGAGCACAAGCTTCTCTGATGCCTTAATACAAATATTAATACCTACAAGGAAGCAGAGGAGAAGAGGGTAAGGAGGATCATGAAGGAGTGGGGTAATGGCCATAATGACTTCTACCTATAGACCATGACTTGGAATATGTTAAGTTTCCTTTTTCGTCCTTTCTAGAAGACTGTGAAGAACATTCTATAGACCTTTGGCCCTAATGTAGACCTATCATCTATACAGCAAGAATCCCACATAGCAACACTTACTTTCATTTGTTTGTTTGTTTCCTTGAAAGATGAAAAATGTGAAGGCTGCCCTTTAAATCATATTTATCAAGCCTGGTGCTAGATCAGCCTACCTTCAGTTTCTGTGCCTTTACTATGCCATGCCTGGAGTGCACTCCCTCTTTGCTTTCACCGTGTAGAATCCATAGCTTCCTTCAGTGCTGAGCTGAAGTACTACCTCATATGGGAAACCTGTCTTGATCCCTCCTGTTTTTAGTTCCTTCTCCCAGGAACTACTTTGTATGTAATATATATATATATATACATATATATATATATACACACATATATATACACACACACATATATATATACATATATATACACATATATATATACATATGTATACATATATATGCATATATATGTATTTAATTTTCTATGTACCTCTTGTTTTTGTCCAATAGAAGGAAACTCCTAGAGGGCAGGGATTGTTTTATTTTTGTCTTTTTCTCTCAACAGCCAGCTCTATGTGTGGCACACAGTAGGTACCTAAAATATTTGTTCAAAACAATCAAAATTGAATGCTGTGAAATTATAATTACAAAAGAAGACCCAAAAGAAAAGATATCAGAAGAAACCTTCCCATCTTCTTTAAACAGATGGGTCTAGAACACTATCTATAATGTTAGACTTTTCTTGATGTGTTTGGATGAACTGGATTTTTCTTTTTTTGTTCTTTGTTATAAGGTATGGCTCATTGGGAAAGGGAAAGAAGAGGGATGTTTGGTGAAAATGTAGGTGATGTAAAAACAAAAGATAGCAATAAAATTTTTTAAGAAAATAAATGCATGTTGCATTGAAAGTAGAATGAATCCCAAAATAGAACAGTGAGCACTTTAAGATTAATAATGGTGAGTCAATAGCATGCATAAAAGACTCCAGGAAGTTAATTTACATCTCAAAGAGAAACTCCAGCCTGGGGTCTTCATCTCAAACTGAGGAAGGCAGTCTAAGGCCAAAAGTAAATGCATGTAATTAATAGTGTGGTTGGAAGAGGTCATGGAGAGAACCCCCCACGCCAAATAAATTCTCTTGCCTCTGGAAAGCAATAGGCAGAATTATGTAATACAATTAGAACAGGAATCATATTGCCTGAGTGTGGATCCTGGCTCAGTCACTTTGAGCAGGTTACCTTACTCCTGATATTTAGTTCTTTCAAATGCCCTCAGGGAGTTTACAATTTAGGTAAGGGAATGAATCAAGAAAATCCCCAAATGGGGTCACAAAGAGTTGGACATGACTAATATGACTGAGCAACATCAAGAACATGAAGCAAACAAATAACTCTACTGCAAGTTGGACAATGTCTAAATATATGGAAAAGGAAACACAGAGAGGCCTTCAAAATGGAGAGAGTACCTTGAGCTGGGGATTCAGGGAAGGCATCTTAGAAGAGGAGGAAATAGTATGGAAAGGCTATGACATGGTGGGAGGAGTGGTAGTCCATTCCAAGCATGGTGGTGGCATAAAAAAGAAACACAGGTGGGAAAGGCAAAGCCAAAACTGGAAGCAGTAGACAACCCAATTTGGCTGGTATGTAGCATATGCAAGAGAAATTACCATGAAATAATATTGGAAAGTGATGTTGGAACCAAATTGAGGGGTGTGCTGGATGTCACAATAGAGTTTGGATTTTATTTAGTAAGCAATTGAAAGCCGATGAAGGTTTTAGGAAAGAGAAGTGAAATGATCAGACTTGTTCATTTCTAGGAGCATGCCTCCATCTAATTCTGATCATGAGATAGTATATGCAGCTGTACATTTCATACCATCAGATAGGCAGCCCATTTTCCATGCCTAGCAAGCTTCAGAGCTGATGCAGAGGCACAATTGAGTTCAGCCCAATAGGAAAGCCCAAGGCCTTGGCTGTCCAAGAAGAAAGGACAGAGAAGAAAAAAAATGAAGATATTGGCCCTGAAACACCTGTACATTTTCCTCTCCAGCCTCTTGCATAGGACTGAGAGACTTGGACCAGTCTGGAGACCTATACCCCTTGCACTCACTGCTGGAAAAGAAAACAATAATTGGAATAGCTTTAGAGTCAGCAAAGACCAAGATTACCAGCCCAGAGTTGGGACACCATGACTATCTAAACCTTTTTCCTCCTTGCATCAAACAAAGGGAGAAGGTTTGGGTCTTAGCTCCCAGACTGAAAGGTTTGAGACAGAAGGAGTCTAGGAGGAGCCTCAGATACCTAGCTCACCCAATGGAGTTTATTGAGTTTAACTGCATTTCTTCTGCAGTCATAATAGCTAATATTTATATAGTGCTTCAAGGTTTGCCAGGTAATTTACAAATATTATCTCATTTATTCTCACAACAATCTTGGAGGCAGGTGCTATTGTGTTGACCATTTAGAGAAGAGGAAACTGAGGCAGACATCAGTTACGTGACTTGGCCATGGTCACACAGTAAGTATCAGAGCTGGATTTGAACTCAGATTTTCCAGACTCCAGGCCCAGTGCTCTGTGTAGGACAAAGGGTGGGAAAGTGGGTAGGAATACAACAAGCTAGGAGTCTGGATAAATCCAGACTCACCACACTCCTAAATTAGCAAGCACTATGTCAATGTCACTCATCTTTTATCTTGACAATTAGACTCCTAAATGGTCTTCCTAACTCCAGTCTTTTTCTGCTTCAATCTATCCTTCATACAGTCACCAAAATCATTTTTTCTAAAAAGTAGGATTGAATGTTTTACTCTCTTGCCCCTTCCCAATACATTTGGTCCCCAATGCCTACTGGATGAGATACAAGCTTCTTAGCCTCACGTTTAAAGTGCTCCACAATCTGACCCTATCATACCTTTCCAGTTCTCCTTCACATGACCTTCCTTCACCCACTTTGTGTTGGAATCAAACTAGACTACTAGTTATTTCCCAGAGGCAGCGTGCTACCTGCTGTCTCCATGAATTCACATTCACTCAGGCTACCCCAAGTGCCTGAAATGCACTCAAACTTCCTCTATACTTGTAAAAATCAAAGCTCAGTTCAAGTGCCACCTCCATATAAAATCATCCTTGATGTCATCTGAACATATGCTGTCCTCCTAGATTACTTTTTCTGGATCTTTTCTTTGCCTCCATCGTATTCTTGTCCTCAGAAAGAGGGCGCCTCCTCAAAGGAGAAGTTTGAAACCCCATCTACTTACTCCACAGCCAGAGCTCATTCCTCTACTGTCTCCCTTTCCAGACTTTTGTTTCCCCATCTGAAAAAAATAAAATGTCTAGACCAACACCCCTAGAAGCCTGTGTCAGAGGCAGGACAGTGCAGTGGGCAGAGCAGTAGACTATGAGTCAGGAGATCTATATTTCTCACTATAACCTTAGTTAAGACACAGTCTCTGAATCCAAATTTCTTTGTCTGTCAATTGGGAATGACATATGGATAAAATGATATGTCACTGTGTCCCTAGAACCTAACAGAGTCCCTAGTAAACAGTAGGTTGCTAAATTTTTTTGATTGGTTGAAAACTGAGAATTGATTGATTGGTTCATTAAAAGAACATTTATTGGGTGCATGTCATGTACAAGGCTACATTCCCTACCCATCTAATCCTGCCTCAGATACCTAATAGTTGTGTGAACCTGGGCAAGTCATTTAACCTCTCTTGCCTCAGTTTCCTCATATTCTATGGGGATAATAATAGTTCCTATCTCTCCAGATTGTTGTAAGATCTAATTACATGATGTATGTAAAGAGTGTTGCCAAGCTTAACTATATAACTGCCATTGTTATTATTGTTAATAACAATAGTAATAAAAAAAGCTATAAGAATCATAAGTAATTAAAGGGGTTGAAAATTACAAAGCCACCAAAAATGTAAGACATTTATGACTATTTTTACATTTTAATCAACATCTTTAAGTCTGATTAACAGATGTCCGTCTGAATTGGCCATAGGTCTTACCTGATTTAATATTGGAGGGCATCATAAAAGTCTTCCAGGATCACCTTTTCGTTTTACTTAGGCATAGAAAGTTCCATGTCTTGCTCCAGGTTACACCTGCATTGTCAGAACCAGCACCTGTGACCTCAAATCTAGAGTTCTTTCCGCTACACTATGCTAACATCTGGAGATTTTCCCATTTCTTTTACCCTCTACCTTGCTGCCCCCCTTCTCCCATTGGAGAGTTCCCACCAAGGCTTTCATTTGGGGGAAGGCCCATTCCCTCCTGGCTGTGCTTCTAAATTCCCAGACTTTGTCATCATGCCTCAGCTGCCATCTCATTCTAGAACTTTCCTCAATGCTTTGTGCCTCCTCACCCCTGAACATCCATTTGCCTCACTCTAGAACATCCTTCTACCATGATGGCCCCCTCTCCTATGGAAGAGTTCCTCCTGGGGCCTTAATTTTGTCAAAAGGCCCAGGATGGACAACTTTTATTCCCTTCCTGGATCTGCTGGCTTTCCAGATTTCAGTACCATCCTTCCACCATGGCTACCTCCTCACCCTGACACTTTTTTTGTTATCTTCCTTCATTAAAAAAAATAAGCTCCTTGAGGCCAAGAAATGCTTTGCTTGGGCTTGTATTTGTATTTCTATTGCTTAGCACAGTGTCTGGCACATAATAGGTACTTTAAAAGTACTTATTACCTTACTTTACCTTTCTACATCCATGTTAGAATCAAACTACCATGGAAAAAATAAAAACTATCCTAAAATGTATGTATAGTCCATAAGCCCTGAGATTCGTTTTCTCAACCCTCACTCACCATCAGGTTTGGTCCCAAAAATTCTGTTAGCTCTCTCTTTAGTGAACTAGATTCAACTGTAAGGAAGTGGAGGCTGAGGTTTTCTACTACTGTTGCTCTTGAGCCCCTATCTAGCGTGTTCCCTTCAATATCAATGAACTTGTTAACATCAATGAGCTTTTACAAAGGGATATTTACTGCAAAAGTATGCCAAGATTCGAAGCATAAAAACAGTGCTCTAATTGGGGTATACTCTCATCCACACATCCACTCCATTCCTTGGGAGAGCGAGGTCAAAGGAGTTTCTGAAAAGCATTCTTCCCACCGTGTTAGCCTCTTAATATGGAACAGATAACAGACAAGTTGCTTCCCTGATAAAAGAACATGGATTCTTACCTGCTGAAGTGATTGATTGCTGAACTGGATCAAGGAGATTGCTCCGGTGGGCAGGCTCCTCTCTGGTCTCAGCTGTTGCGGTTATTAACAAATTCTACTATAGACTCCAATTGTTGGACCTCTGGTGACTCCATCAATGTTTCAAAGCTCACAAGATTGTAACCTGGACCATTCCATCTCCAATACTCATTCAATTCAATAAACATTTATTAAGCATAGTGCCAGGCACTATGCTAAGCACTGGGGATAAAAAAGAAACAAAAAAGTTCCAGCCCTCAAGGAACTTACAATCTAATATGGGAAGAGCAACATGCAAACAAATATATACAAAGCAACTTCCTATAAATAGGAAATAATTATGAGAGAGAGGGCACTAATTCTGACTATTACTCACCTACTGTTATGAAAGTAAATATAGACATAGAAACAGGGAACTATGTGTTCACTGCCACATGGTAATTGGGTGGAGCATTCAAAGGCAGCCTCGGCAAGCAACCACCACTGCCACCGCCACTCTGTCTCCCTACCCTGCCTCAACCTGGACGCCCACAGCATTCCTTCTTCCTTCTCACTCAAAAGCAGTAAAGGAAGAAAGATTTTGTTCATTCCAACCTTTGGCCTCCAGCCAGGTCAACTAACATTTATTAGGTGCCTACTATGTGCCAAGCACTATGCTAAGTGTGAATACAAAGAAATTTACGAAAAATACCAAAAAAAAAACCAGAAAAAGTCTCTGCTTTCAAGGAACTCACAGCTTGATGGGGAACACAACGTGCAAGCAACTATGTAGAAACATGATTCATAAAAGATGAATTGTGGGTAGTCTCAAAGGGAAGGCACTAAGAGTAAGGAGGACTTATACGCCCACTAATGTCTACCTCAAGAGCTAGTTAAAAGCCTTTACCATCTTCAGGATACCTATGCATGCTCTGAAGTCAAGTCATCACCCATGATGTGATTGGTCCTCTTCTGAAATGAAGGAATGACAACAACATGCTCTGAATTAGGAAGGAAAAGAGCCCCTCCATCTTGCATTTCTGGAATCTGGATCATTCGGATTCTGGATTCTATGTGGATTAGCAGCGGGCAGATATTAAGTGTGCTCTTAGGCCTGGGTCTTCAAAGTCTGCTCATCCAATTACGTATGTTAAATACTGAATATCTACAAAGAGCTAGTGTGATCCAGCCAGAAGTCGGGAATTTTGAGTTTGGTTTTCTTTGTAGACTGGTGTGGTTTTTTGATGTGTGTGTGTGTGTGTGTGTGTGAGAGAGAGAGAGAGAGAGAGAGAGACTGACTAGTGAGCCATCAGTATTCTCGGCTTAGTAGAAGCAGGCAAATTCATGAAGAGTGGTCTTGCAGTTATAGCAGCTACAAAGAGAATAAGGCCCCTGCAAGTCCTCTTCTGGTAATAGCAGTGTTTAAGTTAGAAGCAACATTCTTAACATATATTGGTCTGCATGGAGTGTCACTTTGTTACCCATTTCTTTATCATGAAAAAGCTTATTGTGGCTACCAGTGATTCCATCATGAACTTTTAAGCACACCACAGTTTAAGTTCTTCATTTTAAAAAAAAGTGGGAAAAAGTTCCAGTTGAATTCAGTCTTTTCATCATTTTTACTTTCATACCCATAGGGATGCGTTGCTCTTCAGAGTTTGACATTTTGGCTGGTGATTTCTAAGTCTAGACTTAAACAACAGGAACAAGAAGGAAAGTATATATCTTGTCTATCACTAAGCTTGCATCCCTGTTTCCTACAAGTTTTGCCTTTGCTGAGTGGATTAAAACTGAAAACATTCAAGGAAAAACCATCAAAGTTTTCTTTGGCCTAAATCGACTTACTCCCCTTTTACTCTGTAAAGTTGAAGGCAAGAGTTTTTCAAAGTTTTCTTAGGCTCTCAGTCAACAGACTCCAAGTCTGAAAAACTTGTCATATTATGGTAGCTTTTTCCAGTAATAACTTTTTTTTCCATTTTCCTTAGGGTCAAATTCCTCCCATTGAGAGTGGATAGAAAAGTTGTCTGAATGATTTTTAACTTGATTCTGCTGTGCAAACATCAAGCCTGAGTACAGGCGTACTTTCAGTAAAAATAGTACTGGGCCTTCTGCAATGCATTAGCTTAATTAGTTCTAGCATCATGTGAAATGGCGTAGGTTCCATCACAATGAAGACCAGCTGACTTTATTTACATGGCACTCCTAAATAAGATCAGGTCTCTTGCACATGTGGACCCTCAATTATAAAGGGGACTAGTTGAGAGAATAAATGGACTGACTGATTTCCACAATATATATACACATATATACATATATAATTATTATTATTATATTATATAATATAATTATCACATTATATATACATACACATACACACATACACACACACATGCACACATATATACAGAGAGAGAGAGTTTGGTTCCAGACTACCACAATAAAGCAAATATTGCAATAAAGCAAGTCATGAGTTTTTTGGTTTCCCAGTGCATATAAAAGTTATCATTAGACTATATAGCACTCTATTAAGTGTGTAATAGTATTATGTCCAAAAATGTATATATTTTAATTTAAAAATACTTTATTGCTAAAAAAAATTGCTAACCATCATCTGATCCTTCAGTGAGTTATAATCTTTCTTCTGGTGGAAGGTCTTGCCTCGATATGGATGGCTGCTGACTGATCAAGGTGGTAGTTGCTGAAGGTTGGGGTAGCTGGGGCAATTTCTTAAAATAAGACAGCAATGAAGTTCACCACTTCAATTGACCCTTTCATTTGAACACTCACGGGCCATGAAGGGCTATTAATTGGCCTAATTTCCATATTGTTGTGTCTCAGGACATAGAGAAGCACAAGAAGAGGGAGAGAGACTGGAATGTCTAGTCAGTGGAGCAGTTGGAACACACAGAAAATTTATCAATTAAGTTCACCATCTGATACAGGCATGATTTGTGACCATACAATTATAATTATAACATCATAATCACTGATCACAGATCTCCGTAACAGATATGATAACAAGCTTGAAACATGGCAAGAATTACCCAAATGTGACGCAGAGAAATGATTCGAGCACACGCTGCTGGGAAAATGTCACCGAAAGACAAGCTCAATGCAGGGTCACCACAAAGCTTCAATCTACAAACAAATGAAGTATCTGTGAAGCACAATAAAGCTAAGCACAATAAAACGAGGTATGCCTGTGAAGAAATCCCCTGGCTTTGTTGTTATTGTTATTATCGTTGTTTTACAAAAAAGTCCAACTCCAACCTTCTAATAAAACAAACAACACAAATGATTTTATTAATATTTTATTCAAATAAAATCAATCATTTATTCAATTTGTATAACACCAAAGAAATAAATCTAAAATATGCAATAAATCTAATATACTATGCACATAGATAAAAACCTCTTTGCAACTTTCATATTTATAATTTCTAAGATGATAAGTACCCCATCTAGAATTCTTCAGAATTCTATCATACTGCCAAACCTTAATGTTGATTTTTTTTGAAAGTGTGTATTGAAAACCTAAAGAGAAGTATTACAAAAAGAGCACTGAAAAAGAGAATGATGGGGTGACTAGGTTGCAAGGTATATACAAAGATCTGCAAACAAGAACTGGGATAAACGATGTCATGAAACAAATGTATAACAAATAAAATCTCAGCGGGTCATCCGGGGATGGGGTGAGAAATGAATGGCCAAGGTGTAGCACAGGCACCCTCCCAATAAAGGGAGAAAGGAAGGAAGGCCTCCAGCAGACAGAGAGGTAGGTAGGAAGGTAACAATCATTTATGAAGTGCTTACTGTATGTCAAGCACTATAATGAGTCCTGAGGATAAAAATATGAGCCAAAGGAAAAATAGACCCTGACCTTAAGGAGATTACATTGTAACGAGAGAAGATAATTCATAAACAGGAGTTGGGAGGTGAAGGGATGTGGAAAAGATGGGCAACCTATTGAGGTGAAATCCTTCAGGTCACAAGTACAGCAAAGAGCAAGGGGCGGGGGTGGAGGTGGAAGGGAAATTATACATTTTTCCATCACAAAGGGATGTTGTTTCACTTTTTAAAAACTTGAGATAAAAAGCATTTAAGCTGATTAAATTGAAATTTGTGTTGAAAATTTCAAATAATTATCTATAACCATTCTTGAGAGTTTTTCCAAGATATCCAGGTTTTTATTTATTATATTGCATTTAGCAAAATCGACAACATTCAGCACACAAGAGATATTATGGTATTTTAAACTCCCTCAAGTCATTTCAAGTCATAGGCTTTAAATTTAATGCAGCAAGAAACCTGATGACATAATTCATCTTATCATGGCCCTATACCACATGATGGTGATGGTAATGGACTATACTTATGTTGAGATTTGACATCAACTCAGAATCGACTTCATAGGCAGCTATGTGGAGTAGTGGATGGAGCATTGGAGTTGTAATCAGCAAGGGCTGAATTCAAACCCTGCTTCAGATTCTCACTAGCTACATGGCCTCTCTCAACCCAATGTCCTCATTTGTAAAATGGGAATAAAATAACACCTACTTACTAGTTTGTTGTGTGAATCAAGTTGAATTTTATTTATACACACACACATATGTATGTAAATATATATGTGTATATATGCACTCACATGCATATACATATACACATATACACACATTATATATGTATATATACATATATATGTACATATACACACTATGTATGTGTGTGTGTGTAAAACTACATTGCAAACTTTCAAGTTCCAGTCATTATTATTATATTCAATATTAAATAGTTGCTGGACTACATTCATTACCAATTAAGAGTAAACGTTAGTCTCTTACTGACTGATTAGAACTTTGTTTTCCTTGGAGAAAAACATGTTTTTATTTATGTGGGTGATAATACTTAAAAATTCCAAAAAATTGTGGCCATTGCATTGCCACTCTACCCACCCCAAAAGACCTCTCAACACTTCTCCCCCCTCAATTATGCATGCCCCAATTTGGAAAACTCTAGCTCAACACACACACACACACACACACACACACACACACGCCACAAGTATGCTCAAAATATGTACCTGTTAACTATTGGGTGACCTATGAAGATCAGATATGGCGTAACAATATATTGTTGTCAGTCAGTTGTTTTATTCAGTTATGTCTGACTTCATGGCCTCATTTAGGGTTTTCTTGGCAGAGATACTGGAGTGGTTTGCATTTCCTTCTCCAGTTCATTTTGCAGAAGAGGAAACTGAGCTTCATATGGCTAGTAAGTGTCTGAGGTCAGATTTGACCTTAGGAAGATAAGTCTTCATATCTAGACACATATTCTAATGGATGCATACATATGGCCATGGCACCCTGAGACTAGATTTCTTGTTCTATGTTTTTAAGAGCAGGTACATTACTTAATAGTTACACCTTCTGTTCATAGTATATTGTTCTGGAAGTTTTAATACCACCATCTCAGAGGAATCAGAATACCCAAAAGGCAATGAGGAGATGCATGGTAGCCTTATGTAGACTGCAGGATATTACCAGTGATGTCTTGAAAAGAAGTAGCATCATCAAGGATGAAGTAGAATCATCAGGAATTATCAAGACATCATCAAGGATGAAGTAGCATCATCAAGGATGAAGTAGAATCATCAGGAATTATCAAGACATCATCAAGGATGAAGTAGCATCATGTAGGATAAAGTAGTATCATCAAGAAAGATCAAGACACCATCAAAGATGAAGTAGCATCATCAAGGATAAAGTAGTATCATCAAGAATGATCAAGGAAATCCATGATCAGAAAAGTAGTGCAAGTAGATTTGACCCGTAGGTATAAAGGATAACACATGGATGGGAAGCCCAAGGACTGCAAAGATAACTACAAGATGTTAAAAGACCTAGAGAGGACAAGAATGATTCCAGATAAAAAAGGAGTGAGTGGGTTCCAATCTGCACCACTGGCCAAAAAGAAATTGAAGAGCATAAGAGGACACTATATTATCAAAGTGCCAATAGCAACCCCAAGGGATGGAGAATGTTCCTCCTCAATAAAAAAGGAAAGAAAACCTTTTTAACATTGGCAGCATTGGCAAATCAAGGATTTTTTGATGTCAGACAATAGGGTACTTGTCAATGAAGCAACTAAGGGTTTTGAATCCTGAATTGAACTGAAAGTATTAAGACCATGCTAAAGAATTTTTGTGCCATTTTCTTAAGTAGGGTAGTTGGCCAATTTCCAGCAATGTCAAAACAGCCAGTATTTATGTGTTCATATGGATGTTTCAACATCTCCTGTTTTCATCTGTTGAAATTATTTAGTATTTGTAAGTACAAGAGTGATATTCACTCCAGGGTTGCATAGGAAGAAAACAAGAAGCAATTAAGAAACATGTCTTCCCCTGACAGCTTTCAGTCAATGGCAGCTTTTATTTTATTAGACGAATGAATATGAGCTTCTGTATTATGCTTTTTGTCTAGACCTGTGATTAAAAACTCTCTCTACCAGGGCAGCTCTTCAGTTGTTTGATGCCTTACAGTCTTCAAGGTTCTGAGACATTGAGTGAATTGCTAAGTCTGGTGGATACAACCAGTGTGAGCTATGTCAGGATGTGAATCTAGGTCTTCCTGACTCTGAGGCCAGCCTTCCATCCCTTGGCCTTTCACTGTCATATTTGTTACTATGGAACAAAACAAAGAGGGGCTCAATTTTCATATTCTATCACTTTCTGTTGAGCATTATTTGCAAGAGGAGATGCAAGACTTACTTTTTTTTGAACATCTGCTTTTAAAATTTTGAGTTCCAAATCCTCTCCCCTCTTCCCTCCCCCCCCACCCTCCCTAAGAAGGCAAGCAATTCAACATAAGCCACATGTGTATCATTATGTAAAACCCTTCAACAATATTCATGTTGTGAAAGACTAACTATATTTTGCTCCTTTCTATCCTATCGCCCTTTTTAAAATTTTCTTCTTGGACCTTGACTCTTGGTGAAAGTGTTTGCTTTTGATTACCTCCTCCCCCTATCTGCCCTCCCTTCTATCATCCCCCCTTTTTATCTCCTTCCTCCTTTTTTCCTGTGGGGTAAGATACCCAATTGAGTGTGCATATTATTCCTCCTCAGGTCAAATCCTACGACAGCAAGGTACACTCATTCCCCCTCACCTGCCCCCTCTTCCCTTCCAACAGAACTGCTTTTTCTGGTCACTTTTATGTGAGATAATTTACCCCATTCTATCCCTTCCTTTCTCCCTCTGTCAATATATTTCTCTCTCATCCCTTAATTTGATTTTTTTTAGATATCATCACTTCATATTCAACTCACCCTGTGCCCTCTGTGTATGTATGTATATATATACATGTATGTATGTATGTATGTATATTCCCTTCAGCTACCCTAATACTGAGGTCTCATGAGTTACACACATCATCTTTCCATGTAGCAATGTAAACAAAACAGTTCAACTTTAGTAAGTCCCTTATGATTTCTCTTTCTTGTTTACCTTTTCATGCTTCTCTTGATTCCTGTGTTTGAAAGTCAAATTTTCTATTCAGCTCTGGTCTTTTCACTGAGAAAGCTTGAAAGTCCTCTATTTTGTTGAAAAATCATATTTTGCCTTAGAGCAAGATACTCAGTTTTGCTGGGTAGGTGATTCTTGGTTTTAATCCTAGATCCATTGACCTCTGGAATATTGTATTCCAAGCCCTTCGATCCCTTAAGGTAGAAGCTGCTAGATTTTGTATTATCCTGATTGTGTTTCCACAGCACTCAAGTTTTTTCTTTCTGGCTGCTTGCTGTATTTTCTCCTTGATCTGGGAGCTCTGGAATTTGGCAACAATATTCCTAGGAGTTTTCTTTTTGGGATCTTTTAGAGGATGCAATCTGTGGATTCTTTCAATTTCCAGTTTACCCTCTGACTCTAGAACATCAGGGCAGTTCTCCTTGATAATTTCTTGAAAGATGATATCCAGGCTCTTTTTTTGATCATGGCTTTCAGGTAGTCCAATAATTTTTAAATTATCTCTCCTGGACAGGCTGGGAGAAAGCTGGGCACCCAAAACCAGCGGAGATCCCCAGGCCTCCCAACACAGGACGGCAGTCTGTGGAAGCGATGAGAGGCAGCGCAACGCCACCAGCCATGAAACACTGACTCCTGAGGCTTGCAGCCCGAAGGTATGAAACGCTTCTTGAACTTCCAGGAGACATAATGGCCAGTTAAATGGCTTTAATCCCTCCCCTCCCCACTCAGAGAATTCCTTGGAAAAAAAAGAACACTGGAACAGAGGAGAAAGAAGTGGGGTTTCAGTGGTCAAATAGTAGAAGTTCATTAGTCCCAGAGGGGCAGAGCCGGCAGGAGTCAACACCAGGAGCCCAGATGTAATCTTGCTCCCCCAGGGAAAGTGCCAGACATCAGCTCAAACAACAAACAGCTGAGACCATTGCTGAAGAGCAAGAGTGCTGGAGAGCACCCCTGGGGAAAGAGACGTCAGGGAGCCAGACCCCTCCCCCACACCTCAGGAAACTGAAGGCTATAATTCTAGACGCACAATCCCCAGAATAAGAAAGCTGGGACAGAGAGCCCTGAGCCCCAAAGGCAGAAATTTGTTGTAAAGCCAGGAAAAGGCAAACCAACATGAAGAAGAACAGAAAAAAACTGAGGACCATCGATTCTTTTTATGGAGACAGGCAGGAACAAAATACCAATATGGAAGAGGACAGCAATGACACTATAGATACATCTGATACCTCAAAAGGTAATGTGAACTGGTCTCCAGCCCAAAAAACACTGCTGGAAGAGCTAAAGGAGGATTTTAAAAACAAAATTAGGGAGCTAAAAGAAAATATGGAAAAAAAATGGTGAAATGGCTACGGAGATTCAGAATCTAGAGAGAGAAAATGACACCCTGGGAGGCAAAATCAATTGGAAAAGGAGACTCAAAAGCAAAATGAAAACACTAACTCATTAAAAATTAGGGTTGAGCAAGTGGAAGCTAATGAATCTATGAGGCACCAAGAAGTAGTAAAGCAAAATGTAAAGAATGAAAAAATAGAAAAAAATATGAAATATCTGATTGGGAAAACAACTGACCTGGAAAACAGATCCAAGAGAGACAATTTAAGAGTTATTGGTCTACCGAAAATCCACAATGCAAAAAAGAGCCTTGACAGTATCTTCGAAGAAATTATCAAAGACAACTGCCCAGAGGTCCTAGAACCAGAGGGCAAAATAGTCATTAAATTATCTCTCCTGGATCTATTTTCCAGCTCAGTGGTTTTTCCAATGAGATATTTCACATTGTCCTCCACTTTTTCATTCCTTTGGTTCTGTTTTATGATATCTTGATTTCTCATAAAGTCACTAGCTTCCACTTGCTCCAATCTAATTTTTAAGGTAGTATTTTCTTCAGTGGTCTTTTGGACCTCCTTTTCCATTTGGCTAATTTTGCCTTTCAAGGAATTCTTCTCCTCATTGGCTTTTTGGAGCTCTTTTGCCATTTGGGTTAGTCTATTTTTTAAGGTGTTGTTTTCTTCAGTATTTTTAACCTTTTTTTTTTTGTTCTCCTTTAGCAAGTCATTGACTTGTTTTTCATGGTTTTCTTGCATCATTCTCATTTCTCTTCCCAATTTTTCCTCTACTTCTCTAACTTGCTTTTCCAAATCCTTTTTGAGCTCTTCCATGGCCTGAGACCAGTTCATGTTTTACTTGGAGGCTTTTGATGTAGGCTCTTTGACTTTGTTGACTTCTTCTGGCTGTATGTTTTGGTCTTCTTTGTCACCAAAGAAAGATTCCAAAGTCTGAGACTGAATCTGAGTGTGTTGTCACTGCCTGGCCATGTTCCCAGCCAACTTACTTGACCCTTGAGTTTTTTGTCAGGGTGTGACTGCTTGTAGAGTAAAGAGTACTTTGTTCCAAGCTTGAGGGGATGCACTGTTGTTTTCAGAGCTATTTCTATACAGCCAGCTCTGCCATACCAGCACTCCTCCTTCCCCAAGAACTGCCAACCAGGACCTGACTCAGATCTTAAGCAGGCTCTGCACTCCTGCTCTGACCCACCACTTAATTCCTCACACCAGGTGGGCCTGGGGCCAGAAGCACCTGCAACTGTGGTTCTGTAGCTGCACCACCTCCTGCTGCCGCCGAGGCAGTGGCTGAAACAGCAAACTCCTTTCACTCTGTTCCCACAGTTTTTTCCCACTAACCTTCTCTGTTGTCTTTGGTGTTTGTTGGTTGAGAAGTCTGGTAACTGCCACAGTTCACTGATTCAGGGCACTGTACCCTGTTCTGACCATGCTCCTGGTCTGGTTGATCTGGGCACAGCCCATGCTAGGCTCTGCTCCATTCCGTTCCCAGCTCCCTGCAATAGTCCTTACCCAGCAACAATCCAGCCTGTCCTGGGATGGAGCCCTGCTTTTCTCTGCTATTTCACAGGTTCTACAGTTCTTGAATTTGTTCAGTGCCATTTTTATAGCTGTTTGGAGTGTCCTGGGGGATATCTTTAGGCCAGTCCCTGCTTTCCAGCTGCCATCTTGGCTCTGCCCCTCTGTTGAGCATTTTTTAAACTTTGATACTTTCTAAAATGAGTTTCATAATTTGTTATTTTATGGTCCTGACTTAAATCAGAGGAATCAACTGAATGATTTTTAAAAGCCTTCCTAAGCCTTTGGTTCTCTATTTTCAGTTTTATTCAACAGATGTTTAAACTCCCTCTGGTGGTTGGTTCATGTTGTTATTCTCAATTAATTTTTTTTTTTTTTGGTTCATGAAGCTCTAGGGATAAAGATACTATTGTGAGAACAGAAGATTACGGAATTAAATCTCCTTAAACACACACAGACACACACATGCACACATGCACACTACATACACACATGCACACATACACACTGTATACACATGCACACAATACTATATATACACATAATATATAAATATATAATTTGTGTATATAATGTATAATATTTGTATATATATATATATATATATGCATCCCACTATACATGCACTGTATATAAACACATACACTATACATACTATATTATATATGTATATATATGTATAATAAATATATATACACACACACTTTTTTATCTGAATTATTCTATTTATTGATGATCAAAATTACTTCTACCATCATCTCTTGACCCACCTTCCTTCTCCTTTCAATGTACTTAAGAAGCGGAAAAAGGTTAGTGATTATAGTATCTTTCAATATGAGAAAAATTGAAATAAATATATCATATTCTGTCAGGGTCCAGCAACCTGTCACACAGGCACACCTTTGAGAATGAGAAATGGCTCATAATGTGTTATTTCTTGTTATGTCTAACAAGACACAATCTGGTGGCTGCTGTTTAATGCCAAGTTGACTATCTTTCATTAACTTGGTTGATGACCAATCCCTACACTACAAATAATGACCTCAAAATATCCCAGAGAGCTCAATCAACAAACTGTACTGGAATCAGACTATTATCATCAAATTTTTGCATATAGGTGCCCAGATATAACATTGGTTTGTAAAAGCTTAATAACAAAATTTGTAGTAGCCATTGCCATGCCAAGGGAGACAGCGTGGCATAATGCGTAGAGCTAGTTCCACAAGCAGAGACAGGAACATCTGGATTCAAATCTTGCCTTTGATATATACTGGCTGTGTGACCCTAAGTGTCACCAGACAACTCTTTATGTCTATAAACTGTAGAGAAAGTGCCGACCTGATTTGGTAGAGGGACATCCCTCACCTGGGAGCTTCCCATAGCAGTGAAATAAGAGTTCTATTCTTCATCCCTAACCAGCCACCCCCAAAATTCATGATCTCCAAGCTCTATAAAAAGAAAAGCTTTCAAAGTATAAAGGCCTGGCCAAGGAGATCAAAATCTTGTGGGAACATCCCTGTTGTCCTATATACTACTGGAATTGTATTGAAGATGCTTTCAGTGAGCCTGCATAGGATAAACTTGCTTGTACTCAACTCCAAAAGGCAGTTATTTTATCCATATGTGACCATGACTCATACAATATTGAATATAAAAGAATAATAGCAAGATGGTGGTTTGTCCCAGGAGTAATTCTATCTAATTCCCATCAAAAAAGATGAGGATGACATAATAGCTCATATTTTAGCAAACTTTAAAGTTTACAAAGTTCTGTCTCTGGTCTTGTGACACAGAGACATTTTCTCCCAGGCCTTTGATGTTCTTTGTGCCCAAGACCTCAAATAGCTTGCTATGCAGCCCAGCACATAAGACTTCCCCAGGTACACACATAATACAAGGAATGCAAACATAGAGTTAAGGAGAACCACCCAAGAACCCCTTAAAAGAAGTGGGTTCCCCCTCTTTCAAGATCTTCAAGTAAAATCTGGGAGACTACCTGTCAGGAAGAATTATACAGGGGATTCTTAATTAGGGATGGGTTTGATGGTTGAACTGAAAAACTCTTCCGGTATCCTCCAACTCTGAGATTCTGTAATTTGATGATTTGGCTCCAGGAGCCACACTGCTCTGTCAAAAGAATGATTTTCATTTGGTTCTTTTGACCTTCCTCCTTACAATACACACAATTTTGCAACTGTTATATAACAAGCCAGTTTAAACCAACAAAACAATAGTTCAAAGGTTCTGGATTTTTCTAATTTTATAAGATACCTGTATACAGCCTCATTTGGACTATTGGCAGCAATCTGTCCCCACAGATCAACTGTCTTGCCTCCCCTCTTAAGGGAAGCTAACTTTTGCAGATGTTTTGCAGTTTTGCAGATGTTAGAGTTCAAAGAGCCTTCCCATAAGGAAGAATAAAAAGTTCTGTCCCTTCTGGATACATAACCCAAAATAATCCCACATCAATTGCCTTAGTGTTTCTGGTACCCAATGGGAAAAAAATAGGGAGTGCTTACTTGGAGGGAGGGTGTTTTGCCAGCAAGAAAAAGCAAGATACGGTCTCTTTGGAAAATGATGTCTATTCCTGTGCTGAGATGTTGAAAATTCAAGAGGACTGGATGAATCTCATTCCTTTCATTATTTTTGTCAGGGTGTCCATTGCTTTGTGAATATTTTCTATCTTCTGTTCTATCAGCAGGATTCTTTTCCAGTTTTTTCTTTGAACTTTAATTTTATTTCTTACTCCTTCAGTTCTTTTATTAGGTCTTTCAGTCACTCTCCAGAGGTTTGTTATCATTCTCTTCTCATCCTCTGGGGTTCTAGTTAGGGCTATTCCTGAATTTGTCTCTTCTCTTGGACTTTTGGACTTGGATCCCCTAAAGTCATTCTTCATTGAATGAGTTTTTATTTGCTAATTTTCTCGGTCACACTGTTGTTGCTGTTGTCCTTGGTTCCCTGTGGGGATTCTGTGGAGATTTTGTTCCTTCTTCCTCTTCTAGTTGCTATTTCAGTTACTTGTTACATTTTTGCTATTTTGAAATACTGAAGTGGAACTCAATAGATTCCCCCCTCACCCCCTCATCCTGTCTGTTGCTTCAGATAACACTAAAGCAGGCCTCATTACTTGGCCATTCCCCCGACCCAAGACTATCTCTTTGCTCTTACCCTCACCTTCTCACCCCTTACATGACCACTCCCCAATTCAGGCTCCTGTGATTTCTCATCTGGGCTATTATAATAATTCCCTCGCTGGTCTCATTTCCTCAAACCTTTCCCTTTTCCAATTCATCTTCCGGATTGCTGTCAAATTGCCATACCTAAAGCACAGTTGAACCATGCCTCTACCCAATTCAAGATACTTGAAGGGCTTACTCTTGTCTCCAAGACAAAATATAAACTCTTCTAAATGCTTTTTTCTAATTCTTCACAGTTTGACTCCAATTTGTGTTTCCAGATTTAATTCCCACTACTCCCTTCTCTCTCATGTACTTGACATACCAGCCAAACTGTCTTTATTGTTTTTCCCTATATGTGATGTTATATCTCTTGCCTCTGCACCTTTCCAAAGGCTGTCCCCCATGCCTGGAATATCCTCTTTATATATCTGTCCCTCCTGGAATTCCTGGCTGCATTCAAGGTTCAACTTAAATATAATACCACGTCTGACCTCCAGCTTTTCCTGATTCCCTTCAGTTGTTAGTTCTCACCTCCCTCTTTCCCCCAAACAAATTATTTCTATTTACTTATATATGTTATATACCTGGTTATCTGAGTACATATTGATTCCTGTTGTAGAATATGAACTCCTTGAAGCTAAGGACTCCTTTTTAAATTTTTAGCCCTTTTCTCTAGCTCCTAGCACATAGTATGTGCTTAATAAATACTTGTTGAGCAACATAGTGTTATGCAAAGAACACCATATTTTGAGTTAGAAGGCATGGACTCAAATCCTGATTCTATCACTTTCAAATTAGGAATTATATGACATCAGGCAAGTTAGCTAACTTTTCTAGCTTCAGTTTCCTCATATGTAAAATGAAGTGGTTGGATTAAATGGTCTCTAAGGCTCCTTCAAACTCAAAGTCTCTGACCTGCCCATCCTATGATTTTGATTGATTTGACCAACATAGTTATAAGAATGGAGCTTTCAAGTCTTCCCCAAAATGCCAAATGGTTCTCATGGACAGGACAAATCACTTTGTCCACTCTCCTGACCTAGAAGATGAGCTCTTAGATTCCAGACAAGTAAACAGAGCAGAAGAGGATGGAGTTACAATCACCAAATACCAAGGACTTCAGCCAGCAGGTGGCAGTGTTTCAGACAACCTGAAGCTATCCTACCTAACAAGATTCAGCCCCCAGAGAACAAGGCAAAGAACTCAGATACTGAGACCACTCAAAACTTTTTCGGAGAGTAGAAGTATATTGGGGACTGTTCCTTGTATGACAAGGTATAATTTGAGATTGAATCAACTTCGAATTTGAATAAGAAGTTTAGAGTTTACTAATAAAGCTCCTTCAGATATTAATAATAATAGCTAACATTTATATAATACTTTAAGTTCTGCAAAGGGATTTATATTTATTATTTTGTTTGATCCTCACTACAACCCTGGGAGGTAGGTGCTATTTTTATACCCATTTTGCAGATAAGGAAACATGGCTACCTACATGTCTGAGAAAGGATTTAAACTCAGGACTTCATAACTGAAAGTATAACACTCTTATCTACCGCACCACACAGGCAAGCAATCTAGCAAGTTCAAGAGCTTCTTTCAGCCTGCTGGGATGTCTAAGTCCTATTATTGCTATAAACTTCCGGGCTCCACTCAATAGGCTCATAGAAGACTAGGTCTGAAAGGACTTTTAGAGATGATCTAGCCCCACCCTTTCATTTTATAAATGAGGGAAATGAGTCTCAGAAAAGAGGAAGTATTCTTGCAAACAGCATAAAGCCAGTTAATGAGTGAACTGGCTCTCGAACCCAAGTCTCTGGATTCCTCATCATATTCTCTCTCCTGTCCACTTATTCCTTTCATAAATAATAACTTTCATGCCACAGGGGTAGCTGAAACCAAGTTCACATATTATAGCAGCATGGTATAATAGAGTTCTAGACTATTACTCAGGAAGACCTTTGTTCACCTCTCCCCTCAGATGCTTCCTAATTGTATGAACCTGGGCAAGTTACTTTATCTCTTTCAGCTTCTATTTTCTCATCTGTAAAATGGAAATAATACTAGCACTTCCCTCATAGTGTTGTCATGAGGATCAGATGAAATGTTTGTGAAGCTTTTTCATATAACCTCTTAAATATGACTTCTAGGACTAATCATTAACACAGCTCCTTTCTCCAAAAGTAATAAAGTTGCTTAACTACTTTATCATTTCCCCCATGGTGACATAATACTTCCCTAGGGCTATACAGGAAGAGGCTGTTGTTGCCAGCCTCCATTAGCTGTGGGGTCCAAAGTGTGCACAAGAAAGAGTAATAAGAGAGAAGCATCTAGGACAGACCATGCATGAGTAGTGGCTAAACAAATCAGGGTTCAGGAATGGGTCATGAGGGTAGTCCCTGTGTCAGATATTACACCATTGAAAGGAAGAATGCCCAGTGACTACTCCTGGCCTTCTTGGAACAAATGACCACAAACAAGAGGATGAGCCCAAGCCCTTTCTTGCTTAAGACATATACCATGAGGAGGCCAATGCTGGGTCAAAGTGAAATTCCTAAAATGCCTAACGAGTAATTCCATAAAATGCTTTGTATTTAGATAGAAGAGGTTGTAACAGTAGTTAGCACCACCACTTATTTGGTATAAGTCTTAGTGTCAATGTGGGAGTCTTTTGTGATTTTAGCATTCCTTTTGTACATTGGAAATATGTAATTGTCTCATACTTGATTTACACTGTACACTGAGGACTTTTTGCTCCTATCCTTTTGGGGACACCAGACATGATCAAACTGTCAGTAAACATATATTAAGTGCCTACTATGTGCCAAGCACTATGCTGAGCACTGGGGGTACAAAAAGGGGCAAAAGACAGTCCCTTCCCTCAATTTACAATCTAATGGGGAAGACAACAGATATACAAATATATGCAATACAACCCGTATAGATGATTAATAGGAAATAATTAAGAGGGAAAGCAGTAGTATTAAGGGTGGTTAGGAAAGGCTTTCTGGAAAAAATGGGATTTTAATTGGGACTTAAAGAAAGTCAGGGAAGTCAGTAGGCAGAGTTAAGGATGAAGAGCATTCCAAGCAGAAGAGACAGCCAGAGTAATGCTGGGAGCTGAGAGATGGAGTATCTTGATTTTGGAATAGCCAGGAGGCCAGCAGCACTGGATCAAAGGGTAGATGAAGGGGAATAAGTTGTAAGAAGACTGGAAAGGTAGGAAGAAACTAGGTTATGGAGAGCTTTGAATGCCAAATATCATTTTGTATTTGATCCTGGAGGAACAGGGAACTGCTAGAGTTTGTTGAGTAGGGGAGCAACATGGTAGGACCTAATCATGAGCCAGAATCTTATTATAGTAAAATTTCCTTGGACTTAATGGGGAGTGGACTTAATGACCCAAAGAATGTGAGAAAAGAGAGAATAATCCCTCTCATTAGAGAACAGGTTCCCCTGGGTCTGAACCTGATCCAGAGCAAAGGCATGGGTCAAGAGCTGTGAAGAATGTCTGAGAGTGGGAGCAGGCACAGTGTTCGTTGTTAATGTTGTTTCTGTGCTTCTCTGGAACAGACTTGAGGCTTAAGGTGGTAATGAAAAGGAGGGGCACTCACTTCCATCTCTGGTCCCCACCATTGGAGTGTGAGCAGGTCAGAGATTTCTCAGCTACTCCATTTGCTCCTCTCACCAGATGTTTCCTATTCCTTCATCACGGCTCTCAATTCCTACAGTGAGATGCTTTTGTTGATGGGTGAAGAAGAGGGAACAGGGTGAATGAGGAAACACTGCCCAGCCTTATCTCAGACAGAAAATTGGCAATTTGACTTATATTAGTGTGAGATTAAAAAAATTCTAGCTTCCAGTTTAGTTCTGCCCTTTCAGAAGTTCATAAAAAATGACAGCCAAATTTGTAAGATGTTCTCTCATTTTTAGGCTGGAGCTTCCAACTAGGATAACTAAAAACCCTAGTATTTTAGAAAGAGAAATTAATTGGTTCTCTGTCTGTCTGCACACACACACACACACACACACACACACACACACACACACACACACACACACAAACATGCTTGTGTGTGTGCATGTGTGTGTGTGTGTTTATGCGACAATAACAGCACTGATTCTCTTCTGTGGGACTTAGATTCAGGAAATCCTGAGTTTAAACCCTGATTGAGACACTTCCTAACTGTGTGGTAAATTATTTAACCTCTTTCAGCCTCAGTTCACCTATTTTTAAAACAGGAATAATAGTACTTTTCAAGGTTATTGTGAGGATCAAATAAGACAACATATGTTAAGTGGCTTTGTAAAGTTTAAAGTTACATAAATCATCATCATCATCACAGTTTCTCTTGTAGTCTGATTGTCATTATTAGGCGTTTATATGTGAATCCAAAATGGTGAAGATCAATCTTACTTTTATCTAGAAAAAAATAAAAAGCTGGTTTGAGTGCTAATAAAAGCAGAAGATATAAGCATAGCTTTAAAGGACAGGGGAAAAAAACTTTGGAGTAAATGGTCTCAGGAAACAAGAAAGGGAAATGGGAAAAGCCATTTGCCCGTCTGGTACCAATTTTCCCAAATGGAAAATTAGCCCTTAGTGGCTTTTCATACAGCCTGGCTGATGAAAGTGGATCTGCCAGCACCCAGCTGTGTCAGCACCCAGAGTTCAGGCAACAACCCTCACAGGCAGCCAGGGCACTTCTGGGCTCATCTTCCCTACTCTCTAGTCTCCTCCAGTCTCCCCTCCACTTCTTAACTCTCTCTGAATGCAAACCACCACTGTTCCTTTGCTGCTGACTCCCCATCTTTTTCTACCACCAGACCATGAGACTTTCCTACTTTGGGGAAAAACCTATCAGTTTGAAAACCACATCTCCTAGAAAACCATTATACAGGTTCCAAAAACTTATTCCTGCCTATCAGGATCAATCTCAAAATCTAGATATTACTAGACCATAAGAAATTATGAACAGGAAGAATTCAGAGAAGCATGGAAAGATTTACATATATAGATACATAATGAAGTAAGCAGAAACAGAAAATATTCAAATACAAAATGTAAACAGAGTGAGCCAAAAAAAAAAGCCTAACAACCAATTGTTGCTGTAATCATAACAATCAACCCAGTTACTTTGTACATGCTTCTTTGAAAATTTTATTCATTATTCCTAGTTCTTCCTCTGCAGTAAATCAGAACAATCCTAGTACACCCTCTACTATGAAACAACCCTCTGGATAAATCTGTTAAAGTTGTAAAGTTTTCCTGATTTTACCTCTAAGGAATGTGGTAGGCAACTCAATCAACTGAGTCTTTCATGAGGTAATAATGGAAATGATAATGGAAAATCCTTGCTTGGTGGCAAGTTAGACTATGTAATTTTCCTATTTGTCCAGTGTCAAGATCAGAGGATCATGGGTCTGGAGCTGGAAGAGACTTCAGAGGTCAGTGAATCCAGCTCCTTCATTTTACAAGTAAGGAACTTGAGATACTTAAGTGAATTGCCCAAGGTCACCTTGTAAGGAAAGGTCAGACGCAAGATAATAATTTTTGAATTATTACCACAACTCATTTTGACTGGGCCTAGCCAATATGTGTATTCTTCAGGCTAATAGGTGGAAAATTTAGAGATTGTACCCATGACACATGTACCTGTTTTTTAAAAAGTTTAACTGATGACTAATATTATCATAAAAATTTTAGCCTATCAAAATGGAATTTAAAAACACTAATTACCCTTAAGAAGATAAATGGAAGCACAAAATAAACCAGTAAATTGAGAACAAAAAACAAAGTGACTGATTTGTCTATTATTAAAATGCTGAAGTCATGACATATGCTTATATATGTGAAGGATTAGGGTCTTCCCTTCCTCTTCCCCTTCCTCTTGGGCTGATACTTACTTTAAGGAAGGTTATAGACTCAGTTCCTACCTAGAGCGGAGTTAACTATTACTAAAGATGGTTGTCAGGCTTGAGTGATTTAAATAATCTCATCCAAAGGTTTAAACAGAAGAAGCTATGCACATTAGTTAAAAATGTTTTGTTTTCCTTTTTTCCCTAGTGGGAGAAGAAGGAAAGTGGTAAGGAAAGAAAATAAATGCTTGTTAATTGAAAAATTAATTAAAAAAAATAAAAGAAATCACTAAATAAATGTGAAAGAAAAAAAAAAGAAAAATGAGGAACATTTGTGATGTTTTACTGATTTTTAAACAAGTGCAGAAATAAGGAGGTAGTAGTCCCACTGTACTCTGTCCTAGTTAAACCACATATGGAGTGTTTAGTTCTAAAGATGATGCATAGATAGGTAGGTAGGTAGGTAGGTAGATAGGTAGATAGATAGATAGATAGAGATAGAGACAGAGATAGATAGAAAGATAAAGCTAAAGAGCATCCAAAGGAGGGTGACTGGGATGGTAAAGTCCAGGCCAAATGAGGATTATCTGAAGGACTTGGGCATGTTTAGCTTGGAAGAGAAAAGATCCAGGAGGCCCATTAGAGTTGTCATCCAATATTTGAAAAACTCTCTTGGAGAAAAACTCTCTTGGAGAAAAGGGACTACAGCTGTTCTGCTGGATTCCTCCAGAACTAGAAGCAATAGGGGTAAAAGTTAAAGAGGCACATTTAATCTTGGTATAACACAGTTCATAGAGATGTACCCCTTTATCTAGCCAGATATGAATCTGACCACAATTCACTTGCAGGTCTCCTCAGCCTGCCACTCATTCATTGCTATATATTTAATTTGATCATTGTGAGCTCTATAGCAACCTCAGCTTTAATGAAATAGTTTCTTTATAATTAATAAACTTTCCATCTCTTTCTTTTAGTTAATTAATTAGCTCAATCCCCCACCCTAGTTCATTAAATATTACTTATTTAATAACGAGATAAACCTCCATTCCCAATAGTAATTACTATTATTTCTTTGTAATTAAATAGGCATATTTCATTAACAAATGAAACCAATAGCAAAGACATATCTATTTGTAACATTTTGGCTATGAGTCATTCTGATCTTGAGTCACTTTAACTCCTTGATATGAGAGTAAATTGAAAACAAAAAACATGACTAATTTCCTTATTAATAAAATGCTGAAGTCATGATGTATGTGTTTATGTATGTTAGGTATTAGGGTCTTCCCTTTCTCTTCCCTTTTCTCTTGGGCTGATACTTACTTTACAGAAGGTCAAAGACACAGTTCCTACCTACAGTGGAGTTAATTATTATTATAGATGGTTGCTAGCCTTGAGTGATTTTCTTATCTAGAAACACAGTATCACTATATTCAGTTCCCTCCAGTGACTAAAATTTTTGTGCTTCTCCTCTGCATAGAGTTAACTTCATTCTCTTAGGAAACAAACTAGATTAATCTTTCCAAAGTGCACTGTATTTGCAAGTTCTCCAACTTTTCACACAATTATCTTCATAAAGTTTCTTTATAATAGTTATAATAGTTGTAATGAAGACAAAGTCTCTGTGTCTATCTCTGTGTCTGTCTGTCTCTCTCCCCTTGCTACAGATTTCTCTGATACTCTCAGAGATCACAAATAAAATGCTAAAGGAACTTGTCAGGGCAGAATGCAAGTAAATTATTGATGGTGAGCTCCTCTAGATGTTGTTTGTGGATGGCATTTTGTGACTGCTTCGAGCTCTGAAATATTGCAAAGCTTTTTAAATAAAATCCGTAACTCAGAGGAGTTTGACTTAGCTATCCACACTGAAAAAACAATTGGATGAAGAATGCCTGTTGTCAATGTCATATTGATATAGTTTTATATAGATAACCTATAAAGCTCTTCATTAGTATGTATGTAAAGGCCCCCTGGCAAAGCTTGTGTTGGCTACAAAGACTCTGGGATTTATGTTTCTTCCCAGCCTGGAAATACAGGAAGCAATTGGGAAACAAGGCTGAATGGCAGAGATTTCCCCCCATTAGCAGGAGTCTTTAAGCATCTCTCTTGAGAAACAGGAGAGAAGACAAGGAGAGGAGAAGAGGGAGGTGGCAGTCTCTTCTCTCAACACATGGGGCAACACAGCCACCATAGGAGGACCAATAACTCCAGCATAACCCTGGGCAAGAGAGTCCTTTAAACTCCCTAGGCCTCAGGTCTTTATCTATAAAACAAAGGAGTTATACTAGATAACCTCCATGATCACTTCCACCTCCACATTTATGATCATATAACCCCAGGATAATTTTAAAAGACAATGTAATTGCACAATGGGAAGAATACAGCCTTGATTAAGCTGAGTGCAGCTTCTGTGCTCATGTTGGCCATACTGTTGGTCTGCTGACCAGAGGTCTGAAGGACTGTATTCTCTCCCTTTATACTAAGGACAACAGGAAGCTCTATGAAAGGCCCAATATTTAGTCCTCTGAGCCAATTAGAGCTTCAGGATGGTTTCAATACCTTTTATAGCAACAACAACAATAACAACAAACCTAGTCTAACCTGATGGGACAAGGCTTTGGGATTTTGCTCTTTCTTGAAATGGAGGAATCTACATAGGTTCCCCTCATCAGAAGCTACATAGGTTCATAGCTATAGAGCTGGAAGATACATCTAAGATAGGTCATTTAGTTCTGTCTCCTCATTTTACATTTATCTTATCTGGGTATTTTAAAACACGATGTCTTAAAAAATATATAAGGGGATATTGGATGAGGAAAAGAAATGGGGTCTTTGAAAATCTGAGAAACTATCATATAAATTACATGAGACACAAGGAAGGAGGAAGCTAATGGAGAGATAGTGGCAAGAAAGATCAAGCAAACCCAGCATCAGTGGAAGCCACATTATAATAGCCAGAGAATGAACCCAGAGTGCACTAAGAGTCAAGGTAATTGATATGCAAGAGCAGTAGGATGGTTACCAAGACAACAGAGCTGGGTCTCAGAAGAGCATGTGCAAGGTGATGCAAATGACAGTCAACTACAACTGGAGGGAGGATAGAAAGATATTTGAGTAGTAATAGGAAAAAGGAGTGATACCTGGGAATATCATAGACATGAGAAGATTTGGGGATGTGACTTAATGAATAGAATGTCAGTGTACCAAAGTGTACCAGAACTATGCATACCCAGCAGGCTTATTCCCCATGTTTTAGTTGGACCTATTTAGGTTTCATTAAACATATAAAGATTTTTTTTTCTAATTTACTCCAGGATCTCAAAAGACCATTGATGGGGGGCCAGGCGTGGGGGGGGGGGAGTAGGGCAAGGAGGAGGCCGAGAGAGATTGGAAACAACAGTAGTATTAATAGCTAATATTTATCACTGCTGTATTTTAAGATTTGTGAAACATTTTACATACTCAGTTTCTATGGTTAACCCAAAGTTCCAGTTTTTTATAATATGTTATCTGAAAAAAAGTTACTCTTGCCTCAAAAAGCCAGACCTAAGACTTGTGAGATCCCTATACATTTGAAGCCACAAAATAATCAGATTTTAGTAGTTTAGAGCAGGATAAAACCTTAGAAACCATCTAGTCCAATCCCATCACTTTATAGAACAGGAACTAATCTCTCCTAAAGAGATTAAGTAAACTAAGTCTTCCCATCTCTGATGCACAAGTGATTAATGCCCTTATTTATATGTCATCTGTTTAATGGATCGAATTACTTTAAAGTTGAAGTAAACATTGTAAATTAAAGCAATTGGTCAATTCAGTTAGCTCAGGTGTTCATCTTATTTGGCTGGGCAATTTCAGTAAAAGTGGTGGATTGATAACCAGGATTTTATCAAAAACAGAGAATGGAAAAGTTAATTATGATGCACTTTGGTAAGGTTATTAAATGAGACTACTGGCACTTTTTTGCACTTTATATTATCTTGATAATCTAAGCAAAACCCCACCAATACCACTACGTAAATTAAAACTAGTCTTCCAAGTAAAGTCCAAAGATTAGCTAACAAATCATTTGTAGACCCATCAGGTCTTTCATTTAGATTTGCCATCTATTCATTCAATAAACATTTATTAAACACCTATTAGGCCCTGAGAATACAAATATTAAACTGTTCTTGCCTTCATGGAGTTATAGATTTATTGAGGAAGATACATGTGGGTACTGGCCTAAAGCAGTGAATTGAACAAGCTCAATTTACTTTTTGAATGGTAACAGTAATCAGTGAAGATGAGGGAGAAATTACTGTGGTAGATAATGTACTACGCTACTTTGGAACACAGAAGAGTGATCCAAGGCTTTATTTGGGGGAGGAAATTGATATTTCATCTGACATTGCATTGCAGTTCTGTGAATTAACATATAGCCAACAATGGCGGCAGTATTTACTACTAAGTGGTACAACCAGAAAGTTCTCAAGTAGTCCAAGGACTGGATCTTTCTATAAGACATTTTTTCATATCAATGATTATAAATAATCCTCTCTGTAGTTTGAAAAGTTCTGTATTACATCATATTATATTATATTATATTATATTATATTATATTATATTATATTATATTATATTATATTATCTGATTTCCTTCTGTCTCTGTAGTATGTGTCAATAGATTACATAATATTCATTTTGATTCTGCTGTCTTTTCATTTGCACATCAGTTCTATCTCAAGTAATTTTAATTCTGTTTCCCCCCCAGAGGGCATTAAAATCCTAAGTGAAAATAAAGGAAACAATTGTTTCTAATGCAAATTCAAAATAAGTGTAATGGATTTCAACTATGACAATTGCTCCCCCATTTAGAAAATGAACACCTAGTTAGATAAAGAACATCACTACTCCTATCATTGGAATGCATCCTGTTACCATGGCAACTCATGTTCCCAGCTTGCCTAGTATAAAAAGTGTTGGAAATCTCTTTTTTTTAATATAAGATTTGCTCAAAAATCATACTCTCAACATTCCAATTTGAGGATCTTAATTTCTTCTTTAATTATGGGCTTCTTTTTTAAAAGCTAGCAGCTAAAGAGGTTATTTAGGATAAATTCACTATTGAAATAAAATGATTGGAAATCACAGGCAGAATGCAAATGAGCATGGGAAATAAAAATATTTTGTTGGAAGCAATCATTTTCTGATGTCTTCCGGTTGAATTAAATCACTGGAGATGATGTAACTACTTATCAAGATATTATTTGATTTGACATAGAATGATCCAGTTATTTATTTCCATCTGGACATTATAATCACTAGGCTCATGTTCCTTCATTGTTAATTTAGAAGTGGCTAATGTTCCCTCTTAATGCTCTTTTCAGTTTCTGTTAAGGAGTAGAGTTTTATTATGGATTTTGTTTTTTGAAATGAGAGCTGTGGAATTATTTGGGTCATTAAAATGTTTTTTTTTTCATGGAATATGATGGGAACAGCACCGTATCTTTATTGATAAGCTTCTGTTTTGCTTTTGTGAAATGTTTTATTCCATTAGGGTATGAAAACATGAATCAAGAAATTTTAGAAATAGCAATGGGAAGGAATCCTCAGAAAGATTGAACTGTCCCTCTTCTAGTAGAATTATAGGTACCTTTCATTTTGTTAGTGGAACCTTTTATTCCTATACCATCTGATAACCACAGTCCAATCTATCTCTGTTCCCTGAACTTACCACAAAATTTGTGCTCTTCGGCTTCAAGAACAAAGAAGTGAGGTGGAAGAAATGAAATCATTCATGATTGTTTTTAAAACTATTTTTATTTATTTCATTAAATATTTCCCAATTACATGTAAATATTGTGTAACAATTATTTTTTAAATTTTTGAGTTCCAAATTCTCCCCCTCACTCTCACCCCTCCCCACTCCTTGAGAAGGCAAGCAATTTGATTTTGATTATATGAGTAAGTTCATGCAAAACATATTTCTATATTAGCCACATTGCAAAAGAAAACAAACAAAAATGATTTAAAATAAAGGTTTTTTTTTATAAAATGTATGCTTCAATCTGCAATCAGAGTTCATCATTTCTCTCTCTAGAGGTTGGTATCATTTTTCATCATGTGTCCTTTCATCATGGGTGAAATTGTCTTGGATCACTATCTTGATCAGAGTAACTAAATCTTTAACAATTGATCATCCTTATTATTATTATTATTATTATTGCTTATCCTTATTATTATTGCTGTTATGGTATACAATGTTCTCCTGTTCTGCTCACTGCTCTTTGCATAAGTTCACATAAGTCTTCCCATTTTTTCCTGAAACTATCTTGCTTGTCATATCTTATAGCACAATAGCATCCAATCACAATCATATAACACAACTTGTTTAGCCATTTCCTAATTGATAAACATCCCTTTAATTTCAAATTCTTTGCCACCGCAAAAAGAGCTGCTATAAATATCTTTGTACAAATAGGTACTTTTTCCTTTTTCCTTGATCTTTTTAGGATACAGACCTAAGCTACCTGTCACCCAATTCTTACCTGTAGCTCTAAGTAGTTGTAGCATGCTTAGTGGCCACACTCTGGTAAACTGTTTTGACAGTTTGTTCCAACAGCCATGAAGGCAGCTGAAACAGGAGCCATGGAACACTGAGTTTTGTTAGACATCAAAGACACCAAGGCCATTCACTGTATTCTGGGCTATCATCAGTCATCTTGACTTTTGTCCTTACACTGGACTTTGATGACTCGAGAAGAGAGAGTGAGACTGACAACTCTGTGCACCTCTGCCTCAAATAAATCCAATTCACTGGTAAATCAGGACATCACCCTTGATGTCACTGGTCCTCTTCAAAAACGAAGGATGAACAACAGACAGTGGCATTGCTGAGTCAAAGGGTATGCACAATTTTATAGCCCTTTGGGCATTCTTCCACAACCTCTTCAGCATTTGTCATTTTCCTTTTCCATCATGTTAGCCAATCTGAAAGTTTGAGGTGATATCTCAGAGTTATTTTAATTTTCAAATAAGTAGTGATTTAGAGCATTTTTATGTGACTATTGATAGCTTTGATTTCTTCTAAAAATTGCCTATGCATGTCCTTTGACCATTTATCAACAGGGGAATGGCTCTTATTTTTATAAACTTGGCTCAGTTACCTATATATTTGAGAAATGAGGCCTTTATCAGAGGAAATTCTTGCAAATTTTTTCCCAGTTTCCTACTTTTCTTCTAATTTTAGCTGCACTAGTTTTGATGTGCAAGTCTTTTAATTTCATATAATCAAAATTATCTCTAATTTCCCATAATCTCCTCCACCTCTTACTTAGTCATAAATTCTTCCCTTATTTATACATCTGACAGGTACATTTTCCATGCTTCTCTAATTTATTTATGACATCATCCTTTCCGTCTAAATGTTTTATCAATTTTGACCTTATCTTGGTATATCGTATGAGATGCTGGTCTCTGCCTAGCTTCTGCCAAACTGCTTTCCAGTTTTCCCAGAAATTTTAAAATTTTATTTAAATTTTATTTTTTCACTTAATAGTATTTTATTTTTCCAATTACATAGTTTTTAATATTCATTTTGTAAGATTTTGAGTTCCTATGCCCAAAGGGCTATAAAAATACGCATACCCTTTGACCCAGCAATACCACTTCTAGGGTTGTATCCCAAAGAGATCACACAAGTGGAAAAGGACCCATATGTACAAAAATATTTATAGTGGCTCTTTATGTAGTAGCTAAGAATTGGACATCAAAGGGATGCCCATCAATTGGGGAATGGCTGAACAAGTTGTGGTATATGAAGGTAATGGAATACTATTGTGCTATGAGAAATGGGGATGATACAGACTTCATAACAACCTGAAAAAACCTACACAACATAATGCTGAGTGAGAGGAGCAGAACTAGGAGAACATTATACACAACCACAGACATATGGATTCTGTGATGACTAACCCTGATAGACTTTGCTCTTCTTAGCAACACAAGGTGCAAGGACAACTCCAAAGGACTCACGATGGAGAATGTTATCTACATCCAGAGAAAGAACTATGTAGTCTGAATACAGATTAAGGCACACTTTATGCTCACCTTTTTCCCCTTTCTTTCTCTTTTGTTTTTGTTTTTGGGAGTTTTTTGGTTCTGTTTCTTCTTTCTCATGATTCATTCCATTGGTCATATTTCTACTTCAAAACTTGACTAGTGTGTAAATAAGTTCAATGGGAAGTTATACATAGAAGGTATATCGGATTCAATGACGTCTTGGGGGGGTGTGGGAGAAGAAAATATGGAACTCAAAATTATGTAGAACTAAGTGTTGTAAACTAAAAATTAAAAAAAAAGCTCAAAATAAGATTTTGAGTTCCAAATTTTTCTCCTTCCCTCCATTTCTTCCCCTCTCCCCAAGAGAGCAAGCAATCTGATATAGGTTACACACTACAATGATATTAAACATATTTCCACATTAGTCATGTTGTGAAAGAAGAATCAAAAGAAAAGGGAAAAACCACAAGAAAGAAAAACCAAAAAAAATTAAAAATAGTATGCTTCGATCTGCATTCAGACTCCATGGTTCTTTCTCTGGATGTGGAAAGCATTTTCCATCATGAGTCTTTTTGAATTGTCTTGGATCATTGTATTGCTGAGAAGAGCTAATTAGGTTTATTACAGCTGATCATTGCATGATTGTCTTGGATCATTGTTTTACAATACCCCTACTAGATCTTATGTCTCAGAGATTAAAAAAAAAGGAAAAAGATCTATATGTACAAAAATATTTGTGGCAGCTCTTTTTATGTGGCAAAGAATTGGAAATTGAAGAGATGCCCATCAATTAGGGAATGGATGTGTATATGATTGTGATATACTATTGCGGTATAAGAAATAATGAATAAGATGCTTTCAGAAAAACCTGGAAAGACTTACTTGAACTGATGCAAAGTGAAGTGAGCAGAACATGACAACATTATACACAATAACACCGACATTGTGTGATAATCAACTGTGAATGACTTAGCTATTCTTAGCAATACAATGATCCAAAACAATTTTGATGGGCTCATGATGGAAAATGTTTGCCACCTCCAGAGAAACAACTGATGGAGTCTGAATACAGATCAAAATTTACTTTTTAAAACTTTATTTTGCTTTTCTTTTGGTCTATGCTTTCCCCCTGTTTCTACAATCTGGCTAGCAGCTGTTGTGGGGGTGAAATACCAACACAAGCCCAACAACAAGCATGCTACCAGTACACTGCAAAAGCCCAGGTTCTTTTGATCTGCTTTACTAAGGAAAGCAATGTTAAAGGGACAAATACCATTCACTTAGTGCGGGGGAAAAAGCCAGTACCCTGAACTTCAGAGCAAAATACAAACAAATTACGAACATCGACAGACAGACCAAATACAATTCATAGTTACCAACATCTAAGTTCAGCCTGGGAGCTCATAACAAGGGCTGGCCCAGAGTCACGCATGCCACCACGGCTGTGGGTGAGTCACACACGCGACTCACCCACGTGACCTGAAATCGTCTCAAAGAGGCAACTTAAACCCATGTGGTCTAAAAGCCTCTGATGTCCCAAACATGCCACTCAAACCTATGTAATCTAGGCCCTCCCCTGAGGCAAGGAGGTCACCAAGGACTCCCAATCTAATGAAGGAAACAAAGGCCAAATTCTTCAAGGGCACTTGGTCCAACTGAGTGCTAAGAGCCCATTTTGATTGCCAACACATCCCCCTACAATATAACTAATATCAAAATAGGTTTTGCATCAGTTCACATATATAATCTATATCAAATTGGTTGCCTTCAAAATGAGTAGGGAGAGGAAAGTGGAAAGAGAGAATGTCAAACTCAATGTTTAAAAAAAATGACCAAATTGTTTTTATATATTATTGGAAAACTAAAATATTTGGGGGAAAAAAAGGTTACATTGATTGCTCTTTGGTTTTTTTTTTTAATAGGAATGGGTGATGGATTTTGTCAATGGCTTTTTCTGCATTTATTGACATAATCATATGATTTTTGTTGTTATTGTTAATGATATGATCCATTATGCTGATATTTTCCCAGTATTGAACCAGCCATGAACTCCTGGTATAAATGCCACCTGGTCATATTGTATGATTTTTGTGACATATTACTATAATCTCCTTGCTAATGTTTCATTTAGAATTTTTTGCATTAATATTCATTAATGAAATTGGTCTATAGTTTTCTTTCTCTGATATTTCTCTCCCTGGTTTGGGTATCAAAACCATATTTAAGTCATAAAAGGAATTTGGTAGGACTCCTTCTTTACCCATTTTTTTCCAAATAGCTTATATGGTATTGGGATTAATTGTTCCTTGACTATTTGGTAGAATTCACTGGTAAGTTCTTCTGGTCCTGGGGATTTTTCCTTAGGGAGGTCTTTTATAGCTTGTTCAATTTCTTTTTCTAAAATAGAGTTATTCAAGTATTCTCTTTTCTCTTTAGTTTTTATTTTTGTAATATTCATCTATTTCACTTAAATTATCAGTTTTACTGGCATGTAATTGGACAAAATAAATACTAATAATTGCTCTAATTTAATCTTCATCAGTGGTGCATTCACCCTCCTTTTTGAAACTAGTAATTTGGTTTTCTTTCCTTTTTTCAATTAAATTAACCAACATGTTATTTTACTGGGTTTTTCATAAAACCAGCTCCTACTTTTCTTTAATAATTCAATAATTTTCTTACTGTCAACTTTATTAATCTCTCCTTTGATTTTCAGGATTTCCATTTTGGTATTTAATTGGGGATTTTAAATTTTTTTCCAGTATTTTAGTGGCATGTCCAATTCATTCATCTGCTCTTTCTCTTTTTAACTGAGGTACACATTTAGAAATATAGTTTCCTTTAAGTAGTGTTTTGGATGCATCCCACAAATTTTGGAATATTGTCTCATTATTGTCATTCTCTTCAATGAAATTATTAATTGTTCCTATAATTTGTCCTTTGACCCACTCATTCTTTAGAATTAGATTAGTTTCCAATTACCTTTTACTTCTATACTTCCAAGACCTTTATTGAATGTAATTTTTTTTGTATTGTGTTTTGAAAAGGGTGCATTTAATATTTGTGCTTATCTGCATTTGATTGTGAGGTTTTTATGCCCTAATACATGCTCAAATTTTGTAAAGGTAGCAAGTCCAGCTGAGAAAAAGGTATATTCCTTTCTGTTCCCATTCACTGTTCTCCAGATGCCTATCATATCTAACTTTTCTAAGATTCTATTTGTCTCCTTGACTTCTTTCTTCTTTATTTTATGGCAAGATTTTATCCAGAGGGGAAAGTTGAAGTCCCTGTCTAATATAGATTTCCTATGTCCTCCTATATATCATTTAATTTTTGCTTTAAGAATTTGGATGCTATGCCATTTGGTGCGTATATGTTTTAATGCTGATATTATTTCATTGTGTGTGGTGCCTTTTAGCAAGGTGTAATTTCCCTGCTTAACCCTTTTAATTAGATCTACTTCTGCTTTTGCTTTGTCTGAGATCATGATTGCTGTCTCTGCCTTTTTTAAATCAGCAGAAGCATAAGAGAGTCTCTTCCAGACCCTTATTTTAACTCTTTTTGTGTCTTTCTGTTTCAAGTGTCTTTCTTGTAAACATATTGTTGGATTCTGGTTTCTAATCCATTCTGCTATCCACTTCAATTTTATGGGTATGTTCATCCCATTCAAATTCACAGTTATAATTACTATGGATTTCTCTCCATCCTATTTTCTTCTGTTTATCCTTCTTTCTGACTTTTTATCCTGTCCCTCCTCTAAAGTCTGTTTTGCTTCTGACCATTGCCTTCTTTCATCTATCTCCTTTTTATTGTGCTCCCTTCTTCTTATCTCCTTTCCCTACTTCCATTTTAGATAAGATAGATTAATAATGTCAATTAAATAAATATATAGATACAGATATAGATGTTTTTCCTTATTGAACCAATTTAAGTGTGAGGTTCAAGATTTTCCCACATACACACACACTATTTTCTCCTCCACTATAAAAATTTTTCTTTTGTGTGTTTCTCCCTTGCCCCTTCTCCCATGGCATCCTTCTTTTCCACTTATCTATTTTTTCACATCATCGCTACCTAATCTATTCACTCCTACATGCTCTTTCTATGTAGAATGCTTCTAACTGCCCTAATAATGATAAAGCTTTTAGAAGACACATTGTCCCATATAGAAAGGTACACAGTTTAACCATACTGAGTCCCCTTTGATTTCTCTTTCCTGTTCACTTTTTTATGCTTCTCTTGAGTCTTGTATTTGAAAGTCAACTTTTCCATTTAGTTTTAATCTTTTCATTAGGAATGCTTGAAAATCCTCTATATCATTAAATATCCATTTTTCCCTTGAAGGTTTGTACTCAGTTTTGCTGGCTAGGTTATTCTTGATTGTAATCCCAGCTCTTTCACCTTCCAGAATATCATATTTCAATCCCTCTGTTCCCTTAATGTGTTAGCTATGGAGGCAGAGCCAAGATGGTGGCCAGAAAGCAGGGACTCACTTAAGCTCTCCCCCAAATCCCTCCAAACACCTGTAATAAATGGCTCTGAACAAATTCTAGAGCTGGAAGTGTTTTGCATAATGATACATGTGTGGCTTATGTTGAATTGCTTGCCTTCTCAGGTAGGGTGGGTGGGAAGGGAAGAGGGGAGAGAATTTGGAACTCAAAGTTTTAAAACCAGACGCTCAAAAAAAAAAAAGATGTTTTTGCCTGCAACTGGAAAATAAGATATACAGACAATGGGGCATAGAAATCTATCTTGTCCTACAGGAAAGTAAGAGGAAAGGGGATGTGGTAGGGGGAGTGAGGTGACAGAAAGGAGGGCTGAATGAGGAACAGGGCAATCAGAATATATGCCATCTTGGATTGGGGGGGAGGGTAGAAATGGGGAGAAAATTTGTAACTCAAAATCTTATGGCAATCAATGTTGAAAACTAAAATATTAAATAATAAAATATGAAAAATTAATTTGTTAGCTGCTAAATCTTGTGTGAGCCTGATGATGGCTCCAAGGTATTTGAATGATTTCTTTTTTGCTCCTTGAAGTATTTTCTCTTTGACCTGAGTGCTCTGGCATTTGGCTATAATATTCTTTAGAGTTCTCATTTTGGATCTCTTTCAGGTGGTGATCAGTGGATTCTTTCATTTCCTATTTTAAATTCTGGCTCTAGGTTTTGGGCAGTTTTCTTTGACAATTTCTTTTTTTTGTAGGAAACATTTTTCTCCCTCCCCCCCCCATAGTATTTTTTTCCAATTACATGTAAAGATAGTTTACAACATTTGCTTTTATAAGATTTTGAGTTCCAAATTTTTTTATCCCTCCCTCCCCACCCCTTACCCTCAGATGGCAAGCAATCTGATATAGGTTTATAAATGTATTAATGTAAAATATTAAACATATTTTGTAGAAAACTTTTTCAAGCAAGTCTATTGTTTTAAATTCTTGCTACATTTCAAACCCACCTCCCTTCTCTAGTTATATGTGTCCTTGATAATGCCTTTATTATCACTTCTGTAGACAAGTCATCCTTGGTAATATGTCATGATCTACTTATGCTTACCATTTATCTTTTCAACCATTGAGACAAAACACAGTTTGGATTTCCTATGAGAACGTGGAGCTTTTCCACATTGTTCTAAGCTTTACGTCTTCCTTGGACTCCTTGATATTACATCAATTCTATTCACTCCACAGTCTCTAGGATTTCTCCCATTTGTGCATCTATGGGTTTATAAACATCCCACCTCTCTCCTCAGAGCACAAAGACTGATGTGGAGAGTAAGGATCTTCATGACATTCTGTGGACTGGCTTTTGTCTATCTCTCCAAGGTTTCTAGGCAGCTATTTAATTTTTCTTTTCTACATTGCCATCAGCAGAATGTCAATGGTGGTCACTCTTACACTATTCTTGCCTGTTTGGTATCTCATTCACATCTCTTCTCCTTAGTGCTATATTGAGACTCTGGATTTACTCTCCCAGCCTATGCATGCACTAGTATGATAGGTCTCCAAAATACAGCTGACCACATCTCCCCCTCTGGGTTCTAATGACCCTGAGGAGCCCTGGAGTTTTTCTAATGTTATAGGATCTGGTCTCCATTCTCAATGTCAATCAACAATTATTATGGCCCAATATCATTTACTAACCCAAGTAAGAATCTCCCTAGCATGATTCATCCAGTTAATATCTCCTCAATTTCATCCATAAGCAATTAACTTCAATCAACCTTTACAAAAGAATATTTACTAAGATACTCTTCACTCTGAGTTTACACTCTTTCTTGTTTCTCCTCTTACCTGTCTGACTGGTCCTTCCAAGTCTCTTTTGCTGGATCTTCATCCAAGTCACAACTCCAAGGGCTCTATCTGGTGCCCTCTTCTCTTTCCCCTCTATAGTACTTCACCTGGTAATCTCATCAGCTTCCATGGATCCAATTATCATCTCTATGCCTATGATTCTCAAATCTCCTTATTCAACCCTAACCTCTCTGCTGGATTCCAGTCTCTAATTGCTTATTGTACATCTCAATCTCCTATGGACATGTTAAATTCACCACATCCCAAACTGAACTCATTATTCATTACATCCCCATCTCACCCCTCTTCCTAACATACCTATTACTGTAGAAGGTACCACCATCTTCCCAGGCTCACAGGCTCACAGCTTAGGCACCATCCTTGACTCCTCACTCTCTTACTGCACATATCCAATCTATTGCCAAAGCCGGTCCATGTTTGCTTTCACAATATCTCTCATATATGCCCCTCTCTTGTCTTTGACACTGCCATCACCCTGGTGCAGGCCCTCATCACTTCACACCTGGACTGTTGCAAGAGCTTGCTGGTTAGTCTTCTTACTACAAGTCTCTTCCTACATCCAGTCCATTCTCTACTCAGCTGACAAAGTATCTTTTTACTCAGTAAACTCCAGTGGCTCCCTATCACCTCTAGGATCAAATATAAAATCCTGTTTGGTATTCAGGGTGCTTTGTAACCTGGCTACCTCCTACCTTTCCAGTTTTCTTATATCCTATTTCTTCATTTTTCTTGGAGGGAGGAAGGCAGGGCAATTGGGGTTAAATGACTTGCACAAGGTCACACAGCTAGTAAGTATGTCAAGTGTCTGAGGCCAAATTTGAACTGGGGTCCTCCTGACACCAGGGCTGGAGCTCTACTCACTGCACCACCCAGCTGCCCCTTATATCCTCCTCCTTGCCTCCTTCACATATACTTTGATCTAGTAACACTGGATTCCTTGTGGTTACTTAAACAAGAAACTCCATCTTCCTACTCTGGGCATTTTGTGTGGTGTGTGTGTGTGTGTGTGTATAAATTATTTTTTTTGTTAATTTTTTATTTATTTTTAGTTTTCAGCATTGATTTTCACAAGAGTTTGAATTACAAATTTTGTCCCCATTTCTACCCGCCCCCCTACTCCAAGATGGTGTATGTTCTGATTGCCCCATTCCCCTGTCATCCCTCCCTTCTGTCAGCCCACTCCCCGCCCCATCCCCTTTTCCCTTACTTTCTTGTAGGGCAAGATAGATTTCTATGCTCCATTGCCTGTATATCTTATTTCCTAGTTGCACGCGAAAACTTTTTTTTGAACATCTGCTTTTAAAACTTTGAGTTCCAAATTCTCTCCCCTCTTCCCTCCCCACCCACCCTCCCTAAGAAGGCAAGTAATTCAACAAAGGCCACATGTGTATTTTATGTAAAACCTTTCCACAATACTCACGTTGCGAAAGACTATATCTTTTATTACAAATAATTTTTATTGCATCGTGATCTGAAAAGTATGCTCTGACTACTTCTGCCTTTCTGCACTGGATTGTGAGGGTTTTATGCCCTAGTACATGATCAATTTTTGAGTATGTGCCATGTACCACTGAGAAAAAAAGTATATTCCTTTTTATTCCCATTCACTTTTCTCCAGAGGTCTATCATATCTGCCTTTTCTAAAATTCTGTTAACCTCCTTAACATCTTTTTTATTTATTTTGAGGTTAGATTTATCAAGTTCAGAGAGGGGGAGGTTGAGGTCTCCCATTATTATAGTTTTGCTATCTATTTCTTCCTGTAGCTCCTTTAACCTCTCCTCTAAGAATCTGCATGCCATACCACTTGGTGCATACATGTTAAACAATGATATTGCTTCATTGTTTATGGTGCCTTTTAGCAGGATGTAGTGTCCCTTCCTTAACTCTTTTAATTAAATCTATCTTTACTTTTGCTTTGTCTGAGATTAGGATTGCTACACCTGCTTTTTTAACTTAAGCTGAAGCACAATATAGTTTACTTCAGCCTTTTACCTTTACCCTGTGTGTATCCCCCTGTTTCAAATGTGTTTCTTGTAAACAGCATATTGTAGGATTATGGTTTTTAATCCATTCTGCTATCTGCTTCTGTTTTATGGGAGAGTTCATCCCATTCACATTCACAGTTATGATTTCTACCAGTGTCTTTTTCTCCATCCTATTTCCCCCCATTTATGCTTTTATTTCTCCCTTTCTCCTTCCACTCTTCAACAAAGTTTTGTGTTGACCGCCACCTTCCTCAGTTTACCCTCCCTTTTGATTCACCTCCCTTATCTTACCTTTTTCCTCTTGCTACTTCTTCCCTCCCTTCTGACCACCCCCCTCCCTTTTTTCCCCCTTTCCCTTCCTACTGTCTGTAGGACAAGTTAGATTTCTATACTTATCAGGGTGTGTTACTCCCTTCTTGAACCAGATCTGATGACAGTAAAACTCAAACACTGCTCTTCTCCCTCCCTTCCTTCCCTCTACTATAATGTGTTTTTGTGCCTCTTCATTTGATGTAATTTACCCTTTTCTACTACCTCCTTACCTCTTCTCCCATAACCTTCACATTACATCTCTTAATCATGATTTTTATCCTTATATCAGTTATTTTATACAGACATTCACAGTCTATGTGTATCCCTTTCAATTGCCATAATACCTGTACTATTCTCAAGATTGACATATATATATATATAAAACATACATAGATGATATAATCCTATATAAAGGTGTCACTAATTTGCCCTTATTGATTAATAAGGTTTGTGGGGGTTTTTTCCTCCCTGTTTACCTTTTTATGTCTCTCTTGAGTTTTGTATTTGAAGATCAAATTTTCCATTGAGTTCTGGCCTTTTCATCAGGAAGGTCTGGAATTCCCTTATTTCGTTGAATGTCCACCTCCTTGCCTGAAAAATTATGCTTAATTTTGCTGGGTAGTTGATCCTTGGTTGTAGTCCCTGCTCCTTTGCCCTTCAGAACATCATATTCCAATTTCTCCTGTCATTTAATGTAGAAGCTGAGAGATCCTGTGTGATCCTGACTGTAGTTCCACGATATTTGAATTGTTTCTTTTTGCTGCTTGCAGTATTTTCTCCTTGACTTTGTAATTCTGAAATTGGCTATAATATTTCTTGGCATTTTCAATTTGGGATCTCTTTCAGGGGGTGATCAGTGGATTCTTTCAATGACTATTTTACCTCTGGTTCTAGGACCTCTGGGCAGTTATCTTTGATAATTTCTTTGAAGATACTGTCAAGGCTCTTTTTTTCATCATGGATTTCTGGTAGACCAATAATTCTTAAATTGTCTCTCCTGGATCTATTTTCCAGGTCTGTTGTTTTTCCAATCAGATATTTCATGTTTTTTTCTCTATTTTTTCATTCTTTACATTTTGTTTGACTACTTCTTGCTGCCTCATAGAGTCATTAGCTTCCACTTGCTCAATTCTAATTTTTAATGAGTTGCTGTCTTCATTTTGCTTTTCAGTCTCCTTTTCCAGTTGGTTGATTTTACCTCTCAGGGTGTCATTTTCTCTATTTAGATTCTGAATCTCCATAGCCATTTCACCCATTTTATCTTTTAAGGACCTGATTTCATCAGTGCTTTTTTTTCCATTTTTTCTTTTACCTCCCTAATTTGGTTTTTAAAATCCTCCTTAGCTCTTCCAGTAATGCTTTTTTGGACTTGAGACTAGTTCACATTCCCTTTTGAGGTATCAGATGTTGGTATAGTGTCATTGCTAACCTCTTCCAAATTGGTATTTTGATCATGCCTGTCTCCATTTAAAGAATCAATGATCCTCAGTTTTGTTTGTGTGTGTGTGTGTGTGTGTGTGTGTGTGTGTTCTTCTTCATGTTGGTTAGCCTTTTCCTGGCTTTACAGTGAATATCTGCTTTGGGGGCCCAGGGCTCTCGATCCCAGGTTTCTTATTCTGGGGATTGTGAGTCTAGTTACTGGCTTTGTGAAAACCTTCAGTTTCCTGAGGTGTGGGGGAGGGGTCTGGCTGCCTGAAGTCTCCTCTTCCCCTGGGGTTGCTCTCCAGCACTGTTGCTCTTCAGCAATGGTCTCAGCTGTTTGTTGTTTGTGCTGGTGTCTGGCACTTTCCCTGGGGGTGCAAGGGTATATCCGGTGCCTGGTGTTGACCCCTGCTGGCTCTGCCCCTCTGGGACTCAAGAACTCCCACTGCTCAGCCACCGAAGCCCCACTTCTGTCTTCTCTATTCCAGCATTTTTTTTCTGAGGAATTCTCTGGGTTGGGGTGGGGGGGGGCAGGGATTAGAGCCATTATGTCTCCCGGAAGTTCAAGAAGATGTTTTTCATACCTTTGGGCTGCAAACCCCACGAGTTGATGTCTCACGGCTGGTGGTGCTGTGCTGCTGCTTCTCCTCACTTCCACAGACTGCTGTCAGATCTAAATAAATGGAAAATATCAGTTGCTCATGGTTAGGCTGAGCTAATATAATAAAAATGACAATTTTATGTAAATTAATCTATCTATTCAGTGCCATACCAATTGAACTACCAAAAAATTATTTTACAGAGCTGGATAAAATAATAACAAAATTCATCTGGAAGAACAAGAGGTCTAGAATATCTAGGGTGTTAATGAAAAGAAATTCTAGGGAAGGTGGCCTAGCCAAACCAGATATTAAACTGTACTATAAAGCAGCAGTCATCAAAACCACTTGGTACTGGCTAAGAAACAGAGTCGAGGATCAGGGGAATAGGATAGGTATACAAGATGGAGAAGTCAGCGACTATAGCAATCTACTCTTTGATAAACCCAAAGAATCTAGCTTCTGGGCTAAGAATTCACTATTTCTCAAAAACTGCTGGGAAAATTAGAAAATGGTAGGGCAGAAACTGGGTATAGACCAATATCTTACACCATATACCAAAATAAAGTCAAAATGGGTTCACGACTTAGGAATAAAGGCTGATACTATAAGCAATTAGGGAGAGCAAGGAATAATTTACCTATCAGATTTATGGAAAAGAAAAGAATTCATGACACAACAAGAGATAGAGAGCATTACAAAATGCGCAGTGGACAACTTTGATTATGTTAAATTGAAATATTTTTGTATAAAAAAAAGCCAATACAACAAAGATTAGGAGGGAAGCAGAAAACTGGGAGAAAATCTTTACAACCAGTGTCTCTGATAAAGGCATCATCTCTAAAAAATACAGGGAACTAAGCCAACTATATAGGAATACAAGTCATTCCCCAATTGAGAAATAGTCAAAGGATATGGGTTCTGCAGTTCTAGAATTTGTTCAGAGCCATTTTTTATGGGTGTTTGGCGGGTCCTGGGGGAGAGCCCTAGGCACTTCCCTGCTTTCCAGCCGCCATCTTCTTCTTTAATAATTTCTTGAAATATAGTGTCTATTTTTTTATCATTGATTTCCGGTAGTCCAATAATTCTTAAATTATCTCTCCTTGATATATTTTCCAGATCATTTATTTAAAGCTGGGCTTTGTTCCTGTCATGCAAGGAGAGGGAGGGGCTCTGTCTCAAGCTTCAGGCTTTTTCATACTGCTGTTTTCAGAGGTAGTTCTGAGGGTTTGGAAGTTTTCAGTGCTCCCAAGATGGTATGATCTAGGGGAGGTGTGGTCACAACTCTCTTTGTCTGCATTCTGGTCCTTACCCAGGAAATGTCCCTGTTCCCTTGGGATTCCAATCCATACTGCTTCTCAGGGCATCTCCTCCCTTGGGACCAGAAAAGATACTATTCCTTTATCGATTGGGATTGGAAGTGATACTGGCCATCAGGGGGTCCACTCCCTCTTGATCTAAAGTGCTCCTTTTTGCCTTTGAACTGTGACCCAAAAGTGAATATATACAATGGAGTTGCCAAACAGTGTCTTGTCCTGCATCCAGTGCTAGCATGTAATTTCTGACCAGTTGTCAGGTCCCCTTAACATTTCTGACTTGGGAGCCCCCCAAGCTCTTGCTGCTTCTTTCTCCAAAACCTAGTCCCACCATTAGTCCTTTATTCACGTGGACTCTGTGCCACCTTCCTCCCTCATGTCACAAATCTTTCTTTCTGACCTCCTATGTTATCTTTTGCTGGAAGACTGTCTCACTCTGACCTTTTGTTGGCTCTGCCACTGCAGAATTCAGTTTGAGGTATTATTTTAAAGTTGTTTTGAAGGGAATGTTGGGAGTGCTTCTCTACTCCACCATCTTGACTCTGCCCTTAGACATGTCCATAGTTCTGAATATCCCATTGAACCATCAGGTCAGCTAACCAGAATAATCTTGTTACCTGCTGTGTTGCTGAAACTCTACTTTTACCACCTGTACCATTACTCCTTGTAACTACCAGAACTGCAGAACACATGTTCAATCCTGGAACACTCGGCCTGAGGCTAATCCTGGTTTGGGGACTCAGTGAGTAAAAAATTATGAAGCTCCCTATATTTAGATAGCCTCCTATATCTAGAAGGCCATCCAGTCATGGAGCAGAGCTGTCTTGCCACCTGCCCCTCTACTGTGGGTATACCCTCTCTCTCTCCCTTCTACTTCTTTCTTATGCCACAGTAATTAAATCAATACTGCTTTTCTTCTAGTAAGAACATGCCAGGCAACTGCACTAGGAATCAATTCACCATTCCTGTAATTTTCCCTGACCAGAATGCACTTTGTCCACTACTACTCTATCTATATTGTTGCTCCTTATATCATTGAACCATAAGAAATAATAAAGTGGACAGCTTCAGGGAAAACTTAGAAAAGCAATATAAATTGATGCAAATCTAGAATAATTATTTACATAATAATAACAATATAAAGGAAAAAGACTGAAAGACTTTGAAAAAGTCTTTTCTTTTTAAGAACTTTGATCAGTGCAGTGACAAACACAAACCCTAAAGAAGACTAAAGATGAAGCAAGCTATCCACTTCCTGAAAGAGAAGTAATAGACTAAAAATACAGAGTGAGACAAACATTTTTGGACATGGCCAATAGGGGGAATTTGCTTTGCTTTAACTATGCACATTTATTTCAAAGTTTTTCTTTCTTATTTTTTTTTTGGTTGTTGTTCAATTGGAGTGAAGGAAGAGCAAACAAATGCTTAATTGAAAAATAATAAAATTAAATTTTAAAAAGAATGTAAACTCCTTGAAGGCACTTTTTGTATTTGTATACCCAGAAGGGAGGAACATCTGACATATAGGGAAAGCTTAATAAATGCTTTTTCATTCAAATAGTTATGGGTTGATGCACTGAATTTTATTCATTGAAAAGTACTATTGTCAAGATTATTATTAGCATTAATAAATACTTATAGCTTAAAATATTTTAATATGAAATTATTTACAATGTTAAGTTCTATCCATAACCATCATTATTGAACAAATTTCACTAATAAGCTTTAAGCATAAATGTACTTCCAAGAAGTGGAGGGGTGGTGAGGGAAGGGGGAGAAAGACCATTGTTTACCTTTTAATAGACTCCAAGAATCCTTTTTAGTGGTATAGCATCTTGAGTTAAAGTCACGTAAGCATATGCATGTAACAAATGAAACAAAAATAGGAACAGAAAAAATATTATTTGTGTCACTATATTGGGAAGAACACAATTCCTAACAGGGTAAAAGAAACAAATTACGTAACTGATCACACACACACACACACACACACACACACAGGCTTCCTTCCTCTTTCTCTTCCTCCCCCTTCCCTCCCTTCCTTCTTCCCTCCTTCCTTTCCTTCCTTCCTTCTTTCCTTCCTCCCTTCTTCTCTTTTCTCCTATTTAGCACTATGTACTAGGTACTTTACTTAATATTAGGAATACAAAGGTCAAAAGTGAAACAGTGCATGACCTCAAGGAGCTTACTTTCTAATAGGAGAAGTAGCAGATATATACACAATATAGAGTAGATGGAAAGTAACTTAAGAAGAGAAGGCACTAGCACAGTCCCCCAGAGTAGGTTACAAGTCCTCCTTCCCTTCCTATGTGACCCTCCTCCATATCTTCCTGTAAATCCTCTACAGGGGTTCGAACCAACTGCTTGGATTCCTCCAGACCCCTTGGCTTTGAATGAATATGAACATAGTATGTAAGTCGTCCATCTCTCACTATGACTAGCCAGCCTCCCTTTCTGGTCTTAGATCTCCTTGCTATCTCTGTCCACTCCCCAAAGCCATCAAGGCCTTGCTTTTTTTTATTCATAATTTTGGAAATGGGGCAGAAGAAACATGATGAAACAGAGAGAGAGGATTAGGTTCAATCATGCTCTGCCATGTTCTATTTGTGTGATCTTGGATAGATCAATTAACCTAAGCCTTGATTCTTAATCTTTAAAATTTGGGCGTTAGATCCAATGATATTTCACGTCCCTTCAAGCTTTAAATATAGCACCACAAAAACTGACCTTTGGAGATAAAGAAGCTGGAAGGTTTAGCTTGGACATCTACATCATGGCATTTGCCTCCTTCTAAGATTTCCATAAAGGCTTTAGGTCTGCCATCTAGTGGCCACTGATTTACTAATGTGAGTTTCTAAAATTAGTAAGCAAAACTAGAATTCTCAAGATATTAAAAATAACACTCTACATTAATAACAATGCATGATGTAACAGGAAATACTTGAAGCCTTTACTAAATAGATAGAATCTAACAATATAAAATGCATTTAAGTATGGTTTTCTTTTACTATTTTTCATCACAGGTCACACTGTTGGAACCTCCACTCAACATTTCAAACTTATTTTCAGTTAAAAAAAAATCAACCTTTTCCCAACACTTGCCTAAGAGAATTTTAACAGAGACAGAGAAAGGAGACTCTTGAGGGCTGGACAAATAGAGTGAGTAGAGTACAGCGAGAGAGTAGAGTGAGACATTAGGGAATAGTTGTGTGGGAATGGATGGAGAAGGGGACGAAGGGCATCCTTGTTTTCAGATGATGTTAGTTCTACTCATGTGCCTTTGGTGTTGTTACTGTAGAGATATGGGAAAAAGTATTAGGTAGTTAAATATTTATTCTAATTAAATGCGTGTAATAAAGACTGGCACATGTTCAAAGTACATCAGCATGCTTGGCGGATGCAGAACTGCCGTGTGGAAGAGACTAGGAAGCCTGCTTCCAGGGGAATTGTGATGGTATATAATGGAAAGGCCTTGAAAAAACTTAAGCATGCATAAACATTCTGTAACCTGTTCCAGTCTGCTAACCACATGGTTAGGAGAAGCCTTTTTCAATTGGCTATATAGTTATAACTGGAACATCTTCAAAATGGTCTGAGTCAGCCACAGACCTATTTGGCCATTTTCTCTTTAGCAGAGTACTTGGTAGATATTTTGGATTCCATTGATAGTATTTGGTAAGATACAATATAATAATGGGAGAGACTTTGGACTATCCTGCCAAATCTACCACACAATCCTATGAGTCCAGACCTGGGTTCTTTTCTTGCTTTGGATTTTGATATTTCCTTTTAGGTGAAGGGAGAACAAAATCCCAGTGTCCCAGCACCCAGAGTTTTGCAGACAGTTCACCACTAGTACCCAGGTGGGCACCAAAGAAAGGTCCTTTGTCATAGCCTTCTGGACCCAACCCAGTGGCAGCTGGAATGAGGATTCATTCAGGAGTAATGTCATTTCTAGATATTAACTTATTGAAACTAATCCTATGGAGGAATTGAGCTCAGTTTGAATCCACTCTCCCTAGAGACCAAGATGGGACATGAGAATATGTGTCTCTAAGTTGCTGGGGAAAATGTTTGTAGCCTGTTCTTGCTTATCTTTTTGAAGCAAATATCTCTTTGTAAAAGCTAATTGATGTTAAATGGCTACATGAAACTAGGGTGTCATAGGGACTTAACAGTGGCAACTTGAACAAATGGTAATAGAGAAGAGACATCCAGAAATCCTTCAGGGTATCCATGGCCCACTGAGAAAGGGATATTACAGGCCTTGCTCTGGGAGACTGAGGCCAGATCATACTTTCTACATATTAAAACCTCAGGTCTTTCTTTGTTTTCTTATACCTCCTATGTTCAAGGCACCATGCTAGACTTTGAGAAAACAAAACCAAAACAGTCATTGTGTCCAGGGATTATATGGGGAGCTACGATGGGAGATGGGGGTTAAGTGGGTTGTTACGTTCTCTTTCCACCAGCTACAAACAGTTATGGTGTAGCTAAAATATTTTGTTTCATAATGCTGGACTCAGTCCAGTTCTGCCAAAGGAACAAACAATGGTTCTGACAAACATTGATTAAGGTTGGTAATTTTTACAGTCAAGTCAAGTCAAATCAAGTCAACAAGGATTTATTAGGCACCTAATGTGTAGCTAAGCTCCTGAGGATACAAAGAAAGCAAACAACTATCCCCGTTTTCAAGGAGCTCATAGTATATGAGCTTTGTATAGGGACATCATGGGTATTTCAGCAGGGGAGTGACTAAATAGGAATATATATGAAATATACTGCTACTGACAGACTGTCATCTTAAACAATTCAATTCAGTTAGATAAATCCTGATTAAACACCTACAATGTATTAGGTGCTACTGATACAAAGACAAAACCAAAAAAATATTGTCTGTCCCCAGGGAGCAAACATTTCATTGGGGAAACATAACAGGTAAACAGTCATGTCAATACAAGTTAATTTAAAAATCAAGAGAGCATGAATAGCTAGAGACAATCAAGAAGAGACTTCCTAGATGGTGCAGCTCAAGCTGAATTTTGAAGGAAGCTAAGGATTCCTAGGGACAAAGGGAATGAGGAGGGGAAAATTCCTAAGAATTACAGCAATCCAAAAGTGAAATAGGCTGCTTTGAAACATTTCGGGTCCCAGGGCAGGTAGGTGGTACAGTGGATAGAGCACTGGCCCTGGAGTCAGAAGGACCTGAGTTCAAATCTGGCCTTAGCCACTTGACACTTAATAGTTGCGTGACCTTGAGCAAGTCACTTAACCCCAATTGCCTTGCTAATAATAATAATTATGGTTTCCCTCTCATAGCAGGCCCAGAAGCTTCTTCAGAGGCTATTACACATATTATAGATATATTATAGTGGAAATCAATTCTCAACACAGATTGGACTAGATGGGTGACAGAGTCCCTTCCAGCTTCCAAAGATTCTGAATATATTCCAGGCATGGGAGATAAACTGGACAATGTCATAGAGGTGGGAACATCATGTTGGATTCATAGGGATAATAAGTATGTGAAAAGTTGTAATGTAAGATAAATACTATGGGTACCATGTTACAAACACCAGACTAAAAAGTATGAACCTTACGAGGTAGCCAACGGGGAGCTGTCGAAGGGTTTTAAGCAGAACAGTGACATGACAATATTCATTCTTAAGGAAGATGTCTGGCAATGGGCTAAGAAGTGGATTGGAAAGGAGGCAGAGTAGATGGGGTAGAAAAGTTAAGATGTTGCAATAATCAGAAATCAGGAAGAGAATGAGAAATCAGTTAAGGGGTTGGTTGGAAGATAAGTAAAGGACTTTGCTCAGAAGCCAAAGGAGAGGCGAGTATGCATAAAAAGGAAGTGGTCAACAGTTTCATCCTCTCAAACAACCTATGGCTCCCCCTCTTCCCCACCTTCTCAGCTGACAACTTTGCTTCATATTTCACTGACATAACTGAGGCCATTCACCCAGAGGACCCATTTCTCCCTTCATCTCATATCACTCAGACACCTTCTGTTACTACCTTCTCCTTCACCCCTGTCTCATGTGAAGGGATGGCCCTTCTCCTTGCCAAGCCAAACCCCTCTACATGGACAAATCATCCCATTCCATCTCATCTTCTTCAGCAGATTGCCCCCTTTGTCATCTCTACTATCTCACTTACCTTCAGTCTCTTCCTATCTATGGCAGCTTTCTAAAGCATACAAATACAACAATGTCTCATCCATCCTCAGAAAGCCCTTACTCAATTAGCTATCATCCCATCTATCCTCCCATTTTTAGCTAAATTCCTTAATGTGCCATGTACAATTGGTGCCTCTACTTCCTTTCCTCTCATTCTCTTCTTAACTCTCTGTAGTCTGGCTTCCAATCTCATCATTCAACCCAAACTGCTCTCTCCAAAATTACCAATGATCTCTTACGTGACCAACCTAAAGGCTTTTCTTCATTCCTTATCCTTCTTGGCCCTTCTGTAGCCTTTGACATTGTCAGTTACCCTGTTCTCTTTCACAGTTTCTTCCTGGTTCCCCTCCTACCTATCTGATCACTTCCTTCAGTATCCTCTCCTAGATTTTCATCCAGGTAATGCCCACTAACTGTGACCTGTTCCCTCTTTTCTCCTTCTATACTTGGCAATTTCATTAGCTATCCAATTTGTCCCTAATTGATTCACATTGACTCCATGGATTCAATTGTCATCTCTATGTTGATTAGTCTCAAATCTATTTTATTGAGCTCTAATCTCTCTCATGACCACCAGCTTCACATCTCCAACTGACTATTAGACATTTCAAATTGAATGTCCCATAGTCATCTTAAACTCAACATGTTCAAAATGGAACTCATTCATTATCTTTTGCCCCAAACCCTCCCCTCTTTGTACCTTCCCTATCATCATTAAGGGTTCCGTCATCCTCCCAGTCACTGAGGTTTATAACCCAAGTATCATCCTCAATTCCTCACTCTCTCTTACACCCCATGTCCAGTCTGTTGCCAAATTCTGTCTATTTAACCTTCCTAAAACATCTTATAAATGTTCCAGTCTAACTTCTGACGCTGCTACCACCCTAACATGAGTCCTTATTGCTTCACACCCAGATTACTGAAATAGCCTTCTAGTGGTTTCCTTGTCTCAAGTCTCTCCACATTCCAGTCTATACTCCACTTAGCTGTCCTCTATCTTCCTAGAGTACAGGTATAATGATATTCCCTCAACCCATTCAATAAATTCCAGTGGCTCCTTGTCACTTCCTTTCCCCACCTCCCTCTCTTTCTCTTCCTCTCTCTTTCTCAATATGTGTGTGTATCCACACCTTGTTTGTACCTAGTTGTTGGCATGTTATCTCTCCCACTACAATATGATGTCCTTGAGAGCAAGGACTATGTTATGCCTTTCTTTGTACCTTTAGCACTTAGCACAATGCTTGGCTCAGAGTATATGCTTAATAAATGTTTATTGATCATGTCAAGTAAGGTAGAGAGTTCAAGGAGGATGAAGACTGGAGAAAAACCACTGGAATTGGGCAATTAGGAGTTTACTGGTGAACTCTTGATCTCTATGTGACTAGAGCCAACCAGCCCCATAGAGCCCCAAAAGCACATGCTCTGAAACATGTAATATAACCAAACAGTGGACCTTCTACTGAGGGAATTCCTGGGCAGTGCCAGCCTCAGGATTGCTTCTCTAGCATCCCCAAATTTGAGCATTCCAGGACCCAATCTTCTAGACAGAGATTATGAATATGTGTGGATGCTTTTCCGATCAACTGGAAAAAGAAAGTCTCTGGTCTCTGGCTTGTGCTCAGAAAGGGGGAAAAGGCAAAGTGGGGTAGAGGGAAGGGTCCGGTCAAGGAAGAAGCTTCCCCCTCACAGACTAGCTCTAGCACAAAGAAGGGGTATAGCCAACAGCAGCCTGAGCCATCTGAAGAAACCGCTATGGATTCCATTGAGTCCAAATAGGTGAAATGGGTATGTCTACATCTTTTAAAAGGGAGATGCTCTCAAATGCTTAAAGGCTCACCTACTTGTAAACTAATCAAGCTGATCCAAGAAATCTTCTGATTGATACTCAGTTTCATTAATAAAGGTGATGATGGGACATAAAGGTGCCATTTTTCACAGCTTACAAATTATAGCCACTATATAACTCCTGAATAACAAAGCTGATTCGTTACTTAGGTCTAACATCTAGAACAGTGGGGAGAAGTGTGGTTAAGTGAAGTGGGTACTGAATCTATAATCAGGGGATCTGGTTTCAAATCCTAATGCTGCTGCTTACTAGCTGTGTAATGTTTCAGTACATCATTCAACCTATCTTTGTTTTCTTATCTATACAAAATGAAGAGGTTGGAGTAGATGTCTTCTAAGGTCCCTTCCAACGCTAAATATATGAGCCCATGATCCTAACATGCAGGTCTCAAACTGCTGAAAAGAGGGGCTTTGACACTGACAAAACACCACTCTTTGACATTTTGCCATTAAGCACTTTCTCAATCAATGGATATTAACAGTAAAGCTGTTATTATGTGGGTATCTTTGGGATGTTTTGATGTTAAAAGTGTCCTTGCACTTGAAGAAACTAGGAACTGTTGGTCCAGATACTAAACTAGAACATTTATTTACCTGTCTCATCTAAATCACTGGCATCTGCCCATTCACGTACCTTCTTCTCTTCCCTTCTCTTCCCCCAGTCTCCTGTCCCCTGCCCCCTCCCACCCTGACAGCCTGGATTCTTTCTTAGGAAAAAAAAAAGTGAGTGATGCTTAGAGAAGGCATCACTATCATGCTTCCCTTGCCCTTTGCACAAAGACTCAGAGGAAAGTACTAAGTCTTCAGAACTCAAAAATGTAAACATCTGTCCAGTTTGACAGTTTTCCAAAAGGAATCAGAGCATAAGCTAGCTCCTGTGTAATATAAGTGTCAAACGATTAAACTGAAGACATTGAAGACATTTCCTTCTTGGAAGCAGCAGGAGCAGCAGCAAAAGTCAGCTTGCAACAGTGTTGGAAAGACTTCCTAAGGTTTCCTGGCATTCACAACCATTTCTGGCACTAAATCCAACTTGAGCTATCAGAAGCATATGGGAGTTGGAAGATTATGGTGGTGGTGAAATGTAAGACCATTTTCTAAAGCTCAAGACCTAAGAAAAGGAATAGACTACATCCCTGTTCTCTTGGGCTATAGAGACTTATAAGTGTCATCACTCTGACACTGCCGCCTCTAAGCAAAGGGCTTAAAGAGGTAGGAGGGGGAGAGGGGAGTTAATGGGGAAGCCACGGGATGAAGTGGATTGGAGGGCCTATCTCTGGGCCTGAATTCCTTACCTGTAAAACGAAGTGTTTGGACTAGATATCTCCTCAGGTTCCCTCCTGCTCTAAATCTATGATTCTAAACTCAGAACCCCGATGAGAGGCTATTTTAAGAGTTTTTGAACCCATATTAGCAGCAAGCATTGTTATTTTGTCAGCATATATGGATACTGAATATAACTGATATCGAGTGGGTGGCTGCAAAATCTTTTGATATTCAAAAAAGTATTCTCTTACTTAAGATACCAAATTAGAACATTACTGAGTTACAATCTTGTCACTGTTCAAAACCAGCTATGTCAAAGTATTGGACAGTTTGGTCTTTGTTTGCAGCCTCCCCTAACATTGCTAACATTTCGTTAGCTGCAAAGTTACCTGATTTAACAGTGGGCTGTAAGAACAGGGAAAGAAGAAAACACGAGTGTTTGGAAAGCTAGATGTTCAGAGGCAACCAGACAACGTCATTCTACTTCAGCGTGTTCTCTGCGAGATGGGAGTGGGACACCCCATTTGGAGGTGCTGGGTGTACTGCTCAATGGTCAGATGTTATGGGGATAATCACATGTAGTTTGCAATGGAGCAGAGCCGGCACCAAGTGTGGGCTTCCCCTCCCGCTAAAACAGGGAGTTCCCCAGACTTGCTGTCCCTCTTGGCAGAGCTCTTTGGTCAGCTGTGTGTACACAGAAGCCTGCTTCTACACATTTGCTATCCCGCTGCCTCTGTCCAGCGGCCGAACTGCGCACCTGTGTGCCCTGGGACGGTGGGAGCGCTCAGCGCATCTTGCGCTCGGGCCTGCCTATCTGCGCGCCCCGTTCCCAGTCTGGCTCTCGCTGACCGTGCGCGCGCCAATCCCCTTCCTCCGTACCCCCTCCCCGCCGCTCTTTGTGCCCGCCTCGGCCCTGGGCCAGCTCAAGGCGCTAGCTGCGGCCAGAGTTGGGCCGGCCTTGACCTCTGAGCCGGCGAGCAGCCGGGGGCGGCGCTGACACCACCGCAGGCCGGGCCCCGGGGCCCCCTGTGTGGGGCGGGGCCGAGGGCGCCCACGGGCAGGAGAGGGCGGGGAGGAGACAGAGGGCGGGCGCGAGCGGGCGGGGGGTGACTCAGCCTCCGCAGCCGCGGCCTCCCCTGCTGCTGCTTGCTGCTGCTGTCTCCGCCGCTGCCGGCTCCTCCGCCCTCTCCGGCTTTCTTGGTGCTCGCCTCGGCTCGCTCCGCTGGCCGGGCGAGGGGAGAAAATGGCGCTACCCCCGGCCGCCGAGGCTGCGGCACTGAGCCCTCCGGAGCCCCCAGCCGCGGGCGCCCGCGAGCCGCCCAGGCCGCCGGACGCCGAGGAGCCGCTGGCCATGCAACGCCTGGCGGAGTTGAGGCCGGAGCCCGGCGGGGTACCCCTGCACTCCCCCTGGACCTTCTGGCTCGACAGGTGAGGCCAGGCCTGGGGCCGGAGGCCGGGCCGGGCGCGCTGCACAGCCCCGGGGCCTGGGGTCAGTTCCCGCCGGCCCCTAGCGGCCCAAGCGGGGTGGGGGTAGGGGGAGCTTGAGCCGCCGGCCCCGCCCTCGACGGGGCGGCCCAGCCCATCACAGCCCGGCCCACCGTGGCCGGGAGCTGCTGCTGCCCGGGCCGGCTTTGTCTTCCTAGCTGGTTGGTCCGCCCCTCTCCCCTCCCGAGCTTGCTCTGTGATCTCTTCTTTCAGCCCAGACTCTCCTTCACCACCCGCCTGGACTCTCTACCCCAAACTCCATCTCCCCTCCAAGTCTCTGCACGCTACCTGCTCCTCCTCTGCCGGGCCGCTAGCCCGCGGGTCCAAGTCTCACACCCCAGCCTCGCCTCCCTTCGGGTCCCCGGCCTCTGTCTTTCTTTCCTTTCCTGCTCTGGGCCCGGAGTCATCCCCTCCCCAGCTCGTGACCCAGTCACCCTGGCTCTCTGCAGCCCCCAGATTGACTAGATTTCTTCCACTCGCTCCCAGTCCTCTTTTCTCCCTAAAACTAACCCTACACCCAGAACTTCTTCCATCCCAAGCCCACCTTCTTCTATACGGTGCTCCTTATACTTGCTGTTTTAAAAAGGTAAGGCTTCTGAGCTCAAGCAGCGGCATACTACCGGGGAGCAGCCTCCTAGCCTAACAAAACAGAGCCTTGAATGACTGACTCACCTCTCCAACCCCATCCCTCTGCCCTCCTGTGCCCGATTCTGTCCTAGCAAAGCCCGGTAGTAACTTGAAACCTTTGGAAACTTATGTGGGCGCAAGTTGGTCTGCTCAATTACTACATAGGCCTTGGCTGGCTGGGTAGGGGTGGGTGGGAGGATTAGAGAGCTCAATTAGTAAAAGTTTCTACAGTCTCGGGTCCCTTTAAATAGCAGCAAATGCAAAGAGCACCAGACCAAAATTGAGGTAACTGACACCAGTTAAGTTATGGCTGCTTCATCTTTGGCATATGTAAAATCAATCCTACCTACCATCCAGGAAGACTGTGAGGAAAAAAGTAGGATAGTAGATGCAAAAGCTCTTGGACAAGTTAAAAGCATTATGCAAACAGAAGATGACCTTTTATTACCTTTGCAGCAGGGTTGGTGTGTCAGGTCTTGAGTGTGTAAAGCATGTTTCATCCCAGGGCCCTTCAGTAACTTGGTACTCACAAACATTATAGAAGAGTAAAATGATGTCCTCCCTAAAGGCTATTCAAAACACATTTATGGAAATTTAGTTTAGAGAATCTATTATGACTAATGACTAGGAGAAAATCTTATGTGAAAGTGCTTTTGTAAAACTCTCTTAGGGTAGGCAAGTCTTTAATTTCAAAGGCATTATCTAAAATACTTTCTTGAGAATCAACAAAGGTTATTACCTTCCACACTGGAAGGGATGAACTGTCCTCACTGAATTAATATTCTGTTATAGTTTCTTCAGAATGGATACTTAGTCCCACATGCCATTCTCTTTTCCAGAGTCATAGGTTAATGGGGGGTAGGGGGTGGAAATGGACCCATTCTCCTGTTTTCCAAAGCATTTCAATTTCATTGCTTTTGTATAAGATACAGAATCCTAATAGGACATTTAGCTGTCATTACAGCCCTTACTTAAGCTAATTTTCCCAAAAGTTAATTGATTGAGATCATTGTTTTCAAAAGTGTAGACACAAATTGAAACAAAAGCAATCATAACTCTTTATTAACTATCTACCTCTTCTTGTTGGGTTTCTTTTTTTAAATATAACCTAGTATTTAAGGGAGGCAAGTGTTATAGTCAGTTCTGAAATTTTTTGGAATTTTGTTGCCTAAAAGAATACTCATGCTGATTTGTGGTTATGGGTATGGAGAAAGTTCCCCCACACACACACCAAAGCTCAATTATTAAAAACTTATTTTGGAATAATAGATTTAAGCTGGAAGATGCCTTGTCTGGGATAACCTCTTCCTTTTACATGAGCAAATTGAGTCCCTGAGAGGTAAAGCCAGCATTTTTTGCACTGTACCATCATTGTTGTTATTTGTCCTTCATTCTCAAAGAGGACCAGTGGCATCAGGAGGATGATATCTTCACTTGCAAGGGAGGCAAGGCAATGCAAAGTCATCAGCCTCACTCTCTCCTCCAGGGTCATCTCAGTCCAGTGGCAAAACATAGGTCAGGATGACTGGACATCATCTCAGATGCAATGGGAGATCTTGGGCTTTTTTTAAGATAAGGTCTTTACCAGGTTTCAGTTGGTCTGAGCCAACACCCATTCAATGATTTAAGTCTTGATAAGAAATGGGGTAAAAAGATGGCCTAGTTTGCCTACTCAAAAAATAAAATAAAATAAAACCCTCAAGGTTTCTGGCCAGAACAGAAACAATTGCAATTTATACTCCATCCAAGCCATCAAAATCCAAACCCTGACCAAGTGAGGCTTTGGCTGGGAAGCTTATCTACTTGACCAGGCCTTAACTGTACCATAGGGCCTCAAGAAATAACAATAATTTTCTTTGATTTCTACAGGTAGGTAGAAGACAGACAAAAATGATGTGCTGTTTCAGTGTTTTCTAATGTTTTCTTGAAACAATATACATGGCATATTTTATGATAAGCAGAAAAGGAAAAGCTCAATAAATAATATCCTTCCACTTAAGAGTTTGGGATTTTTTTCATTTTAGTAACTCAATAATTAATTTGAATATATTTTCTGCACAGTGCAGAAATCATTAATATTGATGGTTACATTCATTTATTAAACATAATTAGTTCAAACATGCCAAATAGTAGCAATATATTTTGCTCAGATTGATTTTTAAAATGGCTTTTATTGAACAGTTCCTCCCACCCCACCAACCTAGCATCAGTAATAATTGTATACACAGTTCCCAATTTATGAACAAGTTGAGTTTCAAGAGTTTGTTTGGAGTTCAGAACATATCTTCTCAAAGAGACAATTTTACAGTGCTAATCTGAGTTCTGTGGTCTTGAATTAGAGTTCAGATATAGTGGAAAGAATGATACATTTGTAGTCAAGAAGACCTCAGTTCAGATCTCAGGTACTGAGTTCTCTCATCTGTCAAATTAGAGGCTGAGATTGGATGACTTTGATGGTCAAATTCAGTACCATAACTGTGAGAGTGTCTTCCCCCTTTTCTAGGTCATAGGCAAAATTTTCCAATGGTCAGAATTGTCTTTGGTATCCTCCACACTTTTTCTGGGCTCCTGTCCCCTGCTCACATGCTTCTCTAAGTTTCCTAGTGAGGTACACATCCTGGTAAAGTTCTCCTCCCTCTCCTTCCTTGCAATCCAAATTTGCGTTCCTTCAATGTGTATTTCAGTAGCAAAATGATTAATGTATGAATGATTCAAAGTGCCTCATCACTTAGGGAAGAGTCCATATTTTTCAAAAGAGCAGATGCTTCTTAACCCATATAAATCTCTACTTGATAGAATTTTAGGCAGAGAGAAAAGGAAAGGGAACAAACATATTAAGTGCCTACTATGTGCCAGATATTGTGCTAAGCAATCTCACAACTGATTTTGAGTCTTGGCTAAATTGATCTTTACAGCAATCATAAGTGGGGGCAGTAGGGGGTGGACCTGGGAGTAAAGCAGGGATTTGTTTGGGCAGGAGGCAGGCCGTTTCTAATCTACTTCTGCTGGTCCCAGTTTCTTTCCTTTCATATCTTTGAACCCCCCCAGATTTGGCTAAATGCCAAGTATTTGTACTCTGTCCCTTGAGAATGAAACAGGGATCTGGAGATGGAGATGAGGGTGAACAGTAACAGGTTGATCTATGTCTATTTGTGAGGGTAGCTTATAAGTCGAGACAATTTTAAATTGTAAAAAGAGTCTAATAGATTATGAATGTATGTTGTATTATTTTTTAAAAATGATAATCCTTTGTTGATTCTCCATAGGTACAATATTTCTAAATTTATATTTATGTACTCCCTTTTTTATTTATAAATTTTCATGTTATAATTTAGGATTATTGAAACATATCATCATCATCATCATCTTAATAGCTAGCAGTGATAAAACACTTTCTTGTTGTCTCAGCCCTTTACAAAGATCCTCACAACAACCCTGGGATATAGTCACAATTATTATCCCCATTTTACAGATGAGAAAACTGAGGCAGATATAGGTTAAGTGACTTGCCTAGGGTCACACATCTAAGTGTCTGAGGCTGGATTTGAACTCACATATTTGCTCCAGGTCCAGCACTCCATCTACTGTGTCATCTAGTATTTACATGTTATATCTACCCACTTTTACATAAAAGGAAACTGAGTCTAAGAGAGGAAGGAAAGAAACAAGCATTTATTATAAAGAAGTTAAATTGATTCTGTATCATTTTGTTGATTCTATTTGTAATTGATCCTATTTGGCATTACTGCCCATTTTGTATGATTGCTCAAGCCACATTTCTTTGTCTCTCTGCCTATGAGCTAAGTTTAGCAGTCCAGTTCTACTGTTAATCACCATTCTATTCTTGCCTCAAGGAAATCTGCTATCCTTGAGGGATGCAGGTAGACAGCAGGGAGTCTAGTCTAGTATCTTTATATCACCAAGCTGTCCTTCAGGGATGTCTGGTTTGTTATTGAAAGAAGTCTGGTCTACTTTCTCTAATTTTGCAAGTGGATTCAAACAATGAACATTTCTTAGTTGCAGGAGTGAAGGAGAGAGTAACTGTTAGCACTTCCTTTCCAAATTCAATCAGTCGTGTTGTCCTCCCTCCTCCCCATAGTGCTGCCAGCCCTGTAATCAATTACATTATTTTTCTCACTTACTCAGTTCTGTTCTTTATTCTGTGTTTATAAAAAGGAGCTGTGCCTCCTTCTCTGGATCACTGGCCTAATGAGATTGCCATTTGACCCACTTTATTAACAGGTTTGTACTCTACTAATAAACTGAAAAAGCTTGGGATTCTGTGCCTCTGTTTCCCATTATTGAATTCTATTGAGATAATTAAGCACTTATTTTTTGCCAGGCACTAAGCGCTTTACAAATATAATCTCATTTGATTCTCACAACAGCCTCGGGAGGTAGATACTATTATTATTCTTGTTTTCTGCTTGAGGAGACTGAGATGAAGAGTGACTTGGCCAATGTCAGATAGCCAGTAGGTATCTGAGGCAGAATTCAAATTCAGGTCTTGACTCTAAGTCCAGCACTTTACCCATTCACTGTACCACCTAACTAAGAACTAACTCTGGGACCAAGAGACCTGAATTCAAATTCTGTACCTCACACATTTACCTTGACAATCTTTGACAAGTTACTTAACCTCTCTGAGTCTCAACTTTCTCAACTACAAAATGAGGGGGTTGGACTACGTGGTCTCTAAAGTCTAGAACAATGATCCTGTGAAAGAAAGAAAATTACTAAATGATTTGCTGATGTTTTTTAAAATAGATTTTTTTCCTTATAAACAGCACTCTACAAATACTCAAAACGCACTTCAGTGCTTCATGAACCTATGATTTCTGCTACTCTGGGTTCTCTCCACCAATGAAGCTCCCAGCCTTTCTTGGATTTCAGTGGATAAAGTTGTTGTGATTTAAAAATTGAGCACCATGCATGCAAGATGGTGGGGAACCCCTTTGAATTTAACTAGATTGGCTACCCAAAGCCCAGGCAGTTCTCTGTTGGCAGGTAGGCCCTATCCTAGTATATTCTCTGCTGAAGAGTGGAGGTTCAAACAGCACAAATAAAAGCATGATGTGAAGGCAGTTTCCAAGTAAAACCATAGAATCAAAAGTATTTACATTTTGATTTTAAAATAATAATACAGCTGATCATACATATATATATATATATACATATATATGCACACACACACACACACACACACACACACACATATATATATATATGTGTGTGTGTGTGTGTGTGTGTATTTTAAATGACAAAAAACAAGCATGTGTAAAAAAAGCCAACAAAAGAATGGTTATAGCTATTATTTCACTTATATTGTTAACCTATCTCCTACAGCAGATGGTCCTAATAATAATCCCTCTCTTCTAACTTGCAGTCTTTCCCTGTCTAGTGGCTCTTTTCCTGCTGCCTACGGACATGCCCAAGGGTTTCATTACTACAAAATACCATCTTCACCTAAACCTACCAATCCCTTCAAGCTATCATCCTATATCCTTCGTCCCTGTCATAGCCAAACCTTTAGAAAAAGCTTCCTTCACCTATTGCTTCAATCTCCTCTTTTCTCATTTACTTCTCAGCCCTTTGCAAACTTGCTTCCAACCTCATTGCCACACTGAAGCTCTAAAATTACCAAGGATCTCTTAACTGCCTTCTTCAATAGCCTTTTCTCAGCTCTCCTCTTTCTTGGCCCCTCTGCATAATTTGATGCTGTTGATCGCCTCCTCCGGGATAGTCTTGCACTCATCTCAACAGCAACAACAATAATAAAAACTAAGGAGCACCTGCTTCCCCACAATCCCACCAGTGTTACATTTTATCATTGTAGGATAGGCAAGGGTGAAAAGAGGAAGTTTAGTAGATTCAGAATATTAAAACAGTAACTATGTAGTCTACACTATATCAATATTTGCCATAATTTCTTTGAGAGAGTTTGAGTGAGTAAGGAAGAAAAGTAGTGGTAAGAACAAAGCAAAATAAAATCAGCATTGTTATCATTTACAAGTTAATATGGAAGCAGCATAGTGCAGTAGAAAGAGCACTGAATGTTCAAGAGTCAGAGGACGTGAGTTCAAATCTTACTGCTCATACTTCCTATCTGTATAACCTTGGGAGACTCAGTTAATCTCTCTGAACCTCAGTTTCCTCATCTGTACAATGAGAAGTTTGAACCAAATGGCCTCCGAGATTGCCTCGAGCTCTAGCTCTGTATATTGTTCCTTCACGGAGATTTTACTCCATTGCCTAATTATAGTTTGAAAATAAATCAGTCTGGTTTTATGAGACTACTCCAGTAGTGTGCAAGTTCAGTTAGGACCCAACCAAGATGGAGGGTTTAGAATGTGTCTTTGACAATAGACTATTATTTGAAAACCAGTCTAGCTAAATTTGTGGAGGCTCATCACCAAGTTGAGTTGGGTTGAGTTCCAAATGAGATTTTTTTTTTTTACCTCAGCCAGTCATGAAATCATCAAAAACGTGAAAGAGGTTCAATGTACATCAATTAAGGAAGACACTACACTGATTAAGTTATCAGTCTAGGCCATGGGTTCTTTGGTGTTTCAAAGCCAAATTCATGTTATTTTCTTCCAGGAAGCCTTTCTTGATTCACCTTTTTGTTGATGTTTCTCCCCTTTAGAAGTTATTCACATAAGAATGTCCTTTTCTTAAATACTTTTACACTGTTTTAATTTATGCTTATTTGTGTGTCATTGTTTACTGGATTATAAGTTCAGTGAGGGGGAAGGATCACGATCTTATCTAATTGTTATATCTTTAGTACCTAGCACAGTATTTTCCATTTGGGGGCTAATAATAGGAAATGTATATATACTCTAAGGTTTGTAAAGCACTTCTCAGGATAAATATTACCACATTTTAGAGAAGTAATTGTTGCTTCCATAGATGGTGATGATACACAGCACTTATTTAGGGTTTGTAAAGTGCTTCATAAATATCCTCTTATCATATCCTCACAACAGCCATGAGAGGTAGGTACTTTAATTACTTCCCATCCCCATTTTACAGCTGGGAAAACCAAAGTACAATGAGGTTAAGTGACTTGTCCTGGGTCACACAGTTAGCAAGTATGTGAGACAGGTTTCAAACTCAGGTCTTCTTGACTCCAAGCCCAGCTCTTCCTCCACCGTGCCATCTAATTGCCATTAAATGTTTGTCCAGTCAGAGTACAGTAGGTGAGATATCCGTACCAGACCATTATTAGGACTCAAGGAACCAAATGGTGGTGGTCTTATTTTATTATAAGTGTGGCTGGTAAGACTGGTACTAGGCCCAGCAGCCATCATTCTTTCATTTAATATGCTTTTTAAAAAAGGAGATAGAATTGTATAGTAGGCAGTCAGAAAACCAATAAGCATTTATTAAGTGTGTGCTAGGTGCCAAACACTGTGTTAAGTGCTGGTGATACTCCCAAGAAAGTCACTGCTCTCATCTCACTGTGTTGGAGGAGACTGCCTGCCAATACTCATGTACAAACAAGCTATATGTGGGAGCAATTGGAGATAATCAGCTGAGGGAAGATGCTGGCATTCAGGGAAATCAGGGAGGGCAGCTTGGAGTAAGTGGGAGGTTAGCTGCCATGGGATTTTTTCATCTTTTTATTCTTCATTTTTCAGGTGAGAAAACTACAGAGTTAAAAATCCCTCTTTCTTTAAAATCTCATGAATTTTCAGTATCATACCCTATTATTCTAATGCAATTGCTCTCTGAAGTTATTACCAATCTCTTTATTGCTGTATCCTTTGGTCTTTTTCTTAGGAGGCAGCTAGATGGCTCTGTAGAAAGAACACTGGACCTGGAATAAGGAAGACCTGAGTTCAAATCCAGCCTCAGTCATTTGTGGTGACCCTGGGCAGATCACTTCTGTTTGTAAACCAAACTACTGGGGAAGGGAATGGCAAACCACTCCAGTATCTTTGCCAACAAAACCCCCATGGACACTATGGTCCATGGACTCATGAAGACATGACTGAATGAGAACAAGATGGTCTTTTCTTAATCTTTATTCTTCTTGACTCTACTACAACTTTTGACTACTCTCTTCTTTCTCTTCCCTTTGTTTTCATAACACTACTCTCTGATCCTCATTTTCCTTGGCTGGCTCATCATCTATGTCCCCTACTCTAACTGCTGTTGTTCTACTATATGCCCAGGCTTTGTTCTGGGCTCACCTCGTTCTTCAGACCTTCTATCTTGGCAATTTCTTAAGGTCCCATGGACTAAATTGTCACCTTTTTGTAGAATAACTCAAACCTTCATATCTAACTTTATTCTTTCTTGTGAAATATGGTATAATATTAGCCTTTGAGTACTGGGTTTTCCACTTGGATGACACTTGGGCAACTCATACTCAGAATGTCCAAAATTCCTTTTCTTCTATTTTAAACCTGTCCATCCTCCAACACCCCCTCAACCCTCCCTTATCTCATAACATAAACAAAAGAAGGAACTTGAAAGGTCATCCAAGCATAACATCTTAGATTTAGAGCTGGAAGGGTCTTTAGAGGTTATAGAGACTCACCCTCTCATTTTACAGATGAGAAACTGAGTCACAAAGCAGTTGAGGGACTTTCCTGGGATCCTAGGATAAATGTCTGAGGCAGGATTAGAACCCATATCTTCCTTACTGAGTATGGTGCTCTGTCTTTGTTTCTGTTGAGGCTAGCACCATCTTTATAATCACTTAGGGTCACAATTTCAGCATTATAATCTCTCTCTCTCTCTCTCTCTCTCATTCTGTCTCGCTTTCGATCTCTCGCGCGCTCTCTCTCTCCCTCCTCATATCTAATCAGTTGCATTCAACCTCCACCACATCTCATGTATTCACTTCCTTCTCTTTTCTGAATAACTGCAACAGTTTTTCTGTTGAATTCACTTCTTCCAAATTCTCCCTTCTCTAACATACATATAGCTCCTAAAACAATCTACTTCAAGCTCAGGTCTGACTATATCACTCCTGTACTCAATAAACTCCCTTTTGCTTCCAGGAAAAAAATACAAACTTCTGAGCTTAGCATTTAAAGCCCTGTCAGTCTGGATCCAGCTTGTCTTTACTAATTTATTTCATTTTAGTCTTACTGATTTATTTCATTTTACTACCACTCACTCATTCTATATTTTCTTCAAACTGGCCTTCTTGCAGTTTCTCCAACTCAACATCCTATCTCTCAACTCTGTACCTTTGCAAAGCTATTCCTCATGCTTGGAATGCCTTCCCTCTTCACTTTTGCCACTTAAAATCCTTAGCTACCTTCCAGAATCAATCCAGGTTCTGTCTCCTATGCAAAGCTTTTCCAGATCTCCCCAATTGATATTGTTTTCTCCCTCCTCAAATTATATACTATTTATCTCTTTAAATGTTATATTCAAGAGAGATAGTTCAGGACATGAGAAGCTTGGGTACAAGCCCTACCCCGGTACATACTGGGTAAGTCATTTAGCTTCTCAGTGTCCCAGGCAATGCCTAAGTCTGTAAAGTCACAGAACAGTTGCAGACATATATTGGTAGAGGGTATTTCTTCACTGGGAATTCCTTATGCCAATGAAATCACAGAAGTCTACTAGGTAGTAGGAGGGCACAAATACAAGAAAGGACCATTTTTATTGTTCTTTTTATTCCTAGTACCAATTAAAACAACTGGCATGGAGTAGGTACTTAATAAATACTTGTCCAATTACCTAGTGACCATTTATTTAGTTCAATACCTTTATTTTCCAGACTCAAAAACTTGGGCCTACAATTGGTGAGAGGCAGAGTTAGGAGCAAACTCATGTCTCTTACTCACTCATTGTGTCTTCTAGCCATGATGTGACTTAATTCTTTCCACTTATTCATATGAGTAAAGAGAGGGGAGAAGAACAACAAAGAGCAACAAACAGAAATGATGAGAGAAATGGACAAAATAATACGAGAGGGAGATGTAGAAAACTGAGAAAGGGAAGGAAGGGGGTCCAGGGACAAGAAAGGTAGTAGAGGAAGAGGGGATTTCCTTGTGTTTTCTATGAGCTTAATTCTGTATCTGCCTGACTTGACAGAGTGTCTTCTCTAGTATATAAGGGGACAAACATTGGCAAGCACAATGAAAGTCACCTAACTTGGTACATTCAACAGGCCAAATGCCTAGCAAAAAGATAGAGACAACTGGGCTATGATGGGAGTCAGTCACTCAACAAGCCTAAGTATGCTGGATTTGGATTTCAGAAGACCTGGGTTCAAGTAATGCCTGTCTCTTAGACTGTATAACCTTGGACAGGTCATTTACCTTCTTTCTGCCTCAATTTTCCCAGCTGTTGATAACCGCTTGTATTACCTTACTTACTAGGTTATTGTGAAAATAAAGTGTGATACTATGTCAATCATCAATAAACCTTTATTAAGTACCTCTTTTGTGTCAAGCACTATGCTAAGCACTGGAAATATGAAATGAGGTTGTATGTAAAAATGCATACATTTTTACTATAACAAGCATTGTAGTGGGAGTAAAAGCATAATGAGTTAAAGCTGTTGGGTTGTTTTTTGTATCTTTTTCATTTAAAACTAATATGCTCTGCTTTCTTTTCTATCTTTTGGGCAAAGTGTACTCTATCATCATTCATTCATTCTGTCAGTACTGAGTTTAGGCAGTTCTCTGTGTTGGATGCTAGGAATGATACAAAGATAAATGTAAAGTGTTTACCCTGCAGGAAATTGCCATCTATTGCATGTGACAAGGGCAGTTAGGTGGTGCTGTGGATAGAGCCCTGGGCCTGGAGTCAGGAAAACCTGTGTTCAAATCTGGCCATTGATACACAAAGCTAGTGCTGTATGACCATGGACAAGTTATTTAGCCTCTGTTTGCTTCAGTTCCTCACCTGTAAGATAATCGCACCTACCTTCCAGAGTTGTGAGAATCAAATGAGATAATAGTTGGAAAATGCTTAGCACTGTGCCGTACCTGGCACAGAGTAAGAGCTAGAAAAATGTTAGTTATTGTTATTAATATTACTATTGCTAATCATCATCATCATTTGAAATAACATGGAAATTGAAATATGATAAATACATAAGCAGGGCAGAGTGTTATGGGATAGATGAAGCAGGGGGATATTTCTGTCTTGGGAAGGCTTCCCAGGGGAGGCAGCATTAAGCAATACTCAATCTTTAATGTCACTAAACAGATGTGCTTGAGAGCTGGTCATTTGAGGAGTAGCAAATAACCAAGTTTTTCTTTGCATCCTATGTGTAATTTTTAATATTTCTTGCAGATGTAAATTAATTCCATGAGATTGAAGGAATCATTGAGTATCCAGTACTTAGCACAGTGCCTGGTGCATAGTAGGTGCTTAATAAATGTTTGTTAACTGGCTGCTTTCAGGACCCAAAATCTCCCAGAATTTTCATAACTCAGAAAAAAAGTCAAGAAATTGATGGTTTGACTAAAGGTACAGTTAGTCTAAAGTAACGAACAAATCCTTTTCTGTGATCTTCATATGGGAATTCTCCTTCCCAGTTAGTCCTCTCCAGTAAACACGTTGATATAAAAAAAAGATGAGGCCACTGTTTCCAAGAGTGAAAAATGTTCTGATCTAAGAACTGTACTTTTCCTTTAAGAAAAGAGAACATTGAATGATGAGACTATTTATAACTTTTTGTCAGCAAATTTCTAAGAGTGAGTTGGTGGAAAAACGTTTCCTTTAACAATTGAAACTGTTTATCATTTTTAATTGTTCCTGGCCATTGTGACTAGTGAAGTTTCACTGTTTAAGGACTCCCCCACTTTCTTTTATGACCTTGTTATGTAACTCTTCTTGGGTAAACCTCTCTATACATGAAGATTAGCAACTTCTCTTTAACTTAGCCTTGAAGTTCCCTGGAGGCACTGAGAGGTTCAAGAAGTTGCCTATCGTCATACAGCTAGAAAAGGGTCCTTGTGACTTAATGAATGACCAGTCATTTAAATGCTATTAGAAAATGCCCTTTCCTCTAACTTTAATGAAATTCATTGGTTTTTTTTTCTCTTTTTAAAATTTCATTAAATATTTCCCAATTTCATGTAAAAGAATTTTTAACAATCATTTTTTAAAATTTTGAGTTCCAAATTTTCACCTTTCCTCCTTCAAGACACTTTAGCATTAATCGGATTTTTAAGCCTATGAAATGAACAGTAATCGCCTCAGCTTTGTTAGTCAGAATAAGGTTATATTTTAACTGAATGTCCATAGAGAACTGGCCTCTGAATCAGGTTCAGATCCCACCCCTGATACATCCGTATATACATACATACACATATGTGTGTATACATATGTGTATACACACACACACACGCACGCACGCACACACATACACTGACTGTGTGACTCTGGTATGTCACTGATCTTCTCATTTATGCATTCCCTTGATGTTTATTCCACATAGTATGCACTTAATAAATGCTTTTTATTCATCTATTTCAATCCTATTTTCTTTAGTAGCCATTTAAGACTTTAAACTGTTTTAATAGTTTAGCCAGTCAGGTAGTATAGTAGTTATAGTGCTGTACTTGGAGTCAACAAGATCTGAGTTCAAATCCTGTCTCTTCCTTGCTATGTGACCCTGCCCAAGTTGCTTAACTTCTGTGTGCTTCAGTTACCTCATCTATAAATTGGGGTATAATAGCATCAGTGTTGTTGTAAGGATCAATTGAGATAATATGAGAAGCATGTTGCAAATCTCAAAGTGCTATATAAATGCTAGCTATTATTAAGACTTTCTCAGTTGAGGCAAACTTTAAGCTGTGACTTTGAATTATGTTGTATTTGTGCTAATTATAATTTAGTTAGACATTCTGAAAAATTATTTTCTTGTTAAATACTAATTTTACATTATGCAGGGCTGCATTGATAAATCCCATTGCTTAAAAAAAAGGGAGGGAGTCCTCTTTGAAGATACCTCTATTAATAGATTAAATTGCTTTACACGAAGATCTTAAAATTTGATTTGAGTTGATTATATCTGGTCCAAATGCTGCAATGTATAATGCATAGCCATTGATCCTGGTATCATTTAAAAGATCAATAGCCAGGTATAAATGTAGGTATCAATTCACTGTCAACAATTGTAAAACTTGTCATAAGTCCATTCTCACCCATACCTGGTGCTGTTCAGGAATCCATGTGCCAGGTGACCCTCAGATTATTGGAAATACTCTCCAAGTACATTTCCCAAATGTTTGATGTCTGACCAGCTTATTAGACAGTCCTGTGTCAGAATAGGACAACTCCCTACCTGGTTCTACTGTGCAACCCCTTCTTTTGGAATTGGAAACCAAGCCACCTTAGAAAATATGAAACGCTGACAATATATGGGAAACACAAGTACAGCAGAAAAGTCATTATTAGATTTTTAGAATTCTTTCAACACTGGAGTTTGAACAAATGGTCCAAGGACAGTGTTTGTTTACCTAAAACACTGCTTGTATGAGGTACAGCAAGACAAAAGGGAAAGGACAATGGATCATCCTGAGTCTGCCACTGTATAACCAGAGGCAAGGCACTTCACCTCCCTAGGCTTCAATTTTCTTTTCTGTAAGACAGTGAGATTGGACCAGATGGTGCCTGGCATCCTGTCCAGTTCTATATCTATTATCCAAATAGGTATTTTTAAATTCTGCAAATATTTGTTAAGTGCCTACTATGACCAAGGCAGGTTTGTTGGCATAATCTTAATGTGGCATTTGGTTAAAATAACATACTGTGGTTTGAAGTTAATGCAATATCACAGTTTCTTCTGTTGATTGACTTTTGAGTTTAAAAATTAGTAGTCTGTTGGTCAGATTGAGGGGGGAGAGAGAAAGAGAGAGAGAGAGAGAGATCGAGAGAGAGAGATCAAAAAGGTCCACCGGCCCACTAATTCTGTCAGTTCTTTAAGGTATTATACTTGTAAACTTAAGTAGTGATTGAAGCAAGTAGCCATAGATTTAACCATTTTGGCATTCTTTTAATTGATGGTTTGAGTTGGATTTGGTGAGAACCCTAGTGTTTGTTTCCTGAACGCATTTGGGGGGAAGGGTTCTGCAATGCCTAGCAAATAAAAGACTGAATAATCCTCTATAGAGGAAAAAAAACCCTTTTGATTGTAAATAAAAAGGAGGCAGAAAGAAGCCTATTATTAAAAAATGTTTCTCAACTTTTAAATAATTTAAGTGATAGAGAGGAACTCCTACTAAAATAAAATAATAATGTTTCATTGAGGCTTGGGATAATTTAGTAACCATAAGTCCACTCAATCCATTTTGATCAGTGCATTTAATCATCACACAGGGCACTTTTATTAGCAACACATTGATTGAATGTGGTATCATTTCCATCCCACTGTTAAAAGTAGTTATTATTATAGGCATAATATTTGACAAGAAAATGTAATAACAATAGTAATTACACACACACACACACACACACACACACACACACACACACACACACAAGCTAGGCAAATTTTAAGTAACTAGAAAATAGACCCAGAATTTCAACAGTTCATTACTTTTAACTTATCTCTGTTGGCAGTAGATATTTGCTGCAGAAATCACCCACTTTTCTGATTTCTTATTGGCATCCAAAAGGAATTGTATCAAGTTATGATGATCCTTTCAATTTAAGCATTTATAGCTCTAGAAATGGCTTCTCTCTTAACCTGTCCCCCAGCTTTTGTCTTCATACATTCCTAGTAGCTAGCATAATGACTTGCACAGAGTGGATGCTTAGTAAATATTTATTAGAATGATCTATAACATGTACAAATACCTAATAAAGAGCATTCCTTTTTATGTATTCTCATAGAATGCACGCTAAAATTATAAAATCCATTTCATAGAAGATATGTGTGTATGTGTGTGTACACACATAATTTTTGTGGACACAATTTTAATGTACACACACATAATTTTTTGGTACTAGATATCTGATTTCATTGCTATAGAGAGCTCCCTCTACCAACACAGATCAGAATATGCTATGAAATTTACACTCTTAGGGAGTGGAAGGGGAGTGAAGGTGGGGGACACTCAAAAATTAAAGACTTGCCTAGTGTCAGAGTCAGTATGTGTCAGAGAATTTTGATACCAAGTGTTCCTGAGTCTGAAGTCAACTCTCTCTTCTACCTATTGATCTAGATATAGACATATTCAGTCAATCAAATGTCTTATAATGCTATCATGCATTCTGTAAATGAATATATGATATAAGTATCAAATAGATGGTAAACAAGCATCAAATAGAATTGTATTTCCAAAGGACAGTGCCTGACACATGTGTATGCCATGTAAATGCTAGCTATTGTTATTAAGTATGCTCTTGGTTAAATATTTGCACATACTGTAGACCATTTCAAATTTTAAAAAAATATTAACCATCTAGTATGTGTGAGGTTCTAGAGACATATGAAGACAAAAATGAGAAAAGGAAATTATCTTCTATCGGGGAAAATAACAGGCAAGCCAATTGATCAATTAGAAGATAATTTGAAGAGGAAGAGAGCACTAGCTTAAAAAAAAGTCCCCATTGCCCCTCTGTGGCCCTTAGTGGAAACCTAAGGAAAGTTCAGGATCATACAAGTAGTGTTAAAAGGGACCCTGAGGACTATTCAGTCTAACCTCCTCATTGTATAGATGAGTTTCAGAGAAGATCTGTGACTTACACAAAGGTTACACAGGTAACAAGTACCTGAACTGACATTCAGACCCAGGTTCTTTGATTCAGATCCAGTGCTTTATAAACTGCCTGGTGCTGCCTTCTGCAAAGGTGTGGAGAGAATGCTTTTTAGACATGGGAAGGGAAGAGGCTGGGCAAAGACAGAGAGGTGTAAAACATTCTGCTGAGATTGCAGATATGGCTAGTAGGCCATTTTGATTGGAATTTAGTGTAAATTAAGGGGAGACACTTGAAGTAAGTTTGGAAGGATAGGCTAGAGAGAGTTGGATTTGGAAGGGCTTTAAATGCCAGGCAGGGGATTTTGTGCTTTATCTGGGAGGTGATAGATATCCACTGGAGATGTTTTGATCAGTGCAGTGACATGGTAAGACTTATGAGTTAGGAATATTGAAGTACATATTGCAGAAAAGGGATTGGAAATAGCAACATTGAAAAAATAGAAACTATTTGAAGGAGTTCTGACCAAGCTAGGTGCCTGACCAGAGGCAGGCTGCCCATACCTATCCCAGAAAAAAACCTAAACAAAGATTGAATGATGATTGAGAAATCCCATGAGGATCTATAGTAAGTGACTTTATGCAACTCAGAACTATACAATCAGCCAGAAGACTGGGCAGTAGCGTAGGGGACCCTCTAAAGCCACCACCAGCACAGTCAAACAAGAGTCAGGGTTCCCGGCATGACCAGAGATGGACCATTAACCTGTATCAAACTTGGAAAGACTCCCATGGGAAAACTCCACAATGATCAGAAACCACAATGTCAACTTTAAGCACAAATGGGAGTGAGAGCTGCAGCAACCAGTCAGGACACAGTAGGACAGAGATTGGGGCATCCCAGACCCTAGGGCTCCAAATTCCTTTGCACTCCATCCTAAAATACTGTAGAGGGCCCTGAAGATCCAATGTTCTGAACCCTGTAGATCCAGGATTGAGTTGGTGAGAGGCATGGCTTAAACCTAGCTTTGCATAGTCACACCCCAGAAGATAGGTGGCAATTGATGCAGTGACCCAGGTGGAGACTTGGTTGTAGGGCCAACCATCCCATCTAGTAGCAGAGTGGGGGTGGGGGGAATAGGCAAATGCATATTGGCCCTGTCACAATACTTCAATTCAAGAACTAAGGCTATAGAAATGAGTAAATAGAAGCATGCACTGACCACTCTGAAGAATCGTTATTAATTCAGAAATACACCAAATTCCAACCTAAAAAGAGAAAGTGATTCCATAACCAGAATAATCAGATACTCGAAGGAAAAAGTGAATTTTGAATATTTTAAAAAAATAAAGGAAGAGATAAAAAATGAAATAAAATTTCTGGAGGGAAGAGTTGGAAGGAGAATAAATAGCTTTAGAACAAAGCAGAATGCATTACACAAATAATGGACTCTCTAAAATAAGAATAGACTAAACAAATCAATTATTCCATAAGACAATTCTAAGGATGATTAGAACAAAATGAAAAGATAGAAGAAAAAAAGAGAAAAAAATGTAAAGTATCTGCAAGCAAAAACAACCGTTCTGGAACACAGGTCAGGGAGCAGTAATTTAAGCATCATTAAGTTCCCTGAAAACAAATAAAAAAAAAGCTCAGACACTACATCTCAAGAAATCATAAATTAAAACTGATTCTATTAGAACCATAAAAGTGAAAATACAATCCACTGATCACTTCCTGAAGGAAACCCCAAAATGAAAAGTCCTAGAGATATCATATCACAAATCTAGAATTTTCACATCAAGGAAGAAAATACTGTAATCAGCCAGAAAGAAAGATTTCAAGTACTAATGAACCACAGAGAGAATCATAAAAAATCTGGCCACTTCTACTCCAAATAAGGAGATCTTAAAGTATAATATTCCAAAAGGCAAAATATGCAGACTAAAAACTCAGAATAATTTAAACTACAAAGAATGTAATAGAAGACTTTAAAGCATTCTGGATGAAATGACCAGAGCTTAGTAGAGACTGAAATTTCTCTTGACAAGAGTCAAGAGAAACCTAGAAAGATAAATTTATTTGGACAATTGGATTGGACTGTTTCATGATAAAGAACTAATAGGGAGAAAACATACAATTGGCCTGTTAGAACATTAATGTCTTTAAAGGATTTTGAGGGACTTAATTAGAAAAACGGTGGGGTAATAGTGAAATGAGTCTGTTCTGAGAGTTTGAAGAGAGGAGAAAAGAAATACACTATTCTAGAAAAGGGGAAGAAGGGAGTGGAACCTACTGCATTGGAGTGCACAGGAAAAGTATATAAACACAGAGGAAAGGACCGAGGGATTGGGCATCATGTGAACCTTATCTGAAATGAACAAAGCATGGTTGAACATATAGCCAAACTGAATAGGAAAGTAAATGGGGATAGGGAAGAAATAACCAAACACAAAACAATCTTGCTGGTACTGAAGGAGGATGAAGATTAAAATGGGAGAAAAACAAAGCAAAGACTTGGAAACTAATTGGGTATCAATTGGAGAATGTCTGAACAAATTTAGCTATATGAATTTAGTGGTCTATTGTTTTGCCATTAGAAATGACAGAAGAAATCATTTCAGAAAACTCTGTGAAGTATGAACTAAAAAAAAAGGAAAGTAATCCAAACCAGAATAATTTATATATAAAACAATAGTATTTTAAAGAAAAACAACAATGAAAGATTTTAGAACTCTAATCAAAACAATGACCAATTATGACTCCAGAGGACCTAAAATGAAGCTGGTTAGTCATCTGCCCACAGAGGCAATTCATTCAAAGTGCACACAGAGACATACACTTTTGGACATGTCTGTTGTTTAAATTTGTTTTGCTTTGACTCTGCTTATTTGTTAAGAGTTTTTTTTTCTCTTTTGAATTAGGAGGGCTGGACTAAGGGAGATGAAGTATCAACAGTAATGTAAAAAAAAATGTTGGCCACTGAAACATTTAAAAATTCATAGAATAGAAGGAAGCTCAGAAGGAAGCACAAATAAGACAGTTTTGAGTGAGATGCTGAATTTAGATATTTTAAAAAATGATGTCCAATAGATATTCATGGTTTTATATATAATCCTCTTTATGTTCTACTGTTTATATGGAAAAGTTCTTTTTAAATACATACACAAAAATACTACTTTGGTAGTCTAGGCAAGAGATGAGAAGGGCCCCAACTAGGATGAGAGTTGTATTGTTAATGAGAGAAGAGGAGAGCTATCATGTTCCCCATGTATGGAATGCTCTTCCTTCTCATATGCTTCTTGTAGTCTCTTTCTTTAAGGCTCAGCTACAGTGCCACTGCCTTCCTGATTTCTCCAGTTACTTGTATCTCACCTCAATAACTTTTCAGTTATTTTTCTATGTTAATGTCTTATTAATTTAAAATTACTAAACATAATTGTTAATATATAACTATTACGTATTATTCATCTATACTCCAATTACTTATCTGTAAGCAGTATTTTAGGAATGTAGATCTAGAGTTAGAACAGACCTCAGGGACCAGTTTATAACCCCCTTCATTTTACAGATAAAGAAACTGAGGCTCAGAGGAGCTAAATTACTCATTGTGGCCCAAGTTAGTAAGTATCCAGAGGCAGTGTTCTTTCCACATTCTCTTTATTAGAATGGCTTCAAGTTCCTTGAGGTTACAGACTGTATCTTATTTTCTATTTATATCCCCTATGCTTAGCACATAGTAGGCACTCAATAAACGTGCGCTATTTGGAGATTTTCTGAAAAGAAATATCAATGGGCGGAGCCAAGATGACGGCTGGAAAGCAGGGATTAGCGTGAGCTCCCCACCGAGTCCCTCCAAGAACCTATAAAAAATGGCTCTGAACCAATTCTAGAACTGCAGAATCCACAAAACAGCAGAGGGAAGCAGGGCTCCAGCCCAGGACAGCCTGGATGGTCTCTGGGTGAGATCTATCCCACACGGTGCTGGGAGCTGGGAGCTGGGAGCTGGGAGTGGAGCAGAGCAGAGCCCAGCCTGAGCAGCTGGGACCAACCAAAGCAGGAGCTGGGTGGAGTGAGCCCTAGCGCCTTGAATCAGTGAGCTTCGGTAGTTACCAGACTTCTCAACCCACAAACACCAAAGACAGCAGAAGGTTACTGGGAAAAGCTGCAGGAGTGGAAGGAGTTCGAGGTTCAGCCACCGCCCCCCGGGGCAGTGGAGATGGGGCAGCTACAGCTGCAGTTGCTTCCAGCCCCAGGCCCACCTGGTGGGAGGAATTAAGTGGCGGATCAGAGCAGGAGTGCACAGCCTGCTGAAGATCTAAGCCCAGTCCAGGTTGGGGGTTCTTCGGGAAGGAGGAGTGGTGGTGTGGCAGAGCTGGTACATCCCCCCCAAACGTGGAACATAGAACTCTTTAGTCTACAAGCAGGCATACCCCACTGAAAAACTCAAGGGTCAAGTTAGTTTGTTGGGAATATGGCCAGGCAGCGAAAATGCACCCAGATTCAGTCTCAGACTTTGGATTCTTTCTTTAGTGACAAAGAAGACCAAAACATACAGCCTAAAGAAGTCAACAAAGTGCAAGAGCCTACACCAAAAGCCTCCAAGAAAAACATGAACTGGTCCCAGGCCATGGAAGAGCTCAAAAAGGATTTGGAAAAGCAAGTTAGAGAAGTAGAGGAAAAGTTGGGAAGAGAAATGAGAAGGATGAGAGAAAACCATGAAAAACAAGTCAATGACTGGCTAAAGGAGACCCCCCAAAATACTGAAAAATATACTGAAGAAAACAACACCTTAAAAAATAGACTAACTCAAATGGCAAAAGAGCTCCAAAAAGCCAATGAGGAGAAGAATGCCTTGAAAGGCAGAATTAGCCAAATGGAAAAGGAGGTCCAACAGACCACTGAAGAAAATACTACCTTAAAAATTAGATTGGAGCAAGTGGAAGCTAGTGACTTTATGAGAAATCAAGATATTATAAAATAGAACGAAAGGAATGAAAAAATGGAAGACAATGTGAAATATCTCATTGGAAAAACCACTGAGCTGGAAAATAGATCCAGGAGAGATAATTTAAAAATTATTGGACTACCTGAAAACCACGATCAAAAAAAGAGCCTAGATATCATCTTTCAAGAAATTATCAAGGAGAACTGCCCTGATATTCTAGAGCCACAGGGCAAAATAGAAATTGAAAGAATCCATCGATCGCCTCCTGAAATAGATCCCAAAAAGAAATCTCCTAGGAATATTGTCACCAAATTCCAGAGCTCCCAGATCAAGGAGAAAATACTACAAGCAGTCAGAAAGAAACAATTTGAGTATTGTGGAAACACAAGCAGAATAATCCAAGATCTGGCAGCTCCTACATTAAGAGATCGAAGGGCTTGAAATACGATATTCTGGAGGTCCATGGAGCTAGGATTAAAACATAGAATTACCTACCCAGCAAAACTGAGTATCATGCTCCAAGGCAAAATATGGACTTTCAATAAAATAGAGGACTTTCAAGCTTTCTCAGTGAAAAGACCAGAGCTGAATAGAAAATTTGACTTTCAAACACAAGAATCAAGAGAAGCATGAAAAGGTAAACAAGAAAGAGAAATCATACGGGACTTACTAAAGTTGAACTGTTTTGTTTACATTCCTACATAGAAAGATGATGTGTATGATTCATGAGACCTCAATATCATAGTAGCTGAAAGGAATATGCATATATATGTTTATGGATATATATATATACACACATACATGCATGGGTGTATATATATATATATATATACATATATATATATATATATATACACAGAGAGAGAGAGAGAGAGAGAGAGAGAGAGAGAGAGAGAGAGAATGGACAAAGTTGAGTTGAAGATGAAGAGAAGATATATAAAAGAAATAAAATCAAATTAAGGGATGAGAGAGGAATATATTTGCGAGAGGGAGATAGGGAGAGATAGAATGGAGTGGATTATCTCACGTAAAGGTGGCAAGAGGAAGCAGTTCTGTGGGAGGAGGGGAGAGGGCAGGTGAGGGGGGAATGAGTGAATCTTGCTTTCATCAAATTTGGCCTGAGGAGGGAATACCATACATACTCAGTTGGGTATCTTACCCCACAGGAAAGAAGAGGGAAGAAGATAAAAAAGGGGGGATGATGGAGGGGAGGGCAGATGGGGATGGAGGTAATCAAAAACAAACACTTTGGAAAGGGGACAGGGTCAAGGGAGAAAATTCAATAAAGGAGGATGGGTTGGGAAGGAGCAAAATATAGTTAGTCTTTCACAATGTGAGTTTTGTGGAAGGGTTATACATAATGATACACATGTGGCCTATGTTGAATTGCTTGACTTCTTAGGGAGGGTGGGTGGGAAGGGAAGAGGGGACAGAATTTGGAACTCAAAGTTTTAAAAAGAGATGTTCAAAAACAACAACAAAAAAAAGTTTTTGTGTGCAACTAGAAAATAAGATACACAGGGAATGGAGTGTAGAAATTTATCTTGCCCTGCAAGAAAGGAAGGGAAAAGGGGATGGGAGGGGAGTGGGGTGACAGAAGGAAGGGCTGAATGGGGAACAGGGCAACCAGAATATACGTCATCTTGGAGTGGGGGGGAGGGTAGAAATGGGGAGAAAATTTGTAATTCAAACTCTTGTGAAAATCAATGCTGAAAACTAAATATGTTAAACAAATAAATTTAAAATAAAAAGAAAAGAAATATCAATAAGACTTGGCAACTGTCTAGGTATGGATGGTAAGGGAAAAAAGGGAAGAGTCAAGAATGAGCCTGAAGTTTGATCCTTAGATGACTGAAAGGGTGTTCGTGCTTTCACCAACTGTTTAAGTGCCTACTATTTTCAGGGTGCTTCATTGGATTCAGTTGGGAGGGTTTTTACAGGTAATCCAGTGAACAAAGCTTATTGTTAGCAGAGTGACCATCCCAGTCACTTGGGATAGTCCAGGTAATTGATCTGCTTGTCACTCTTTAGTTTTCTTAGAAAAACTTCCCAAAACCCTCTTTCCACTATATGTAATCCTTATAGATTGGAGTTTTGTTAAATTACCAGTGTGAGGTGGCAGAATTATGAATGTATTTATTCTCATCTTCACCCTAATCTCTATCATTTTAGGTGTTCAGTGTTCTTAAAGCAAGCTCTGCCATAATATGGCACTAGACAAACTGCCACAATTTGAGAACCTTAATCCCCAAATATTCCTGAGGCCTGTTTTCCAGATGCCACTTTGCTCTACCTGGTCTTCTACTATTCTCACCCATCTCCAAACAAGAATGAGATCATGCAGCTTTCTAGCCCTCACTGTATTGTCCCAAAGATGAGATGCTGTAGTCTGTTGCCATCTAGTGGAAAATAAAGTGAACTAATGATGAACATTCTGACTTAGCTGATTGTAAAAAAAAAAAAAAAAAAAAAAGTAAGGTATACTTAGTTTCTCATCACCAGGAGCAGCGCATTCTAACTTAAAATATGAAATTATTTTAAAGACCTTTTGAAAATCTAGCTAAATTAAGGTTTAATCTTAATTTTAAACCTTATTCTTCAAGTAGAGAAATAGGTGATACTGTGTAAAGAGTGCTGGCACGGGATTCAGAGGACCTGAGTTCAAATCCTGGGTCCTGCTACCTATTTTTACCTGTGCGGCCTTGGGCAAGTTGCTTAACCTCCCTGGGCCTCAGTTTCCCTATCTGCAAAGTAGAAAATCTAGATGACCTCTAAGGTCCCTTCCAGTCCTAAATCTATGGTTATAGATAAAAGGTAGCCAGGTAAAAGTATGTATTTACCTTAGGGGAAAAAAAAAAACAGTAGCTAGAATCCTAGAAAGATAGAGCTTAAAGAGATCCAAGAGACCATTTGTTTCTTACCCATTTACTCTTTATATAGTGTTCTGAAGTTTGCAAAATGCCTTACAAATATTGCTTCATTTTCTCTTCATAAAAACCCTGTGAGGTGACATTATCATTTTTTGACTGAGGAAACTAAGTCAGAGAGAGGTTAGATGACTTGCCCAGGGTCACAGAGCTAGTAAGTATCTGAGGCAGGATTTATATTTAGGTCTTCCATCCTCTAGGTCTAGGACCTCACGATGCCACCTGGCTGCCTCAGACACAGTAGCAGAGCTGAGACTCATACCGAGGTCCCCTACCTCCTCCACCTTCAGCTCTCCTTCCACTCCATGGTTTCTGTTTCTATTTCTGCTACATTATAGTCATCAGAGCGGTAACCTTTCGTGTTTCTCATCTTCATCTGTAAACTGGCATAACTAGTTTATGAAGTGTAAGGTCCAATGGCAAAAGGCTATTTATAGCTTATTTATTTTACTTTATTCATCTACTTTAGACTGTAAAACTTTCCTACCTCATTTTTAGTTATTGTTAAGCTTCCAAGGAGTTTTTGGCTGTGTTTATACTTTAAAGAAATAAACATGTTACTTTAAAAAGCAAGAATAATATTTCAGCACCTTTTAAAATAAACAGCAACCCAGCAATTCCAACTCTTTAGATCAAGCTTTAGTTCAACCTTTTAAGGCTTTTAAAAAAAAGTTTTAAGCTCTATTTTATTTATGACTTGTGGGTACTTTTATACTTTAAAATGTTATAGCTTTTAATTATAATTTAATTATAATTGATAAAGTGTTTTTATTAACTTTCATTCTTTTCATTGGGGGTGGTATTTTACTTAGGTCACTCCCTGGTACCACAGCAGCTGAATGTGCATCAAACTTGAAGAAAATCTACACAGTGCAAACAGTGCAGGTAAGAAAAATAAAAGGCCAAGTAATTGTTCAATGTTAATTCAGTATATATTTACAAGGAGTAACTTTTTCTCTGAAGTCTTATAAATGAGTACAAAAGAAATGCCATACTAGGTCAGACTAGTGCAGATCTAGAACTAGAGGTAAGTGTCTGTGCAATGAGAGACACCTTTAGAACATCTTCATGTATTAAGTGCCTACTTTCTGCCAGGCCTTCTGCTAGGCACTGGGACTACAAACACAAAAAAAAGAAATTGTTCCTGTTACCAATGAACTTACCTTCTCTCTGGATAACATGTTCATAACTAAACATATGCAAAATCATGTGCAAAATCAATATAATTTTAATTTAAATGGATAGGCACTAGTAGCTAGAGAGATCATGGATGGCCTCATGGTATTGTAGGTATTTGGCGCTACATTGGAGACTAGAAACTTCTAGAGGAAGTTACATACAGTGGTCCAATTTTGAAACTCAATTTCCTTTACCTAGTTCTGGTGGTTGATTGTTTAATCTAGGATTGTTTATCTTGCGTTGTCATTAAAGTATATTTTATGGAAAGGATGCCCCCTAGGACAGAAGTAACGAATGAGCTACAAACTTAGCTAACTTCACTATATTGCTCTCATCCATGAACTTATAATACTAAGTCATTTGAGACTAAAGGAATTGAGGGAGGAAAAAAAACTTTTATTAAGTGCTTACTATGTGCCAAGCACTGGAGCATAAAGATGTTTTAAAAAGAGATAGTCCTTCCAAAGACAACATGAGGGGAGGGGAGGGAGAGGGGCAGTTTTTTTTCCTGGGGAGGGTAATATATGCCTATTTGGCAGGCAGAGGGTGAGATACCTGCTACCCATTTGATTGGGCAGGTTGTAAAGCTAAAATATGATCTGGTGTCTAGCACCAGCCCATAGATATAGTAGACTAAGTGGGTTAATTTCTACATACTCAGTCTCCAGTCCACTGGGGTGAGCACTGGGGCAGAAGCTCCAAATATGAGTGGATTAATTGCCCCACACATTTGGGAGGGAGTGGGGGTTGAATTCAGGAAGACAGAGGCAAAGAGGTTCAGGTCTCAGATTGGGTATAGAGGGTGCTAGTCTAGGGAGAAGAAGCAGATTAGCAGTACAGGCAGATATGGCCTACATGGGTGCCTGAATGGGATATGAGCCTGAAGCCCGCATTTAGGCCCAGCCAGGAGATATAGCAGGCCCAGGAGATATAGCAGGCTAGTGGGAAGGGAATAGTCATTTGTATAGAGCCTACTATGTGCCAGGCACTGTGCTAAGAGCTTTAACAACTATTATCTCATTTAATCCTCACAACCCTGAGGAGTGAATGCTGCTATTATCCCAACATTTTACAGTTGAGGAAACTGAGGCAATAAGCTGTTAAGTGACTTGCCCAGGGTCACATAGCTAGTAAGTGTCTGAGGTTGGATTCAAACTCAGGTCCTCCTTACTCCAGACTTAGTGCTCTATCCAGCTGCTTCCTAAGATATTTTGCACAGACTCAGTCATAGATCATCTGGTTTGAGCTCTAGGATAAGATCCTAGGATTTAGAGCTGGAAAGGGCCTTAGTGGTTTGGTCCAACCCTCACATTTTACCAATGAAGAGTCTGAGGCCCAGAAAGATGTTGTAACTTCTCCAGTGTCATAGTTACTGGCCGGTAGCAGAGCTGCTATGAAAAGCCAACTCCTGCTTCCAAATCCATCCCTTTCTACCTCTACCCTCCTTTTCTGAATCCTATTTCTTTCCTGTCCTATGTTAATGCTTTGTAAGGGGTAACGGAGGTGGGGAGGGCCTCTGAATCTGGGATTTCATCCTTCTAGAATATTCCTAGTGAGGAAACCCCCTCTATCATGGCAGATTGGCCACTTTTGTAAAATTGAGAGTTTTCTGGAGGCATTGAGAAGGTCTGTGGTGCACAGTATCATTTAGTCAGGCTGTATCAAAGGCAGGCCTTCCTGACTCTTAGGTCAATACTCTTATCTATCCATTATGCATGGTGCTTCTGTACTAGCTGTTACGGTAACAAATTATTTGGGTAATATGACTAGCCATTGGGCGGAGAACAGGATGGACTTCCAGAGTCTGGGGATGCTGCTGTATATGAGACCAGTGCGTAAACTGTTAAAATGGCAGGGTGGTGGATTCTGAGGTATGGATGTCCTCTTTCCCTTACTGTTACCAGTAGAGACTACGAGTGTTGCCCTACCATGTCCTACCCCAGGGAAGTGGAGAGGCAGGACTGGGGACTGAGTGGAGGAAGGAAGAGTGGTCCCAGATGTCTATCTGCTTAATGAGAAATAGGAGGAGAAAGGAAAGAAATGGCAGCTACGGTGGCATGTGTTAGAAACTGCTTACACAAGAGTTGAGAAACATTGTTAGACAGTGAAGCCAAATATTGCTACAGTATTTGCTAATTGCCAAATGAGTGATCTGGGCACTAAGTGCTAGAAAAAGCGAAACATGAGCTGGACCATTCCAGATGTTGAGAACCATAGGGAGGGTATGTCAGGAAAGGAAAAGACATAAGCAAATCATGTCTTTCCAGTTCTGTGCTTGTGTATTGTCAAGGAGGAAGCCTGGAATGTCAGAATTACAGATGCCTAGCCTTAGTTAGGACAGTTTGGGCAAGTGTAAAGATCTATATGAGCTGAGTAGACATTGTGAAGATCTTATGTCCCATTTCATGGAAACTTTGTTAATTCCTGAGTTACATTTAGTCATTTTTCTAAGTTACTGTTCTTTCCCTGTGCTGTAAATTTTGTGTGGGTGGAAAGCTATTAGGTCATATGAAGCTTTCTTTTTCTCGAAAGGTACTTGTAGGTGACTATTTTTCTGGTTGTGATTTGACAATCTATGCTAAGCTGTTTTGTCATCCAGACATGCTTATTTTACTGTGAAATATTTCATTTCATTCTACCATGACAAAAAATCAGAGACCATTACTTTTTCTTTATAATGTAAAGAGCAGAATTCTGAATAGTGAACTCTGCTATCTTCCAGAATAAGGAAAATGGATATTTCTTAGGCTTTTCCCCCCTATTGCCTTATTCTTTTACTATCGATAAAAAACACATTTATTAAGCATTTACTAGGTGCCAGGCACTGTGGATAAAAAAAGGAAGGCAAAAACACAGAGTTCCTACCCTTCAGGAGCTTACATACTAATGAAGCAAGCAACATGCAAATAAAGAGGCACATACAAGATACATTTGGAATAGAAGGAAGGTAAGGTCACAGCAGAAGCATCAAGGGGCAATGGGAACTGTGAAGGCTAAAGGTGGGGTGAGGGACAGCAAGTACAAAGGCATGGCCATGAGAGGTGTATGACAAGAAAACCACTGCCACTTTTGCTGTCTGTAGAGTACATGGAACAGAGTAAAGTATAAGAAGACCAGAAAGATAGGAAGGGGCACAGTTGTGAAGAGCCTTAAATTCCTAACAGGTGACTTTATAGTTGATGCTGGAGGTAATAGGCAACCACTAGAGCTTATTGGGTAAAAGGGTGGCAGTGTTAAGAAATTATAGGCTACTTTGGGAAGAATGGATTGAAGTAGAGAGACTTAGGCAGGAGGGCTATTATAACAATCTAAGCTTGAGTTGATGAGTGCCCAAACTAAGGAGGTTGGTTATGTGATTGGAGAAAGGGGAACAAATATGGAGGGTGTTGAGAAGATAGAAATTACAGCAGCTGATTGGCTGTCTGAGGTAGGAGTGAAGAGGCTGAGTTTGCAGATTTGTGTGACTTGCAAACTGGTGATGCTATCAGCTGTAATGCAGAAGTTCAGAAGAGGGAAAGGTTTGGGAGCAAACAATTCTGTTTTAAGCATGTAGAGATGCCTATGAGACATCTAATTCAAGATGTCCAAATGGCAGTTGGAGATGCAGTATTGTGAGAGTAGGACAGAATATATAGATTTTTGAATCATTTTTATAAAGATGATAGTTGAATCCATTAGTGCTGATATAATTGATCATCAAGGAAGATGGTATATAGTCGATTCTGCTATAACGTGTTTCCAAAATGTGCATTTCTTTCATCATAACTGAGCATTTTTGAACATAATACAAATTTCAATTTTGCTTCTATGGTCTTTATTCTGGAGACCTGGTGTTGTGGCCTGCTCGACTAGTTCACTCAGCTGGGATGCAAGCTGAAAAGCATTCTGAGGCTGGCAATATGACCACTATTTATTGCAGTATTTATGAATTTTGAAAATTATGTATAAAACTGTTATTTTTTATTAGATTCCTATCTTTTTATGTGTTACTGATGAAGTTTTTGAGTTTTGTGCTCCTAATGCTATTTTCTCCATAAGCCCTCTGGTTTTTATTGTGTGGTTTTGCATAGTACAGTGCTTTTGGGGAATGTATATGCTATGTTATAACAGAACCAACTTTACAGAACAAAGAGAATTTGGTCCATGGTGTACCTTAGGGATAAATCTGCAGTTAAAAGTCATAAAAATGGATGAAAATCCATCAAAAGAGACTTAGGAATGGTCAGATAGGTAGGAAGAGAACCAAAACAGTAGTATCATGAAAATCCAGAAATGAGAGAGATCTAGAAGGAGAAGGTAATTAGTTGTGTTAGGTGCTACAGAGAGGTCAGTTTCAATTGAAAGGTGAAGTTGGAGCTACGTTGCAAAGAGTTAAGAAGAGAGGAAGTGGAGACACTGAATATTTACAAGTTTTTCAAGGAGTTTGGCAGAAAAGAAAGGAGGAAATATAGGACTACTGATATCAAGGATGGTAGGATCAGGTTTTTATTGTTGTTGTTTTGTTTTGTTTTTGTTTTTGTAGTATGGGGAAAACATGAATAACTTTGTAGCTGACCAGTTGAAGTGATTGGCAAAGCATATGATTAAGAAGAATTCAAGACAATTTGGAGCTTTCACTATGTCTAGAACACTGAAACATAATGCAAATCATTTTGATGATATGAAAGTCTTCAAGAAAATCTGAATCATGCAAAATTAAATATATAATCTAAACCAAGTTTGGGCCTTTTTCATTTTAGGAGAATGTTGCTTAGCTTCTGGCTGCATTTACCTTTACTTCCCCTCTTGTTAAGCTTGTCTTTGAGAATATAGGAAGTTTATAGTCATGGAAAAAAAAACAGTAGATTTCAGGTCAAATCAGTTCCAAGTCTTGGCTTTGCCTCAGTTTCCTTGGCCATGCTCTGTCAATTTATAATATTATTGTGGCTATAAGAATTCTAGCCCAACCTGTAACTGACCAAGAATCTCATCTACAGTAATATTCCTGGTGAGTGGTCATCAAGCTTTGTTTGAAGACCTCAAGTGGAAGGGAATCCACTGCCTCCTAAGACTACTCATTCTAATTTTTGGCTAGCGTTTGTGAAGGCTTTTCTTACATCAAACTTATCTGTTTCTCTACAATTTCTGGAGTCAATAAGAAGAACCTCATTCTTCCTTCTATATGATAGCCCTTTAAATACTTAAATAGTTACCATATCTCCCTTTGGGTCAACCCTCTCTCATTCCTCTAGCATATCTTCATGTTAGCATGAGCTATATTCCTCTTTACCATTATGGTTATTTACTCCTGGATGTATTCCTGCTTGCCAGTGACCTTACTAAAATGTGGCTCCCAGAATTTACAGTCAACTAGCAAACATTTATTATACTTACTATGCCAACATTGTGCTATGCACCGAGCACACAAAATACTGCAGATATAAATGGACCAAGGCAGAGTACAGAGGCACAAGTACTACCTTGTTCTGGATATCATTCTTCTTGGTGCAGCTTAAAATGATAGAGTTTTCTTTTTGGTGTGTGTGCATGTGCACATGCTGTGGACTTTTATTGAGTGAAAATGCTTTTCTATTCATATTGAGATTGTTCACAAAACTCCCAGATTATTTAAATAGGAATGGTTATCTGTACTGGTAGTTGATTTTTTGAACCCCAATATAGCACTTTACATTTATCATTACATTTGATTTTACTAGATTAAGTCTTATTAGGTGTTGGTCTATAAACATCTTTTGGGGATCTGGACTGCTGTCCAAGGCATTAGCTCTTTCAACAACCTGGCCTTTGTAAATTTTATAATTATGCTATCTCTACCTTCATGTAATTCACTGGGAAAATATAGAAAAGAAAATGAGATATTGAATTTAACCACCTTGTAAATTGGAAAGTGCTTATGAAATGTCAGCTATGATTATTATTTTTTAACATTAGTAATAATAAGAAAATCCCTCAATGTGCATTGACATAAAACAGATAATAAGCCATAAGTGTAAACAAAGATACTGAATTAATTTTTTATTTTGGAAGTCAAATAGAATTATTTTAGATGTAAAAACTCTTTGAAAATCATTTTCAAGGATGTATTTATGGATTTTTGTTTTCTGAATCCTAGGTAGAAACTTTAATGTTGTAGAAAATGTGAACTATGTCTCATTAAGTTTCCAACCTTACAGTGCCTTGAGTGTGGCACTAAAATAGATTGCCAAAGAATTATGTAATATTGTTTCCTTCAGCTTTTCACTGTTTTTCAGGCTTATCAAAAATTCTAAATATTAGAGGGAGTTTATAATATATGTGGAGGAAGCTCCATTTAAGAAAGCATCTTAATAATCTTTAGTCCCCTTCAAGGCTCAGTTCAAAGTATACTTTCAAGAGTCTTTCCATCATTTTCTCCAGTTTTTAATGTCTCTTCTTCTTCCATTTCTTTGCATTTATTTTGTACATATCTTGTATTTACTTATCTGTGAACATATTTTATTCACCCCCTGAATAATGTAAACTCTTTGAGGGCAGGGATCTTCATTTCCATTTAGTTTTTGTATCACCAGTGCCTACCTAGCACATAGTAGGCACTTAATAAATGCTTATTGATTAATTGATTTATTGCAACTGTACTTTTAAATGGAGGTGTTTTTAAGTGGATTAGGTATTTTTTTCCAACACCTTTGTGCCCACACCCAAGTATTTAAATAGGTAAAATATGTTAAGTAAGAGTTAAGCCTTTAGCTCACTCTGGGCTCTAATCTCCACCTGTCACATCTGCCAAGAATAAAGAATTGGATCACTTTTTATTTGTAAGAAAAATTATGGCTAATGAGAGAAATTAAGTTGGAGGTGGTTCTGTTTCTTCAGAACCTAAAATTCATTTTATTTTATTTTTTCTAGATGTATGAAGATTCAGGTTCTAAAGCACTTATGCCATAGGAGTCTGTATAAATTATTTTGGCCGGCTTAATTTTTTTTTTCTGTTTCCCATTTTGCTGTGTGTGTAGAGGTAACATTCTTCATTTATATTCATCTTGCTCCTAAAATGTGTTGTGTTATTGAGCAAAGAGATTTAACCAAATATCAGTATATGGTCTAGTTTGGAAATAAGGTGGCAAAGAGACAAAATAATGATGCTTTGTACTTTTTAGTATGGTCTCTACTCTTTATTTTTATTGTAGTTGTCTGTATTCATGTATTATTATTAGCTAGCATTGACAACCAGAGTTCTAGGAATCAGAAAGAACTGAGTTAAAATTCTTCTGACATGTGACCATGAGTCAATCATTTAACTTCTCTGAACCTCAGTTTCCTCATTGGTAAAATGTAGATGATAATACACCTTGTACCTCATAGGATTATTGTGAGACTCAAAAGAGATAACGTGTATGTAAATTGGTTTGGAATCCTTAAAGTGCTATGTAAATGTTTGTGGTTTTTGTCACTCTCATAAGCATCCTACATAACACCCAGAAAATTGTCCATGGTAGATACTCAGTGAATATTTGTTGTAAACAGAGGGTACCTTAAGGGATTTTTCTGGCTTTAGGGAGCGCACCTGGCTGAGATGCTTACTAAGTGACTGCTCTTTGGCCGTAAAGCCTGAAATGTGGCCTGCTCAATAGGTGTAAGGGAAAGTAGAAACACTTTTTTTTTTTTAGCATAGTGATTGTTTTCACATGCCCCTATAAAGTAGAATTGTGTTTTGATGCAGTTGACCATCAGAAAGTTCATGTTCAAGTCACAGTTGCATCACTCAGTCCATGATCTTAAACACATCGCTTTAAACCAAGGGATTCTTAACCTGGAGTCAGGGAACTTTTTTTTAATAGTTTGATAACTATATTTGAGTATAATTGGTTTCTACTTGGTGTAGTAGTACACACTTGTAATCCCTTCCTAATGGGGAAGCCTTGAATGGTGGATCACTTGAGTTCTGGACTTCTCAGCTGCAGTTGGCTAAGCTGACTGACTAGATGCTTCCACTAGATCTGGCACTAATATGGTGAGCCTCCAAGACTGGGATGCCACTAGACTACCTACAAAAGGATGAAATGGCCCAGGCAGCAATTCAGATCTTCTGTACTAATCAGCAGTATACTCAGACCCAAGAGTGGCCACTAAACTTCCAGCCTGCATGAGAGAAGGAGATCCAGTCTCAAAACAACAACAATAATATTCTCTCTCTCTCTCTCTCTCTCTCTCTCTCTCTCTCTCTCTCTCTCTTCCTGGGACTCCCTTGTACTAGGGTAGAAAATTGAAACATAATTTTTAAGAAAATAATTAGAAATCATCTATGATATGAGAAAAATCATTAGATACATTCATGTTACATAAGAATATTTGCTCAGTAACCATAGAACTCTGAAGCATAGAACTTGGCATGATTTTAGAAAGTAAAATTCTCTTATCATTATAAATGTTAATGTTCCTAGTAGAAAGTTGAAAGTGATAATGAGAAAAAGTCTATTTTTAATAGCTATAACTTAATGAGAATCATATTTTACTGCATGTGTTAATTTTTATGATTTAGTAACATATAAGTTAAATGACAAAGATCTGAATTAAACTAAAATATGTTGTTTTCTTTCCAAGATATTCTGGAGTGTGTACAATAATATTCCTCCTGTGACTAACCTGCCTCTAAGATGTAGTTATCATTTAATGAGGGGAGAGAGACGACCACTCTGGTAAGTAACTCTCATGTAATTTCAGGTTAAAAGTGGGAGGGAAACCATAGTGGAACAAATAGATTTGTACTAACTTGGAATATAACCATGACTCTCTGCCACTTCAGTCTGAAAATAATTCTTTTTATGAGTTGGGAGTGAAAGAAAAACATGCCCACCTAGGTCATCTAAGGCCTTCAGACAATATGGTAGTTTTCAGCCTTTTCTCCTCAGTGTTTTGCTTCATTGTCATCAAAAACAAATGTTTGTATTATTAAGCTCTTACATTTTAGAGTCTTATAGTTCTTAACCTGGGGTGTGTGAACTTGTTATTTTAACATTCATAGCTATATTTTAATATAATTAGTTTCCTTTATAATCTTATTATTTTGTACATTTAAAAATATTATTCTGAGAATGGGAGCATAGGCCTCACCAGACTGCCAATTGTCCACAACAGAGAAAAGGCTTTCAAGAAGACTTATTTTTGACAGTTTGGGTTAAACATGGTCCCTGAACTAAAGGAACTTATGGTCTCATGGTGAGACAAGGTAGAATATGTGTTTTAAATAAAAAATAAACCTCAGATGAACTTATAAAATAATGTAAATATCTGTGGAATTAATAATATTATCTGAGAGAAGGAACAATTAGGAATCATAGATTTAGATCTGTGGGACCTCAGAGATCATCAAGTGTCCTCTCCCACCCCACCCCCCCTGCCATTTTAGAAATAAGAAAACTGGGACCTAGAAAGGTTGCCCAAGATCACACAGATAAGTGTCACCATCAGGCCTCAACCATAGATACTTAGACTCCAAAACTGACAGTTTCCAATGCGCCTACCCTCTTCTTTTTATCTATTACCAGACTCTCACACAGCCCAGTATTTTTTCTATCCATTGCCCACCTTTAGGATCATTTACCCAAACCTTCTGTCGGTTTCATTGTTCTAAATGATAGCAGGATTTTTCTCACTCTCAATTCAGGAAGTATTTATTAAGCACCTACTATATATTCCGAGCACTGTGCTAGAAGTTGGGAATCCAAAGGCAGAAAGTGAGAGTCTGTCATCCTTCCTCTTTTCTCTTCCTTCTATCCATTCCAAGGGCCATTAATGTATTTTTGTGCCTATGAATCCCTTTGCAGAATGTTTTTAAGTGCATAAAATAAAATGCATAGTATTACAACAGAAAACAATTTTACTTAAATTCAGTTGTCAAACTATTAAAAGAAAGCTTCATAGATCTGAGGTTGAGAACCCCTGAACTATTCCCATTAATTTCTCTTGCCCATGGAGAAAGTGAAATATAGATTTTAAGGGAAGAGTCTTTTATTTTGTTTTCTTTTCCAAGGCCATTAAAGTCCATTGTTGTGTTTATTTTGGTCTTTGTCCTGTCCTCTCCACTAAAGTCATACTTAATAACTACCTTATTAAGTTGAACATAGTCTTTTAAAATACAAATTTAAATAAAATAAATTTAGTGGAGTCTTTTAGAAAACAACATATATGACAAATTTGTGGTTTCATATGCTGTCTTTTTTGTGGTTTATTGAACATTGGAGTGTCTGTTTGATGACTGTAAAGTTCAAAATAAAAAAAGAAAATTTTAAAAAAGTCTTCCTTGGATGTTTTCTTTTGGTAGGGAGGGCTGTGATGGGCACGAGTGGAGGCAATGGAGAGAAATCACAGATAGTTTGATGTAATGAAGCATGTGCTCATGTGCATACACACATACATACCTTAGACATACAATTACATGCATGTACTTTTTCATCCTTTTTTTGTCTTCAACTTAGGGAAGAAGAAAGCAATGCAAAGGGTGGTGTGTGGAAAATGAAAGTCCCCAAGGAAAGCACGGTATGTCTGTACCAGAGCCTTTCTGGAACTGACTCAGCAGGGCCTTTGTTTATTGTGTTAGCAGATAGATTTGTGCGTTCCAGAGTAGCGTAGCATGGTTGACTTTGAGTAGAACATAATGATAAAAAACCCTGAGTTATTCTCTTAGTCCTTTCTCTGCCCTACTTTCCCACCTTGGGAAATCATTTCTCTTCCTCTATAAAGTAGCAGTAGCAATGCTGATTTATGAAACAGCTTGCAAAACTCAAGGCTAGGCAGGCTGACATAAAAGGGAATTATTGCTAAGAAAATTATTTTTCTCACTTTTCTCAAGTTCCCATATTTTATTCAACTGGCGATATTAAGATGGTTTTACTTCTGGGTTGGCCAAGATTATACTAAATTCCATCCTGACTATCACTGGACCCTAAAGACCCTAACCAGTTGCTTTTTAAAATGGAGGATTGCTCCAAAGATTTATAATAACTCCAAATAACACTTTGGAATACCTCCAAAGAACACTTCTTTTACATAGTGATTACATTTTCACATGTCCCTGTAAAGCAGAATTGTGTTTTGATTCAGTTGAACATCAGAAAGTTAATGTTCAGGTCTCAGCTCCATCATTCAGTCCGTGACCTTTTTAGACAGGTCACTTTAAGCCAAGGGATTCTTAACCTTGGGTCAGTGAACTTTTTTTAATAGTTTGATAACTGTATTTCAGTATAATTGTTTTCTACTTGGTTGGTGTTTTAACAATCGAGATAGCAGCTCCTGTGGGGGCGTAAGATCCCCCCAACAGCCAGCACCCAGGGGGCTGCCAGCAGGCAGGAGGCTGCCGGGAAAGCACAGGTTCTTTTTATCTGCTTAAATGAGGAAAGCACGGTAAAAGGGTTGACCAGCTTACTTTAATCCAGCATTCAGTTAGCATACAGACAACGTTCATTTAGTTCAGGGGAAAATGCCAGCATTCAGTTAGCATTCAGTTAGTTCAGGGGAGCATATAGACAAGCATCAAGAACCAGACCAAATACAGATTCATTCACTTACTTCAGGGGAAAAAGTCAGCACCCTGAGGTTCAGAACATTCATTTAGTTCGGGGGAAAATAACCAGCACCCTGAACCTCAAAACCAAAATACAAACAAATTACAAATATCAACAGACCCAATACAATTCATAGTTACCAACATCTGGGCTCAGCCTGAGGGCAAGGGCTGGCCCAGAGTCACGCTCGCCACTGCTCCTGAGCCAACCGGAAAAGGAAAGAGGGATCTTCAAGCTGTTTTCTCCCCTCTTACAGAGTTTTTGACATCATCAAGCGCCACCTGAATGACCAGGGCCGATTGGTTCTTGAGTTGGCCCCTCCCCCTAGCGTAGACTAGGTTAACACCCAATAGGGCATGGCTCTGGAGTTAACACCTCCCCTCAGCCAGCCCCATGACTCATCACACAGGAAGTTCTCTGCTTCCTGGCATGGTCTCTGGGCTTCCTGTCCCGGAAGAGGAGCAGCAGACCCAGCAAGGCCCAATGAGGTAAACTGAGCCACCCAAAGAAAACAAAGGCCACTCTGGTCACAGTTGGTTGTACATGCCTGTAATTGCTTCCTAATGGGGAAGTCTCAGATGGTGGATCACTTGAGTTCAGGACTTCTCAGCTGCAGTACGCCAAGCTGACTAGGTATCTGCACTAAGTCTGGCACTAATATGGTGAGCCTCCAAGACTGAGGAGCTTCTAGGCTGCCTACAGAGGGGTGAACTGGCCTCACCTAACGATGCTGATAGGACATAAGCCATGAAATATTGCTATTTAGGGGTTCCAGGGTGCTGCTGGGTATTGCTGCTTATGGCCAGGACCTTCCCTGTGTCAAATGAAGTAGAGGTGACCCCTAAGAGATGTGGAGTTGTCTGCTGTGATGGGAGCATTCGAAAGCACAGCCATAGGTGTCTACAATAGACTCCTTGAGAGTTAAAAAGAAGCATGTCCACATGGGCCTGTATTCATTATACTGGATGAAAATGAACATTAAAATGTTACCTTGAGACTTAAGCAAACCAAAAACAGCCCTTGATAAGGGATAAAAGAAATAAAACTACACAGTCTCACCTTTCCATTGTTTCTTTCATGTATGTATGCTCAAAAGAACTGAAAAACCTCCAGGGACCCATATGTCTGAGATGTATAGAACCAGATTTATTTGTTAAAGGTGCAAACTATTAGTCAAGATGCATTCTTCCAAGTTTTGACTGTTACTTGGCATATGTATTAAAAAGAAAAAAATGTTAGGGAAGCAAATAACAAACTACATAAGGCTTAGTAAGCAAAGAGAGAAGGGGGAGTGCGGAGAAGGGAAGGAGGGAGAGAGAGAATGGGGAGATGGAGAAATATTTATTTTTCGAGTTTCATTTTTTATTTGCTCAAACTTATTAGTAATTGAGTTTTAAAAGCAACTCTGATGTCAACCTCATTTGAAAGGAATTTCCGATTCATTCCTTATCTTTATCCTGAAATGCTAAAAAAAAATGTCAAAAGATCATATACAAAACCCTAAGTCCATTGTTTATGATTTTTTTTTAAAATGCATGCATTGACTTTAACGGTATTAACAAACATCCTGTTTGCTGCTGCTTCCCCTTTTGGCTTTTTACTTCTGTGGATTCTTTGGATTGTGTTAATGTTGTTTGTGTTGTTGTTGCTACTGTATCCCTTGCTGTTCTGATTTAGCTTTCTTCACCCTGCATCCCTTGTATATCTTCCCATATTTCCTTGTAGTCTTTATATTTGCAGTTACCTATGGTATAATAGTATTCAGTTAGGGTCATAGTTCATTTTTTCTGCCATTGCCCAATCATCATACACTCAGATTATTCACATTTATTTTTTGCTATTATATACAAAGCTGCTATGATTTTTTTGGGGGGGTGTGGTCTGGATGGCTTTCCCTCTCTCCCCTCCCAAACCCCCCCCTCATTTAATAACATTCTTGGAGTATGCATAATGACTTTTGCATACTAGATTTTGAGTTCGAAGACAACTCAGTCATCATGTTCATTTCTTTCACCCAGTTGACAGGTAGTTGAGCCCATATTTGAACTTGGTCCTCTGACTTCAGATCCACATTTATTCTTATGACCACTTACTGGCAGAATCACCATGTTCCTTCTTTTTAGAGGGCCTAGTTGGCAACAGTCACCAACGGTAATGATTTTTGTTTAATAATTATACCAATGCCTTTTCTCCAAGTAGCCAACACCTTCCACAATTCTTAATTAACAAATAGTAGCATTGCACTAAATTTCCCTTGAAGGCAAGTACAGCAAAAACTATGAAATCAAACAGATAATTAATTTTCACTGATCTTAACTTCTCCCTTCCTAATCAACAGTGCTGTATAGAGTCACTATGAAGAGACAAATTAGAAAAAGAGCAAAAGATCTTTCAAAGAAAAAAATCCTGGTAGTAAGTAAAGGAAAAAGAGAGTGGGAGAGAGCAAGGTGAAAAAAGTACATAAGGTACAGTGAGAACCTGGGGGGAACTTGAGGAGTGACATCATTCAGCAGGGATTCAGATTTGTCTGCACTTACTAGACAGATGCCAAGGCCTCAGTCTCTTCTGCCACAAGGGGCTCAATTATGATGCTACAAACACCCACGTGTCAGGAAACATAGCGAAGGGGCCTTTCTGTCTGGTGATATTTTACAAAATGGATTCCAGTTTTAAATTTGAAAGGGTACTGCCTATCAGCTCCTCAAGTGGCATGAAATCCTCTGTTTGGCATTTAAAGCCCTTTACAACCTGGCCCAATTCCACCTTTCCAGTCTTCTTAAACCTCATTCTCCTCTATGTATTCTGATGCAGCTTTCCTTGGTCTTTTGGTATTCTCCATACAAGATACTCCATTTCCAGACTCCATGCATTTGCATTGGCTGTCTCCCACGCCTAGAATATTCTCCCTCTTCGCCTCCGGCTCTTAGTTTCCCTGTCTTTTTTAAAGCCTCTTACACCATCTTCTGTAGAAGGCCTTTCTTATTTTTTCTTTTCCCTCTCCCCTGGCCCTGAGCTGATACCTTTCCTTTGAAATTACTTTCCATTTACATTGTATACATCTTATAGTTATGGTTATTTGCATGTTGACACCACCACCACCACCACCACCACCATTAGAATGTGAGCTCGAAAATAGGGACCATGATTTTTTTTTTCCTTTCTTTGTATTCTCAGTATTTAGCACACTGCCTGGAACATAGTTAAGTACTTAGTAAATGCTTTATAACTGGCTGTCTGAATGACTGAGTCTTCATTACTAAGAATTAAGCCCAACAGATTAGCTTTTCAAATCAACACAAAAAGTTTACCAGCTCACAGAGAAATTTCAGCTTCCCCCCCAACAATAGCTTATTTACTTCTGTGACATTTCACGACTGTGACAGCCTTGACAGAGATAAATAATTAAATAAAATAATTCTCTCTGTTCTTTTGGGGTCTTTTGTGGAGTATAAATATATCTAACATTTTAAAAAAATTGTCAGTGCAAGAAAATCCTTGCAGTTTTACAGACCTAAAATGTGCAAGCTAATTTCTTTCACAGCCATGTTTTGATACTTTTGAAATTAACCCAGCACTGAAATTATTTACATACATGGAAGATGTATGTTTGGGGGTTCTTTTATTTAAGAAAGAGCAGAAAAACTTCTAACACATATACATATGAAGAGGTTATTGGTACAAATGATGATTGTAGGGAACTATAGGTTTCTAGGGGTGCTCGAGACCCCAAAATACCAACATGCCGGGTCCTGCCGAAAGATTTCGACTCAAGCCTTCTCAGCCAAGGGAAAAGACAAAGTTTATTAGGGATTCACCATAATGGGCTGTCTTAAGAAATCCCACCCTTTGTGACGCCTATTTCCACAAGCGGGCCAGATTCAACCTACTGAGCAAGATTGAACCTGAGCCCCTTCATGGAGGCAAGATGGAGATTATATACATAAAGATTGTAGGAGGGATTGAGGGGTGGTCTGGGGTGGCTAGAGGAGGGGTTCAGGGAGGGTCTTGAGAAGGAGTCTGAGGAGGACCAGGTGAGGTCAGAATCCAGGAACCAAGAGAATGGGATTAAGTGTTGGAAGTAGCTGAAAGCATGCATATGTGTAGTATCAAGGGTGGGAAGTAGCTGGACAATAAAGGGCAAGGCTAGGTAGAGATTTGGGCCTAATGATAATGTGAGGCTTGTGGCCTTAGGGGAAGGCCAGATCTAGTTGGAAGATTCAAGGACAGTTCAAGGGGGCTCCCAGAGTCTGTATTCCAGATTCAAGGGGGTTTCCCAGAGACTGTGCCCTCATCACATATATGTACATGTATGTGTGTGTGTATATATGTACACACACACACATATATATTTATAAATCTATACAATTCTGGCTAATGAAAAGGGAAATTTAATCTCTCCTCATATGAATATCACTGAATTTAAAAGTTTTTTTTTTTAGTTATTCTGAACATTACCAGTGCTTTTACTAGAAATGTGTTTTCTTTTGCCTTCAAATCTCCTTGCCTCAGTTTACCACAGCTCATTATTATTTTTCCTGCTATAAAATTGCCTGTGTTATATAATAACCTCCTCCAGGCAGCTCCATACAGCTGCCAAAGTAATCTCTCTAGTGCACAGATCTAATCACATGATTCCTCTGCTCAAAAACATTCAGTATTGTTTTTCCCATTGCCTACTGAACAAAATAAAAACTCTTTAGCTTGGCATTCAAAGCTTCCACAACCTTTGTCTCCCACTACTCCTTCTTGAACTTAAATCAAAATGTCAATCAAAAAACATATATAAAACACCTACTATGTACCAGGTACTGTGCTAGTCAATGGGTTTATAAAGTCAAAAATGAAATAGCCTCTGCTTCGGATAGCTTAACATACTCATTTTTATCAGATCTTTTCTTGCTCTCTCCCACCTTTATGTCTTTGCACATGTCGTCTATAATTTCTGGAATTAACCCTTCCCTACATCTCTGCCTGTTGAAATACTGCCCTTTTTTGAAGAGTCGGCTCAGATACCATCCTGTTCAACTCTTCCTGCACATTTAAACCCAAACTTACCTTGTAGTTGTGTCTCCCTCTTACTGTGTCATCCCAATTGTTGGCTCCCAAGGGTAGGAAGAGTATCTTACTTCATCTCTCTAACCCTAGTGCCCTTGCCCAGCATTGGAAGGGACTTACTACACATTTGTTGAGTTGTTAAATTATTAGAGGTTTTTGCCCATCTGATTTGGCGATGTCTGAATTTTCCAAGTGAGCTTGAAAAACTAATGTTTCCTTATAGAAGAGCAACTTGATTGGGATCCTGAAATTCACTCTCTGAAAATGTGTGTATGTATTTCTCTTTCATGTTAGCCCACAGTTTGGAAAGAGTTGTTGTTAGCAACTATCGGGGAACAGTTTACAGATTGTTCTACAGCAGGTAAAAACAAAAAATCATGGCTCAAACTGCATGTGTATGTACCTAGTGCTTGGCTTTTGTGTTTGTTCCTTGGCAGAAGTTATATTTTTTTGTGGTTTTTTAATATGATATTGTTTAGAAGCTGTTTATTTTGTTACTATATAGTTGGCTTAGATTTTTTTTTGCATGTAACCAGCGGTTTTATTGTACTATATTTTTTTTTTTTTTAGTCTTCTGAAAGGTCAGAAGTACGAGAGAATTTTTTTTTAGTCTTTTAACTCTTATGCGTCCAAATTCTAGAGCTCCCCATAGAAATTCTATTGCTTTCCATGGGCTGTCTGCCTGCCTCAGCAGTTGAACAGATAAGTAAGATTTTAATCAAATTAGTGGTTAGCTATCCAAGTTTTCCATAAAATGTAATGAATATCTTTCATACTGCCTAATTAGGAAATAACAAGAAACTTAAGCAATAAACATATATGAAAAAATTGTCAAATTTCAAACTATAAAAAACCTGATAGGTAAAACATATATATACATATATATGTGTGTTTGTGTGTGTATGCCTGTATATATGTATATGTGTGTGTGTGTATATAATCAGTGTCTGTCATAGAATATAAAACATAGCACTTGATGATTTACTTCATTTTATTTATTTCCTTTGGTTTTTTTTTTAATTAGCCATGGTGATTTGTCTACAATCAATAGGAAACAGAAAGAAAAGTTAAAATCCACTGAGCTATTAACCTGAACAAAATTGTTTTCATTTTCCTTGTCTCAATTTTTTTTCAACAGGAAAGTGAAAAATAAGAGCCAGTGGTATCTCCTAAAGTGTTTGGGAAGGTGGGCCCATTCTGTTAGGTCTCTCACATTCTTTGCCTTCTTGTATTATCCTGGAGAAGCAGTACAAAGCTCTCATTTCCAAGACCCAACTGAGGCTTCAGAGTGAGCAGGGGTTACCCTCAACTTCTTTCTCTGTGCTGCTCTGCACATATTCCCTCTGGCCCAACCTTTATTTTTCCATAGGTGATGATAAGCTCAGGGATTTCTGAACCTTGCTAGCCCATTTTTTAATGTTAAATGGATTTCCCAAAGTCCTGGAGAATGACTGATCATTATTCAATTAAACACACAAAAAAGGAGAGCATTTAAGTTCATTTTGGTTAATCCTTGGGTGTCTCATTCAGACAGATTTTGGGTAAGTGTAAATCAACAACTGTTTTCCCCTATTTGACCTTTAAATAAAGCACAATTCTCTTGAAAATTTATTTTAAAAGAGCTTGTGGGTTTTACAGAGCATTACCTCAATAAGGGGGTTAGAAACCACCCATGTTCAAGCTGTTTGTAGCTACAACCAAATAAATGATTAAGGTCTTTTAATTTTATTGGTACTCTTACCACTTACACTTCTACTTAGCTACTTTAGAGATGAGTTGGTTAAAATGAAATGGCTTAACACTAAAGAGTCTTTCTACATTAGCAGGAAATAGTAACTTGGCTAAATGTTGCTAAAAATATGACTCATGCGTAATTACAATCATGAATCCCTTTGAGAGGCAGTTTTCTGTATGAATTATTTCTGTTCCAGGTACTAGGAAAGATGAACTAAGTAAAAATAGCTGACCAGCTTGAGTAAATAATATCTATGGTTACATAACTGTCTCTGGAAATAACACTCGTTTTATTAGGGTCATGTTCATGCTGGCTAATTTCATGTATGAATATAATGTAGGTTTGCTGGATAGCCAGAAGTGCCCTTCCATATAATTTGCTTTCTACTTAATGTATAATTTTTGGTGCCAACATCTTAAATTCATGAAAGTGATGTGCTGGGCAAGTAACACACACACACACACACACACACTCACTCTCTTTCTCTCTCTCCCTCTCTCCTTCTCTCCTTCTCCCTCCCTTCCTCCCCTTACACACACACACACACACACACACACACATATATGTGTGTGTATTCTCCAGACAATTAAATTTAACTGCAAAGTGAAAAGCTCTTTGTTTCTGTTTTTAGTAAAATCAGTACAGTTTACATAAACAATTTCATCTATTGTGAAGAAATGTATTATAAAATTACCCAAAAAGAGCATTGTTCTCCTCCTAAGGTGATAGTTGATTTATAATTACTACAAGATTAAAAAAAAAATCCTTCTCTAAATAAAAGTTGTTCGAATAGCAGAATCTCAGAGTTGGAAGTACCTTAGAATCTATTTAATTGAGGCTAAGGGTTCTTCACCTTTTTTGTATCACCTTTGACATTCTTGTGAAGGGTATGGACCCCTTCATTGTTTTGGCATAAAATAAGATATGTAGGATTACAGAGTATGCCAATTATATATATAGGGTGTGTGTATGTGCATGTGTGTGTGTGTGTGTGTGTGTAATCCAGTACCCTGAAATCTATTCATGGATTCCACATTAAGAACCCCTGATCTAATCCAACCTGTATTCTACAAAATTCTCAACACATATCATAAAATAGTAAATCTGGAAGGGACCTTAGAGATAGAGTCCAGCCGCCTCATTTTCATTTCCACCTGGGGAAATGAAGTGCTTTTGCCACTTGATACATTTCCTGGAATATTAGTAAATACTTTTTCCTCCATCCTTCCCAAGGTCATATAGCTAGTAGCCTGGGGTAAAACTAGAAGCTAGGTTTTCTAGCCATAAGTTCAGCTTTCTTCCTGCTATACCAATTCTGCTTGCATCCACAAATGAAGCACGTTTTGTTAGGCTCAAAATATTTTTAAAGTAAAGCAACATAGTGAATTTTTAAAAGAAAATTTAAGAACAAGACTCATCATGATTTAAATTGTGTCTGATTATACAAATGAATTTAACTTCCAAAAGAAAGTAGGATAAACTTACTAAAATTTGACATTTGCAAAACAAATCAGACAAGATAATGTATGACTTCATTTTCTAAATTTGTTGATGCTTGTGTATTTCACTTTACTAACTGGAATGTCAAGTTTTGTGATGCTGTTTATAGCATACCCTATTTGTCTTACTGGAATGAAAGTATGAAACCAGAAATATTATTTGAGACCACCACCATTGCATGGGAATAGATACCCTCAAACATTCATTTGAGCTCTAATATTTTTTGTTTGAATCTACAAAAATGGAACAAGTGAATATTATAATAATTACAATAACACCTTATCCAGTGGTTATTGAATTAGCCCCTTCAACTATCAATAACACTGTCAAGGACTGAAAAGCAAGCAAAAAATGTCCCAACAGGTCATGGGATCATAAATCTAGATCAGGAAGGAACCTGAAATGTCATCTAGTCAATTCCTGAACCCTCATTTTTCCAGGAGATTAAGTGACTGCTGAGGTCACCCAGTAAGCATAAGGAATTTGGATTTGAACCCAAATCCCCTTGTGTTAACACTAACAATGTATTTACCCTTCTTATAGACACTATTCTAACAAGTTTGATTATCTGTTTTCCCAACCCACAACAGAAAAGAAATCCCAAGTTCAACATGGCTATGTAGATAGAAGCTGTGACAAACAAGCACAATGACATCATCAAGCAGGGACAGTTGATAGCCTGACAGTAAAGAAGCTGACAGGAAAAATTTAAAAGTTTGCACCCGGACTCAGAACTTGAGGAGAAATAACATATAGTGAAACAGATGTATACACATCTCTGTAGTTCATGAGAGTTTCATTATAGCAACTGCTGTGCATAAGGATGATCTGTAGTCATGAAGAAGTGATTAATTTCATTATATTCTGTTTACAGTGTCAGAGGAGTGTGTGATAAATATGAGAAATATTTCCAGCAAAAACGAATTTAATAATATTTTTAAAGCTTTGATGCTTAAAACAATACATTTCAGTTATTTACTTAAAACAATATGTTTCAGTTATTTGGAGCCCCAGAGTCCGTCACAGTGCTGCTGCTATAAAATCACTTGTTTGCTAGCTTTTTACTGATTGCAAACTTAAAATATAATTAATCCTTAGAGCATATTCCTTTTTAGTTCCATCCATAATTTATAGGCAGAATGTTATATTCTGAAGCTCATTGTAGATTGACTCAAAAGATTAACTCATTTCCCCCTTGATCCTATCTATCCTCCATGCAGATGATGATGTAATAGGGGTTAGTGTGAGTGTCCGTGATCGGGAAGATGTTGTTCAAGTCTGGAACGTGAATGCCTCTTTAGCAAGTGAAGCAACAGTCTTAGAAAAGATCTACGAACTCTTGCCACACATATCTTTCAAAGCAGTATTTTATAAACGTAAGTACTTTGGTTCCAATTATCCCCTTCTAGGTCAATCTATAGTTTACTTTTAAAAATAGAAAATATACTGTTAAGTGGGAAAAATAGAATCACTTGAAATTCCTATGTGTTTAAAAAAGCCTGCATAATTCAGACCAGATTTTATTCCCTCCTAAATGTGTGGGTCAGAAACAAAGGTACATAAAATATTTGTTATCTTAAAAAATTAAGCCTAATCTTATATATGTCATACTCAGGAACGATTGCATTATATGTAAGACAGAAATTTTAAAGTCTATTATAGGAGCAGATGAGGGTAGAGCTTTAGTCATCTTCCCATAAACAAGAATTTATAATATGTAACATCTGTATTATAAGGTGAGGCTAGTTCTAGATTTAAAGATGGTTGTATATTATACTGAAATGCTAATCATTCCTCATTATCCATGATTATAAGTATACAAACTGAAAATATAGTTAGTCACTTGCAGTGGTAAAATGTTAGCAACTAAAGTATAACACATGCATTGATTGACCCAGAATTTCCATTTTAATTTGTATCCATTGCTTATGTGTAGTTTTAAAGTTATCTCTCTTATGAAGGAAACAGCTTTGTACATCCTGTTAAACAAGTGTCTACAAATGCTGGGTTATGGTTTTAATGATAAACTGCAGACTAGAACTGCCCCTTATTTATCCAATGAGCATTCCATAAGTGCCTAGTATGTATAAGGCACAAACCATTTTAAGTTTTTTGAAATATTTCAAATGTTTCAAACACACAAACTTTCATAACAAATATGTCCTTTCTCTTACTCTTCTCCCAGTTCCATTGCCAAAAGGTGGGAGGGGCTTAAAGATGGGAAGGGATCATTTATTGTTTCAAGAGTGTCCGACTGTGATTGAAAATATCGAATAGAGCCTTCTGTGCAAATAAGAAGCATGGCAGTCAAACTATTCAGGTTCTAAAGAGTAATATTACCTCATAGCTACAGTTAAATACAATGTGCTGAATTTCTTCATTTTAAATGAAGATGAGAAACAAAAAGGAGGGGGAGAAATAGCCATACAAATAGTATTCCATAGACTTGGGGTGCAGGAATGGTAACTGTGTACATGCCCATTTTGTACTTTGGATGCTATAAAACTACATTCTCAAAAAAGGAGAAATAATTGAAAGATTACTTTTTTAAATGTTATTGCCAATATGGATTTTTTTTAAATCATGACAAACTACTATAACAACACTCTTGAGATCAGAGTTGTTTTGTTTTTCTTGATAGAATGGGATAGACTGTTCCTTACCATCCATTTAGATATTGTTACCTTGATTGAACCTTACGATATGAAGAGACTGGTAGTGTGGTACAGAGAGGTAAAGAGAGTTAAAGTGGTAAAGAGTCCTGGCCTGGGAGTCAGGAAACTTCAGTATTAGTCCAGGCTCTGCTGTGTACTGTGGACAAGTCATTTAACTTCCTTGGAATTTAGTTTCCTATAGAAAGAAAATGTTGCATTAAATGACCCCTAAGGTTCTTTTCAATATTAAAATTCTATGATTCTGTGATTTGGAGTATTCTTGTCAATCTGAGTTGATCTAGAATAAAAGAAATTTAATTTGTTCATATTCATTAAATAATTGGATCACAAACTGGTCAGACTGGTTTTGGGTCCACATTAGTGATCTAATAAGACTGACCATGTGGCGGTGTGATTTGCTGCTTAGCAACTAATTGTTGTGCTTGCTGAAGAAAAAACAGAACTGAGTTTATTTTTAGTTAATTTAGTCAAGCTGAATAGCCAAACTGAGTGCAGATGCCACTAGAAATCATGACTAATGACAGGTGTCATTCCTGAGTGGGAAAAATCATATTTTAATGGCATATATTAAAATTAAAATATTTCAAATTATCCAGATTTTAATTTAGATAAAATTATTATTGTCCTAATGCTGATTAAAACTTCATCAATCCTTCTAACTCTCTCCAAAACAGTCAGTCTTTGCTCAACGGGATTATATTCTGAGTACTGTATAATTATTTTGGAAACCTAAGAAGTTGCCAGAAATTTTGTTCACTGAGTGATTTGACATTGACAAATACCTTCAGGGTGAACTGAGTAGAGGTGACTGACTTCAAGAATGTAGTTTGTGATGATAATACCTTTTCTTCTTGGTTCAAGAATTCAAGAACTGACAAATTCTGGGTGGCATTTTAAAAATCGCACACACAGAAGTGATCTAAATAATCAAGTCAGCCAGTCAGTCAGAATGGATTATATGTATGTGTGTGTATGTATGTATGTATGTATGTATATGGCAAGATTTCACTGTTAACTTGGGCAATATGCTACTTTTGTTTCCAGGTCTAAATCTGTATTTAAACCATGGAATTCATGTTAGGCAGAAATGATAGATTGTACTGAACTCTTTTGTAGAGTGGAATGAGAAATCTCTTTATGAAAAGTAGGAGGAACATTTTTATGCCACCTTCCCATGCAATTTTAAATGTCAATCAACAAGCATTTATTAGGCACCTATTACATGACAGATTCTATACTAGGCATACTATCTGTATTGTCCGTGTATAATTTTCACTTAGAATATTTTTTATCACAGTACAGATCTCAACTTTAAATTATTTCATTAGAAGCCCTGACAAGTCTAAAGAAAAGCAGAAGGAAGGAAGGAAGGAAAAAAGATAATGAAGGAAGGGAAGGAAAGAAGGAGGGAGGGAGGGAAAAAAAGAGGAAGGAAGAAAAATGGTTAAAGAAAAATGGACAAAGCTGTGAGAACTGCTCAGTTTTTAAGTACCATATTCACAAAGAATGATAAGTATGAATAGTTAAGAGAAACCTGGAAATATTTGCAGGAAATGATACAGAACGAAAGGAACAATACCAACAATGAAGACAACACTAAAATCTATGTGGAGAAGCAACAAAACTTTAGTCAATTACAGATGTCACTATTTGTGCCATATAATCAAAGTTAAAGAGCATATCCCTCTTTGTAGTTAATTGAAAAAAATGATTTAGGGGAGTGTACTTTACAAAGTAGAATATTTTTTGTTGCAGTGTAATTGCTGGGTCAAAACAAAATGTTTCGGTAAAATGACCAAAAAAAAAAAAGTAGGGAATTTAAAAGGTACATAGACATGACAATTGAAATATTCAAAGTTGGAGTTCTATTTTTGGAGTTTGTGAGGCTTAAAGCCACCCATAGGAGGATACAGATCTTCGAACAATTCACCCTTTTCCACATTAGGTTTTTTATAATGGTTGAACTGTGGTTAAGATTAAAATAAATTTCCAGGGAAAAAGAAGTCAAAATAGTAAAGAGACATGAGAAGATGTAATGTATATCATATGTAATTTGGGAAGGGAAGGGTCAGACTCACCATTTTGCCATTTTGCCTTGGCTGTAGTGTAAAGGGTATGGGCTGATTAGATGTGGTAGTTTTACTTTTAAATGGCCAGTTGGCTGCTCACCAGTCCTAGCTTCATTCAGTTCTCATCTCAAAGCCAACCTTTCTTTAGGAGGTTTTTGCCTATCTCTATCTCTGCTAGTGCTTTCCCTCTGAGATTACCTCCAGTTTCCGCATCCTTATGTTCATTGTTATTTGTTTGTGTTCTTTCTCTTTAGATTGTAAACTCCTTGAGGGCAAGGACTGTTTCTGCATTTCTTTGTATTCCCAGTGTTTTGCACAGGGCCTGGAACATTGCAAGCACTTAATAGAGTTCATTCAAAACTCTAGTCACCAGGGGCCCCAAAGTGTGAGAACCAAAGTGGTTATGAAATGTCATTACCCTACTTGAGTAAAAGATAACAAAAAATCTAGTTGTCTGATGTTGCCATTTGACTTTGGGTTTAGAAGCTGCCCTCTAGGACATACATTTTCTAACCAGGAATTCAGCCCAGGAGGAAATGTTGTAAACCCTACTTCTATGTTTTTTCACTTAAAAATGTGAATTTTCACATTATAGGACACAATTGTAGTCGTCCCCATATCCAACACTGGGACTAATAAGTAGAAGGAAGTCTAAAGATTATCAGTATCAATAGATGTTTTTTGTCTCTATAGAGAATGAAGTAGAAGAAAACTTCAATGAGAAAATGTGTTAACATGGCCATTGTCACTATCTCATGTTGCTTTTTAGGGTTTTTTTGTTTTTGTTTTAAAACAGAGATGTCCAAAATGCGGGGCCCACAGTGTGATTTATGCGGCCTACCTACAACCATAGAAATTTACACAAATGTTTTAGTAAACGAAGCTGAGCTACCACAGAACTCTCACTAAAATGGCAAATCAAAATATATTGTCTGTTGTTTCAATAAAAACTTGAGGTTGGACAGCCCTGTTTTAAAACAAGACTGTAGGGTACATTGTCTTAGCTGGGTAATTTTTCTGATATCTTCCATGTGACACATTTTAATTTGTCAGTCTCACTTGGAGCAACATATTTTCTTCATAATTCTGTCCAGTCTTAGTTTCTTGGACACAGCAAAAAGGATCAGACAGCATCACTAGTGTTTCCTTATGCTTTGTTTTTTTTTTATTTTAATTACATATCCCAGGAAACAAGTACGTTAGTGAACAGTTACTGGGGAAATGGTATTTGAATTTTCACTGACATTTAGAAAATAAAATAAGATGCTTAGAAGAGAGTTGCCCCATTCTTTGTTTAAAATTTTCTTTTCCTTTCTTCTTCTTTGTTCCTGCCCTTTTAGCCCATGAAGAGCATCATGCTTTTGAAGGTGGACGTGGAAAACATTAATTGCACTCTGTACAGAATTCTTTGTCCTTTGCTGATTGGTTTTGGACATGAGCTAACCAGGAGGGAAAGTGGAGAGAAGACTTGCTGAAGCAAGATGTTGGCCATTTTAGATGTGGTTTTCATCCTCTCCGATTGGGCAATTAGTACTCCAAGTTGCAGGTGGCAGAGGACTTGTGTTGACTTCTAACATGATATTACTTGCTTTGGGCCTTTTAGATTCTTTCTCTGTTCTTTTCATTCTGGTTGGTTTTTCCTCCATCCTCTTATTTTCTCTTCAGTCTAATTATTGTTTTACATAGACCTGTCTCCTTGAGGTACAAGGTTCTGGTTTCTCTTGAAAGGGCAAATAGGTACAGCCCTGAGAATGCTGCTCTTGCCGATCATGTTGTCCATAGAGGAGACTGGCTTGGGGAACCAAGCATTTTAATTATTTGTTGTGAAACATTCCTATTAATAAAGCTTTTGCTCATTGTCTTTGTTTCAGGAGAAAGGGAAGCTGTACTACACCTTCTAACATACAAAGTGGTCTGATTTTGCACTGATGAATACATACATAGGTTGGGTTGAGGGTTTGGGGTTGGGGTTTTTTTTTGTTTGTTTTTACACAAAAGGTAGGATCAAGAATTGATTTTTGACAAATACCATGAGCACATTTTCATATTGATCCATTCTGGAAATATCTTTAACCAGGACTTTACTTTGTTTTTTTGAAAGCATTACTTAAGAGTGGAAGAGAAAGCTTCCACTTCGTAGGAAACCTGATGCTTCTTATTTAAAAGGGAGGTGATAACATAATTGCTTAGAATTAAGTTTGCTGCCTTCTGATTTTGGGGTGTATGTACCTACTTAAGGTTTTTCAAATCAATCCTAACGCATTTTGCTAAATGGATTCTCATTTCTAGCTTGTGTTCTGTGTATTTTCACATTATTGACAGTACTCTAAGGGAGGTAATTTTTTTCCTCCCTTTTTCATTTAGGAGCAGGAAGTTAATTCTCATTTGCAGTGTGAATGTGAATATTTGCGAAGTTGAACTCAGAGTGCATTTTGTCCATATTAATTATTGGAATTGTTGATATATTTTATTATACTACCAAAGAACTATTGATTTTAGTTGTTTTTTTAAATTTTTTAAATAAGAAACTGCAGAGTGAAGCAAATGTACATCCCCTCTCCCCCACTGAATGAGATTAGGGTTTTCACTTGGGAGTTGTTCATATTGCACTGATATCCATATCTTTATTGTAGGAAGTCTCTGCCTACACCTACCTGGAAAAAGCACAAGACTTTTTGGTGTGCTTTTTTTTAAAGTTGTTTCTTTTTGTTGCTTTATTTCAGGACTGTTAGCAAGTAACATAAGGTTATAAATCTTGTGATAGGGCAATGCGTTCAGTTTAGTTTTGCCCAATATTTCTAACTCCTCTTTGCAAAGTTGAATAGCAAAGATATGACTTAAGATAGTCATCAGAAATATATGTTTATAAATAAATGAAATTTCCATTTAACATTTTTAGAATTCCTGCTGTATTTATAAATAATAAATTGTGCAGTTCATTTACATTATCAATAAAAAACTTTCTAAAATTGAGTTGCTTCATTGATTTCAATTTGAAATAAAGTGTTACTAGATCCATTTTTCTGAAGACAAAGATAACAAATTCACTAACATTCAACTTGTTTCTTAATTTTTCATCAAGCAATTATAAGTGATTCTTTTTTCCAAAAGAGCAAGAAATTTATCTTTAGCATAATTTCTTCAGTAATAAACTGAATCTGAAGTATTTTTATTTTTAAAAATATGTATCTGTATTAAATGTTACATGTAGGTTTTCTAAGTAAAAATAATAATATTAGACTTAGTTTAATTTTTGCTAATTTCTATCATTTAAGTTAAAAAACATGACTTTGGCAAATTGAATGGCTTTTTGGCCAAATGAACTTTAGCAATTGTTTTAGCACCTTTCAAAATTACTGGCTGTTGAAAAGACTTTAATTTACATAATGTTAAGAACCTATCATCTTAATTACCTTAGAAGAGGATTTTGTTAAATCTTACTTTGGAAATTGTTTTAATTGAATATTTAGTTCATAATATCCTTTGAATGAACTAAGCTGATTTAATCAGTTTTAAAACCTCTTATTAACTTCCTAAATTAAAGGAGGGAATGATATGTAGAGATGCAAGGAAGCATTTTGTGTGGTTTGTGCCTTTCTTTTCAGCCTATTTTACTAATCTTCCCCCAAGTTGAAGTGGTGACTTTCATTAGAATTCTGATATTTGTAGCCAAGTCATTGAAGGTGCCAAATCCATAACCCCTCAGGCACTAAAATTCACTTCCTCTGAATGGCTTTGCAAGTGAGCATAAGCTGTCTTGGACTTTCTGTGTGCTCAAGAGTTGCATTTCTTTTCAGAGAACAAGGCTGTATGACTGAAACCACGATTTGTTTACTGCTCACAATTTTCCCTAGGTACTCTTGCACCAGTAATCTTTTATTGAACTAAAGAAGCACAATATATAGTTGAACTGTTAGACATTGGCAGAACACCAAAATAATGTCATAGAAATAGACATGACATTGGAGTTGGCAGACATTGGTTTGGATCCCACTTCACTTATTAGCTATATAACTATGGGTGGGTCACTTGGGTTTGTTGTTGTTCTGTCACGTCCAACTCTTTGTGACCCCATTTGGGGTTTTCTTGGCAAAGATACTGGAGTGGTTTGCCATTTCTTTCTCCAGCTCATTTTACAGATGAGGAAACTGAGGCAAATAAGGTTAAATGACTTGCCCAGGGCCACACAACTAATAAGTGTCAGTGATGGGATTTGAATTCAGGTCTTCCTGACTCCAAGCCCAATACTCTATCCATTGTGCCACCTTGCTGCCCCACTTGGGTCACTCACCTGTAAAACGTAAGCAATGTTTGTGCTATACACCTCACAAAATTATTGTGAGAAAAATGTTTTTTTAAACCTTAAAATGCAATATATATGTCACTTACTGTTGCTATTTTGAGATGTTTCTCCTACAAGTAGGATTGGGACAGCTTTTAAAGTTAGACGGTAAATTGGATTAATCAAACTTTTCCCTTCAGTTTTGCTTCTTGTCAATATAGTACATTGACTGAATAAACCTAGAATGTGTTGGGAGCCTGATTGGTAGACCAGTGGTGTCTAACTCAAATATAAATGGATCCTTGAAGGCCAATATTGACTTAGAAAGCCACAAGTTAACATTATGTTGTATTTTTATTTGTTTTGTCATACATTTCCCAATTACATTTTAATCTTATTCTGGTAGCTCTAGGGAGTTTTGCAAGTTTGATGCTCCTACTGTAGGCTGTTAGAATCAGAGGACCTGGATTCAAATCCTGACTCTGTTATTTTATTCTTGTCAACTGAACAAGCATTTATCAAGGGCCTATCCAGTGCCTGGCTCTGTGCTTAGAGCAGGAGGTACAAAGACAAATATCCAAAATCGCTACCCTCAGGGAGCTCACTCAGGACTGATATTAACCTTTCTGACTCTGTTTCCTTATTTGTAAAATTAAGTAGTTGAACTAGGTGAACCAGGTGCCTTCTGGAGAGTAGGGCAGCAGGGGGAATTAGTCCATCAGTTGGTGGTAAGGGGCAAAGAGCTACTCCAAGCAGTCAATCTCTGGCTCATGAAGTGGAATGAAATGATTCATTCAATTTTAGGTATGATTTGACCAAAATAATCAGACATTCTGTTTTTATTCTAATTATTCCAGATGCCTTGGTGACAGCCAAATTATTTGGTCATTGGACATACTGTTTTCTGTGATTTTTTAATGGAATATTATATTCAATTGCAAATCTGTTAAGCAGTTGAATATTACAAAGTAGCAAAAATTGGGATTCCCCTTAGGGGAATTTTGTAAACTGGAATTGGGATGAGGCTAAACATGGAAAGAAACAGTGAAAACTGATCCTGGAATTAACTGGGTATGTGAAAAACTACACAGAATTGTTAGGGAAAAAAAGTTCTTTGCATATATTAACAGGCTATTTTAAGATGAGCCTGGCAATTCAAGTATTCTCAGCCCTATTTTACAGATGGAGACACTGAGGTTCTGAAAGGTTTTTACTTGACTTTGAATGCAAAGCCAGTAAATGTCTGAGGCTAGATTTGAACCTGTCTCATGACTTCCAAACACAGTGACTAGTTTACATCTCTAGTCACTAGCTATATCTCAATAATCAACAAGAATTATTCCTGCAGTCACACCATCCTGTGCCTCTCTCATAATTAATCATAGGATCATTGCTGTAGAGCTAGAAAGGACCTCTATGCCCAACTAGTTCAATGTATTCATTTTACAGATAAGGAAACTAAGACTCAGAGAAAGAATTTACCAAGAATCATATAAGTGATAAGTGTCAGAGGTGAGACTTGAAACTTCAAATCTTCCTTATTCTAAGTCCATCATTCTTGGCATTTCACTGATAGAGGGAATTCCTAGGAATGCAGTGTCCCCTTTAAAAAATGCAGATAAGCAACTTCCCTGTAACACATGTACCTAAAAAATGGTCTGGAGCAATGAGAGGGAGACTTAGTCAGTGTCTCACAGCCAGGAGAGAAATTGGACCCAAGTCCTTGTGATTAAGATCAAACCTCTACTCACTATGCCATAGTATCTCCCTCCTCTTTGGTTTTATAGGAATCTAGTCTCTGGCCTGATATGGAAGATTTTTAGTTAATTATTGAAATCTTCCTAGAAAAAAAGATATTTTCATGTATAACAAACCTAAAGGTTCATTGTGAAAAAAAAAACATTTAATTATCGACATTGTTTCCTAAGGAATATTCTGAAAGGAACTTGGATGGAGACGTAATTTTACCAACATTTTAGAGGATATGAGGCCAATCAAAAGCTGTTCTGACATTTGCAGCTTTTAGAAGTGCAATTTAATCTCCCTGGGGTTCAGTTTCTTTTTTTCTGTAAAATGAGAGGGTTAGACTGGTTGTCCTCCCTTGTTTTCCATGGTCAGGTCAACCTAATGGAATTGGGACAAAAAATTCCTTGGAGACACATCCAAAATTAAAGTGTTTATTCACCTAAAGTCTAAACTAAGTTACTTTGTACATTAAGGTATATTTTGTTATTTTTACACTTTTCCGTAAGTTTGAAATGACCTCCTTTGCCTTCTTAGCCTTTTGAATTCTTAATCATCCTTTAAAACCTAACCCAAAAGACAAGTTTTTCCATAAAGCTTTTTTAATTTCCTTGCAACTCCATCATGCACTTACGTTGCATTGTTGTGTCTTAAAGTTCTCTATTTTGTCTAGCAGACCTTAAGTTCCATGTGGGTACAGACTATGTAACTATATATACTATACATATGTAGTATGTGTATGTATGTATACACACATATATGTTATGTGTGTGCATTTATTGCTTTGGGGGTCCTAAAGCAATTAGGATATCTAAACACTATGTCAATGCTCTGCACAGAGTAAACACAATAAAGTGTTTGTTGAATGAGTGAATGGGAAGAATATTCGGATGTTAGAAGAACAAAGAGAAATAAAACTACAATCTTTTATCTTACAACTATTTCTAGTATTTCCATTTTGCCTATAGTTGTGAGTTGTTTCAGAGAAACTCCTCAATCCACATCAGATTACTTAGTTCAAATATATATAGCCAATGATGTGAGTATTGAGGAAACCTGCCATTACTTAGATGTGCACAGATAATACTCTTTAATAATAACTTTATATCTGGGGTCACAATAAAATAATGTAAGAAATTTCTGCAGCTCCACAATGTAAAGTCATTTATATCTTTACCACGGAGTAGTAGCTCCTATTTTCTATATATTAGTATTTTTAGAGGAGAAAATTAACGTTCAGAAAAAGTTACTCCATATGTGCAGTAACTACTTTTCTATAATGTCTTATGGCATCTGGGGTTCAGCATCATTGAACAAGATTAAATGAATGTCATGGAGCTATAAAAGTGCATGTAAAATAATGCAGAACTGTTGAAATGACTATCAAAGTTGCCTATGGATGAATTTTTACTAAAATTAATTGTCACTTTTAATAATAGTACAGTAAAGTCATTACTAAATCAAAAGGATTATTAATAGAGAAACTTATCATCTAAGAATGAGCAAGACTGTGTGAATGATCAGCAAATGTCAGAAAGTCAATTTTTAATAAGATTTTTATTCATTATTGGCATAGAAATTTATAGCTATATTTCATATATTTCTTAAATTTGCCATTAGGTTACTCTATGAAACCCAACTGTCAAACTCTTAACAATTAAACTTGATGATTTTTCTTGTAATTTTGGTTTGCATACATGCATATTTTGGATTCTACAGTTAGGAAATGTATGTAGATATATGGATGAAGCCAAATATGAGCTTGGGGAAGAATTTTCTATATTAAATGATCAATATGCAGATATAAGTTTCATTATCATTTTATTTGATTTCTATATTGGAAAGTAATTTAGAAGGAATGAACATGAACCAACTTTAATTTTAGCTATTCAAAACCTTTAAACACATAAATTTTTTTTTTAACATTCATAATCAATTTAATGGACCTTGGATAGCTTAATAACTATGTCATAGAATTCCTGTTCCAGAAACAATAATGCATCCTTTCTTTTTTTAAAAAAACTAAGCAAGCAGAAATTGCCTGTCCCCTGATATTTTGGCAACACTAAGAAATGACTTCAAGGTTAACTAAGAAAAATATTGTTTTCCCTCTTTTATCAACATCATTTCAAACTTTCCTATATTGATTATTTTGCATTTCATTGTAATAATTAAAATATTATTGAAAGGAATTTCAGGACTTAAATTGGCATGCTGACTTTTGATGGGAACATCTTGGACCATTTGTCCCAAATTTAAAATCTTATCAGTTGTATTCAAAATTATTCATTCTTTAGAACTGTCTGTCTTACTTGTGTAAGTTGAACCAGGTTTATTTGCCTTATGTTTTGGATCTGCTTTCCCCTACCCCCCTTTTATACCATCTGTGCCCCATGCAGTTGGGGTTCTTTCACATCTGGCTACAAGCTGGGGTAATGCCCTTCCTTTTGATCTTGCTTCAACTAGTGATTTGCTCAATATTTTTAAGGTCAGACTTAAAACTTTTCTGTTCCAGTTATTTTTGATTTTATATTGTGTGTTTTGTTTGATGTTCAGATACATGTGAAAAGCGGGGGGTTTGATGTTTGCAATTTTTTGCTCCAGCATTTTTACAGCAATAAGGTAAGACTAGACTTTGTTTTTCTAATATAAACAATCTAATGTCAGTGTATGTGCTTGCTACAGACTTGAGTTCTTACTGCAAAAGTGATGGAGATTTTGTTCCATCCTTGGGCACAACACTCCAATGAGCTAACTCTTCTGAAGTCAACCCATTAAATAGTTCATGACTATATACACGGTACTGAACTTGTTCTGCCTCATTCTACAACTTTTCCATTTGAATGCGTATATTTTTTTTGTTTTTGGCAAGGCAATTGGGGTTAAGTGACTTGCCCAAGATCACACAGTTAGTATATGTGTCAAGTGTCTGAGGCCAGCTTTGAACTCAGGTCCTCTTGACTCCAGGGCCGGTGCTGTACTCACTGCACCACCTAGCTGCCCCTTGAATGCATATTTAATGGCCTTTGTTATTCAATAAAGAAAAATAACCCAAAGTGACATTTATGTAGTGCCTTAAAGTTTACAAAGTGCTTTACATCCATTAGCTCATTTGAGCCTCCCAACAGTCCTGGGAAGTAGGCATGAGTGAACCTAGAAAATGGAAGTTCTTGACCCTTGCCAGGTCTTCCATCCCCTCCCACCCTTAGACAGTACATGTTCATCTCTTGACCCAACAATACTCTTCTCTTCCCTGGCATTTAAACATAAATAGTTTTATTATATTGTTTGTTCCTCATTTGGTACCAGTGCGGGTATTTGGGCATTCATCCTCGGAGTAACCAACTCGCTTTTTGAATGTCATCACCCTCTACTTGTCTGTATTGTTTGCTGTTGATTTTAGTTTTCTTCTTTTCACCTGGCAGTCAAGTCGTTTCAGTTTAGACTGCCGTCTTCTCTCACCTCTGAAACAATCTCCCATTTTCTTTGGCTTTGTAGATGAAATAAGTGCTTTGGGGCTGTTTCTGTCATATTTATTCTTGTTTGGGTTTTTTTCTTTATACAGCCACATTTCATTTTGATCCTCCATTGGTTGCTCATCAATGCCTTTTGTTAGAAATGAGATATTATTTATATGAGAGGGCTAATCAATGTATTCAATTTGTTAAAAATTTTCAAAATGTAGAGTAAAATATAAAAAACACAAGAAGTCATTAAAATGCTAGCATCATTTCTTAGTTTTATAGTTTTTATTTCTGTGCTCAAATGATATTGTACTCCTGGCCATTAGGTACTCTATTTTACTCTTTTAGCACATGCCTTTGAAAGTGGTCCAATATTTGTCTCTCCGACAAGGTTGCAAGTTCTTTGCAGGCTGGAACTTTGCCTCTTTTTCCGTATCACTAACATTTAGCACTTTAAGTTCATAGGAGTGCGATAGGAGGCTAGCACATGTACAGACCCATCAATTTGCTAAGATTGCATTCTTTCTGTGGATGGTGCCATCTTAGTAAACTGGAGCCTGAACATGCACCAGAGTCCCTGTATGACTTCACAGAGCTAGTGACAGAAGGGACTCCAGAAGTCAGCTAACTTAACTTCTGAACATAACAGATGAAGAAACTGAGGCCTGGTGAGGTTAAGTGACTTGCCAAAAGTCACACAGGTAGTATCCTAGGTAAGATCTGAATACAGGCGAGTCAGTGCTCTGACCCTTGTACCACACTGCTGGTCAAAGCTTTTTACACATATCCTCTCATCCGAGCCTCCCAACAAAACTGTAAGGCTGGTCTGAGTATTGTAATCCCCATCTTACAGATGAACAGAAAAAGATATGCTCGTGGTCCAAGAGCTAGTTAAATGTTAGGATCAAGATTCAAACCTGGGACTTCCAGACTCCAATTGTTCTGTTCCCTTCACCAGCACACCATTCCTCATGTAATTCCCTGCTTAATAAGTGCTAGTTAATAACCTTTAAAACTGCTTTCAAGTTTTGGACGTAGTGGCTGTTAAATCATTCAGGCCCTCATCCCTTACCAAGTAGATTATTGCAACAGTACCTAAATTCTTCTCCCTGCCTCAATTCTCTCCCCACTCCAGTCCATCCTACACACTGCTGTCAAAGTGATTTTCCTTAAGTTCCAAATTGGCCATGTTTTCCCCCTGCTCAATCAACTCTAGGATGAACTAAAACTCCCCTATTTCGCTTTTAAAGCCCTTCCAAGCCTGGCCCTCAATCTATCTTTCTATCTTCATTGAATATTATTCCTCTTCCCATTCTGCAATTCAGCCAAACTGGCCTCTCCATTTCTCACAAATGACCCTCCATCTCTCACCTCTTTGCACCAGCCATACCCCGTTGTCTGCAGTGCATTCCAGGTCGTCTTCAACTTCTAGAATCCCTCTCTTCCTTCCAGACACAGCTCAAACAATATCTTCTACACGAAGCTTTTCCTGGTCCCCACACCTGCCAGTGCCCTCTTCTCCTATGCCATCTTCTACTTAACTATCTTGTATTTATTTGTATTTATACTTCTTTATGGTTATCCTCTATATACTTGCGTCCCTCATTCAAATTTTTGTTTCTGTAGGGATTGTTTCATTTGTAGTATTTTTATCCCTAGTGACTAGTATAGTGTCTGGCACATAGTAGATGTTTAATAAATTGTTGATTGATTTTTGAGTATTTTAGAAAGATGAGTATTTTTAAGGGGGAAAAAGCATTTACAATACAGCAAGTTAATTACATATACATTGAAGTGTGCATACACACATACACATACATATATGTGTGTATGGATTTTCTATAGCTGTCCAGATTTAGATTTGTGCTGACTAGCTGATTTTATGCCAGTAAAAATAAGTTTAAATCACAAGCATGTTAAAATAGTAATCATAAATCATAAGCCTTTAGAATAATAAGTATATTGGAATCTGGCAACATTTATACAGATGGTTTGGCCAAATGCATGTTGCTCCCACCCATAAAGTTGTGGACAATTCTTCACATGTTTCATTTGCATCTCAAAAGCTGATCATTTCCCCCTTCTCTCTCCCCCCACATAAATAGACTGTTGAGAAAATAAGACACTAGAGAAAAGTTTCATTCTTTGGGCAGTAAAACATGAAAATGGCATGCTTCACTTTTGCCAACAAGGTTTGTGTCATGGAAAGGATGATAGATTTACAGTTGGAGTTCTTGGTTTTGAGTCCATCCCCTCCCTGTATGAGCCTGGGCAAATCACTGCTTACCTCTGCCCTCTATTTCCTCATCTGTAAAACCAAGGATGACCTATGAGGTCCTTTCCACCTCCATATCTAAGATCTAAGGATTTTGAACAATGGAAAAGTTCAAATGGCTTATTGGTTTAAAACTTTATAAAAAACACAATGATATTTCTATTCCCTGAAAACTTAAAATCTTGAGAAGTTTTAAGGCTGTGGAGGATGAGTTTATAGTATTTTCAACATAATTTGATAAAGAATTTTGGAGTTGGAACATTAGAGATCATCTAGTCAAACCCCATTATTATATTCAAGAAGACACCTAGAAACACGTGAAGTCAAATGATTTGTCCAAAGTCATATAACTCGTTATTGGCAGAAATCAGATCTACAACTATGGCCTGCAACGTTCTTTCCAGCATGTTACAATGTGTTTGAGGTGAGATACTTGTTCCAGGGGCAGTCCATCAATGCCAGAATTACCAAGAGTTAGTCACAAATGATGAGGACAAGAATCACCGAGGGCAGGCTGGCACGGATGGGATGTATTTTGCATTATTAAAAAGAATATCACAATAATGAGATTGCAAATTTTTGAGTATCTTTCATGCACACACTTAGATGTTTGGTAAAGTCTATACCATATCAAAAGCCACTTTTACCTGCCATCCACCCTATGAAAATGTTTATTTTCTTTGTAACTCTTCCAGCACCCAGAATTGTGATAGGCACACCATTCATTCATTCATCTGTTCATTTGCTCAAAAAAATATTCAAGTGCTTTCTAAGAGGAAGGCACTATGCTTACATGCAGTAGGGGCTTCAAAGATGAATGAAGCCTAATTGCTGCTGCTTTTCAAGATGCTTACATTCTGATAGAAGAGGTGAGAGAAATACATTAAGGACTATGATACAAAGCAATAGGATAAATGCAATAGGATATCTTCTATAAGTGTTCAGAAGAGGGAGAAATTGCTTCTAGCAAGGAGTGAGATTAGGAAATCAACATTGTCAATGCTATATAGATGTTAAGTGTCTACAGTGTGCCAGGTTCTGTTCTAGGTGCTGAGAATACAGAGAATGAAACAAGGCTTGCCCTCAAGGAGCTTGCATACTATAAGTGGAGATAATATGTACATATACAAGAATGTAAAGAATATGCACAAAACAATTACAAAGTAATTTTAAGCAGAATGACATTATTAGTTAGATGGGGGTAGGAGTAGGAATCAGGAAGGTCTTTATGTAGAAGGTGATGCATAATCTGAAGCCTTCATGGGGGAAATGACAAAATCTGGACCTTGAAGGATAGAGTTGGACATTGCCAGGTAGAAGAAATGGGTAGGAAGGGTATTCCTGGTAGAAACAACAGCACAAGCAAAAGCCTGGTTAGGGACAGGTAATGAGGATAAATTTGGTTTGGCTGAAGCACAGTTTGAGATAATATTGGAAGTGGAGGTTGGAGCCACGTTGTAGAAGTCATTGAATACCATCCTGAGGAATTTGGACCTCACTGCCTAAGCAATGAGTAGTAACCGAAGGACCACAAGCAAGCATTTTGAGAGTCATGCTTCTTTCCCATTACTGTGTATAGATCAATACTGCCAATTTTATGAAGTTCATGAATTTTTCAAATATATATGTGTGTATACATACATACATACACACCTTTACATACATACATTTTTGAAATGGCTATTATCATTCTGAATCTTTATCTATAAAAACTCCACGTGAATCTACATCATGAAAACTCTTAAATCAGACTCAACAAATATTAAGTAGCACTGGGAATACAAAAAAAAAAAATGAAACAGCCCCATACCCATGCATAAGCAAAAAGAAAAATATCTATGGAATACTATGTACACATCTTTCTTTCCTTCTCAAGATAGATATGATTATTGAACAAACATATTTGTTAATTTGATATAGATTTTCAAACATCTCCATAAACCAAACCTTCCTATATTGCCTGGGAGTTCATTGTATTTTTATGTTTACACGAGGATAAGGGGATAGCTTCCATACTTCAAGATCATTAATTTCATTGGTTAGGGTCCACCGTCCTCCTGATTCAGATCATGATCTCTATGCTTTACTGAATTATATATGTGACTTGCTCGGGCTGAAAAGAGACATCAATCGGTGAGAATTTATTAAATGCCTACTATGTGCCAGGCACTGTTCTAGGTAGGCACTGCATTTATGAAAACAAAAAAGAGAGAAAGAAACAGTCCCTGCATTTTAGGACTTAATATTCTTTCAGAGGAAACATTTTATGCATCACATGGTGGTCCATATTTTCTCATGTTGAAACTCTCTGCTCAACTAAGACATATAGTCTATCACTAGTCCATACTGAAAAGCCATCTTGGTTAGACCTGCTAGTGCTGGTGTTCTTTGGCTTAACAGGGTTATCTCTACACTGATATGAGGCATTGGAGAAGGGACTTTAATATAGATACTCTTCATTCAGCCAGCCAGCCATCTATCCATCCATCCATCCATCCATTCATTCATTCATTCATTCATTAAATGAGGTAATATTTGGAAGGCACCCAGCACAGTACCTAGCACTTAGTAGGTGTCCTTCCCCTACCCCCTTTATTCAGCAAACATTTATTAACTACCTCCTACAAACAAGGGATACCACTGGACTAGGCGGTTCAGATATACAGAAAAGCAAAACAGACCTTGCCCTCAAAGAATTTCCATTCTCTCAGAGCAAACAACAATGCACGAGTAAATAGAATACATACACAGATATATGTGTGTGTGTGTGTGTATCTGTATATAAAGCTTTAGGGAAATATCCCAAGGAATAACTGTCATAAAAGCTCTCTGTACCAACACATTAGATGCATGGATAGTTTAATTCTTACACTGTCAAATTTGTAAAAGTTGTTTATATATATATATTAAGTTCTTTATAAAAATTGTATAACAGAGGAAAATATGACACTAAGTATAGGATGTATAGTATGGGGGGGCAATACTATCCATTTTAAGCAATTTAATAAGCAAACTAAGGGTGTGTTTTCATGTCCAATGCACCACAAATGTGCATCTGTGATGTGACCCATCTGGAGACCCTTTCCAGATTATTCATTCCAGAAACACATGATGACATTAAGTTCAGTCCTCTCTGCTCTTCCACTCACTTCGTGGTCTTTTAAGACCTGAATAAGGTCAAATAATTCTGCCCCCATACTTCTTTTAGTGACTATTTTCTGAGTCTTACCTAATGCCTCAGACTTCTGATAACTTTGTAAAAAATCATTGGGCAGAAAAAAATCCAGCCCTAGATCACTGGGCTGAAAAGGGCAAAATTGTTTTAAATGAAAGGAGGCAGCTTTTTAAGGAGAGAGTTTGTTAAATTGCCAGCCCCTCCTGTTTCACCTGTTGACCCTGACCTCTTCTTTCAGTTCAAGTTCATACAGATTCTTCAAAGAGTGGCACAGAGGAGATCACACATTTTCCTCGATGACAAATTAATCAAACTTGATTTCTTAGTCTAGATAGATACAAAAGAACTACAACTCCCCGAGGGCTAAAAGTCAATACTGCTCTTCTGGCTCTGATTAGTGTAACAAAGGAATATCTGAGAGCCATCTTCCTCCTCTTTCTGCTGGGGGATCAAGCAGAAAGAGGGCTGGGGTTAGAAAGGAGAAAGGGCTTATTAAAACACATTTCAGCTGTAACCAAGTGAATGGGAAGATATCCTGACAAAGTCAATTACTTTTCTGTAGATGCTCACCTTTTCTCAAGTGTAAAATTTCCTCTGAGGAGATGTTGAGGAAGTAGTTTATTATGAAACTGAACTGTTTATTGATCTTCCCTTTTATGTTACTTCTGTGAGGATGATTTTAAAACTAAGTAGACTTGGGGTATCTGGAAAAAGTTAGGGATATCTCAAGTTTGGATAAGCAGGCCTGCTTTATTGCGACTAGTTTTGTTTTTTTTTAAATAAAGGAATAGAAAGTCCCTTAGACCAGAAAATTTGCATTCCTTTTAAGACAAGCCAGTACAAGGTGAAGCAACATGTAATAGAGTAAAATTGCTGTCTGTCGACTCTAGCAAATAAGTTGTGTATGATAAGATATATGCAATACTCTATGGGGGTGTGAAGTATTACAGTACAAGACCCTTTGCACAATTTTGTACATCTTTGTTTTCCTTCTTTTTTTGCATAAGAGCTTGCTCCATTCTTGTGATCTTTACATGGGTCTATATTTGGAACACTTTCGGTGGCCCAGATGAAGTGAGGTATGATGCTATTGGAACAAGGCTACATATTTCAGTGAAAGGTTTTTAAACAGCAAAGTGCTCCTCATTTTATATGGTAATATTTTATCAAGGTACCTCACATTATTTCCCTACAAATATTTAATTAAAGCTGAATCTGAAAGCTAAACTTGCTGGGTTCATATTTTTGTAAGTTTGGAGCATCTATTTCTAACTTCACCTCCGTGCCACCAGTGAATGCTTAAAAAACCACACATATTTCAAAGAGCACAGGTTAAATTTAATAACAGAATCTTGATAAATATTTGCAAAAGAGAAATTAGAGATATTTTCTCCAGGCAAGCAGTTTGGTAGTACAATACCTGGGTTCATCTCTCATGGACACTTGGTTTTGAAGTTCTTTCTTCCAACTACCTTTCTCAACCAGTCAAGCAGGTTTCAAAATATTTGTGGCATGCCAGACCCCTTAAAAACTTAAAGTTGTGTGTTTAGCAATGAGTAAGAAAAGCTATGCTTTGTACCTCTCTCCATCTGGCACAAGCCTAGGTTTCTAGCCTTTATCTCCCACGATCAAATATTCCATGGAACTCCATTAGAGCTGTGCTTTAAGTGATGGGGATGAAGAGAAGAAAAGGGAGATAAGGTTATGGTGGAGTGTGGTTTTAAGTATTAATGTAGTGACATTGGTCTGGCCAGAGAAATGTCAATTTTACCATACTGAAATCCAGTCGAATCTAATAAGAATTTATTACGCTCCAATTATGTGTGAGACACTACGTTAGGTACCAAGGATCAAAGACTGAAACCATATAGTGCCTGCCCTCAAGCAATTTACATTCTTCTTGGGAGTGGAAAGGAAACACAACAGATACACAGATACAGATGTAACATTTGAGTTTACTTCCTCTTTTCTCCAACAACTGAGGTTCAATTGCCAATATTTTGAATAGTTGATTTTTTGAAGGTCATCCTCACTTCTGCTTGAGTAAACTTTAAAATACAGAAGAACCATTGCAGTGTAATGATTAGATAAAGTACTGGACTTGGAATCAGAAGACCTAGATTCAAATCCACTTTTCCCCTGGATTTGCCCTAGCCCAAATACCCTGGGCAGCCCTGCCCAGGGGCCTACACCATGGCCCTGATGGCACAAGAAGTTTTCACTTCCACATTGGGCATGGGCCCTGAGCTCCAGTGTAGACTGTGAGGAACACAATGAGAAACATGGGGAAAGAGGGTGGCAGTAGTGGGGAAAGGTAATTTCAACTTGATGCTCATTTTTGTGATCCTCTCCTGTAAACAATGCCTCTGTTTCTTACTCAAAAATAACAAACAAAAACACTCTAAACAGACATTTTGCTATTCCCTATAAAACCAAGCTCTTTCCTACCTTCCTGCATAAATATTCATTCAATGGAATGACAGCTAACATTTTATAGCACTTTATGGCTTACAAAGTGCTTTACACATTTGAATCTCACACTATCCCTATAACCACTTTGGGAGGTAGATACTGGAGGTATGAGATTATCACATTTTAGAGGGGAAAATGGGCTCAGAAAGAATAAGCAATTTGTTAATGGTCACACAGCTAGTTAATGTTAGACTCAGGTTTTGAACCCAGTTCACAACTGACTCCCAGTCACTCCATTGTACCATAATAACATTCAGCACTTCTCTGAAGGAACATTGACTGAGCTATGCCTTCTGTAAGATTCTTCCCTTATGTTCATCCATTCTTTAAGAATGTGCTCAAATGCTGCCTCCTTTTAAGCCTTCTCTTGATACTCTTGGTGAGACTAGTGATTATTCTCTCCCTCCTATTTTGCCATATTATTTTGCTTATTTCTTATATGACTTTTTCCTACTCTCTTCATCCTTCTGTATTAGAAGTATTTGTGTACCTGTCTTTATCTCCTCTTTGGGGAAAAGCAAATTTTAAAATGTTCAGAGGAAAGATTGGCAGGATCTGTAGTAATGCTAAGCATTTGATGTGACTCCATTTTGTAACCTTGACATAAACAATTCCATTTTGTAATTGGAGTCCAATTTTGTAACCGGAGTACAGTACTGAGACCAGTAGCTTGAAAGCCCGAAACACATTTCATTCCAGTAGGCTGAACCTTTGGAACACTATGGGCATCAAATGAGCTGATAGCAAGGGCATTGTGATGGTGCTAAAACAAAAGGCAGAGGAAGCATGCCACCTCCTACATGAGAACCACCACCAATAAGAATGCTTAGGCTACACTCAGGAGCATGTGGCATATCATCTGCATGAACAAATGCCACAGAAAAATCTCCTTATGGCTGCCCCCTGATGAACCAATGCCATCCTCTGGAGCCAGAATCCAGTTGCGGTAAATTGAACCCACCTACCCAAGACTACTTACGTGCTTTCCCTACCAATTGCAAACCACATCCCAGTGATCTGACTTCAATTGCTGGGAAGATATTAAAATATTAGATTAATTCATCAGTCTAGAAAAGAAAACTATTAATTAAAAGAACTTGTATGGCTTCATCATGAGCAAGTCATTCCCAACTAGACCCACTTCTTTTTTTTATTGCTGAACTAAAAGACAAGGAGAATGCTATGGATATATTTTGTCTAAATTTTAGTGAAGCTTTTGACAGTGTCTCATACTATTCTTGTGGGGAAGGTGGAGAGATGTTGAATAGAAAATAAAATCAGACGGATTCAGAGCTGTTTGGGTAGTTGGACACCAAGAATAGTTGTTAATGGCTTCATATCAACATGACTGGAGGTTTCTAGGGATCTCTGCCTGGCCCTGTGCTATTTAACATTATTATCAATGATAAATAAAATATAGATTATAAGCTCATCAAAATTGCAAATAACACAAAGCTAGAAGTGGTACCTAATATACCAGATGATTTTCAGGGTCCAAATTGAACTTGATGGACCATAGCTTGGGGCTTAATCTAATAGAAAGAAATTCAAAGGAATAAATGTAAAATCTTGTACAAAAAATTAAATTCATAAGTATAATAACATGAAAGAGGGCGTAGATAACAGTTTTTCTTCTGAAAAAGATATGGGACTTTTAGTGGACTGCAAACTCAACATGATGTCATTGAAAGCCCCAAAAGCTGACGCAGGCTTGGCTTCATTAAAAGGAGCAGAGTTTTCAGGAACAGGGAGGTAATAGTCCCACTGTATTCTGCCCTCATCGGGCCAGAGAATTTTGTCCAGTTTGGGGGACCTCTGTTTATGAAGGCCATTGATAAGCCGGAAAGTGTCCACAGAAGGGCAACCAGAGTGGTGCAAAGCCTTCATTTCATGGCCTATGAGAATCGGTTGATAGAACTGGGTATATTTGTTCTGGCCAAAAGAAGACTCAATTTGCACATAATAATGATCTGCAAGTGTTTGAAAGGCTGATACATAAGTTTGTTCAATTTGGTCACAGTAGTTAGAACCAGGAGCAATGGGTGGATATTACCAAGAGCAAAATTAGGTTCACTGTGAATAAAATTTCCTAACAATTAGGACTGTCTAAAAGTGGAAGAGGCTGCTGAAAGAGGTGGGGTGTTCCTTCACATTTAAGATCTTCAAGCCTGCTCTCCAATCAGATGTCAGGTATGGTGTTGTGGGGATTCCTTTATGTATGGGTTTGACTAGATACCCAAATCTAAAATTCTGTGGTCCTCTATATTCTCTAATAAATGATAAATTCCTTTATCAGAGTAGGGACAGTATTCTTATTCATCTCTATAGCCCTGACAAAACTGAAAACAGTCCTGACATGTAGTAGGCAACCAAGAAATGTATTTTAAAATAAATGACTGTCAACATAGAAAGTATTTACCCAATCATATACCCAGGATTCCAAAGTGCAGCTTCTCTAAATTGAAAGGGGAAAGGTGGATTTTGCCTATTCTCCCAAGATCCTAATAGTATCTTCATTTTTTTTCTATTGCAATTAATGGTAGTCCAGATCAGAAATCTGAGCTGAACTTACCAATCAAGTCCTTTGGGACAGGTTGTCTCTCTTTGTGTTGAGTGGACAGGCACTTGGACTTTCAAAAATGGGCATCACCATATTTCTTGATATGGTTAGAGTTTTTGCCTGATCAGGCATCTTCCCTTCTGAGTTTATTCTTGCTCTCCTTTAAAGCTGTGGTCCAGTCACTATGGCTTCATATACCTGCCCTCAGATTATTTGGTCAGTAGTTTTCAAATTAGATCCTAAATTGAGTCAGCAAGTTTTTATCTCCTTATAAATGTTTCCTAATGGGCTAAACAATGTCTGAGGCACCCCAGAGCAGAGAAAGAAGCAGAGAGGAAAGAGAATACAAGACAAGATAAAGAGGAGGTTGGGAGAAGAGGTCCATATAATGGGAGTGATTGCCAGTATTGGAATCTAAAGCAGCAGTGAGTACTAAGAAACTGCTGAATGTCACCTATGATATCTTGCTATCCTAGATATTCCTTAAAATATGTAGTCACTGCATTCCAATCAGTCAAAAGATCAAATAGTGTCTACTGTGCGCCAGGCACTGTGCTAAGTGTGAGGAATTAAAGAAAAGGCAAAATATACCTCCTGCGCTCGAGGAGTCTGCAATCTAATGGAGGAGACAATATGGAAATAACTATATACAAAGCAAATTATGTACAGGATTAAATATGTGTCTCTTTTCACACATGTAATTTCTGTCCCTATACCATGCCAGGAAATATGGAACAAATGAGAAAATAGTTCTTCTACAGTACATTCTGGTCAGATCACATACAGATTTTCCCGTTCAGTTGTGAGTACCACATTTTGGAATTGAAATTGGCAAGCTGGAGCATGTCCAGAAGCAGGTGATCAGGATCATTAGAAGACTGGTTGAAGGGATGGGGAACACATAAACTGGAGAACTGGAGAATAGAAGGCTTACATGGAAATAAATAACAACTATCTTCAAGTATCTGGAAGAGAAATTAGACTTCTAATTAGACTTTTGCCCACAGGGCAAAACTGGAAATAGTGGGTGTAATGTGCCTAAAAGCCAATTTAAGTTCTATGTAAGGAAAAGCTTCCTAATTATAAGAACCTTCTGAAAGTAGAATGAACAGGCTGCCATGAAAGGTATTGGGTTCCCTCTATGGGTAGTTTTCAAGCATGTGGTCATCTCGTCCTGATCTATATATTGCCACTGGACTCAGAAGGCTCTGGAGGAAAAAGTGAGGGTGGGGACTTTGCACAGCCCTCCCTAACTTAAATCCAATTCACTTGGAAGTCATGGTATCACCTTCCTATTGTCATGGTCTTCTTAGAGAATGAAGGACAAGCAACAACAACAAGTCTTCAAAGAAAGGTCGCTTGCTGATATTATAGAGGAAATTCTGGATCAGCAATGAATTGGACTAGATGGATCATATGGTTATAGACTTAGAGCTGGGGCCACCATTAGGCAGGATTTGTGGGTCCACAGAGGCCATCTAGTGCAACACTTTCATCTTATAAAGAGGTTAAGCAGCTAGTCCAAGGTCACACAAGTTCTAAACAATAGAAAAAAGGACTCAAACCCAGGTCCCCCGGCTCTAACTCCAGTATTCTTTTCACTGAACCCCTTGAGCCCTCTTCCAACTCTGAGATTCTATGTCTCCTACAAGGTTATGTATGACAAACAACTCAAAAGGATCCCTAAACATGAGACCAGTTATTCAACAAGCATTTATTAAGCATTTAACATGTGCCAGAAACTGTGCTGAGTAACTGATGTCAAAGAGCAAATCCTGGAACTGCTGATAGTGCAGTATCCCGATCATTCTCATTGGTCAGATACGAATTCTTGAATTCAAAGAATTCAGATCGGTGAAAGAACGGCAAAGAAGAGTGATAATTCTGGAGAGTTTGGTCCCAGTACCTGAAGAGAGAGAGCTCAAGCTCCTTAAGATTCTGCCTTTTCTCAAGAAGCAGTAGAAAGGATAAAGACTGAATAACTCTTGGATTCATGGCTAAGTTGCAAATGATCAGGAGGCCCTCCCCCCTGAAGATCTTTAAGTCATGGCAGAGATGGCTGTCCAGGCCCCCATGCCCAAGAATCCAAGAGCAGCAGTACTCACTTGCCCATCAGCCCTGCCCCAACCACCATCATCCAAGGGAGCAACCCAAGGAGAATTTTGATCAAGTACCTTTACATGGACACCAGCTTTATCTCTCCTTTACACTCTAGCCAAACTGGATTACTTGCCTTCTAGATAACATTATCTTAACATCTGCTCTGTGGCTACATGAGGCCTTTCAAACCGTCCTACATTTGAACCTGCCTATACATGTTTTCTCCCACTTTTAGAAGGTGAGCTCTTTGAGATCAGGGGCTGTCTTGCTTTTCTAATTTTATTCCTAGCATTCAGCACAGTGCTTGGCGTGTAGTAACCTTAATAAATGCAATGGACGAAATTGTTAGCCTTGAAACGAGGGAGCCCTGAATTCAAAGACTCTAGCTGTGTGACCCTATTCAAGTCATTTAACCTCATTGTGCCTTAGTTGCCTGATCTATAAGTGGAAATGATAACAGCATCTGCCTCACATGTTTTTGTGAGGTTCAAATCAGACAACACATACGAGGTGCTTTGCAATCCTTAAAATGATGTATATAAGTTCTACCCTTTCATTCTCATCACAAAGCTTAAAAAATCTTCTTTTGAACAATTCATTCAGAAGATATCCTCAAATAACTTCCAATTAATATTTGTTAAATCTTCACAGTGAATAAGAATAGGTTTCCTGACTTTGAAAAAAACCAAACAAAATGGAGTTGAAGTTAGTAACTTTAGATCCTGCACTTTTTCCTGTCCTCAAGAATAGTTTATGTCTTGTATGTTTGTCATGAGGGAGCTTAAACAAAATTTTATTACCAGATTATAGTCATCAGGAGAATAATTGTGCACAGTTAACAGTTTTCCACAAGAGAAGTTTTATTAGAGTTTGAATATTTATCATAATCAGTGGGTTTTTTAAATGGCCATTAATTATCAGCACTTTGCCCTTCTTTGTTTAGCTAAACATTGAGGTGTTTCTCTTATCCATGGAACCCACTCAAAAAAATGGCCACCATGAAATTCCTACTAGGACCTCATCAGGAATATTAGAACCCCAAACTGTTCTTTATTAACAGTGTTCTCAAGCTAGGAGGTAAGAAGAAAACAAGCTAATTCCCTGTCTGTGAAAAAGCATAACTGAGTTCTTTTAATTCAGAGATGATGTCCCAGTGTAGAAGGGGGAAGAGTATCCTATGATTCATCAGTGTGTTTGGCACTTCCAGTAAAGAAATTTCCTCCACCAATGCATATTTCTCTGCCTCTTTAGAGTCTTAACAAGCTGCCAGGGGCACTGAGAGATTCAGTCATTAGTCCAGGGTCACACAGCCAGGATATGTCAGAGGCAAGATTTGAACCCAGGTCTTCTTGACCCAACACAGGTTCTCAATTCAGTGCAATACTCATACTCTCTAGTATAGTCTTTCTCAAGCCAAGTAGAGGTCCTGCAAAAATAATTCTGCAGGTGAGTCTGTGAACCTGTCTCCTTCCATTTAACAGCCTTCCTTGGCCACCTGAAGTTATTAACTCAAACATTTAGTAAGGACCTATGCATTAAACACCATGCTAAGCACTGACAATATAAAGACAAAAATGAAACAGCCCCTACCCTTAGTTTGGAAGGAAAGGGAATAAGAACACTTATTAAGAACCTACTATGTGGCAGCACTTACATATTATCTCACTTGATCTTCACAACAACTCTGTGATGTAGATGCCATTATTAACCTCATTTAATAGTCAAAGAAACTGAGGCAGACAGAAGTGGCTTGTCCATGGTCACACAACTAGTAAGTGTCTGAGTACAGATTTGAACTCAGATCTTTGTGATTCCAGGTGCAGCACTTTATCTACTGTACCACCTACCTGCCTCATTATTGACTTATTAAGTCTAGAAGCAGTTGTTTTCCTCTATATGTCAATAGTTCGTTTCAACAAACACTTATTAAATGCCTCCCTACTATATGCAAGGTGAGAAGCATAATGGCATGGTGGATAGAGGGCCCATCTCAGAATCAGGAACACTTAGGATCAAGTTCTGCCCCTGATACATATTGCATAAGTGGCCCTGCCAAGTCCCTTAAATTCTCAGAGCCCTCAGACAATTGTCTAAGACTATAAGTCATGGATGAATTGCTGATATACATTATTATATGTTCCTTGCCCTTAAGGAGCTTACAGTCCACTAGGGAATGTATGGCATGTAGCCAGAATCAGTATAATCCAAGGTAGAATGTTATAGAGACAAAGGAGAGACACAAATGCTCTAGAAAAAAATTGGAGACAGAAGAGGACAATTTCTTCTGGTAGAACCAGAGAAGGATTCATGGAAAAAGTCTCACCTAAGATGTACCATAAAGCAGGAGAAGGATTTTAATAGCAGGAATTAAGGACACAATAATTCCAGTCATAGGGAAGGTGGCATGGTCTTAAATGTCAGGTTAGTCAATTTATAGTTCGTCCTCTTGTCAATAGGGAGCCACTAAAGTTCTTTGAGCAAGGCTCTCCTGTTCATTAGGAAGATCACATTGGCAGTGCTTTCATAGATAGATGGACAAGAGAGGAGAAATTGAAGGTATGGATAATCAGGTAGGAGATGATCACAACCATCTTGCTGATAGAGGATTAGAGTCTGAATTAAGATGCTGCCATCATGAGTAGAGAGGAAGGGCAGATGTGAGAGAGACTGTGGAGGGAGAGTTAGCAGGACTTAATAATATAGGAAGAGTTGAAAATGACTACAATGTTTCAAGCATGGATGACACTGGGTGGGTGGCAGTGTCATCAACAGAAATATGCAAAGATGGAGGAAGAGGTAGATTTAAGGGCAATATTGAGTTTGGTTTTAGATGAACAGTGGAGTGAAGCTAGGATCAAAGGTCCAAGTTGAGGAATTAGACTTGGCAAATCATGGGGCTACTTCATTCCCTGACACTGAAACAAAGGAGAAGAAGATGGGTGAAGACTTGAGTTTTGAGATACAGAGGAGAGATGAGGGAAATCACAACACATGGTCTCATTTTTCTTAGTAAAACAGAAGGCAAGATCATCCATTGAGAGACAGAAGGACATGGGTGTATTGAGGGGCTTGATAAGAGAGAAGGTTTGGACCAACTGCTGTGGGAAGTATGAAAGGACCAATTAGATAAATGAAAGAATTGCCATGGAGTGATGCAGACCTCACTGAGGTTAGAAAATATGAGTTTATGACAGAGCTAGTCAACAGGGTTTTATTTCTTCCTCTAGCAACATTCAGGTGCTTTGGAATAGGAGTGGAGTAGGCTAATGGGTAGAGAGGGAGTGGTCTCAGGGTTGAGGATTAGTAGGTCATTCACACTTTGTTGAATTAGTTGAGTACAGGGGAATAAGGCTAGAACAGAGAATATGGATTTTGAATAAGAGAGATCAAGATCAAGTGAAGACGAGAAGTTCAGAGAAATGCTTAGGCAGTGGGAAAGATGGAAGTATCAGGACAATGCTACTAGAAAGAAAAATTTCAGCATTGATAGATTTAACTTTTTTCTAGTAGAGCAATTTTGGCTGATGGTGAAGGCTAAGATGTTAACTACTATTCCCCCTGTCAGTGGCAGAATTAGAGTGGAGAGAGTCAATAAAAATCCAAGAAACCCACAAGGCCAAACAGTCAAAACCAAGATGAAGCTTAATGTTATGCCCTACCTGCTGTGAGGTTTTACAAGATAGTAAGGAGGAATAGATTTTCTTGGAATGAAGACAAACCCATTTGAAAATGTTGCATATTTGCCTCCTTGGGAGAGGGCTTTAGGATTAGGTCTTTTCAATCGAATGTATGTTATCCAGTTGACACTTAATTTTCCTTAAAAGAATGTTCTCTACCTATGTAAATCTCATCATACCAATTATATGACCTTCTAGAAGATACCTAGATGAAAGAGGTGCTAATTGTTTGTATGTATCTGACTGTATGTCTTAGAGTTCTCAAGTTAAATACAAAAGACTTTTGGATTATTTGGTCTTTTAAGTAATGTACTATTTCTTCCATTAGTGTGGATAATTGTAAGAGATTTATAATTTGCATAGTGAACAAATGAACTTTTTTTCAAAGATTAGAGTTTAAATTCCTCAGAGATGCCTCTCAACATTCCCCTCTGCAGTAAGCCAAAATGAAGGAAGTAGACTTTGAATAAGAATTTTTGAGCCAGACTTAGACTTCATTTAGTCCAGTACCCTCATTCTAAGAAGTTATACAGAGACCAATCATCTCTCAACTACTTAATGACAAAACCAGAACTAGAATGTAGGTCTCCCAACTACAAGCCCAATGCTTTTTCACTGCATTGCCATCAGTTCAGGATTGTTTAAATAATATATTCCCTGAACTCATCCTGTCTTTACAGAGTAGATATTATTTGTCACATGTTTTAAATCACTTCAATTAAATTGTAAGCATGAAATTTAAGGATTTAGAAAAATAGTAAATCCATGCCAATAACTTACCATTATAAGTACAAAATAAAGTGATGTCACTATAAAGTACAACTATATTTAGGAAGAACCTCTTGAAATAGATCAACAGACTGGCCTTCTGAGTCAGGGCAAGCAGTCTGGGAGGCAATTCTACAGAAGATGACTTTACGTGGCTAGACCCAATGAATCGTCATTAAATTAATGAGTCACTCATTAATAGTTTGATGTCAACTTGGATGAGGTTTGTAGTGAACAAAGCTCTGTGCTTGGCCCTGTGCTATTTACCATCTTTAATGATGACTTTCTTAAAGGCATAGATGGCAATCTCATCAAGTTTGCAGATGACGCAAAGCTAAGAGGAACAATGAACATAATTGATGATAAAGTCAGGATCTAAGGAGAACTTGAGAGTCTACAATATTACAAGTCAATGCTACAAATAAAGTAAGGTCAAATTGAAAAGGAATAATTATTAAATCTCATACTTGGGTTCAAACAATCAACTTTATAAGTAAAGATAAAGAAGGCATGGTTGGACAATTGCAACTATACAAAAGTAGAATGGGTCATCCTAGGTAATGATGGAGTCCCACCTCACTGGAAGTCTAGGCAAAGATTAGATGAGCAGTTGTTGGACACATTGTAGGTAGGATACTTTTAGGAATATAGCTTGGACTATATGGCTATAGAGGTCCTTCCACTGAAGCTCAGTGATGCTGTGAACATTGGACAGTTTTGCCTATGGCTAATTAGGACCAATGGGGTCACATTGAAAACATCATCCCTATGACAACTTTACAGATGTCCATTTCACAGACCTGACTAGTGACATGTTACAAAGGAAAACTGTTGATTGCAGATGAAAACTCTTGCTCTTAAGGGAAAAAGAGCAAAAAAAGTATAGCTTTATCTGCATATATTCCATTCTCTGTGTAAGGGGAAGGAACAGATCAAAACTGGAATTCCCTATACTATTGATGAGGGTCAGCCACATCTTCACATGAGATGGATAACATTATTAGTGATTTACAGCACAGATTATGTCATTGCCTTTTAATCTGAGCATATTTTCAGATATACAGATACACAGAAAATGAACCTATCCAAGAAGACCCTTCTTTAAGACAAAACTAATTTTAAAAAAGCAATACGAAGAGTTGTTCATTTGTATTTTAGGACTCTGTATCAAAATATCTAAAGTGAAATTTCCCTCATGCCAAATCTAACTAGGTTATGATTCTTTGAAAGGCATGAGAACCAACATTTGCAAATTATTTTTAAGTAATTCAAAATTTGTAACAGAATTTTTCAGTTATTAAAGAAATTGTGAGATTTATTCATTCATTCATCCATTTATTTATTTAGTAAAAAATTTTGCTTAGGAAAAAAGCAAATGGTGACACATTAGAAAAAGACCATTAGAATGGCTCCTCTGTGTGGACAAGCACTCTACTCTATACTGCCTGGGCACCCAAGGATCTCATATTTCAAATCAGCTTAAACTGATTTTATAGATGCAGTGAGATGTAGTGGATAAAATGCTAGGCTTAGAATCATGAAGATTTGCATTCAAATATGTCTCTGACTTTTTCTAGCTATGTGACCTTTCACAAGTAATTTGACCTCTCTGTGCCTTGGGCAGCTCCTCAGCTCTTATCTGCTAAGTCATAGTAGGATTTTGCTGTGGTAGGAAGTTGCTATGCTGACATCTTTTGGGTGTTCAGATTTATTTTAGTTTTGCAAAAGTTTCATTAATATTATTAAATAGTCCTAAAAATTCATGTGATTTTAGTTTTTCTTACTACCAAACTCCCTTCCATGATACTAATGTGCTTTTTTTTTAGAACATTTTCCATATGGAGTGAAATGGAGGGAGGCATAGAGACATCTGCAACATCTCCAGTCTTTGAAGTGTCCACAGGAAATTCAGCAAAAAGGAAATCAGCAGTTACAGACAAAATTCACCTACGGGGCTTTAAATATTTTTTCTTAAATATTAAAGCAGCTGGTGGTGAAACCAAACCCAAAAGTGCTGAATTCATCAGAAATGGAAACATTTTAATTTTTCTCACCTCAAAAGAGAAGCCATTTTTTTCATTCAAATGAAGGAAATCTAAATCCCATTGATAATATATTTTAAAAGTTCAGATATGTATTTTTACCTGAACATTTGTAATATAATCATCATCGAATCTTACACAATCATCAGAGAGATTCAACTTATTTATTTAAAGCTAATAGCATTTCTCACTTTCAGTCTACTGCTTAGAAGCCAGCAAAAAGGAGATTAATTTTCTATTTTGTATGCCAGGCATGGAAAGAGACAGATCTGTTTGGCATATTCCCAAATTCTTCAAGGTAATGTTCTTATCAAAACCAACCTGGAGTTGTAGCAATCAATCACTTTGTTAACTGCAAGATCCCTGGAAAACCCCCTCCCCCCATCTCTACCCCCCAAATCTGCCTTCCACATATATGCGAAGCAATGCTCCTTTCAAAAGAACACATTGTGATTCAAATCTGCCTTTGCCTCCAAGACAGTTTAGGCAATGGTCCAACATACTGTACATAGTGTGACCATATGCAGATAAATTTGCTCTGGGTAGAAGGAAGGATTATTTGTCCCTCTGTCACCTGACCTTATATTGACTTCAAGTAGACTTTTTGGAATCACCCCCTCTACTCCTGTGAAGTGCCAACATTCCTCATGATAAGATGGAAGTTCTATAAAATGAGCCTGCTTAAGGAGGTGGTTCAGTGGACAGAGCTCTTGGCCTGGAGTCAGGAAGACCTGAGTTTAAATTTGGCCTCTGACACTTACTAGCTGTGGAGCCCAAACCACTGACATCTATTTGGCTCAGTTTCCTCATTTGTAAAATAGGCTTAATGATAGCACCTACCTCCCAGGATTGTTATGAGTATCAAATGAAACAATAATTTTAAAGTGCTTAGCTTAGTGCCTGACACACAGTAAGCACTATTTAAATGGTAGCTTTTATTGTTAAGTGTCAGACTTTAGAACCTCACCCAAGTCCCACAGTTGATCAGCTATCATCCATTCATTCATTCATTAGGATGTGGTCTTCTCCTTAACTATGCCCAGATTCTTTGAATCCTCGATTCTAAGCCCCTACTAATATGATTGCAAATATCAGACCAAGATGGACACATGGATTCAAAGCAAAATCCTTTAATTATACCAGAGTGGCAAGTTAAATAATGAGGAATTATTTGCCATCACATATGGAATAAAGGTTATGCTCTCCCATTGATTCCCACATCATTGGGAGTGAGGAGAGGAATGGAATGCTCTTCAGGATAGCTCATGCTCTGAGGGTTGTTTCTCAGCTGGAACACCTCTCAAGATGTCAACTCAGTCTCCCAGCAACCCTCTGGGTTGCACTGTAGTTCCAGTTTACATCTGAAGCTGCCTCTTACTGCATCTCTCTAGAGCATCTGTTGTCATTTGCCACTGCTGCCATTGCTGAGCTTCTAGGCTTCTTCTAGAAAGAAACTGGTGCATACATAGCTAGTTCTATGGTTGCCCCAGGCAACTGTCAGGTTCTAAATTGCAAAGCAATTGCTGACCTCCATTGGTGGAGGGCATTTGCTTACTGGGTGTTCTTTATACCAGTGACATCACAAGTCAGATCAAATGAGTAAGAATAAGTACTTACTATTTTTAAAAACATTACAGTAGCCACTGTGGAAAAAAATCACATATTAATACTATACTTTGTGTCTTAGGTATAAGTATTACCAGAAAAAATTTTATTTGACATTAATAACCATGCCATTTCTTGCTTAGAGAGATGCCAAAATAGCATGATTCCTCATGCTGTCCGTCATGTCTCTCTACTTCAACATGACTGCAGGTACCATTTATAGGACTCCTGAACATGGAAAATCACATATTGAAATATGGTTTGGAATTAACACTCCAGAATTGTTGCTACACAGTTCCTTCCTGGATCTCTCTTCTTAAGTGTTCTGTAGGAGTAAATAAAAGGACCTCCTCCTTTCTATCCAGATCTTAATTTTTTCTCTAGGGAGAAAGGTGGGTCACAAAGCTAATCTTATCAGGGTATAATGAAGACAAAACTGGCTCTTAGATGGATCAATAGCCCAACTACTTCACAGAGAAGGGAAGGTAATGAATTAAACTAGACAAGGGGTACTCTTTCTAAAAAATATTGGTTTCTACCCATAATCCATTCATTATCTTTAATTTCTAATACATGAGCAGTGTAGCCTTTTCATTCATATCCCTCTTTAATATGTTCTATGTCATTTTTTCATCCTGCTAATTTGGCTCTCTTTACCTACATTGGATTCTTGTAATAATCCTGTGACAGAGTAACGAAGTACATAAGAACAAATCAATTATTCATTGTAATTCTATTTAACAGATGAGGAAAATGAAGTTCTGAGAAGTTCTGGGGTTAGTCCCTAATTTCTGAAGGCAGGATTCAAACCCAGCTCTTTCTGACTGCAGATCTTCTGATCCTCTTTTGATAATGCTTCACGGCACTTTGGAGAACACGTTGGACATGAATACCTATAATTACCATGAACAAAGTGTTTTCGTGGTAAGTATCATAAAGGAGATTTAAAAGACAAAATGTGGAGCAGTTTTGAGAAAGGAGAAATTACTTCTAGTTAGGAGGATCAAGGAAGGCTTTCTGAGGAAGTGGCATTTGAACTGAACCTTGAAGAATGGGGAAGATTTTGACAGGTTGGTTAGAGAAGAGGTAGCAGTGATGGAAGGCCAATTCAAGCAGAGAGTCAGACAAGAAGAAGGGCCCAGAGGAGGGAATGGTTAATAGGTGTTCAGGGAAAGGTGAATGTCCCAGTTTGGCTGGGACATAGGAAAATAGAAGGAGAGTGGTGTGAGATGGGATTGAAAAAGCAGATTGGATTCTGATCACAACCTTTAAAGTCCATCCAAGGATTAGACTGGAATTTATCCAGAAGTAATAAAGAAACTACTAAAGACTTTTGACCAGGATGGCAGTGTATTTATGGGATTACTCTAGTAACAATGTAAAGTATGCAATGAAATACCTTTGGGGTAGAGAGGAGGAGTTAGGGTAGGAAGCCATTAGGGTTGGGGTAGTGGTAGTGGTAGTTAATGAGTTGGATTTAGGAAACGTGTGCTCCAACGCAATCTTAAGGCATCTTCAGTGGTTGAGTTCAGATGGCTTGGGGGCATTTTGAAAACCACTTTTGAAAAAGGGCATTAGTACAAGATTTTTATAAAAATTAGCATATTTGTCATCATTTATTGATTATCTATTGTACATAAGTGTGACAAAAGCAATGTATTAACCCCTGCCCTCATGCAAGTTAGGCTAATTCTTCTTTTAAAAAAAGTATTGACACTATCCTCAAGACTCAATTGGTTCAAGGGACTGAAGATACAGGCTGTTGCTAGCACATACTGATTGCCCAAGTAAACAACTATGAGGGGTTCCAGGAATGTTCTGATGCTTGGCTCATAGACCACAATGGGAAACTCACAGGCAGTGGAGCTTTTTGCTCGAAAGCGACTTGGAGTGTCCAAAATGTGTATCTTTTTCAAGTATTGTGCTATGGCTAAGTAAACTTCCTTTCATTCATTGTTGAATAATAGGTAAGTCATATTTTATTCCAATCTCAAGCATAAACTATTAGGGATTAGCTCAGTCAGGCGCAGCCCAGAACAACAAAGGACTAGATCAAAGCTACAAGATATAAGGATCAGATGAGATATTTTTAAAGCACTTAGTACAATGCCTGGCACACAGTAGGCACTTAAATGTTTATTCTTTTCCCTTTTCCCTACTGTTGAAAATGCTGGGAAGGATTGAAAGATAACTCAGAAGCTTAGTTCTTGCCCTCTGGGAGTTTACACTGATAGATGATAAGAACTTTGGGAACCATATTCTTAAAAACTGAAGATTGAGCCCAGACATGGAGGCTCTGGGAGCTTATTTAGTGCCCAGTTCTGTTGCTGTCCTGTTACTGAACAGACCTCACTGTCTTCCTTCTCTCTCTTCTGGGAAATTAGAGCATAACTGCCACCCACCTTCTTCACAGGAATGCTATGAAGATTAATTGGATAATTCGGGTATGCCTCTTTGAGCTCCTTGAAAGAAAAGTGCCCTCTAAGAACAAAGTAAAATAACAATAATAATTATTCCATTTAAATGTATTTATGTCAATCTATGTAATGCAATTATGAGGGAACTAGCTCCTACTTGTGGAAAAGTCCCAAGCTGATGAAATTTCCATATCTGCCCATTTATCCCAAAGTGTTCAGAGTAACTTGTTGACTGAGGATATTGTGGTATCAGAACTAAATTATTTGGGGGAAGGGGAGTGGAAACTCCACAGACAGCCCTGAACAGTTCTCGGTACAAAAATAACCTTTTCATCCTGTCTCAAGACTGCAGAGACAGCACCTGTCTAGGTTACACTGGTTAACATGAAGCACTCACATTGCTATTAGCTAAAATTGGATTTACTTGCAATCTGCACAAGGGAACTTACATTTTGGGTTCCGAGGTCTTTCCTATAATTAATTACTGTCCATTTACCATTGGAAAAGGATTCTTACTGCCTCAGCAAGATGCCTGGAGAAGTCTCTTACATCTGCTTCCAGAGCAGCAGGGAGCTGCCCAGCACCCTTAGAATAGGACTTTAATACCCCATTTGAAACCCACCAAGTGGCGTTTACTCAGCTCTAGAACAAATCCTCCCCTACTCACATCTGGTCTAGTCAATATTGCTTTTCTATCTTCATAGGGCTCGCTGGGCAAAATGCTCCTTTTTTTTAAACAATTGAATTTTCTTTGATCTTCAAGAGAGCTTTACTGGTTAAACACCTGGCCTAATGCTAAGCTTCCATAGCTATTCTACAGACCTGAACAGTTTTTCCTTCCTTTTTTTTAAACTTTTCTTTTCATATGCAGATGGCTAGCATGCCGTATTCAACTGTACTCACATCCTGCAATCACTAGAGAACAGATTGCTTTCAGCTGATTGAGATGAGGTGACCCATAGGAGTAAGTGAGGCCGACCTTTGTCAAAATGAGGATGGGGCAAAGATCTTATCCTTCCTATGTGCTCCTTTCTTCCCTCTTTGGTTCTGGCTCCTTCTGTGGAGAGGCAATCAGGTATACAGTGTCCTTGGCCTTCCCTTCACAGCCTAAATCTGCCTAAATCCAAGTGGCCAGTCCTGCTCTGCTCAAGCAGGCCTCATCTATGGATCATGCCTTATTCTGTCCTCTATGAAAACCTTTTTTTTAAATAACTGAACAACAAAGTCATATTACTATTAATACAGACATGTCCATTAATGTATCTACAATTATGACACATTTAGATGTGAATATGGCAAGGTTTAGAAATGTCAGATTATAAAAATGTCAATATGTTATTGTTATGGTTATTATAAGTATTGGTAGTAGTTGTAATGATAATCATTTATTTGCATAGTTTTTACAATAATTCTCTCAGTAGATCTTTGCTACAAACAACAAGCTTACTTAAAGCTCAAAAAATTTAATGGTTATATACTTCATTCTCATAGAAAATGATCAGCTATCGGAGGTGTTACCCTAACTCACACTAAGCTGAAAATAAATGATGATGTCTTAAAAGGAAATTCTTTCCAATATTATCTAAACTCCAGTGGCTCCAATTGCCTCCAGGAACACGTAGAAAGTGTGATATTTGGTCCCCTTCCTACCTTCTTAGTCTTATTACACCTCATGTACTCTTTGATCTAGTGACACTGGCCTTCTGGCTGTTCCACAGAACAAAACACTCCACCCCTTGGCTCTGGGCATTCTCTCTGGCTAACCCAATGCCCATAATGCTCTTCCTCCTCCACTCCAAATACTGACCTCCCTGGCTTCCTTTAAGTCCTAAATAAAATTCCACCTTCTACAGGAAGCCTTCCCTAATCCCTCTTAATTCCAGCTCTTTTTCCTCTTTTAATTATTTCCTATTTATCCTGTATATAGTTTGCTTTGTATATTTCTGTTTGCGTGTTGTCTCCTCCATTAGACTGTAAGTTTCTTGAGGGTAGCAACTGTCTTTTGTCTCTTTTATTTATTTTTTTATTTTAATTTATTTATTTAACATATTTAGTTTTCAGCATTAACTTTCACAAGAGTTTGAATTACAAATTTTCTCCCCATTTCTACCCTCCCCCCACTCCAAGATGGCATATATTCTGGTTGCCCTGTTCCCCAGTCAGCCCTCCCTTCTGACACCCCACTCCCCTCCCATCCCCTTTTCCCTTCCTTTCTTGTAGGGCAAGATAAACTTCTACGCCCCATTGCCTGTGTATCTTCTTTTCTAGTTGCATGTAAAAACTTTTTTTTTTTGTTTTCGAACATCTGTTTTTAAAACTTTGAGTTCCAAATTCTGTCCCCTCTTCCCTTCCCACCCACCCTCCCTAAGAAGCCAAGCAATTCAACATAGGCCACATGTGTATCATTATGTATAACCCTTCCACAATACTCATGTTGTGAAAGACTCACTATATTTTGCTCCTTCCCAACCCATCCTCCTTTATTGAATTTTCTCCCATGACCCTGTCCCCTTCTGAAAGTGTTTGTTTTTTCATTACCTCCACCCCCATCTGCCCTCCCCTCCATCATCCCCTCCTTTTTTTTATCTTTTTCCCTCTACTTTCCTGTGGGGTAAGATACTCAATTGAATATGTATGGTATTCCCTCCTCAGGCCAAATCTGATGAGAGCAAGGTTCACTCATTCCCCCCTCACCTGCCCTCTCCCCTCCTCCCAGGGAACTGCTTCCTCTTGCCACCTTTATGCGAGATAATCCACTCCATTCTATCTCTCGCTATCTCCCTCTCTCAATATATTCCTCTCTCATCCCTTAATTTGATTTTATTTCTTTTAGATATCTTCCCTTCATCTTCAACTCACCCTTTGTCCACTCACTCTCTCTCTCTCTCTCTGTATATATATATATATATATATATATATATATATACATATATATATGTATATATATACACATACATATATGCATACATACACATTCACATATATATATATATGTATATATACATAAACATATACATATATATGCATATTCCCTTCAGCTACCCTAATACTGAGGTCTCATGAATCATACACCTCATCTTTCCATGTAGGAATGTAAACAAAACAGTTCAACTTTAGTAAGTCCCTTGCAATTTCTTTTTCTTGTTCTTTTTCTTGATTACCTTTTCATGCTTCTCTTGATTCTTGTGTTTGAAAGTCAAATTTTCTTTTCAGCTCTGGTCTTTTCACTGAGAAACCTTGAAAGTCCTCTATTTTATTGAAAATCCATATTTTACCTTGGAGCATGATACTCAGTTTTGCTGGGTAGGTGATTCTTGGTTTTAATCCTAGCTCCATTGACCTCCGGAATATTGTATTCCAAGCCCTTCGATCTCTTAATGTAGAAGCTGCCGGATCTTGGGTTATTCTAATTATGTTTCCACAATACTCAAATTGTTTCTTTCTGGCTGCTTGTAGTATTTTCTCCTTGATCTGGGAGCTCTGGAATTTGGTGACAATATTCCTAGGGGATTTCTTTTTGGGATCTGTTTGAGGAGGCAATCAGTGGATTCTTTCAATTTCTATTTTGCCCTGTGGCTCTAGAATATCAGGCAGTTCTCCTTGATAATTTCTTGAAAGATGATATCTAGGCTCTTTTTTTGATCATGTCTTTCAGGTAGTCCAATAATTTTTAAATTATCTCTCCTGGATCTATTTTCCAGGTCAATGGTTTTTCCAATGAGATATTTCACAGTCTTCCATTTTTTCATTCCTTTGGTTCTGTATTTGTAATATCTTGATTTCTCATAAAGTCACTAGCTTCCACTTGCTCCAATCTAATTTTTAAGGTAGTATTTTCTTCAGTGGTCTTTTGGACCTCCTTTTCCATTTGGCTAATTCTGCCTTTCAAGGCATTCTTCTCCTCATTGGCTTTTTGGAGCTCTTTTGCCATTTGAGTTAGTCTATTTTTTAAGGTGTTGTTTTCTTCAGTGTATTTTTCAGTATTTTTTCAAGTCTCCTTTAGCAAGTCATTGACTTGTTTTTCATGGTTTTCTCACATCCTTCTCATTTCTCTTCCCAATTTTTCCTCTACTTCTCTAACTTGCTTTTCCAAATCCTTTTGGAGCTCTTCCATGGCCTGGGACCAGTTCATGTTTTTCTTGGAGGCTTCTGTTGTAGGCTCTTTGACTGTGTTAACTTCTTCTGTCTGTATGTTTTGGTCTTCTTTGTCACCAAAGAAAGAATCCAAAGTCTGAGACTAAATCTGGGTACATTTTCGCTGCCTGGCCATATTCCCAACCAACTAATTTGACTCTTGAGTTTTTCAGCAGGGTATGACTGCTTGTAGACTAAAGAGTTCTATGTTCCTCGTTTGGGGGGAATGTGCCAGCTCTGCCACACCAGCACTCCTCCTTCCCCAAGAACCCCCAACCTGGACTGGGCTTAGATCTTCAGCAGGCTGTGCACTCCTGCTCTGATCCACCACTTAATTCCTCCCACCAGGTGGGCCTGGGGCCGGAAGCAACTGCAGCTGTAGCTGCCCCACCTCCGCTGCCCCAGGGGCGGTGACCAAACCTCGAACTCCTTCCACTCCCACAGCTTTTCCCACTAACCTTCTCCGCAGTCTTTGGTGCTTGTGGGTTGAGAAGCCTGGTAACTGCTGCAGCTCACTGATTCAGGGTGCTAGGGGCCTGGCTCCTGGTCTGGTTGGTCCGTGCTGCTCACACTGGGCTCTGCTCCGCTCTGCTCCCAGCTCCCAACTCCCAGCTCCCAGCTCCGTGTGGGATAGACCTCACCCAGAGACCATCCAGGCTGTCCTGGGCTGGAGCCCTGCTTCCCTCTGCTGTTTTGTGGGTTTTGCAGTTCTAGAGTTGGTTCAGAGTCATTTTTTATAGGTTTTTGGAGGGACTCGGCGGGGAGCTCACGCTAATCCCTGCTTTCCAGCTGCTATCTTGGCTGTGCCCCCGCTTTTATTTTTTATCCCCAGCACTTAGCACAGTACAGAAATGTTTATTTATTATTATTAAATGATTATCTAAGTTTTAGCAGGGGCAAGAACTTGATCCAAAAGACAATTTCTAATGGTAGAATTTCAAGCATCATTCAGATGTTAGAGTCAAGTAGTCAATCGTCACTCAGGCAACCGGCATTTTATTAAGCACTTTTATGTGCCTGGCACTGTGATAAGTATTGGGAATACAAAAAGGCAAAAAAGCCCAGTCTCTGCTCTTGAGGAACTCACGGTCTGATAGGGAAGACAAGATGCAAAAGGTGGACAAAAAAGATACATAGGGATTAAATTGGGAAATGTCACAGGATGAGGTGCTAATATTAAAACAGCATGAGAAAGGTTTATTGAAGAAAGTAAAACTTTAGCTGAGACTTGGACACCCAGGGAAGCAAGGAGGTGGAGATGAGATGAGATGAGAGAGCATTCAACGCATGGGGACAGCCAATGAAAATGCTCAAGGTCAGGAGGAGAGTGCTGTGTGTGAAATAGTAGGGAGGTCATTTTCACGGGAATCTCAGAATAACTGGAAAGGTAGGAAGGGGCCAGGTTTACAATTGACTTTAAAAGCCAAACACATGCTTTTATATTTGAACCTGAAGGTAACGTAGAACCACTGGAGTTTGTTGACTCGATTTGCATCATGGAAAGACCTGTGTTTCAGGAAGATCAGTATAACAACTGAGTGGAGAATAGATTGGAGTTGGGGGAGACTAGAGGGAGGCAGGCTACTGCAGTATGAAGTCCTAAGTTCCTGGACCAGCGGGTAGCAGTTTCAGAAGACAGAAGGAGGCATATAAAAGAGATGTTAACAAAGGTAGAAAGGACAGGATTTTGCATTGGATTGGTTCTTCCATGCTTACTTTGTATCAGACATCGTGCTAATTGCTGGGTATACAAAACCAAAAGTGAAACAACTCACGTTCTTGGGGCTTACTTTCTCTCATGCAAGACAGCACACATGCAAATAATATATATGCATATATTATGTGGGTGTATACATAGATACACACACACACACACATACATATATGTATAAGTATATTTAAAAACAGATACAAAATTATTTGGAAGGAAAAGGGGACTTTCTTACACCTCTCAGATTACTTGCTCAAAGGACCAACCCTATCTGGGCATATTTTGTTGCTATAATTATTAGTTTTACCATGAAACTATTTCAATTGTTCCTAAACAGTAATACCTGTGTTCTTTCCCTAATACCCTATTAAGATATGGATTCAGTGGTAAGAGAGTTGGATTTGGAATCAGAGGAACTGGGATTGATGCCCTAACTCCTGGTGTGACCCTGAGCAAGTAATTTAACTTCTCCCAGCCTCAGTTTCCTCATCTGTAAAATGAGGGGATTTGACTCAGGATAAATACTTTTATCTCCAACTTTAAATCTAGGCTCCTGACATGGTCCTAAGTGCTCTCCTGATCTAACTTATCAAGTTGAGGCAGCCCAACTTGAGTCCTCAGGGGGTTTGCCCACAGAGATAGCTTCTTGACAGGCACCATCAAACTTCAAAGGCTTTGACAATGGTTCTAGCAATGACTCATACACCTATCTGGTCCCTTCAAACAAAGTGTGGACAGTGTTTATCCTCAGAAGGTTGGCCATTGAGGGGTGACTTTTTTCAGCCATAGTCACACTTCACAGCCTGGCGGTAGGGTATTGTGGTCTACATTGCTTAGAGGGGGACAAGCATATACTGTAGAAAAACTACACACACACACACATACATACATACATACACATACACACATATTCTTTAAATACTGAAGCTAGCCCTCTATTAATGATGGTGCTATTCAGGGAAACCAGGATTTTGTAAAAAGAGTAGAAATCCTTAAGACACAGGGATGTCACCCAGGTCATTGGAAAAGAGGTGTCACGGCATAACAATAATAATAGTTAGCATTTATAGAGTTCTTTAAGGTTTGCCAAGCCTTTTGTATGTATTTTCTCATTTGATCCTTATAACTGTGAGAGGTGAGTGATTTTTATCATTCCCATTTTATAAATAACAAAAACTGAGACCCAGAGAGAGGCTAAATGATTTGTTCAGGGTCACACAGCTAGTGATTGTCTGAGATAAGATTCAAATTTAGGTCTTTCTGACTTCCTGACCTAGCACTTAATAATAGAATAGTAAGAAAAATGTCAAATGTGATGTTAACCTAAAATTCTGGATGATTAGGAACAAAATGACCTCCTCATCTCTCTTTCCACATCTAGTCTCTAAATATTTCAGTCCATACTTCACACTATCTCTTGTATAATCTTCTGAAAGTCCTGTGTCAGACATATCACTCTTCTTGCTTATACAAGAAAGGAATAAGTATTTGGAATTCCATCTCCCGTCATCATATATTTGCATTCTCTGTCCCTCATACCAGGAATTCAGTCCCTCCTGCCTTTGTTGTTGTTCAGTAGTGTCTGACTCTTCATGACCCCATGAATCATAGCCCTTCTATATTCCACTATCTCCCAAAGTCTGTCCAAGCTCATGCTCATTGATTCGATGACATTATCTATACATCTCATCCTCTACCACCCCCTTCTCCTATTGCCTTCAATCTTTCCCAACATCAGGGTGTTTTCCAAGAAGTCTTCTTCCCCTGCTTCCCTTTCAATCTCAATTTCATTGTTTCCTGATATGTGAAGCCTTTCCTGATTGCCCTGACTGCTAGCCCTTCCTCCAACCCCAATTCCCTTATTTCCTTCTATTTTTACAGATGTACATCTATCTATGCGTATCTGTGCATCTATGTATCTATGTGTCTATGTATCTATCTATGTATCTATCTATATGTCTATCTATATCTATGTATCTATATCTATCTATCTATCTATCTACGAGTATCTATCTAGAGTCTCCGTTGGCTATATTCTAAACCCTTAAAGGAAGGAGCTGTTTGAATTTTAACTATGTAACCCCAGAGCCTCCATAGTGCCTAGCACATTGTAGATACTTAATAAATTGTTTGCTCATCAAAAAAGAGAAAAAAGGGAGGAATAATGAGCATTATGCTACAGCGGAAAGAACGCATCAGAAGACTTGGGTTCAAATTCCAACATTGCTATTTGCTACCAGAGTGACCTTGGTCAAATCATTTGACCTTTCTCTGTGCCTCAGTTTCTTTGTAAAATGAGCGAGGTGGCCTTGGTAACATGTAAGGTCCTATATTGCTCCAAATCTATTATCCTATGAAGATCTAGAGGGAGAGAACCAATATTTGGTGATGGGGGAAGAAGATAGGTTCTAGGCTCCAAATACTAATGAAGAAATGATGTTTTTTATACCTTCAGCTTCCTCAGTTTGGCTAAGGGAGGTGGACTATCTGGGCAGAGGGACCATAGACTTTTCCCCCCTTTGCTCCCTTACTCCCTTTAAACACCATAGCGTTTAAAAAGGCCAACTATCGTTTATCTTCAGAGAGAACTGTGTAGACCTAATACATTATCCATTTTCTCCTCAAAAGACTCCACAACCACAGGGCCAGAATTTCTTCCTCATTCTCTGCTACTGCCTGAAATTCCATTAGGGTTAAAAGAGCCTTCATCCAACCATTTAAAAATGGATACCTGACCTCAGCAACACTTTAGTATAAAATAGTCCCACAGGAAGTGTAACTTGATCTCAGCAGATCCTTCCTTATTCAGTAACCGAGATCTTGGCATAAGAGCAGAAGAGACTAGGCACCTGAATATCAGGAAAGGGGAGCATGGCATCCCAAGGTGAGAAAAATGGGACAAGAAAGGGGGCTGGGAGCACTTTGGAGACTTCACAATTCAGCATGGGCTTTCTCCATTTGCTTTCACATAGGAAGTTGCATTTTTGTTTTGTAGCTGCTCATATTTCTGGTTTTTTTTTTAACTAGACCTCTCATGTTATTAGCTCTTGGAGCTCCAGATAAGGAACTCCTCTTACTAAAGTAGATTGATACTTGCTATGCAGCCTTTAGTCTTAGAAAGTTCCATGGGGCATTTGGGAGATTAAGTGACTTGTCCATGTCAGCAAGCCACTAGGTTTCAGGGATGGCACTTGTACCCAGGTCTTCCATTTTGATGCTATCTCCCTATGCACTGCACCTTACTGTCTCTCATGAATTTCTGTCATACAGCTGCAAAATGCAAGGAGGTGGGCAACTATGCATAAAAATCTTCTTCCTGTTTTTGTTCGTTTGTTTTTTTTAATTAATAGTTGACCTCCATTGAGTTTTGTTTCCAAAGGGTAAGTCACTTCATTGTAGTGAATGCTACCTGAAAATTAAATGTTGAACCTGGGCATCATTGCTATCTCTGTTATTTTCCACATATACATTGTCTTGCTAAGTTAGAAAAAGTCATTTTACTGATAGGTATACCTGTACACTAAGTAGGTTCTAGTTATTAAATGTTCTATATTCTTTTTATTTTCTCAGAAAATATAGTAAAAGACATAGATACTGCCCTCTATTAAGTCTGATTATTCAGAGACAAGAAAAGCATTGTGCTAATTTGTGATCAGCAGAGATTAGATGTGTCCTTGTCAAATCTGATTCCTCAAGTGTAGGTCAGTCTCTCTACTCCATTCAGCTTGAGAAAAGCGATTTCCATGTAATAACTCTGATTACATTACGGAAGAATTCCCAACCAGTGACTATGGCCATGCTTGTCTCTTAATGAGCCCATAAATTTGACATTTCCTGATAAATGTGGACATCTCAAATCTATTTGATGCAAAGAACTATTGACAAGTCATCATTTTTGAAAAGGGACTTGATATTTCTTAGATTGTTTCAATTTCTATATTTCCTTTTCCTCAATTAACAGCCTAAGTTTCCATGGCTCTTATTTTCTGCATACTTCAAGCAATTGATTAATCAGTCAACCAGCATTTATTAAACACTTATCTGTGCCAGACACTGTGCTAAGCTCTGCCAATACAAAGAGAGACAAAAACACCTTCTCTGCCTTCAAGGAGATCTCATTCTAATAGGTGAAATAATGAGCAAGCTATGTGCATACATCATCTATACAATGGAGATGGAAGGCAATCCCAGAGGGAAGACACAAGCAGTGGGGAGTAGGAAACCTGAAAAGGCCTTTTGCAGAAACTCTGATTTGAGCTGAGTTTGGAAGGAAGCCAGGGAAGCCAGTAGGCAGAGGTGAGGAGAGAGCATTCTTGACATGGCAGACAGCCAGTGAAAAGGCACAGATTAGGAAACATAAAGGAACAGCAAGAAGACCACTGTTGTTATATCATAGAGCTCATGCAAAGGAAGAAGGTGTAGGCAGACTGGAAAGGTAGGAAGGAGACAAGCTACAAAGGGCTTTAAAAGCTGAAGGATTTGGGAGACCCAGAAAAATGGTGTATAATTTTAGACTTCTCCCCCTGGGTAGGGTCATAACAAGCCAAAGAGAATAAGACCTTTTGGAGGCAGAACCCAAAATTGACCCCAGTTCATGTGAATCAGGAGCCAGGACATTGTGGATAACGAATTCCACAGAACCAAGTGAGGCCCTTATTCAGTTAGAGCTTTTAAGTCTCACAGTCGAATAAGGGAGTTTTCCAGCTACAGGTTGGGGAAGCAAAGAAGTGCAGGATGTTTATGTCCTGGAGAGGAATGGGCACAGAATCAAGACAGCCTTTCCTTGGCAGCATGGGACTGTTCTTTCCAGCCTAAGGATCCCTGCCAGACTGACTCAAGGAGAGAAAACATAACAAGTGCTGATGTGCCCCTGTTTTACATAGAACATAATAAAAGTTTTCAGGATGATTTATTTTCCTAAACAAGAAAATACAATGGACTCTATCCATTATTCAACATGCTAATGATAACCTTTACTCTCTTGTCAAGGATGATCTAAGGTAGTGCTCTATTGAAGAACAAAGAAGAATTGGGGGAGGGGAGAATCACCCCACCAGGCTCTTGGCCTTGACAGTGGAATAGAAGTAGGGGAACAATAGGATTTTAAATGAAGAGAAAAGAAAGATGCTTCTGCATTTGAACAGTTGTGATGCATGATAAATAGCCAACATGGCAGGCTAGTTTCTTTTTTAGTCTTAGATGATTGACTGGAAAACTATCCCTAGAAAAAATGAGCATTGATAACTCAATACGCTTTACTTGCTTTATTTCTTCTACATCACATTTTTGCACCCACATGAGCAGAATGCTCTGCCATTGTATTATTTGCTGGTCTGTCTTTCTGTGTATATGTTGCCTACTAAGTGGATGGCTCAAGAGGCAGCCTTAAAGTTGAGAGAGGGTCAGCCTTGAAGGCAGAAAGGATTGCTTAAGTCTTACCTCTCTAGTTTTACCTCTTTAGTCTTAACTGCTATAAGTAAGTCTTACCTTTGATTGAAACTGGCTTTGTGACCATAGGAAAGCCACAAGCTCAGCATCTCCTAGTAAACCCTAAGACTAAGTTCAGAATGTAGTTAGACATTTACAGAGTTGCCCACACCAGTGAAATCATAGCCACCACTCCTCTCTCCCTCTTCCCACAAAAAGTGAATGGTTTAACTTAAATGTTCTCTGGTCCCTAAGAAACTTAAGGAAATTGTCCCATTCAGAAAAAAAAAAAAAAACAGTCACCCAGGAAAGAAAAAGTTTAGGTTTGGTTTTAATTTTGACTCAGGTTGATGTGGTACAGAAATAGTCATCTCCAAATTAATGAATAACTTCTTTCTGGTTAAAATGTAGGTAATGGGAGATAATCAGCTCTTAACAAAGTTTGCTTCATAGCGAAATTGTCCAGTTTTTTTCTGATGACATTTGGGATTTTCAAATGAGTTTGAGTATGAGTCATTTCAAGGCTCATAAGCCATATAACTTTAAAATTACTGTTAGAGCCAAGGTATTGATTAGGCCAAAAGTATGACTTTCATCTTTCAACTTTCATATCATTGAAAATTTTTCTTGGCAGGCAATTGAAAAACTGATGGCTTCAGAAAGAAAAGTGAACCAATAAAACTGCACTTCATGTTTGAAAATATATTCTCTTTTAATGTCTTCTACTGACTTTTATTTGGAAAAAAATTAAAAGCTTACCTTTAATTTAACAACCGCCCCCCCCATTAAAGACTTTGCTGTTATTATAGTCATGAATAATGAGTCAAATGACTCATTTAAATGAATGTGAATTTCTATGTTTATTTTTTAATTTGTTTTGGACATTATTTCATTATTTAAGGGAGACTGTGGTGCAATGTAAAGAGAGTAGAACTTGGAATCAAAGAATTGAACATTGAATCATGCCTCTGTCAGTTCTTGCCTGTATGACTTTCGGTAAGTCATTTCACCAGTCAGGAAGAAAGATTAACTTCTTCATCTTTAAAAGGAAGAGGATTGGAATAGATGACCTTAAAAGTCTTCCACCTTTCAATCTATAAACCTTTGGTCCTATTCTAGACAAACCATAACATTTAAACAAAAAAGCATCCTTTTACATTTAAATTCTATTGTTAATATCAGTTTTATTGATGCCTTCCAGTATAACCATCTTGAACCCAGAGATGCCTTGATTTAAAATATGCCTCTTCTACTATCTAGCTACATGAAATTGCTTAGCTTTTCTAAGTCTCATTTTCCTAATTATAAAAGGGGAATAATATCTATGTAAGGGTTGGGGGGGGGGATTTCCATACCTCCCAACTCAATTAATCCATAAAAGGCCATTATTCTTTTTAAAGGTATAAATAAGATTGATTCTTTTATGAGGTCAGAGGTTCTTCATTTGGCTTTCAGTTGGGGAAAATCAGGATTGCCTAACCAAGTAAGACACACTTCTAGGGGCTTTAAATGACTAGAGGAATTTCAGCATAGGACCAGTCTAATGGCAAAATAATTAAGTGATGGAAGACTGTAGACTTGAGAATAACTTGAGCCTGTTCCAGAAGGCCACAAGAGGGTATGGGGGAAGTGAGCCTAGAGGGAATGTTATACTCACTCCCCCTACTAATCATGTTATTATTTAGATTGGCCCAATAACAAAAAATTTATTTGGAGTATACACCAAGATAAATATAGGAATGGATAAAGAAAGAAAGTCACCAAAGAGAAGAAATAACTTCAAGGAATATGACCAGAAAAGAAACTCAGATACTGACCTGAGAAAGGACTTCAATAATCTGGAATCGTGAGTTTACTCAACTACATGTGTTCTCTACATGTGTGTTTCACTATCATCATACTCTAGGCTTGAAGTCATTCTTCCCCTGTACTCTGTGTGTATTTGTGGGAGTATACACACTAGATTTTGGGGGACATTTTGTATCAGGTATTCTTCCTCTACCATCTGAGTAAATATCATTGCTACAACCTAATTGAGGCTGCTGGTTGATAATAAATGGGAAGCTCACTGGTGGGGGCTCATGAGAAAGAGTGTATTAGACACTTAGACCCTCAAGGTTACTGCTAGATTCCTGAAAAAAGTAGTTACCCTCCGTATGGTGATCTAGTCCTCCAATGTGAAGGGAGCTGAGGATGTAACTTTAAATAGGATGCCATAGTCTTTATCTCAAAAGGTTGGAATGAAGCTCAAATGAGATGACATTCATAAAGTGTTTTGCAAACCTCAGAGAGTTATATTCACAGCAACTTCTCTTATTATTGTTATAAAGATGTATTCAATTTTTTTAAAATTTGATTTGTTGTCCCTGACTTGAAATTACCATGTTAAAGATTTTTCCCAGTAATTCTGAGATTTTCCATAACTATAGCTATTTCAAGCTTGCTCTCAGAAGATGGAACTCCACAGAAGGCTGTCCACGTGATTTTTAGTCCAAATCTATAAATAATTGGTGTATCCATTTTAGCCCGAAAGACTCCCATCTGGTTCTTCTTTCCCACAAGAGACTAGGCTGAAAGCCTGGAAGGTTAGTAATACTGAGATGCTTGAAAATCACGTATGTAATCATTGTGAATTCAACATGTGCTTCTTGCACCCAATTTGCTAAGGACTATGTGACCCAGGCCTCCCCAAGGTGATTTCCTTCTTTGGAAAAAGCAAGAAGAGGGCTTAGAGGAAGGCATCTCTTCTCTGCATCCAGGTGTTGTGCCCCACTGAGTCATTCCTAGTCTTTCAGCTAGTGAACGATAAGTCCTAATCTAGGATGCTTGATAGGAAAGGTTAAGCTCAGAAATAACTAGCCCCTTCCTTGCTCTAATTGTTGAATTTTTATAACCCATTATTTGTAAGAAGCAGCAAGAACACAGCTTGGTTTGGAGATCCCAGATGGAATTTGCAGGATGGCTATTAGGAAAATCATCTTTTTTTGACTGGTAAACTGAGAAATTTTAATTTGGAAAGTCAATGAAAAGGCATAAGTTTGGGGGCCCCAAACCCCTCTCCTGATGTCATTTCTGCATCTGTAAAGAGTCACTTTCCAGTGTAGATCTGCACTTTAAGAATTCTTAATGGGTACAATTGGTTCAGACAGTCAGCCGAATGTGTTGGATTCCCTGATAATGTTCCTTTGATTAAAAAAGATGGGAAGAATGTTGGTACCAGACGGGTCCTTGCTGTTTTGGGAATGACAGTTGAAGAGAGAAGAGGAATATTTAGTCACTGAAGCAAGACTTGCCCCCAAGGAGAGAGGAAGAGGGGTCAGCAAAGGTAAGTGTACGAGAAGAAAGGGATTAACAAAAGGGACCTTTTAAAAAGAGAGAGAGAAATTAGAAGGAAAAACAAACAAATCAGCTTGGAATTCACTACCATCCTTTAAGACTGCTTAATTAGAAACTGTGATTTCTACAATTGTTGAAATTGGGGCAGTTAAAAAGAAAAGCATTTTGACTGTGTCAGGGAAGGAAGGAGCTGGGAGATGTTTGATATTCAAATGTCCTTTTAAAATTGCCTTTGTTCCAAAATTCTTGGTTTGGGGCTAGTTAAATTCATATTAATTTCAACTCCTTAATGAATTGCTGAAAGCTCAGTATTTTTTTTTTTTTGGTCTGTGTTACATGACAAATGAAAAAGGTGCCACCTCTGACCCATCTCCTCGGGTTTTATCATTTTGTAGGACATAAAATAGAATAATAAATAATAAGCAAATGGGGGACTTTGGGCTAGAAGACTGAGAAAATAACAACTCTATGTTTGATTGTAGATGTGAAAAAGTAGATTTTTCTTATGAGGTATTCAGTCACTTCACAGTTGAAAGACTATAGAGAGGACAGAGGACTGATCAATCAATCAATAAATAAACATTTATTAAGCACCATTGGTGGAGAAAGATAGTAGTGATAGTATGATAGTAATTCAAAGTTGAATCTAAGCACCAGTTAACCCACACCCTGGTTGTATTGAAAACACCAACTATTATACTTAGAGGCACAACCTGAAGATAATTCTGAGCTCTCACTTTCTTCAACCCAACCGAGGTTGCAACCAAGACTTCTGCTTCTGCTACCTCCATTGCTGAGTATGACTGACAAGCTAGGTAGTGACACCAGGGAGTTTATACTAAGGGCCTATGGTCAAGGCAGCCCCAGAAAAGACCTCAAGTTTACATAGGGAAAACAACACACACACACACACACACACACACCACAGAGGAAAGACAGAAGAAACAGAGACTGAAGTCTGAAAACTGGCAGGCATCTGTCTGTAAGGAAACTCCCCCCTCAGGAATTTTTTACCGGAATTAAATTAGGGCTTGAAACATAATGCAAATGATCAGGCCTGAAAATGGATTTTTGTTTTGTTGCGTATTGCTGGTAAGGAAACAAAGAGTTTATGGGGCTGGCTCAGAGTAATATCAAAGCAGAATTCAGGTTTCAAGCTTCTTTTGATGATATTGGGACCATAGTCACCTAACCTAAAAAAGTCCTTCCCTTTTAGATTCTTCTGCCCAGATGTTGAATGGTATTAAAAATGCTGCCTCCTTAATGTGAATTACTACCATTGTCACTGGCCATCCTGATGGAAAACGGAATACTGTGAAATAATTTTTAAAATACATAATCTGTCACGTCTTAGGCATACGCAACTAATAGAACATTCCTTGAAGTTCCTGATCTTTTTTAGACTGCTTTAAAGCTGACTTTTCTCATCTGTAGACTACAGAAATTGACGCATTTATTTGATTTCATGCATTTAAAACCAAATTAGGTTACATGTATTTCTCCAAAAAAAAAAAAAAACCTAAAGAAACAACCCAGATCTTTTAAAAATTAAAAATGATGGTAATAAGACTACCATAAGATGGCACTGTAACATAAATTATGGAGAAAGTCATTATATGCTATAAGGACTGAAAGAATTAAAATTCTATCAGATTTACATGTGCACCAACATAAAGGAATGATTCTGACAGTTAAATAGGAAATGTGTTCAGAATGTGGTCCAAATTCCATTTAATCAGGGAGAAGATATTGGGCAATTGGGGCATGGAAAGGCCTTTTTATACCTCCAGTAGACAAATGGATTCAAATAAAATCCAAAAGGGAAAAACCAAAACCTTGTGATCCATATCCGAAGTACAGAATGTGAGGATGCTTACCACCTTAGTTTTGTGTTCAATGAATACGAGGAATGAGGACAAATGAAAATAATATTTAAACATTATTCCTGGCACCTTTATCTTCCTGTAAAGACAAAAGTCAGGCCATCTCAATAATATCACCAGGCCCACTGAGGCCATCGAGGGGCCTTTATCCAGTTTTGTTTTCACAAAGCAAGAATAGCTCTCGACATCTCTCCTCAAATGGAAAATATCCTGGGATATTGAAGCTGCAGGTATCCTCTTTTTCTGTGCTCCATTGAGAAGGGCTCAGTCATCTCCTTGCCTGCCAACCTTGGCCTTATTAGTGGCGATCCCTTTAAGATCAAGAAAGCCTTTTAGAAGGGGAGATAAAAAGAGCATTGGAAATCCTTTGTAGGGGGCCTATAGCATCAGGGGCGGTCCAAACAGGATTGTACCTCAGAGTGTTCGTTAGCTTTAAGAAAAAGCCTTTTTAGTTTATTTTATTTTTAAGCAACACAGTTTCTTGGAGATCTTGAGCTACTGTGGTAGCCAGTGAGTGCTATCTGGGGCTTGGCTAGATACCAGGTAAATGCTTTTCTCTGCTTAGCAAGCATTGTCGAGGCAGGGGCTAGTCAAGTATATTGAAGCCCCTCAGTTTTCATCTGAGAAATGCAGGACTTAGCATGCCATTTAGTATATTGAGGAGACTGTATTCATAGGATGTTTTGAGGGGTAGAAAACCAAAAACTGGAATGGCATAGGAATGAGGAATGTACACCCTTTGGGGAGCTTCCTCCAGGTCAGCTTCAAGTTTTATTTCTCATAATCATTAGGGTAATAAATATAATAAAAGACACTTATTTATATAGGTCTTTGAGGTTTGCAAAGTGCTTTACGCACATTATTTCATTTGATGGTGTAGACAATAGACCAGCAGCACCTTATTACAAAGGTTTGGACATATTTGTCTTTAGACACCTGGTTAGGAACCCCCAAGTATAGACAATAGATCAGAACATCATCATGAGGAAGATAATATGTGTCCCAGCATAGAGTAACATAGATCTCCATCTGGAAGGGAGCTTGGGAGCTCATCTAGTCATTTGGCGGAAGAGGAAGCTAAAGCCCAGAGCAGTTGAAATTAAGCCCAAGATCACATAGGTGACCACAGACAGTGACAGGAAATGAGCAGCTTGTCCGTAGGCAGTAAGTGGCAGGACTGAGATTTGAACCCAGGCTTCTGATTCCAGATCAGTCACCCTTTTCATTACATAACACCAAACATACTTACCTCCTGAGGCAATAAAGGGATGTCTGAGTACCTCTTTTGGTAAGCTGATGGCCTCCTACCCATTACTTGGCAGGAAAGCAGTAGGTTCTCTTGGGTGAGTTACCTCTCGGTTCTTTAGGAGTAAAAGGCTGGTTTCCCTGGCATGCTCCATAGTCTCCCATCTTTCTGAGGCCAAAAGTCAGAATGGCCAATTGTACTTACCAAGTTGAGTTTAAGATGATCTGAGTCTATCCCCCTACCATCTTTCTTTTATAAAAGAAATGCTATACTATTAAGATGTCTTGTTTCCTAATGTGTTACTAACACTTAACATGGGTTTGTCTGGGGACAAAGCAAAGAGAGGACTGACCTAGTTCTGGTTAAACTTATATCTTCCCTTTTTTTCTGGTGCCAAATTTCTGCTGTAAAATAGCACATGTTCCTCTTGCAATTACATGCTTATTGTCTTCATGAGTGTTATTTTGAGAATGTGGTCTGATTCTTTTTTTTGAATTCCCTACAGATTATACAATTTTCTTTCTAATAGAGAAAGCTATGTCTTACAGATTGTTCCCACACATACTACATGTGAACATGCATTTATATACGTAGGTACACTGGAGAAAACTGTCACAGGGACTCTGTAATAAAAATCATGTCTGCAAAACACTTCACATATATTATCTCATTTAAGCATCACAATAACTGTGAGGGAGGGGCTATTATTTGTCCTCCTTTTACAGAAGGAAACTAAGCTTAAGAGAGATTAAGTGACTCATCCAGAATCTTTGAACCCAGGTTTTCCTGACTCCAAGTTCAGAACTCTGTTGACTCTACTAAGCTGTCTTCCATATGCATGTATGTGTACATATATGCATCCATATAAATACATACATATATTTATGTGGAATGAATAAAATTATATAGGCATTTCCAAGATATACTACAAATATAAAAATTTGAGAAATGTTACATATGTATATGTATAGATAAAACATACATGATCTTTATAGTATGACTTTATGCATATGGATTTTATTACATTTATATTCATGTCCACATATATGTAGATATGACTGATCTGTGATTTCATCAGCATAAGGAACTAACTCTCAGTGTGACATATCCTTCCACCAAGCACAAATTGGAACCTGCTTCTAACTTAGGACCTAAGTCTCAGGGAGTTGCCTGAAGCACATAGAGGTTAGGTCATTTGCCCAAAATCAAACAGATATTTAGCACCTGAAGCAGTATCTAAAGCTGAGTCTTAGTGGCTCCCAAGCCTAGTCCTTTATCCATCAGTGGAATGAATGTTGGCTCAGGTGGGATTCAAATGCCATCTCTGATGAGCACTCCCAATGTGATCTTGAGCAAGAAGTTTAACCTCCCCAAACCTCACTATTCTCATCCAGAAAATGTGAGATTTGGATTGTAGATTGTGGGTCCTTCCATAATTTGATATGATTCTTTGTTCTTATACCATATATATGTAGATATATATAGATTTATGTGTACACATATATACTTATATGTATGTGCATAATTCTTTCTCAGACTAGGGAAAAATGACACAAAAATGCTATAATTGGGAGAGAAAAATCCAAATCACAATAGAGTTTTCATTTGTCCTATTGTACCTAATGTAAAATCAAACTGCATTTCATTTAGCATGACCGATACCTTTCAGTTCTAGATTTATACTCCCAGTCCTAAAATTGATCTGGTAAAGGTGTCTAGGATGGACTGCATGAGGAGACTAGGAATGAGGAACTGGCTTGGGAGGTTATAATATCCTGACTACACAAGAGCTAATGAAGATCTGGATTAGGATACTCATAAAGTAAACAGAGATTATGGCTATGAGGGGATTGCAGGGGGTGGAGAATTGGCAGAATTTGGAGGTGATGAGAGAAAAATGGCTGTTTATTTTGCTGTGAAAAGGCTTCACTACCATTTGATACCATGACCAGATGCTGATATTAAAGTTTCTCACTCTCTTGAACCCATTAACTCTTTCTTTTACTGTTATTCTGCTGAAAGAGCCTTATATCCAACTGCATGCCTAGAGTAGCCATAGCAATACACAATGACTTCCATGATGGTTGGAAATTCCATCACTTCAGTCAGCCATTTATGACTTGGGAAAAACATTCTAGGGAGTTTCTTAAGGCACAGAGAGGTTAAGAGACTTACCCAGTGTTACTCAGCTGGTTAATTCCTAGACTTAAGCTTTGAGCTCATGCCTTAGTGAAGATGGGCTTAAAATCTACAATTAATTGTCCAGATTCTGGGAAGGCAGATGTTAAGAGAATGCTGATCCTTTCCATTCTCTAAGGCTCCAAGTAGGTATCTCCCCATTTTTGCACTTGGGACTGCATTGTTTGAGAACTGGAGCTAACCTTATCACACACTGACAAATCTCAGTACTTCTAGCTCACAGATAATATATTCCACACGTTGACATGCTAGAGGGTGGCTGTACATCTGGGATCTAGCAAATCCTAAATATTTGCTTGTAACTAAGATTATGAAAATCTAGTTGGAGAGGAGTATCTGTTCTAGGAAGCATTTACTAATTCAGTATCAGGAATTCACCTGTATTTCCTCTATGTTCCTGTGATTTTACATCTTTATACGTCCATGTTTTTGTCCTAAAACAACAACAACAACACCACCGAAGTAGTGTGGATATAGGGTGGCAATCCTTGAATGCCTGCTCATAGAAACCAGCATTTTCTATTTTCTATGCTGATTGATCATTGCTGTGACATGCCACATCTGGTCACGTCAGTCCCATTCTGTTTATGCAACATAGCAGTGTCAAACGGTACTGAATTTGGCAAAGCCATCAGCCAACAGGATCTAAAATCAAGAATATTATTTCTGAAAACCGCAGCAGAAATACTAGTGTATTTTAAAATTTGTTCAGACACATTTCAAAAGGAAGAGAGAGTTATTTGTTTTAAAGGCTTATAGTTCATTAAATTTCTATTCAATAAATGACTTTTTCATCAACATTAGACCAAAGTACCTAGAATTACTTTTCATTGCCACTAGGATAATTCAGAATCCTATGTGTCTACACACACACACACACACACACACACACACACACACACACACGCTCTCTCTCTCTCGCTCTCTCTCTCTCTCTCTTAATTTTTCTTCATATTCTAACTTCTTACTACACTAGTAGGACCTCTTATGGTGAATGAAAATAGAATTGGGAATGAAGTCTTTTCCTTTCATTTAATTTAAAGCATTTAAACATTAGGGCTATGAAGTTTAATGAAGAAGGATTTTAGTCACATTAAGTAGAAAAAAAACGCCTCAATATATCAAATGCATCGTTTTAAAGATCATTCACAACAACTAGGATTAGTTCAGGCTGTATCTTTATGATGGCAACTATAGACCATTTTTTAAAAAATAATTTATTTATTTAGTTTCACAAGGACAAAAAATGACATGCAACTTTTCAAACAATTGTTTTGGTATTGTGTAGACAAAAAAAAAACAAACAAAAAGTCAATCCTGTTGGTGAAGACAATTGTCTATAGTCAGCATAGTCTGATAAAATGATCCCAAATAGGTTGCTCAATCAGGTGGAAGTTAATCTCTGTATAGCCCCTATAATTCCTGTTGATCCTTATCGCAACTCCCATTCTCACTGAGGAGCCAAGTTCCCAGAGCCAGACTATATCTCACCTTTGGCATCCTAGGGGTAGTGCTGAGGGGATGGGGGATTCCTTCTTTAATGCTAGCAGATCAAGCTGTAATTATCATTGCCCCCAAATTAACAGCTAGTGATTAGTGCCTTAGTTTCATTCATTCAATTTAAAATATCAATTAGCTTCCCAAACCACCCCCCCCAATTGTCAAGCATGTATTTTTATCCCTAATCTATCCCCACCCACTGGGTAAACAAAGAAATGCCAGATTGTATCCTTGTATCATATAACACAATACAATACAATTTTTCAAGCCAAACAAATTGTCGTTTTGGAAATGTCCAAAAAATATATTTCTCATTTTGCCTTTAATCCATCATCTTTCTGTCATGAGGTAGGCTATATTCTTTATCATCAGGCCCCAGAAATCATGGATAATCATTGCATTGACTCATTCATTAGTTAGCTTGTATAAAAAGATATTTACTGCAAAGATAGAACAAAACTTACACATAATTTTCCCCTGACATCTTGGAGGATACTCTTCTTTATATTACTTTGGTCCCTTGGGAGAGTGGGCTCAAACTAAAAGTGGTTTCAAGATAGCATTTGCCTTACTAAGTTCTCTTCCTAATTTGCCATAGATCATTTTCAATAGAGATAGCTCCTAGACTATCCTCTTGATTGCCTTTTATCTATTCTAAGTCAAACAGATAGCCCTTCTGAGCAATGGCCTTTGCATTTACGTTAAAAAGAATTTGGGACAGCTTTCCCAACTGCGTCAAACCAGGAATTCAAAACTCATTTCCAAGTGCTCCTTTAAGGGAGCAGCTAGGTGGCGCAGTGAGTAGAGTACCAGCCCTGGAGTCAGGAGGACCTGAGTTCTAATCTGGCCTCAGACACTTGACACATATAGTAGCTGTGTGACCTTGGGCAAGTCACTTAACCCCAATTGCCCTTCCAAAAAAAACCAAAAACTGTAACCAAGTGCTCCTTTAAATGGAATTATCAAAATGTTAACTAGTGAGGTACCCCAAATTGTATACTTAGCACACTATTCTGTGAAAGATAGGCTGGTGTGTGAGTCTCAGCACTATCCCTGCTCCCACTTAAGGACTGGCTTAGAAGTGGAGGAAGCACCAATTCTCCCAGGCTCTCTCGATGCTGCTTTGGGAACCAGTAACATATGGAATGTTCCATGTTTGTTTCCTGAATATCTGATGTTAGCACTTCAGAGCATCACTGGTATACTCCTGGGAGGATTTTTGTTATGCAAAAGAAATAATTATTTTGGCAGCTTGGAGAAGATGTATTTATAACTTTCATCGTATTTAAAAGAGGAGAAGGGATATACCTTCCCTGTGCTCCCTCCTCCCCTTCATGATCTGAATAATGAAAGCTAATGGGTGGTATACATAAATAGGGAGATCTACAATGAAAATATTTCATTAACTCTTAGATTCCTGCACTTGCTGAGCATAGAATCATAAACTTGGAGCTAGATGAGATCTTTGAGGTCACTGAGTCTAAACCCTGCAGTTTACAGATGAAGAAACAGCGAACCCTGAATGTAAAATGACCTCCCCCAAATCAAACTGGTCATAAAGTGGCAGAGCCCCATTTCAAACCCAGTCCTTTGTTGCCAAGTGGCAATGCTTCCCCACTTTACTAGACTGCGTCATTAAACATAAAAACAATTGGCTTACCTGAATACATGCATGCCAATCAGAAAGACCTAAACATAAGCCTATCGTGACAGTGTCTAGGCAAGAATCACAGAGCAAACAACAGTAATAGCTGGTATTTATAAAGTGCTACAAGGTAAACCTTTAATGTATATTATCTCATTTGACACTCATAACAACTTTATGGCATAGGTACTACAGAACACACACACATATGTCAGTTTTTATAACAAGGGTCATTTCATCCCTTTATTATTGCCATTCTACTGTTAGGGAAACTAATGTTTAGAATGTTTAACTATAAGTTATAAGTGAGATTTGAACCCAAGACTTTATGACTCAAAGTTCAGTCAGCGTTCTCTCTATTAGACCACAGGGCCAAATAGAGAATTACAGCTGGAAAAAGGCAATAAACAAATAACATGCATTTATTAAGCACCTACTGTATGTAAGGTACTGCCTAGGAATACAAACACCAAAGTTTAATAGTCCCTGCCCTCAAGGAATATCCTTTCTATTTGGGAAATACAACATTTCTATTAGTTTTGACTCCTCAACTAGATTGTAAGCTCCTTTAGATTTGGGGCATTTTTTGAAGTATAGACTCTTTTCCTATCTATTTGATTTCTTTGGGATACAGAACTAATAGGGACATAGCTATGTCCTCAAATGAGGACATGCCTCATTTGATAACCTTCTGGGCATAATTCCAAAATGTTTTCCAGAATGGCTAGACCAATTCACAGTTCCATCAGCAGTACACTAGTGTACCTGTTTTCCCACAGCCCCTCTGACATTTGTCATTTCCCTCTTTTGTCATCATTTTCAGCCTGTTAGGTGTGAGGTAGTACCTGAAAGTTTAATTGGCATTTATCCAATTATTAATGATTTATGGCATTTTTATGTGATTTTAATAGTGGATTTCTTCCTTTGTAAATTGTCCATTCATACCTTTTGACTACTTATCTACTGGTAGATGGCTCTTAGTCTTATAAATTTGAATCTGTTCCATATATATTTTGAATATATACATATTGTATATAACATATATGCATACACATATGTGTGTATGTGTTCATATATCTACATATATATATATATATTTTGACAACTGAGTGACAGTTCTATATATATGTTCTATAGTCCCCTTTCTCCAGGGTCTAGGCCAGCTCTGAGCTATATAAATCAGTCAGAAAGTTTTGAAGTGCCTTGTACATGACAAGCTGTGTGTTAGGTGCTAGGGATAAAAATCCAAAGAATGAAAGGACCCCCTATTCTTTTTTTAATTTTTTTGGAGGGGGGAAGGCAGGGCATTTGGGGTTAAGTGACTTGCCCAAGGTCACACAGCTAGTAATTGTGTCAAGTGTTTGATGCCATATTTGAACTCAGGTACTCCTGACTCCAGGACGGGTGCTCTACTCACTGCGCCACCTAGCTGCCCTACCCCCCACTCTTAAAGAGCCTACATTTTAATGGGGTCAACATCATTATAGAGTACAGCATGTTCCAAAGCCACATAAGTGGAGGACACCTACTATATGTGCATTCCAAATTTACCCACCTTCTCATAAGGTCGTAGCCCTCGGGTTCTAAAAGGTGACCTATGTCATAATAAGTGACATAAAGTACTTTGAAGCTTATAAAGTATTTTATATATGTGCCTTGAGGTGTGAGGGAGGTACTTCAGGTATCATCATCCCCACTTTACAGATGAGAAAACTAAGGCCTAGAGATATCCTATGAATTGCCCAAGGTCCCAAAGACAACAAATATCAGAGGCCAGCCTCGAACACATCTTCCTGACTCCAAAGCCAATATTTAATTCGCTATGATGCCCTTCTTTCAGCTACTTGCTCAATAAATACATGGTGATTGGCTAGCTTGTTGATCACAGGGTCTGTAGTTACCTTCTAAAACCTTGTGGTTAGTGGGAAAATGCTGGGTCTTCTGTTTTTATTTACTTCCCTTCTGCTAACATCCTAAGGGGTATCCAACCAGATTTGTAACCCTCAGATTACAAAGAGGCCAAATGATCTTTGATTAATAGAACTGAACCGAACCTAAGAATTTAGAGAAGGAAGTTCAAAAGTAGTCTGAAAGTGGATTTTAAAAGTCAATTTTGTTATTTTAGAAAGAGTATCTTTGCTACAGTTAGTCATAGTTATTGTTCGGAGATATCTAATCCAGATTTCCAGAAGGTTCAATTTAAAATTCAGCAAGTATTTCTTTATTGAAGGGTACCTTATTGTAACAGATAGAAGACTGGCCTTGGAGTCAGGATGACATTGGCTCAAGTACCCCCTTTGTCATACTTACTGTGTGCCCTAAACAATTAAGTTAACCTCTCAGGGTACTAGACCCCTCTCTAAGACTATACCAAGGTGGGGAACCTGAAACCTCCTGAGGCCTCCTAGGTCTTTGTTTGAGGCCTTTTGACTGAGTCCAAGTTTTACAGAACAAATCTTTTTATTGAGGAGATTTGTTCTGCGAAGTTTGGATTCAGTCAAAGGGCTGCACCTGAGGACGTAGAGGGCCATATGTGGCCTTGAGGCCACAGGTTCCCCAATCCTGAACTAGAAACTACCAACAGTTGTAAACTGTATTGGTAGCTGGAGTTTCCTCACTGGCAACTCCTTATCTCTACAAAGAAATCACAGGTCTGGTTTAAAAAAAAACTATCCATTAAATTTTTAGTATATATAAAGCAATGTAACGATATTAGGACTAGTAAGATATAGTATCTACCTTCAGGTATCTTACAGTCTAATAAAAGAGACCAGATGTATACATACACAACTGTAATGGAAGGCAGACATAATCTGATATGCCATAAGAGACATTTCTCTCATATGGTCTAGGAGTTCAAATGAGGAAGACATCACATTTGATTGGGCAAATCAGAAAACACTTCAAGAAGAAGTAGGTTTTTAGAAATTTTTCAAGTAACTTTTTAATTGATCTGTCTCTCCCACTACCTAGCCAGGCATTAAGTGAATTAAAGCAAATAAATAAACTAACCTAAAAAACAAATGCCTCAACGTATATCCACATAGGTCAGAAAATACATCAGCCACATTGGAAAAATGTATGTCTCTTTGGACATTGTAAGTTGACCACCTCTCCGTCAGAAGATGAGTGGTATGTCTCATCTTTGTTCTTTAGGACTTGGTATTTTTCACTGAATTGATCAGAGCTCTAAAGTCTTTCAAAGATGCTTTTCCCCTATAATGTTATCATGGTATAAACTGTTCACATAATTCTGCTCACTTCACTGTACATCAGTTGGTATACATTTTCCCAGCTTCCTCTGAAATTGTCATTTCATCACCCCTTAAAGCACAATAATATCCCATTAAATTAATATACTATAATTTGTTTAGTCATTCTCAAATGAAAAGAACAGCTAGCAGCTGTTCATTTTTTGAAGTATAGACTCTTTTCCTATCTATTTGATCTCTTTGGGGTACAGTACTAGTAGGGACATAGCTAAGTCAAAGGATATGCCTCATTTGATAACCTTCTGGGCATAATTCCAAAATGTTTTCCAGAATGGCTAGACCAATTCACAGTTCCACCAGTAGTACACTAGTGTACCTATTTTCCCACAGCCCCTCCAACATTTGTTATTTCGCTCTTTTGTCATCATTTTCAGCCTGTTAGGTGTGAGGTAGTACCTGCAAGTTTAATTGGCATTTCTCTAATTATTAATGATTTATAGCATTTTTATGTGATTTTAATAGCTTGGATTTCTTCTTTTGTAAATTGTCCATTCATACCTTTTAACTACTTATCTACTACTAAGATGGCTCTTAGTCTTATAAATTTGAATCTGTTCCTTATATATTTTGAATATATACATATTATATATAATATATATGCATATACATATATGTATATGTATGAATGTATGTATGTATGTATGTGTGTGTGTGTGTGTGTGTGTGTATAGACAACTGAGTGACAGAAAGACTGGAGTGGGGAGAGATTTGTGTCAAGGAGACCAACCATCTGGCTATTGTAATAATCCATGTGTGAGGTGATAATGGCCTGCAACAGGGTGGTAGCAATGTTTGAGGAGAGAAGGGGACCTATGCAAGAAATGAGAGAAAAAAAGAAGTGGAAACATCTGTTGTAGATGACCTTTCCATAGAGTTTAGCCACAAAAGGGAGGCAAGATGTGGGATGATAGCTGGTAGGGATAGATATATCAAGGGGCAGTTTTTCAAGGATTGGGGAGATATGGGCATGTTTTTAGGCATGTAGCTGGTAGATAGAGACAGAAGAGAATTGGGAGAGGGAAAGTGATAAAGGGGGTAATCTACTGGAAAGTATGGAATGGAATGGGATCATTTGTACATTTAGAAGAATTTACCTTTGCAAGGAGAAGGGCCACCTCATTATGTGCAATTATGAGAGTGAGGGGAGAAAAGGGAGCTCTTAGCTGGTTTTCTTCCAGTATAATATGAGGCAAGGTTCTCGGCGGACAGGTTGGGGACAGGCGGAGCCATGGGAGGCTTCAGGAAGGAAGTAAAGGTTTGGAAGAGCTGTTGTGATGAGTGGGATAGTGAGTTAATTAGAGAGGTAAAAAAAAAAACTGCCTTGTGGCAATGAGGGTCCAGTTGAAGTTGTGTAACAAAAATCTGAAATGGCTTCAGTCGGCATGATTTTATCATTTTCTCCAGCTTTGTTCATCACTATGTGTGTAGGAGTGAAGGGAAGGCAGAGGATGGTGGGAGTGATGTGAATCTGTTAAGGTGAGGAGAAAGGTTCTTGGAACTGTAGGAATGATGTTATTTCCCTTTCCCCAAAGCAAGAGACCAGGCTGGAGTTTTGATGAGATACCTTTTCTCTCATTTCCTGGAATGGAGAAGTGTGGTGCTTGATGGAATGAGGTTTCTTCTCTTCTAGGAGAAGGTAGGAAACCTGGTGCAATGGAATGGTATTTTCTCTGGTTACATGAAAGCAGGAGAGTAGTACACAATAGAAAGACTTTTTCTCTTCATAAGGGAGGCTGGAGACCAGGCAAGAGACGTGGCATGATAGAATTGCACTTTCCTCTAGTAACCTAAAGGCAGGAGAGTGGTATACGATAGAATTTCTCTTCTAGCAATTTGGCCTCCTCACACAAATTCTTAAGAAACATCCTAGCTATGTGCCTGTGGGCAAGTCAATCTGTCTGCCTTAATTTCCTCATCTGTAAAACAGGGATAATGATAGCACCTGCCTAGCCAGGCTTTTGTGACAATAAAATGAGGTTACATTTGTAAAACACTTTCCAAACCTTAAAATGCTTTATAAATGCTAGCTATCAGTAAGAACTTTATTGGAGAAACTTGTCGCAAAGTAGGTATCACTTGACTCAGCCTTGAAGAATGGATGGGATTTCAATAAGTGGAGATGGAGAAGGGAGGGCACTGCAAGAGGAGACAACTTTGTGAGCCTAAGGCCCAAGATGGTGACATGCATTGAACATTTATAGAACAGTCTAGCTTTAGTGAAGTTTAAGAAAGATATGGGAAAATAGGGCTGTAAAGGTGGGCGAGAATGATATTGCAAAGGTCACAAAATGTCAGACTGAGAAATTTGGACCAAATTCAATAGCCAATGTTTGGAGTTTTCTGAGCAAGGGAGTGAAATGATCAGAGCTATGCTTCTGGAAGATGAATCTGACAAATGCCATGTAGGATGGACAGGAGGAGGCTGAGAATGGAAGCAGGAAAATCTTGACTTTGAGCTGGAAATGTCCTTAGTATCTGGCCCCATCATTTTGCAGATGAGGAAATGGGACTAAGGAAGTGATGCAATTTTCACACTGTCTGCCAGGTAGAACAATTCAGAGGCAGGATTCAAAGCACCACCTTTGGCCTTCAGAGCTCATACTCTTCCCAACATACCCTGCTGCCTCCCAGTTAGAAGATTCTTGGACTAATCCAGATGTGAGCTGACAAGAGTGTGGCTGAGGGCTTGGCAGTGTGAATGGAATGGAGCAGATGTCTATACGACATCAAGTCTAGTTGAAAAGTCAAAATGCAGTCAGATACTCAGATGTTTCTAATCATATAATGTCAAGTAAATGAAATATTATGGATTTTTCCTTTTAATCCAGATGGAATATAGACATAAATAATAATGACGCCTCAATAGTACTTTAAATCTTACAAAGCATGTTCCTTCTAGAACCCCTTGTGAAGTACAAGGACTGAGTATCATTATCCCCATTTTATAGATGATGGAAATGCACAGAAAATCTTTTCTCTTCCTCATTTAGCTCCTGTGTCAGAAATGGGTCCCTTCCTGGTCTGGATTTCTTTCCACTTTATAGCACTGAGTCCATCAAACATAGCAAGTCCATCATTCACACAGCAAACATGTGCAGGAGACTACACAGTCCAGGGAAAAATATGAGTATTAAACAATACATGGTCCATACTTTTCATGGAGTTTACAGCTTAATTGGGGAACATGACACATATACAATTAGTATAATTCTATAGCATACTATTACTTATTATATTCTAACATGATATTTTATATTACAATATAAAATAGGAGTACATAAGAGTGTTACAAACAATTTTCTTTTTTTAGAGCCCAGTGGGAAAGGATATTTATCCACAACTGGGAGGATCAGGAAAAGCCTCATGGAAAAGGTGGCATTTGAACTGGGCTTTGAAGGATGGAAGGGATTTCAACCGGCAAAGATGAGGGGCAAGGAAAATCTATGTAACGTGAAAACTCAAGGAGAACTTCTATGATGGCTAACATTCAAACTGGAGTGTAGGCAGCATGGAGGGGAGTGATGCATGAAAAAGCAAGAAAGGTTCTGAAATGCTTTGCCCGCAGTTGCATGGTGATGGCAGATTTGGAAAAGCTTTAAATGTGAAGCTAAGGAATTTGAACTTTGGGCCACAGGGAGCCATTGAAGGCTTTTGAGCATAGGAGTTACGTGACTAGGTCTAACTGTAAGGAAGTAGGATGAAGGGTGAATTGAAGGGGTGGAGAGTCAAGTGGAGAAGACATTATAGAGGATAGTGGGTCATGAGAAGATGGAATAGATATGAGAAACCAGAGGGATAGAATGTTAAGGACTTAGCAACTGATTGAACCTATAGGGATGTGGTACATTTTTTCATACTTCTTATACTATAGCAAAATCAATCAACGAGCACTTGTGTACTATGAGCCATGTACTGTAATTGGTACTGGAGAAACAAATCCAAAGAATAAAATAATCCCCACTCTCAAGGAGCTTGTTTCTATCAAGGAATATAATAAGGGCAGTGATGTGGGAAGGAGGGCAGAGAGAAGTGACCTTGCTTCTTTGCTTAGTTTTAGTTCTTTCTTCGATTCATCTACACATCAAACTAGAGAGGATCTTGGGAGCAAAATGGGTTCTGTAGATCCAACCTACATGTCATGAAAGAACCCATTATAGGAATCAGGCATTGTGGCACCTCTGGGGTTTCTTTGGTAATGCCCCTGAAATGGATTGGGGGGGGGTGGGGACAATATGCCTGTGAAGGATTAAAAGGGTGTTCAATTAATTTCTTGTCCTAAGTCAGATGACTGTGGGACAACGCACTTCAAATCAACACCAGACTCAGGAAATCAATAGAAGAGACATAATTGTATCCTGGAACACTCAGTTTCCCTTAGCTGGATGTGGTGACTTTCACCTGTAAGCTTACCCATGTCAGAGAGAAGTTATCTAGTCCCTTCACTTAACAAATAAGGAGTAAAATGGTCCTGAAGAAGCCCAAATGTTAGTAACAAAGAGAAGGCTAGCTTAAAGAAATCGTGAGACCAAGAAAGTCACCCTGCAGCAACTATAAGACTAGTGGGGCAATTCCTCACAGATAACAGTATAATGGAGTCAGCAAGACCTGAATTCAAATCCAGCCTCAAACACTTACTAATTGAGCGACCCTGAGCAAGTCACTTAACCCTTGTTTGCATCAGTTTCCTCGTTTGCAAAATGGAGGTAATAATAGCTCCTAGCTTCCCAGGCTGTTGTGAAGATCAAATTAGATGATATTTGTAAAGCACTTAGCATGGTGCCTGGCACATACTAAGATCTACACAAACATTAGCTATTATTATTAATGATGTTACCAGAGGACATCAACAGCCCTATCGTATACCCTCTGGTGGGGATTGCCCTTAGCATACATGTCTCCCATGTGTGTATATACCGCATGTTTTCCTTAGGTACAGGACCTACATGTTGGTTCCCTGGTTATACATGTTTTCTGTATGTGCTTCCTTTCCTACTGGTTGTATGGAAAGAATTTTTATTGTCTCTTTACTTACTATGACATTTGATTAGCTGTCTTTTTTCTTGAACTAAAGGGTCCTCTGGATGATTGTTATAAGTAAACTCTGGTGGTACAATGTGTCCTATGGTTTTGACTGGAAGCTCACCCAGGGAGTACCTGGAACCTTAGCGTCTTTTGGGGGGGGGCACATATGAACAGGTATGCCCTAAATTCAACAAATATGAGAGATGAGGGAGAAGAAATTATTTTAAAATGACATAAAAGTTTCAGAAATAGGACTGATAGTGTCTCTAACAGACAGGGGTAAGTCAAAAGGAGGAGCACATTTTAAAGTATGAAGTTGGACCTGTTTCATCTGAAGTCCCTGTGAGACGCCAAGTTGAGATGTTCTTGAAAGGGACAGAGATGTAGGTCTGGAGTTCCTGATCAATACTGCTCTAAATTTCAGGTATTTCAGCATAGAAATCCATAGGATGCCAGGACCCCAGATTTAGTACTATAAAGGAACTTAAAGATCATCTGCTACAATCCCTTCATTTTACAGATGAGAAAATTGAGGCCTGATATGCCTGATATGCTCAGGGACCTCCAGTTAGTAAATGGTAGAACTGGGATTTAAATTAGGGTCATCTGCTTCCAAACTAGTTATCTTACTCAAAACATACTGCCTTTCTTTGAAACAAGGAAAGTGGATGATAACATCAAGAGAGAAAGAAGATAAGCAGGTCAGGTCAAGGACAGAACCTTGAGGAATATTATCTTATAGTGTCTGAAAAAGAACTAGAAGCCATTGAAGGAATAAAGAAGGAGGAAGTATGGTGTCTTAGAAACCAAGGCAAAGGGGGACAATTATAGAGGATAGTTTATAGCATCAAATTCTTCAGAGTCAGTCAAGAAGTTAGTCAACAAGCATTTTTGACGTATTTTATTATATATATATATATATATATGTATATATATGTATAAATTTCTCCCCTCAATTACATGTTTAAATAATTTTTTAACATTTGGGTTTTTTTTAAGTTTTGAGTTTCAAACTCTATCCCTCCCTCCCTCCCCCTCCCTAAGATGATAAGCAATCAGATATAGGTTATATGTGTAATCATGAAAATCATTCCCATCACGTAAAACATTCCCATTTTAGTCATTTTGTACCAGAAGACTTGAATAAAAGAAAAAGAAAGAAAGAAAGAAAGAAAGAAAGGAAAGAGAAAGAAAGAAAAGAAGGAAGGAAAGAAGGATGAAACAAAGAAAGAAAAGAAAGGAAGGAAGGAAGGAAAGAAAGAAAGAAAGAAAGAAAGAAAGAAAGAAAGAAAGAAGGAAGGAAGGAAGGAAGGAAGGAAGGAAGGAAGGAAGGAAGGAAAGAAAGAAAGAAAGAAAGAAAGAAAGAAAGAAAGAAAGAAAGAAAGAAAGAAAGAAAGAGAGAAGAAAAGAAAGAAAGAAAAATAAAAGAGAAAAATATTGTGCTTTAGTCTGTATTCAAACAATATCAGTTCTTTCTTGAGTTGGACCGCATGCTTCATCATTAATCCTTTGGGATTGTCTCGGAATGTAGCTAAGAATAGCTAGGCCATTCACAATTCTTCATCAAATATTATTACCGTTACTGTGTACAACATTCTCCTGGTTCTGTTCACTTCACATTGCATCAGTTCATGTAAGTCTTTCCAGGTTTTTCTGAAATCGCCCTGCTTGTCATTTCTAATAGCACAATATTATTCCATTACAATCATATACCACATCTTATTTAGCTATGCCCCAATTGATGGACAATCCTTCAGTTTCCAATTCTTAGTCACCACAAAAAGACCTGCTATAAATATTTTTATACAAATTGATCCTTTCCCCCTTTTTTCAATGTCTTTGGGATATAGACCTCAAGGTGATATTGATGGATCAATGGGTATGCACAGTTTGATTGCCCTTTGTGGTTATAGTTCCAAATTGCTCTCCAGAATGGTTGGAGGAGTTCATAGCTCCACCAGCAGTGCATTAGTGTCCCAGTTTTCCTACATCCCCTCCAATGTCCATCATTTTCCATTTTTGTCCTATTAGCCAATCTGATAGGTGGTACCTCAGATCAATAAGCATTTATTAAGAGCTCAGTATGTGCAAGGTACTATACTAAGGGCTGGTTAAAAAGAAGGCAAAGAGGATGTGGATTCAGCTTCTAGATTGAACAAGTTAGTTCTCTAGAATGGTCAATCATCATGGAGCTCTTGCAGGCCTTGATTGTGTTAAAGATTCTAAGGAGACCTAAGGGCCATTTGCAGTCTGATATTGATGTCTAGTTTGCCCACTTTCTCTCTTATATTTCTGATGTCAGAGATGTGGGTGGGTAAGAAGTACTAGAGAAAGGCAAAATTAAGACATGATAACCTTGAAAGTATTAATGATACAAATTTAATGTGCAAAATGCATCGAAAATTGTAAAAACTAACCAAGTGTTCTTCAAGTATCTACTTGTCTTTCACAGTCAGTGTAGTGTAGGACCTTCAAAAAACAACTGACCAAAACACTTGTGGCTCTCTTAACTCTTCACATATCTGTATATGACCCTTGAAAAATGCGATGCTTGTTAAAATATCCATTCAAGGCCTCTGAATGTTTACTTTGACTCAAAAGGGACTTACCTTTTTAGAAACTGAGTATCTCATAATGATAAGAGTGCTTTACAAATACTGCTTGATTGTCTTGCCATTTTTCTGCTTTTGCCCACCCAATTTCTGCTATCAGATTCTTTCAGGTGCTTAATTCTTTAAGTACATCTACTTCACTTATATATGGCACAGGGCATAATGAGATGCAGTGAATTGTATTTCTATTTTCCACTCACACTAAACTGATTGTTGATATCCATTCAGGCTGAAACAATGCATGCTTTCAGTTTGGATATCACGTAGTTCCTCCTGTTTGGCCCGATGGAAACAAAGTGAATGGTTAAGAATCTGAGGAAGTTGTCTATAGACATAGTGACAGACCACTTTAAAAATTATTTTAGATTTGCTATATGCTATCAATTGAGATTGAGAGTATTGATCCAAACTGATTGCAGAGGACCAAAATAAAGTGGAAGGGTAATTGACTGTCATGTCCTCGATCGATCCAGCACCACACTTCATAGGCACTAAAATTATTCTCAAGTACTTTGGTTTATCATTTCTAATAAATATAGAAATTGAGTAATCAAAATGACTTACCTTCTCAAGTTGAACAGAAAGCTTTTAAGGAAGTGTCTGAATTTAAGTAAGTTGATGTTCTGTGTTTAGTTTTTAATCAAGCCCCAAACATTCTGTCTGACGGGTTTAGAGGGGAAGCCTGCTTTTTAAAAAAAATAGGTTTGTGGGCTTAAATCAAATGTGACACATTTAAAGCAAAAACGTTCTCTGTTTCAGGGTAATATTCAGATATGAGGTTTAGAACGAAGAGTTCCTGAAGATTTAGTTCACTGTCTCTTCCAAGCTGATCTTGCTGTCCCTTACACATGAAATTCTTTTCTCCCATCCCTACAATGTACCCTATCCTCTCCTCTGCCTCTTCGAATCCCTGGCCTCTGTCAAAGCTCTGCTCAAGAACCACCTCTTACATGTGGCCTTTCCCTATCTCCCAATTCCTTTCTCTTCCCCCTAAAAGTTACCTTGCATTTACTTTCCATATTTTTGTATCTACCAATACACAGTGTTCCAAAAGTACTGGTGCAGTTTCCAGCTTTAATGGTTTCATTTGGAATACCTTGTATGCATATGTGTTTTTTAATCTGATGGAATGTAAACTCCTTGAGGGTAGGCATTAGTTCTAGCACAGTGGATGGCACATAATAAACATTAATAAATGAATTTGTTGTACTAACATGCTTTTCTCCAAACAGTGATACCATAGAAGTAGAGCCAGAAGGGACTTGGTGGGCGCTCTAATCCAACCCCCACACTTAGCCCCAAAGAAGTGTGCCAACTTGCTTCTCTTGAGAACCCACCTTTCCACTCAACTAAAACTGTTTGCTCCATAATTGACAATGATCTCTAAATGCAATGATCAACTCATCCAATCCCATAATCTCTTCTCAGACTTCCTCTTTCTAGTCTTCTCTGCAGCATTTGATATATTGGCCATAGGCTCCTCTGGAGTCCTAGCTCCTCGATGAATGTTATGGCCCTGATCTTTCCTCATTCTCCTGCTGTCAGTCTAGCCCCTCCTCAGTTTTCTTTGCTGGATCATTATCTGTATCCTTTCCCTTATGTTTGTGCTTGTGCCACAGGGACTTCTTTCCTTAAACTCTTTCATCAGCTGTCATGGATTCTTCCATCATTTCTATGTAAAGGACTTCCAGGGCTATGTGCCCAACCTTAGTCTCTCTTAAGTTCCAATCCCATCACCAACTACTTATGAGATATTTCCAACTGAATGTCCCAAAGGCATTTTAAACTCAATATATACAAAACAGAACTTATCTTTTCCCCCCAAACGCACTCCTCTTCCTAAAATTCTGGTTTCTATTGAGGGTACCACCAGTCACCAAGGTTAGTAGCTTTATAGTCTCACCCCCTACAAATCCAAACATTTGCCAAGTTTTGTCAATTCTACCTTCTACAACATCTCTTGCATTTGTCCCCTTCTCTTCACTCACATGGCTGTCACCTTAGTCCTGACCTTCTGCACCTCTTGCCAGGACTGGTGTAATAGCCACTCCACTTCTCTTTCACTTGCAGTCCTTTCTCTGCTTACAAATTTATATTCCCGAAGTACCAGTCTGACTACGTCACTCCCCTGCTCAGTGGTTCTCAATTGCCTCAAGGATGAAATAAAAACTCTTTTTTGTCACCTAAACACCTTTACATTTAGACTCCAGACTGTCTTTTCAGGTTTACTGCACATTATTCTACTTCCTATCCCCTACCTTCTAATGAAACTGGGTTATTTGCTGTTCCCCATATGCCAATTCCCATCTCTTATCTCCATACTTTTCTCAGGCTATCCCCCATCCCTGGAAAGGATTCCTTTCTCATCATAACTGTGAATTTGAATAGTATTAACTCTCCCATAAGATGAAAGTGAATAGCATAGTGGATTAAAAACCAGAATCCTATAATATTTTTTTACAAGAAACATATTTGAAGCAGATAGACACACACAAAGTAAAGGCAAAAGGCTGGAGCAAAATATATTATGCTTCAACTGAAGTGAAAAAAGCAGGGTAGCAATCCTGATCTCAGACAAAGCAAAAATAAAACAGATCCAATGAGAAGAGACAAGGAAGGAAACTACATCTTGCTAAAAGTTACCATAGACAATGAAGTAATATCAATACTAGACATATATGCACCAAGTGGTATAGCATCCAAATTCTTAGAGGACAAGTTAAGTGAATTACAGGAAGAAATAGACAGCAAAAATATACAAGTGGAGGACCTCAACTTCCCCCTCTATGAACTAGATAAATATAACCACAAAATAAACAAGAAAGAAGTTAAGAAGGTGAATAGAATTTTAGAAAAGTTAGATATGATAGAACTCTGAAGAAAACTCAATGGGGATAGAAAGGAATATAACTTTTTTCTCAGCAGTACATGGTACCTACATAAAAACTGACCATGTATTAGATCATAAAACCTCACAATCAAATGCAGAAAGGCAGAAATATTAAATGCATCCTTTTCAGACCATGATGCAACAAAAATTACATGTAATAAAGGGCCAAGGAAAGATAGAGCAAAAATTAATTGGAAACTAAATAATCTAATCCTAAAGAATGAGTGGGTCAAACAGCAAATCAGAAACAATAATTTCATCAAAGAGAATGACAATAATGAGACAACATACCACAATTCATGCAATGTAGCAGCAGCAATACTTAGGGGAAATTTTATATCTCTAAATGCTTACATGAATAAAATAGAGAAAGAGAAGATCAATGAATTAGGCATGTAATGTTAAAAAACTAGAAAAGGGGGGGGGGCGGAGCCAAGATGGCGGCTGGTAAGCATGGACTAGAGTGAGCTCTGTACCCGGGTCCCTCCAAAAACCTATAAAAATGGCTCTGAACCAATTCTAGAACGGCAGAACCCACAGAACAGCAGAGGGAAGCAGGGCTCCAGCCCAGGACAGCCTGGATGGTCTCTGGGTGAGGTCTATTCCACACGGAGCTGGGAGCTGGGAGCTGGGAACGGAGTGGAGCAGAGCCCAGCCTGAGCGGCGTGGACGATCCAGACCAGAAGCCGGGCGGAGGGGGCCCTAGCGCCCTGAATATGTGAGCTGTGGCAGTTACCAGACCCCTCGACCCACAAACACCAAAGACTGCGGAGAAGGTTAGTGGGAAAAGCTGCGGGAGTGGAAGGAGTTCGCGGTTGGGCTTCCAGCCCTGGGGGCAGCGGAGGTGGGGCAGCTACAGCTGTTGTTACTTCCGGCTCCAGGCCCACCTGGTGGGAGGAATTAAGTGGCGGATCAGAGCAGGAGTGCAACAGCCTGCTGAAGATCTAAGCCCAGTCTGGACTGGGGGTCCTTGGGGAAGGAGGAGTGCGGCTCTGACAGAGCTGGCACCTCCCCCCCAAACGTAGAACATAGAACTCGTTAGTCTACAAGCAGTCATACCCCACTGAAAAACTCAAGGGTCAAGTTAGTTGGTTGGGAATATGGCCAGGCAGCGAAAACGTGCCCAGATTCAGTCTCAGACTTTGGATTCTTTCTTTGGTGACAAAGAAGACCAAAACATACAGCCTAAAGAAGACAACAAAGTCATAGAGCCTACAACCAAAGCCTCCAAGAAAAACATGAACTGGCCCCAGGCCATAGAAGAACTCAAAAAGGATTTGGAAAAGCAAGTTAGAGAAGTAGAGGAAAAATTGGGAAAAGAAATGAGAAGGATGAGAGAAAACCATGAAAAACAAGTCAATGACTTGCTAAAGGAGACCCAAAAAAATACTAAAAAATACACTGAAGAAAACAACACCTTAAAAAATAGACTAACTCAAATGGCAAAAGAGCTCCAAAAAGCCAATGAGGAGAAGAATGCCTTGAAAGGCAGAATTAGCCAAATGGAAAAGGAGGTCCAAAAGACCACTGAAGAAAATACTACTTTAAAAATTAGATTGGAGCAAGTGGAAGCTAGTGACTTTATGAGAAATCAGGATATTATAAAACAGAACCAGAGGAATGAAAAAATGGAAGACAATGTGAAATATCTCCTTGGAAAAACCACTGACCTGGAAAATAGATCCAGGAGAGATAATTTAAAAATTATTGGACTACCTGAAAGCCATGATCAAAAAAAGAGCCTAGATACCATCTTTCAGGAAATTATCAAGGAGAACTGCCCTGATATTCTAGAGCCACAGGGCAAAATAGAAATTGAAAGAATCCATCGATGGCCTCCTCAAATAGATCCCAAAAAGAAATCTCCTAGGAATATTGTTGCCAAATTCCAGAGCTCCCAGATCAAGGAGAAAATACTGCAAGCAGCCAGAAAGAAACAATTTGAGTATTGTGGAAACCCAATCAGAATAACCTAAGATCTGGCAGCTTCTACATTAAGAGATCGAAGGGCTTGGAATGCGATATTCCGGAGGTCAATGGAGCTAGGATTAAAACCTAGAATCACCTACCCAGCAAAACTGAGTATCATGTTCCAAGGTAAAATATGGAGTTTCAATAAAATAGAGGACTTTCAAGCTTTCTCAGTGAAAAGACCAGAACTGAATAGAAAATTTGACTTTCAAACACAAGAATCAAGAGAAGCATGAAAAGGTAATCAAGAAACGGAAATTGCAAGGGACTTACTAAAGTTGAACTGTTTTGTTTACATTCCTACATGGAAAGATGATGAGTATGATTCATGAGACCTCAGTATTAGGGTAGCTGAAGGGAATATGCATATATATATATATGTATATATATATATATATGTTTATGTATATATAAGTGAATGTGTATGTATGTATATATCTAGGTGTATATGTATGTATGTGTATATATATATATGTGTGTGTGCTTATATATATATATATATATATATATATATATGTAAAAGAGAGAGAGCAGACACAGGGTGAGTTGAAGATGAAGGGAAGATAGCTAAAAGAAATAAAATGAAATTAAGGGATGAGAGAGTAACATACTGAGAGAGGGAGATAGGGAGAGATAGAATGGGGTGGATTATCTTGCATAAAGGTGGCAAGAGGAAGCAGTTCTATGGGAGGAGGGGAGATGGCAGGTGAGGGGGGAATGAGTGAACCTTGCTCTCATCAGATTTGGCCTGAGGGGGAATACCATACATACTCAGTTGGGTATCTTACCCCACAGGAAAGAAGAGGGAGGAAGATAAAAAAAAAATAAAAGGCGGGGGGATGATGGAGTGGAGGGCAGATGGGGGTGGAGGTAATCAAAAACAAACACTTTGGAAAGGGGACAGGGTCAAGGGAGAAAATTCAATAAAGCGGGATGGGTTGGGAAGGAGCAAAATGTAGTTAGCCTTTCACAACATGAGTATTGTGGAAGGGTTATACATAATAATACATGTATGGCCTAGGTTGAATTGCTCAACTCCTTAGGGAGGGTGGGTGGGAAGGGAAGAGGGAAGGGAATTTGGAACTCAAAGTTTTAAAATCAGATGTCCAAAAACAAAAAAGAGTTTTTGTATGCAACTAAAAAATAAGATACACAGGCAATGGGGCGTAGAAATTTATCTTGCCCTACAAGAAAGGAAGGGAAAAGGGGATGAGAGGGGAGGGGGGTGATAGAGGGGAGGGCTGACTGGGGAACAGGGCAACCAGAATATAAGCCATCTTGGAGTGGGGGGGAGGGTAGAAATGGGGAGAAAATTTGTAATTCAAAATGTTGTGAAAATCAATGCTGAAAACCAAATATGTTAAATAAATAAATTGCATTTAAAAAAAAAAACTAGAAAAGGAACAAATTAAAAATCCCCAATTAAATATCAAATTAGAAATTCCAAAAATCAAAAGAGAGATGAATAAAATTGAAAGTAAGAAAACTATTGAACTAATAAATAAAACTAGTAGCTGGCTTTATTAAAAACAATAAAATAGATGAAGCTTTGGTTAATTTGATTTTACAAAAAGAAAACTAAATCACAATTGTCAAGAATGAAGAGGGTGAATTCACCACCAATGAAGAGGAAATTAAATCAATAATTAGGAGCTATTTTGCCCAACTGTATGCCAATAACTTTGATAATCTAAGTGAAATGTATGAATATTTGCAAAAATATAAATTACCCAGATTAACAGAAGAGGAAACGAAGTATGTAAATAACCCCATTTTAAAAAAAGAAATTGAATAAGCCATCAGTGAACTCCCCAAGAAAAATTCTCCAGGGCCATATAGATTTAGAAATGAATTCTATCAAACATTTAAAATATTTTAAGATTTAAACAATTAATTCCAGTACTATATAAACTATTTGAAAAAAAATAGGCAGACAGAGTTCTGCCAAAATCTTTTTATGACACTAATATGGTGCTTATACCTAAACCAGAAAGAGCCAAAACAGAGAAAGAAAAATATAGACCAATTTCCCTAATGAACATTCATGCAAAAAAATTGAATAAAATATTAGCAAAGAAATTACAGCAATTTACCATGAGGGTAACACACTATGAAGAGGTGAGATTTATACCAGGGATTCAGAGCTGGTTTGATATTAGGAAAACTATTAGCATAATTGACCATATCAATAACAAAACCAACAGAAATCATATGATTATCTCAATAGATTCAGAAAAGGCTTTTGACAAAATATAGCACTTATTGTTATTAAAACACTAGATAGTATAGGAATAAATGGAGCTTTCCTTAAAATGATAAATTGTATCTATCTAAAACCATCAGCAAACATTATCTATAATGGGGATAAGCTAGAGGCCCTCCCAATAAGATCAGGAGTGAAACAAGGATGCACATTATCATCATTTTATTCAATATTGTACCAGAAATATTAGCTTTAGCAATAACAGAAGAAAAAGAAATTCAAGAAACTAGAGTAGGCATTGAGGAAACAAAACGATCACTCTTTGCAAATGGTATGATGGTATACTTAGAGGATCCTAGAGGATCAACTAAAAAAACTATTTAAAATAATTAACAACTTTAGAAATAAATCATTAGCAGTTCTATGTATATTACCAACAAAGCTCAACAAGAAGAGATAGAAAGATCAATTCCATTTAAAATAATAGGCTGGATGACCATTTGTTGGATATGTTTTGGTGGGGTATTCTTTTCAACTGTGAGTTGGATTAGGTCTCTTATAACTTCAAATTCTGTGATTCTGAAAAGCATAATAGAGAGAACAAAGCAGCCTATATCAAGAAGGACTGGACAGGAAGTACTACCCGACCTGGAACTGCATCATAAGAAGGAACTTCTGTGATGCATAAGACTAAGCACCTCATCTCTCTCTACCCGGGCCCAGTTGGCATTCTTCTTTCAAGTCCACTTAAAGCATGAATTGCATACTCATCAATCCATCCAAACAACCAACACAGCAGTAGAAATTCCAAATTTGAGAGTCTGGACCATTTAGCCTTGCACGGGAACACCTCAATTGCTCGACATTTTATTCTCGTGCTATTGTGCAAGGCATCCCATGGACTGAGTTAATTGTGACTATAAAACATTTAAGCAAATGAATTAAATTCATATTTATTTTCTTTGCTTTTTTAAACTTTCATTTTAAGTTGTTTTTAAAAATTTTTTGATGCCTTTGTTTCTATATCACATTTCTTCCCAAATACATCCTTCCCCCATTCCAATAAATCTTCTCATAACAAAATCAAAAAAAGTTTTCAGCAAAAACCAGCTACACCATGGATGGAGCTTGCCAGGATATCCAATATTTGACATTTGTCATTCCCCTCTTCTACAATGAAACAATGAAGATGCCTTTTTGTTGTTTCTTTAAGGTCAAAGTCAGGCGTTATAATTACACAGTTTTGTTTCATTTTTCTTGTTCTTGTTCTTTCTATTAACATTGTTACTGGCACATTGCTTTCCTGTTTCTGCTTATTTTATTCTTCACTGGCTCATTTAAGCCTTCCTATGTGCCTCTGAATTCTTCATATTTGTTGTTTCTTACAGCACAACAATATTCCACCACAATTTGTTTAGCCATTCGCTGATTGGTGGGTGCTGAGTTTGTCACCAGTCCTTTACCAGCACAGAGAATATTATAATGAGTATTTTGGTATAAATGGGCCTTTCTTTCCCTCTTTCGCCTCCTTGGGGTATATGCTTAGGACTGGAGTCTCTGAGTAAAAGTTGTATTTATTGTATATTTCATAATCCACAACCCCTCCATAAAATCTATTTCTATATTTTTTAAAATAATACTTTTGGAAGGAGAAGGGTTAGAGAGGCTAGAGTCAACTTGGGAGAGTCATGGCCTTCTGAGATCAAGAGAAGTCTCTAATTTGCATTTTTGCTTTGCTTCTGCCTTCTCCCCTCAGTGATTGGCTAGAGAAGTACTTTCCAGACCTTCAAAAAATTCCTATAATATCTGTGATTAGAAACCTGATAGCCTATCCATTGTCCAGCTTTACATTAGTCCTCTGATCCACGTATCTGAGAGGAGAGGTCAGTGATGGGAATTGGAGGTAAAGTGCAGCTCTTTTTTTCTTTGGGGATATTTGTTTCATAAATCATCCAGCATTATGAAATTGTGTACCATGTAATTTTCCAAACATTACTAAACCATAGTTAAGGATTTGTTGACATGCTTGACGTCACTGGTCAGAGTAGATGGAACTGAGTAATAGTGGCTGGGTTGCTTCCTTTTCAGACAGGCCCAGATGGTGGTCTGTGGGAATTATTGGATGGTTCCATCCTATGAGAAGGGCTGTTTTGGGCACTGATCTTTCTTAGCACAGGATCTGAGGGAGTGAGATGATGTTGACACTAAATTTCAATCTGACTGCTATCCCACTGTTTGGCTGACTAGCAGATGTCTCAAAAGCGCTTAATCCCCACAAGTAAGATGTTGCAAAGATGGAGGGGGGAGGTCAGTGTTCTGTAGGGTAGGAATAAAGGAAAGTCTGTCACATTGAGAAGTCTTCTCTCTGCTTTTATCACCCAGCTTTACAGTTCATGTCTCCTGGATGCTGTGTTCATTAGTCAGCATGAGAAAAGAGGGGAGAAACATATTGATATGATTACAGAGTGTGAGCCAGCAATTATCATCAGAGAGCACAATTGAAAACACATTTTATTTAAATATTTATCTTGGTGAATTGAGGTTTTATAATTTGTAGTGCTTCTAGTTAAAGTGGTGGTTTGGGAAGCATGGACTCCTCATTTCTGGCTCTCCCAATGGCATACCCTGAGATGAGGAGTTAAGCCTGCTCTGACTCAATTTTCCCATCTATGAAATAGGAACAGGGAAATTTGTATCATTTACTAAATCCATAGAGATTTCAAAGATAAAAAGGATGAAATTTAAGAAGAACTTGAGTTCTATGGATAGAAAAACTAGACTTTTCTCTATTTTTAAAGGTTATGTAAACTATGGGACGATTGGTCAAAAGAATTGTCCATCCCCACTAATTTCCGCACTCTTCCATGATGAGTGTAAATTTGCCACACATCCACATGTCAAACTTTGTGTGCCTTTCAAAGGGAAGAATTAACCCTGTAAATAATGGATCTTGTACGTTTCTTATTTTTTGAAAGGCAACATGGCATGATAGCTAGAGTGTGATGTTGGTAGTTAGGAGGTTCTGAACTTGCCTCTGAGCTTGACCTGTCCTGATTGTATGACTCTGGGTAAGTCGTTTAATCTTTTTGTGCCCCCAAGCAACTCTCTCACACTCTCAATTGCAGAACAGGTACCAAATCCACACTGGTAGAGGGAGTTTCCTTATTGGGAATTCCCTCAGGTCATGAAATCACAAAGCCAATCCCATTCCATTTAATATTTTTTTTTACTAAAAGATAGAGAGACATGCAACTGCTCCCTGCTTTAGCAAAATTATATCTGCTAATTCAATGAATCAACAAGCATTTGTTAAGTACCTTCTAGCTGCCAGACACTGTGCCTGGTGCTCTAATTATAAAGACAAAAATGAAACATTCCTCCCCTTCAAGGAGTTTATATTCTATTGAATAGAATACGGACAAGTGCATGTATAAGTATGTGTAAAAAAACCAACAAGCTAATTTGGGGAGGGAGGTACAAGCAGAACATTTCTGCTGTACCAAAATTAAATGCTCTCATCATCTAATTGCCTAAAATGCATTTTTATTACTGTTTGTTTCTGACCATCAGGAAAGGTTTCTTATAAAAAGTGATGCTTTATCTAAACTTTGAAGGAAACTGGGGATTCTGAAAAGTAGATGTAAGAGAGGGCATTTAGTAATCCCCTTTAGTCAGGCCTGTTGGCATTTTCCTGTAATCCCTGTTACTGGGGGAGGCTAAGACTAGTGGATTCCTTGAGCTCAGGAAGATCTGAGCTGCAGTCAAGCTAAGGTGAATCAAGCAACCATATTTAATCTGCCACCACAGGGCTGACTAAGGAGGAGCAAACCAGCACATGTCAGAACAGAGTAGGTTGATTTCAGTGGAACTGGTCCCTGAAGGGCCACTATACTTCTGGCCTGGGTCAGAAGGAAGACCCAGTCTCTTCTCATCTCTGCAAAAAATGTAATTACCTTTCCAGTATCTTTAGTAGATAGACATTATATACTGTCATAAACAGTAGCATATTTCAAAGTTTTGGGGTACATGAATTTCCCTCATTACCTAGAATATAATGTACATATGCATGCAAAATCACTAATGCATTAGTTGCTAGATGACAATGCGCTTCTAGCTGCTATATTCATTTGTCAGCATGAAAAAAGGAACAGTACGTAGAACACATTGATATAGTTATGTAGTGGGAGCCAGCAATTATCATCAGAGAGCACAATTGAAAACACATCTTCTTTAAATATTTATCTTGGTGAATTGACTCATCGAAAACAAGACGTTCTTCTTATTTATGAATGGACATTTTAGGAATAAATTTGCCATTCATGTTGGGACTGATGCAGTCCACGACATAGTTTAACGAGAGTGAAATAGCATCAAGTTATTCATTGTGATGTATCATTAAGAATGTTGTGTCTGAATATGCAGCAAGATGAGAGCACTATGCAGCTGTTCACATTCCGAATCCCAACTCAACAGAGGAAGGGGGTGGGAGATATGCTATTGAATGAGATGCATGAGGAGGTTAAAGAAAAAAGTGTGTGCGTGCGCGTGCACATGTGTGTATATGTGCACGTGAGTGTATGTATGCATGTGTGTGCACATATGTGCATGTGGGTGTGTATCCATGTGTGTGATTATGTGCATGCATATGTGTGTACATGCGTGTGTGTGTAAGTGTATGTGCGCATGTGGGTGTGTGCATGTGCATGTACGTGCATGTATGTCTGTGTGTGCATGCATGAGGGGGTGTGCACGTGCATGCATGCATGTATGTGTGCACTGTGCTTCTCTCTTGTTGCATTTGATATGGTGTGGCATGTTTCCTTGGCCCCCAGCCACACTGGTGCCACTGTGCTGTTGTTTCTTCATTGAATTTTCCAGGACCTCAGGCTGCTCCTGACTTCCGAGAAGTTAGGAAACCCAGGCAGGAAGAGAGCAAGCAAACACTCTGGAAGAAACGAGCTGACTAGGAATGATGTCCAAGGGAACTGGCAGAACCTCCTTCTTTGAGAGTCTTTCTTTTCTGTTCTCTGCTGTAGACCAAAAAAGTTTCAAAGTTCAGTGTTGCATACATTTTTCATGCTGTATTAAAAAAATAAGTACACAGGGATTCAGATCTCAGAACACCATAGCTTCTGACGAACTTACTCAGAAGTAAGAAGAAGAAAGAGCAAGCTGCACAGACATCGTCTACTTTGGAGGCCATGGTGCTATTCAGAAAGAAATCATCATTTAAGAGTGCTTTCAGGCATAATAAGGATATTTAATTTGGGCACAACAGGGATCTTTGGAGTGGGAAAAATTCTACACAAGGTAGGCACCAGTCAACTGGGGAATAGCTGAGCAAATTGTGGCATATGGATGCAATGGAAAGACTGTTGCTCTCTAAGAATAGACAAATAAAAATCAGAGAAACTTGAGAATACTCTTAAAATTGATGCAGGCCAAAGTAAGCCAACCTGAGATCCACATCTACCACCCAATCAAAATCCTGCGACATGTTTCTCCCTTCCTCAATGAGTTCAGTACTTACAATTTTTCTCTCCTCAACTCCTGCCCTCATCCTATGGAACTTCAACAAACATATTGACCCTCCCTCAAACACCCTAACCATACAGGCCCTCAACCTGTTTACCTTCCATGACCTATTCTTCCACCATATCTCAGCTACTCACAAACATGGTCATACCTTTGATCTTGCCATCACCCACAAATGTAGCATCTCCATGTTCAAGAATTCCCTTATCTGACCATAATCTCTTGGCTTATCATTTCTCCTTGTGCCTACCTTTACCAAACCTCACTCTTTGTCTATAGGATGACTTCCAATCGTCTGACCCCTCAGTTCTCTCCTAGTTCATCACTCCTGCCACTCTCTCCTCTTTTCCCCCTCTTGACTCCTTGGTGAACCAATTCAACTCTGTTCTGTCCTCTTTAATTCTTAGCCTTCTTATGGCTGACTTAATCCTTGGTGCTTATCTTATCACTGCTTATGCCAAGCTAGGCCTCAGCCTTGGATCACTCCCATCATTTACCACATTAGCACCTATACGTATGCTGCTGAATGAAGAAAATCATTCAACTGTTCTGATTGGGTCCACTACAAATTTATGTTACACAAACTCAACTGGGTCCTCACTGCTCCTAGGCAGTCCTTCTATACCTCTCTTTTCAATTTACTATCTCACTCTCCCCAGAGACTTTTCCAAACTTTTTCATCTTTCCTTTCATCAAAACTTTCATGGGTCTCCCTCCCTCTACCTCTTGGCTGAGAACCTGACCTCATATTTTACTGCCCCCCCCCCCCCAAACTGAGGCCATTTGCTATAAGCTCCCTGTTCTCCCCTCTTCCTCATTTCATATGCTTTTAACCGCTCTTTTCTTCTTCACTCATTTTTAACATGAAGGGATATTTATGAAGGCAAACCCTATACAAGCAATCCTATTTCATCCCATCTCCTTCAACAGACTGCTCCCTCTGTCATCCTTACTCTATTGCTTATCTTCAATCTCTCCGTGTCTACTGGCTTCTTTCCTATTCCCTACAAATATGCTCATGTTTCCTCCATCCTCAAAAAATTCTCTTTTCCTTCCACCCACACTATTACCCCATATCTCTTCTGCCCTTGTGGCTAAACTCTTTGAGAAAGTCATCTATAATAGGTGCCACCACTTTCTCTTCTCTCACTCTTCTTAAGCCATTACAGTTCAGTTTCTGACCTCATCATTCCACCAAAATTGCTCTCTCTAAAGTTACCAGTGATCTCTCTATTGCCAGATCCAATGACCTTTTCTCAATCTTCACTCTTGCCCTCTCTGCAGTCTTTACTGTTGATAATTCTCTTCTCATTGATACTCCCTTCCCTCTAGGTTTTCAGGACATCACTCTTTCCTGATTCTCCGACATATTAGATGGCTCCTTCTTTGGTGTCCATTCATTTCTGGATTCTCATTCAGGTCACACTATCTAACCATTGATGTCCTGTGGGGTTCCCTTCTGGGCCTTCTTTTCTCCTTTCTCCATATTTTTTCTCTTGATAATCTTTTTAGCTCCCATGGATTTAATTGTCATCTCTATGCTGATGATTCTCAAATCTACCTATCCTGCCCTAATCTCTCTGCTGACTTCCATTCTTATATTTCCAACTGTCTTTCAAACATCTTGAACTACATGTCCATCTTAAACCCAACATACCCAAAATTGAACTTATCATCATTCTCCTTAAACCTTTGCCCCTCTAAACTTCCCTATTGCTGCTGAAGATATCGCCATTCTCCCAGTTCCCCTGTCTCCTCACTACGTCACCTCCCAGTATCTAATCTGTTGCAAAGGCCTGTGGATTTGACCTTCTCTCCTCTGATACTGTCACTATCCTGGTATAAGCCCTCATCACTTCACTTCTGGGCTATTGCAATAGCTTCCTGGTGGGTCTGCCTACATCAAGTCTCCCCATTCCAATCCAGCCTCCATTCACTCATGAAAGTGATTTTCCTAAGGCGCAGGTCCAATCATGTCACTCCCAGCCCTCACCCTCCACTCAACCAATGCCAATGGTTCCCTATGGCTTCCAAGATCAAATACAAAATCCTTTGCTTGACATTCAAAGCCCTTCATAACCTAGTCCTCTCCTTTTCAGTCTTCTTAAATCTTACTCCCCACTGTGTGCTCTTCAATCCATTGTTACTGACCTTCTTACTGTCCATGAGCAAGACCTTCCACCTCTCCCCTGTATCAGGAGGGCCGAGTTTATAATCTCAAAGAGGATCATAAACATGTCTGAAAGGTTCGGAACCACCGGATATAAGAAACTCTCAAAGTAGAAGGCAGAAGAATCAAAACATTTATTTAGGCTCCACAGTAACCAACCCATGAACCAGAAGCCCCATTTTGATATGTTGATCAAAATCTTCCAGGCCCAATAAGTACGCCTTGCAAGAGTAACCAGGAGGCTACAGAGAAGCATGATTGCGTAAAGCAAAATCATGTTTCCCCCTCGATGGTAATAAGATTACCCACTGGCCTGAAGTCTTTGTTCAGCTTCCTCCCGTAGGTCAGCTCTGCTACTGGCAGCTCCTGCTTCAGCTGTGTCTGGTCTGTAACTGACGTAACTGACGTAACTGTCGTAACTGCCTCTGTAACTGCCTCTGGCTCCAACTGTCGCTGTAACTGTCGCTGTAATGGCCTGAAGTCTTTGTTCAGCTTTCTCCCGTAGGTCAGCTCTGCTACTGGCAGCTCCTGCTTCAGTTGTGTCTGTGGCTGTAACTGACGTAACTGTCGTAACTGTCGCTGGCTCCAACCGAAAAAGGAAGAGAGAGAGGATCTTCAAGCTGTCCTCTCCCCTCTTATAGAGTTTTTGACATCATCAAGCTCCGCCCAAATGACCAGGGCCGATTGGTTCCTGAGTTGGCCCCTCCCCCTAGGGTAGAGGTTAACACCTCCCCTCAGCCAGCCCCATGACTCCTCACACAGGAAGTTGTCTGCTTCCCGGCATGCTCCCCGGGCCTCCTGCCCCGGAAGAGCAAGCCACAGTGTCCAGAGGCTCAATGAGGTAAGCTGAGTCATTCAAAGAAAACAAAAGCCATTCTGGTTACACTCCACCCCTTGTTATAGGATACATAATCTAATCAGCCATGTATCCTAGAACATACATTGTGATCCAATTACAAAGGAAACTAAAACATATCATTCATTATAAAGCAAAACATATCATTCAGTGACATTCCCAAACATTGGTTAACGATTCAAATGCGATCCACCCCTAGATCCCAGCAAAATAATCTCTTCAATCAATCATCCCCAAAATAATTATTAATAATTCAAATGTCCACCCCTAAATCCTTGTATCCATTACATAGGATCAATAATATCATAACAATAAAACAACACAGCAAGGATAACACAAAATAAGTAAACAGAACACTATCATCATTTCCACCCCCCTTGAACGATTGGGGCTCAAAATCTTGGGGTGAGGGGTGAAGGTCTCATTTTCCATAGCTTCTTCATGCTGAAATTGGATGTAGAGATGGCCCTGCCCCCAAAAAGTCCCATTCCAGAGGTCATTTCTTTAACGAGCTGGCAGGAATTCCAAGAATGCTACATGCTTAGGCAGTCACCGGAAAGTGCAGGGTGCTTAAGCCTGAAGGAAACAAAACTAGCAACAAGGTTAGCCAAAACAAAGGACAAAAAGAGTAGACAAGTATGGACTATAATTCTTCAAATAAAATCATCTCAAGTTTGGTTGAGATTTCAGTTATGCAAAGATCCAACATCAGAGCCAAACTCAGGTGGGAAATGTTTCTTTTCAAAAGGAACATAATGAGGAAGCCAAGAGGATCCCACCCTAGATATAGACTAAGATTGTCCTCCCAGCCTTTCCCCAGATGTACAAGTTTTCATCCGTTGATCACACAAGGTCACCTTCACTCTGAGTGGCTTGTGGGCTTGCAGGAGCAGTTCTTATTTCCCTATTTCTCGTGTTATCAAGTCCTCTATACATTCTGTATAATTCATTGGTTGGAATTCCATCTATCATTTCAAAACCTACTCCTGCTCTCAATAAAGCAGTAAACATTTCTTTCCTTGTTACTCTCCTTTGGCGCCAAGTTTGCTGGTTATTCACCCTTCTCTCTCGAGGAGATCTATCCCCTCCCCAGTCACCTAAGTCATGTAACTGTAAAATCTTATTTATCACTGTTGTAAGACGGCTCCCTACTTCTCCAAGTAATAAATTCAAAATTAGTTGTTTATAAGCAGGGGGAGCTGTCCTAATTATTAAATTCCTATGAGGCAGTTCCATTGAATCATTGTAATATTTGTCTGCAGTTCCTGTCATAATGGCAGTCTTCATTACCTCCTCCTTTAGTCTCATGATACAATCTCTAAGTGAATACCAGGGTCTGTGCTCAGTGGGCCACATAGAATCAGTAGCATATCTCTTATTGCATCCCACAGCGGCTAATGCCAACAGAGTAGTCCTGCTATCACCATCTCCTTGCTGATGATGTTCCCTAAAAGCTTGTTGAACTAGAGGATCATGGCTGATACCTATGAATCTCATGCAGTCTGTCCCATCTACTGATATTCCACCGGCCCCTTGATCACTGAGTCTTACCATCCAAGATATCAATGGTTCTCCTATTCTTTGGCTGAATCTACTCAAAATATCTGTGACCTCTTGCGGTGAGAAATCTTCCTGAATTTCCCTTGTAACTGAATCTTCACCTCGGGTTTCTGTCTTCCTCCTTCGTATGGGTCGAGCCCTTGTCTGATCATTTAACCATCTCCTATTCTCTGTGTGTGGCACATCCTGAACCCCAGTAGTGTTTTGTGCCTCAGCCCCTAACATTGTCTCATTCTCTCCCCACTCACTTCCTCTGCCACCATGGCTAGGACGAAGCAGGCAGTCAGGCTCTTTCTGGGCTGGGTTGAAATGCACTCTGGGCTTTTTTGGTCTCCTGTTGCTCTTAGCCACATTAATAGAAAAGTTCTCATTTGAGTCAGTTTGGTCTTCTGCTATCTGAGATTCCCCTTCTTCCTGTGGGGTAGGAGTGCCCCCATGTCTTTCACTTAATCTCAATCTTTCATATACTAGCCGGTAGGCTGATAACACTATCCAGCTTTGCCTAGATAGTGATGCCCCTGACTGAATCCCAACTTCTCGTAAACACTTTTCCAAATCCCTAGGATCTCCTCTCCGTAGCCTTGGTTCCCAGTTTTCACAGGGTCCAGCTTTTTTAGCCAATTCTTTTGCTAGGGAGGAATAAAATGGATCCTCCCATCCTGGGATATTCATCTCTTCCTCTGAAATTGTTCTGCTTCTAAATAGAGATCTTATACCTAGCGATCCTGTTCGTGACGCCAAATGTATCAGGAGGGCAGAGTTTATAATCTCAAAGAGGATCATAAACATGTCTGAAAGGTTCGGAACCACCGGATATAAGAAACTCTCAAAGTAGAAGGCAGAAGAATCAAAACATTTATTTAGGCTCCACAGTAACCAACCCATGAACCAGAAGCCCCATTTTGATATGTTGATCAAAATCTTCCAGGCCCAATAAGTACGCCTTGCAAGAGTAACCAGGAGGCTACAGAGAAGCATGATTGCGTAAAGCAAAATCATGTTTCCCCCTCGATGGTAATAAGATTACCCACTGGCCTGAAGTCTTTGTTCAGCTTCCTCCCGTAGGTCAGCTCTGCTACTGGCAGCTCCTGCTTCAGCTGTGTCTGGTCTGTAACTGACGTAACTGACGTAACTGTCGTAACTGCCTCTGTAACTGCCTCTGGCTCCAACTGTCGCTGTAACTGTCGCTGTAATGGCCTGAAGTCTTTGTTCAGCTTTCTCCCGTAGGTCAGCTCTGCTACTGGCAGCTCCTGCTTCAGTTGTGTCTGTGGCTGTAACTGACGTAACTGTCGTAACTGTCGCTGGCTCCAACCGAAAAAGGAAGAGAGAGAGGATCTTCAAGCTGTCCTCTCCCCTCTTATAGAGTTTTTGACATCATCAAGCTCCGCCCAAATGACCAGGGCCGATTGGTTCCTGAGTTGGCCCCTCCCCCTAGGGTAGAGGTTAACACCTCCCCTCAGCCAGCCCCATGACTCCTCACACAGGAAGTTGTCTGCTTCCCGGCATGCTCCCCGGGCCTCCTGCCCCGGAAGAGCAAGCCACAGTGTCCAGAGGCTCAATGAGGTAAGCTGAGTCATTCAAAGAAAACAAAAGCCATTCTGGTTACATCCCCTAAGAGCATTTTCTCTGGCTGGAGTAGATTCCCTCCTCATTTCTGCCCACTGGTTTTCCTGACGTCCTTCAAGTTCCAACTAAAATCCCATCCTCAACAGGAAGCTTTTCCCAAAACCTTCTTAATTTTAAGGCCTTCCCTCTGTTAATTATTTCCTACCTATCCTAAATATAGCTTATTTGTATGTTTGTGGTCTCCCCATTAGATTGTGAGTTCCCTGAGAGCAGAGACTGTCTTTTGCCTCTTATTGTATCCACAAAGTTCAACACAGTGCCTGACACATAGTAAGCAATTGACCAACTGGCTAAGAGAACAATGTCCATAATCACCATAATAATGTGTAGGAAAACTTCATGGAGAGACATCAAAGTCAGGTTCATGGCAATGCCCCATAGTGGTCCTGGGAAACAAATGATGACAGATATTCCCCAAAAGACTTTGGAATGTTATATATGCTCTCATATGTCAGTTTGCTTAATTTAATTGTTTGTTTCCATTTGTTGTTGTTAGTCTTATAAGGGGGCTGTGTGAAATACTAGAAAATGAAAGGTATGAAAAACAAAGAGCCCTGTTAAAACTTTTAAAAATTGTCTTAAAAGAGATCATGCTACAGTAAGTTTTATATAAGATGGGAAGAAAGAAACATGCTGGTAAGAAAGGATCAAGAAATGCTATTTTGTAAAAGTCTTCAGGACCAATTAAAATTTGGGGGTAAGATGGGGAAGTAGATAAAGGGAACAACTGAAAAGTAAGGATGTGAGACAGCATGAAGACCAGAATCAATATCTTTACTTTGGAGTCAGAGAGCCTGGTTCAATTCCACTTCCTAGCAATGTGATCTTGGCCAAGTGTCTTAATGTCTTTGGGCCTCAGTTTCCTCATTTGCAAAATGAAGGAGTTGGAATAGGTCCCTTCCGTTTCTAAAGCTATGAGACGTCACACTGCCTCAGTGATCTTTTCTTCCTATGAATTGAGGAGATGCCTCCAGGAAATTACTGACAAGATAAACAAAGAAGAAATCCCACAAACAAGAAATTTTACAGTAACAATAACCAGATATGACTAAAGAAGGCTAAGGTAATGGAATTTCAAAACAAGTCTTCCTCAGTAACTTTAGCCTGCAAAAATAGCCAGAGGGAAGGAACAAAATGCATATGTTCTGAATTTTAGGAAAAATTTAGAAATAGGAGAAGGGAAGAGTGTCCCTGTGATATTTGCAAAGGCAATAGCTCACCCGCTAGGAAAGTGGAGGGGCCAATGTAGTGTATAAGTAACTTAATTGGATACTATGATAGATGTGTGATTTTTGGCTGGGTAGGTACTCTTTCACCAAAGCAGATCATGACCCATTGTCATCCTTTCAACCAGGGCATTTTCATTTATGTTTTCCTATACATTCTCCATAGAGGTCAACCCAGTTTACTAGATGCCTCCCTCTTATTCTTCCAATATCTTGGGAGTATTAATGCTACATTTGAGTTGTACATCTGTTATCTCTCTTGCTATGTGACTGGCTAACTTTCATTTCCTATCACCCATTTCTTCCAGAATGTCTTTCATAGAACCTCTCATACCCAAATCTCTATCGGTAATACACTGCAGAGTACTCATGCTCACCTTGAATCTGTTGCCTTTTAGATTATTTATAACTTTGATTCATCTAAGATTGTGGTTGTCCGTGATCCATTAAAATTTTACATTATGCTGGAGAATATTGATGTGAGAGAGGTGGACTTTTGTTGCATCAAGTAGTGGGCATCATTGAATGCACTGCTCAATTGTCCAAATGAGATTGAACCTAGTTTCATATTTTAGACCCAATCCATTATCATCTCCAGTGCCTTTTCAGAATGTGCAAAAAGATTAGCTAACTTGGTATTTCAATCAATTCACCTGCTAGGAAATTAGAAGGACCAAGATAGTGTATAAATAACTTAATTGGATGCTTTGATCGACGTGTGAGTTTTAGTTATGTAGGTACTCTTTTCACTTTTCATTCAGTCATATATCATAGTTTAGGCAAATGCATTTTTATCTGCTTTCTTTTTAAGTGTGGATGGCTATGTACAAAAATATTTATAGCCACCCTTTTTGTCGTGGCAAAGAATTGGAAACTGACAGGATGCTCATCAATTGAATGGTTGAACCAAGTGTGGTAGATGATTCTGATGTACTACTATTTTGTTATAAGAAATAATGAAGGGGATTATTTCAGAAAGAACCTGAGAAGACTTATATGAGCTGATGCAAAGTAAAGTGAGCAAAACCATAAGAACATTCTACACAGTAATAGCAGTATTGTAATGATAATCAATTATGAAAGAATTAGCTACTCTGATCAGTACAATAACACTGGCAATTCCAAGGGACTCATGATGAAAATGCTTTCCATCTCCAGAGAGGGGACTGAAGACTTCCGAGTTCAGATTGAAACATTTTTTTTTTACTTTTTAATAAAAATTTTTCCTTCTTCCCTCCCCCCCCACAAAATGGATCATGTGGAAATATGGTTTGCATGAATTCACAAGTATATCATATTTCTTGCCTTCTTAATGTGTGCGGGAGGAAGTGAAGAAAGGGACAGAATTTGAAAATAAAAATTCAATTAAAATTTAACACTGCTCCAAACCATTAATAAGTAGAGACATGTAGATTAAAGCATCTCTGAGGTTTCACCTCAGAGCCATGTTGTCGTTTTTGTTACTGTTCCTAATCAAATTTAGCCTCACCTTTGTCTGATTCCTGTTACGCACAATCAGAGTCACAGAATCTTAGAGTTCGAATCAAACCGTATCAGGACAGAAATTCTCTCTTCAATATATGAGAGAAATACTTATCGAGTCTTTCCTGAAATACCTCCAGGGGCAGGGAAATCACAAAATACCAAAGAAGCCCATTCCATTTGGGGAGTGCTCTAATTGTTGGGGGCATCTTCCTTTTATCAAACATAATTTGTATTCTTCGCAACATCAAATTCTTGCTCCTAGTTTTTCCCTGTAGAGCCAAACAGAATGAAGATGATCCCTTTTCCATGCGGTAGCCCTTCAGATTCTTGAAGATAACTATTAGTCTCTTGTTAATCTAACATTTTCATGGGATACATACACACATATGCACACATATTTATATGTGTGTATGTATATATGTATATGTATGTATATAGATGCACAAATGTATGTGTAAATATCACTTGTAAAGGGATCTGGGGCCATTTGTTCATTACAAACTCAATATGATTCAACAGTATAACATGGCAGCCCCCAGACTAATGTAATCTTAGATTGTACTAAGAGAAGTATCATATTCGCAATGAGGGAAGTGATAGTTATCTTATACTTAGCCCTAGTCCATCTACATCTAAAGTGTGGTATTCAATTCTGATCAAAAGATATCGGCAAGCTGAGAGAGTCCAAAGGAGTGGGATTAGGATGGTGAAGGGCCTCAAGACCATGTCATAAGAGTAGCTGAAAAGATTGGATACACACACATATGACATAAAATAATATACACACACTTACATATACATGTGTACGTATACATACATGTATATGTACATATGTGTGTGTGTGTATATACTCACACATATTGTTGACATGTCACATTGAGCGTTCAGTGCATGAATGGCCCCAGAACTTTTCAAGGGAGTTACTTTCATTGATTCAACCCTCAGTGCACGTGTAGGCCATTCTCATAAATATTTTATAGAGATGAGAAAGCAGACATAAGTGTCAATAGTGCCTAATTATATTGCAGAATCTGTTTGTCTCTCATTCCTTTGAATTTTTCCCAAGCTTTTGGAATCTTCTCCCATTTGAGATTTAGTCCTTGAAAACATTAGAAACTGTGTCACCTCAAGCTCAGATTTCCTCTGTATATTTTTGGTTAGATCCAGCTATTTTCCCCTGACTTTATATTTTTAAAGTCTCATTCTTTGAACAGGATATCATGTACCAAAGTGGTAGACTCCAAAAATGAAGGTTCCACTATCACCAATGGTGGGAATGATTTATGATTAAAACGACGACTAATTTGCTCATTTTGGTGTCTCTGTGTCTTCCTTCCAGTAGGCAGTATGGATCTTGCATTAAGAATGTCAATGGTTGAGTTGATGTCCATATATGGTCTATGAAATGTGTGATTCTTAGCACCTTCTATCTCCCTTTTTTCATTCTACTATAATCACTGTAAAAGCAGAATGGGCTGATGTAGGACTGAAGATTATCATATGCTGTTTGTCCTTTTCAACTTAACTAAAGCCTTCCCCTGACAAAAATGCCCGTTCCATGGTAGTTCACATTTTGGTGATGAGCCTTCCCATGTATAGCTAGTCTCTTCCTCCAAAAGTAGTGAGTAACCTATTACCAGGGAGAGTGAGTGGGATGGTAAGTGAATGAAGACAATGAGGCATATATATATTATATATTATATATATATATTTATTATGTATATTCAACTATTATTTTATTTCCATTTTCTCTGCCAAGAAGAATGGTTTTTGGACTGGAAATGATAGGACAAAAATAGTTAAGAAGAATTTAAGACCCAAGGGTATGAGTTCATATGAACCACATCCCAAAGTATGGAAAGAACTGATGTGATTACTGAACCAATCACTTTCTATCAGTGATCTTTGCAAGATTATGGAAAATGGGAAATGTGCCAAGGGCTACACATGGGCTCAAAAATATCAAATTTTCAAGGATAAGAGGGGATACTAGACATCAGTTTATTGGAAAAAAATCTAGATGTTTTCATGGATTATAACCTTGATGAGCCAACAGAATGAAGAGAAACAGAATGAAGCCAAAAAAGCTGCTGAGATAAGACTGCATGAAGAGGCATAGTATGGGAGACTCTGAAGAAACCCATCCTATTATTCTTTCCTTTGGTTACACCATTTTGGAATCACTATGATCAATTTTGGTTGCCACATTTGAGGAAGGACACTGATGAATGAATAAATTGTTTTTAAAAAGCATTTATTCAGTATTTGCTATGTGCAAAGCACTGTACTGAGTGCTGGAGATACTAACAAAAAAGGAAGACAGTTTTTCCTCTCAAGGAATTCACATCCTAATGAGAAGGAAGAAGAACATATGAAAGGCTTCAGCTGAACATCAGATAAAAAAGTCCAACAGACCTTAGGATGCATCAGCAAAGCAGATAGCAATGGTTGTTCTTTAACATCATTTCCACTGATAAAATACTATCAGTTGCTGATATTAAACCACTTGACAGTGCCAGGACATTGGTGGCAAAAAATTTTCTTTTCTGAGTCTTCAGCAGCTATGGCTTTAGCATTTACAGAAGCTGCATCTTCATAGAGGTTGCTTTCCTGAGTGTTACATGATGGGACTGGGCTAGAAGAATTGCTGTTCTTAAGGCTCTTCAGTTCAAATTACTGGGCTGCCTCCTCTGGAGTCTGAGAGGAGATGGTTGTTAAATTGCTGATGGTGGTTGACTTCCCTGGCACATGCTGCCTCCTGTTTCTCCCTCAGTGGGTGTTGCTGATGAGCTGAAGAGTATTCAGAAGAAGGCACCTGGGATAATGAAGCCCTGTGCATCCTATGCAGATGATATGATCAGGAGGGTGACAGAAGAAGCCCTAAGGAGCCAATCACAGAATCACAAACTGTTACAGTCAGAAGGGATCTTGGAATCCTATGAGCCCAAGCCCTGTATTTTCTAGATAGGAAACTGAGACCCAGAGAGGCAAAGTAACTTGTATAATGTCACACAGGAGTCCTTTAAATGTGGGTGTAGATTGATTGGAGAAGCTGTAGAGAGGAGCAAAGAATACTCAAAGGAATAAAGGTGGAAGAAGTGTCTTATAACATTTTATGCTTGTATTTTAAGAGAACTGATGATGCAAAACAGAATTGGTAAGAGACTGGGGGAAGGTGAGAAGAAACCCAAATCACGGAATGTATGGAGGCTGGCCATCTGTAACAGAATCTGCTTCATCAAACAATTTCTAATTGTTTTTAATATAATAATAAGTTATGTAGGACTTAACACAATTATATATTCTGTCTCTTCAAAAAAATTTAAAGATCTTTCGTAAATTGAATAATTAAAAGACAACCAAACAATATTAAAAATAAGGAATAAAATTTCACATTTAACCCTTATTATTTATCAAAGCTGAACCAAACAAATATTCTCCCTCCCTCTTCAACTTTGGAACACTCAGGTCCCTTCAAAGCTTAGCTCATCTGTCAATAAGTATTTGTTAAGCACCTACTCTATGCCAGGCACTATGTCAAGGAGAGGAGATACAAAGAAAGGCAGAAAACAGTCCCTGCCCTCATAGAGCCCACATTCTAATGGAGAGAAATAGCATGTAATTAACTAGATACATAAAATATGTATGTACAAATACAAAGAAAATGCAAGGTAATCTTAGGGCAGATGGCATTAGTAGCTGGGAGGACTCAGCTCAGGTACCACTTGCTATGTAGGGGCTTTTCTCATCCCTATTCCCCAGTTAATAGTGATCTCACATTCAAAAATTACTCTATATTTACTTTGTGTACATATATGTGTGTTTATATGTATATGTTTGTGCATATACTGGTGTATGTTATTTATGTGTGTTTATATAATACACACATGTATGTACTATGTATTCTGCCCAGACTTATCATAATTGTAGGAAATTCCCTGTGAGGAAATCCATTCTGCCAATGCAGATTAATAACTGCTCTGAAACTTACAGTCTTATAGAGTTGTCTAAGGCACTGAAAAAGCAGATGACTCAAGGTTTTACAGTCGATATATATCAGAGGTAGGACTTGAACCCACGTCTTTCTGATGATAGCTGGCTCTCTCTCCACTACTGCATGCTTCCTCTAAAAACATATGTAGTAGGAACTGATATATAGATAGTTATGTTGATGCCAATTTCCCATTGCATCTCTTCATATAAGTACTTCATATTACCTTGTATTGATAAGCATCACTTTTATGAGACCATATGTTTCCTTTGTATATACCATAATTAATTCTGCCAACCTTCAGTCATTGGACATATGGTCTCTTTTTAGGTTTTTGCTATTACAAATGAATGTATATGCTATTCCTTTTGAGACTTAAATGTTTTCCCTGCAAATGTAAAGTCAAAAGAATGAAAAAGGCATCCAGAATAGTAACCTTATAAGGACAAAGGGAAAATGTTTATGAATTTTCCCATGAAGCAATATTTTGATATTATTTTAATTTTTTGAAAGGGTGAGGGCAGGAGTGGAGCCAGGGGAAGAAGAAGAGCTGTAGTGGTGGTGGGATTTGTACTTATTCAACCCAATTCCCCCAGTAAGAAAAAGATGAAAACTTGGGATGCGGTAGAATATGCCAGAGAAGTGAAAAGACAGGCAAATAGGGAAACAAAAAAACAAAAAGAGTGGAAAAAATAGTGGAGCTGAATGATGTGTAGGGAAATGAAGTGACAGAAAGGAAGCACTTGAGGTGTTCTTGTTTCAAGGGGAAATAAGTAAAAGGTACATTTATACACACACGAATAAGATAAGATGACCAGCATGGAAAATTTTGGAATGTCTTGGTGAAAAACAAAAAAGAGCTAAAAAGATAATGGACTCCGATGGGCTAATACCAACAGGAGAGCTGCTGGGCATCTTCCATGAACAAAGAATCTCAAATTTCAAAAGATGTTACTTACTAAGGGGGTTGAACTAGATAAGGGGTCGATTCTGTTTTGTGTGTCATGTACCCATTTGGCAATCTCATGAAACCTATAGGCTCCTTCCCACAAATGCATTTTAAACACATAAAATAAAATACATAAGATTATACAGGAAACTAATTAAATTGAATTTATTTGTAAATTTTTTTCAAGTTCACAGACTTCAGGTTAAGAATTCCTGAGTTTTGGGAAAGTCACTTAACCCCAATTGCCCTGCCTTCCCCCTGCAAAAAAAAGAGAATACCTGAGCTATCTAAACCAGAGAGAGACAAAGCAGTAAAAGAAAATACAGACCAATATTCTTAATGAACATTGATGCAAAATTTTTATAATAAATATTAGCATAATATGATAAAAATAATCTATAATAAAATAATTATTTATAATAAAAATTAGTCTACCACAACATATTAGAAAAATTATACAATATGACCAGGTTGGGTTTGTACCAGGAATGCAGGATTGTTTCAAGATAAGGAGACTATACACACACATGCACATGCACACACACATATACATATGTATATAATAAAACAGGTTGATAATATAAATATAAACCATATGATTATACTAAGAAATATTGAAAAAGTTTTTTGATAAAATCCAATACTCACTTTAGTTAAAATTCTAGAACTTATGAGAAAAAAATGGACCTTTCCTTAACAGTAAATTGTATTTACCCAAATCCAAGAACAAATATTATATGTAAAAGTTAGAGGGCTTTCCAACAAATATTAGCAATAAGGATGTTTATTAGTGACATTTAACATAGTGTTAGAAATGCTAACAATATCAGTATGACAAGAATAAGAAATTGAGGAAATAAGCATAGACAAAGAGGAAACAAAATTGTCATTTTTGTCAATGATATGATTGTGTTCTTAGAGAACCCTAGATTTTCAATGAAAAAATAACTGCAGTAATTGATAGCTTAAACAACATTGTAAGATGTAAGATAATTCCACATAAGTCATCAGCATTCCTATATATAACTAACAAAACAGCAGGAAGAGCCTTAAATTTATCGTACATTCAAAATAACTGTCTCAGATATGAAATATTTAGGAGTGTAGCTACCAAGATTCACCCAGGGATTATATGAATTTAATTATAAAACACTCTTTACAGAAATAAAAACAAATCTAAAAATTAGAGAAACATGAATTGCTCATGATTAGGTAGAGCCAACCTAATAAAAATAACAATACTACCTAAATTATTTTACTTATTCAGTACTGTGCCAAACTTTCAAAGGACTATTTTGTGGACCCAGAGAAAAGAATAAAATCTATGTGGAAGAACAAAAGTCAGACTATTAATGATAATAACGAAAAAACGTTAGAAGAAAAGGGGCCTAAGGATAACAGCACTCAAAGTTTACAAAGTTTGAAAGAATTACAAAGAGAGAGATTACACTGCCAAAATCATGAAAATGACTTATTACCTGTCAATCAAAGATCAATCAGTAGATCAGACTGTAAATACTTAGATTTAGACCACCAGTTCTTATCATACACCAAGATAAGCTTCAAATGGGCATATGACCCTAACATGCAGAGTTATATTGTAAACAAAGTAGAGGAATAAGGAAGGAATTGCATTTCAGATCAATAAATAGGGGAGGATTCATGAGTAAGGAAATGATACAGACAAAATAAAATGGATAATTTTAATTATATACAATTTTTAAAGATTTTCACAAAAAATCAAATGTGGTAAAAAAAAAAGTTAGAAGGGAAACAGATAACTCAGGAAGAAATCTTGCAAATAGTTAGAGAAATGCTACATAAGTCAACTCTAAGGTTCTACCTGGTACCTATCAGACTGGAAAACATAGAAAAAGATGGAAATGACAAATCTTAGAGGAACTGTAGAAAAACAGGTTCATTAATGCACTACTGGTAGAGTTGTAAATTGGTTCAGCTATTCTGAAATGCAATTGGGAACTATTCCCTGAAATTTACCAAACTGCATATAGTCTTTGACCCAAGTATACCTCTACTAGGCCTATACCCCAAAGAAATCAAAGAAAGACAAAGAAGATTTATATGAACAAAAATATTTATAGCTGCTTTTCTTATGATAGCCCCAAATTGGAAATTAAAGTGGTGTCTTCCTATTGGGAATGGCTGAAAAAATATGGAACTGGAGAAGATCCGTTTGAACTCATGCAGAATGAAGTGAGCCAAACTAGAACAATTTAAAGAAAAACAACATTATGGTGAAAAACAACTTTGAAAGACTTCAGCCCTCTGATGAAAACAATGATAAACCCAGAAGAACAAAAATGAGACAAGCCATTGAGCTCCAGACAGAGATAATGAACTTAAAATGCAGAAAGGGAACTACATTTTGGGGCATGGCTACTGTGGGAATTTGTTTTGCTGGACTATGAAGTTATGTAGTGTTGGCTTTATTTTTTGTTTCATTTTTAATTTTCTCACTGAGGTAGCAAGAGGAACTGATTAATGTTTTATATGCTTGTTATTTGAAAAAAGTAAAAAGAATACATTCTAAAGCAGCAAAAGAAACAATAACTAAGAACCCCTAAGCTAAATGGTCTTTGAAGTCCATTTTGTAAAAAAAAATTTCATTTTTCCCCAGTTACATGAAAAGACAATCTTTAACATTCATTTTTTTAAATTGAGTTCCAAATGTTCTTTTTTATTTCCTCATCTTTCCTCTCCATGAGATGGTAAGCAATTTTATATAGGTTATACATGTTCAATCATACAAAACATATTACCATATCAGTCATGTTGTAAAAGAAGACACAAACCCAAAGAGAAAAAAAACATGAAAAAGTACAGAAAGTGAAAAATACTATGTTTCCATCTGCATTCAGACTCCATCAGTTCTTTCTCTGGAGGTGGATAGAATTTTTCAACATGAGTCATTTGGAATTGTTTTGGATCACTGTATTGATGAGAATAGCTAAGTCATTCACAGTAATTCATCAAACAATATTGCTGTTATTGCGTACAATGTTCCCCTGGTTCTGCTCACTTCACTTTGTATCAGTTCACATAAGTTTTTCCAGGTTTCTCTGAAATCCCCCTGCTCACCATTTCTTATAATAGTAATATTCCATTATAATCATATACCACCACTTGTTCAGCTATTCCCCAACTGATGAGCCTCTCCTCAATTTCCAATTCTTTGCCACTACAAAAATAGCTGCTACAAGTATTTTTGTACAAATAGTACTTTCACCTTTTTTGGATCTCTTTGGATTACAGATTTGTAATGGTATTGCTGGGTCAAAGGTTATAGTTTTAAATGCCCTTTGGACATAGTTCCAAATTACTCTCCAGAGTGGTTGGATCAGTTCATAACTCCACCAATAGAGTATTAATGTCCTAATTTTCCCACATCCTCTCCAGTATTATTTATTTTCTTTTTCTGTCATATTAGCCAATCTGCTAGGTATGAGAATTGTTTTACTTTTCTCTAATCAATAGTGATTTAGAGCATTTTTCCCATAGGATTATAGATAGCTTTGATTTCTTCATCTTTAAACTGCTTGTTCATATCCTTTGACCATTTATCAATTGGAGAATGACTTGTATTCTTATAAATTTGACTCAGTTCTCTATATATTTGAGAGATGAGGCTTTTACCAGACACACTTGCTATAAAAATTGTTTCTCAGCTTTCTGGTTTCCTTCTAAGCTTGGTGCATTGATTTTGTTTGTGCAAAACTTTTAAAATTTAATATAACCAAAGTTGTCTATTTTATATCTTATAATATTTTCTATCCTTTGGTCATAAATTCTTCCTTTTCTGAAGTCCCTTTTATTTAAAAAAAGTTTTATTTATTTTTATTCTTATACCACAGTCATTTCAACATGATCTTAAATACTATAAATCCATTCTCACCTCAATCCTTTGCTAAGTTTTCTGATGCCTCATCCATCAACAGAAGTGACCCTGGATTCTTAAGTGCCATGCCAGGTGTGCTCAAGTTATGACTAAACCTGCCAACCTGGAAAGGCTTTGAGTGTGGATCTGGTGGTAATCTATAGGTCTGTTATTCGAGGACCAGACTAGCTCAGTTCAGAAAGGCTCATCAAAGGTTACAAAATAATACATTTTTTCCACCAAATCTTCAGAGGCCTTGTGACATATGATGGGAAGGGCACTGGACTCAAAGTCAAAGAATCTGAATGCAGTTCTTAGCTCTGCTCCTTACTTCCTGTGGGCAAGGCACATCCTCTTTCTTAGGCTTGGTTTCCTAATGTCTAAAATGAGGGAAATGGACTTGACATCCTGTAAGGTACCTTCTGGCTCTAGACTCTTTTCTCTTCTTCCCAATTCCTATGTTGGTACTTCCTAGGATATAAAGGCAAAGTAGCTCACTGGGCATGTTCACCCAAATTCTATCTGCTAGTAAGGAAAAAAATTCTGCTTGCCTCATTGTAATTGTGTGTGTGTGTGTTTGTATGTGTTGTGCATATGTGTGTATATATATATATATATATATCTGTGTTCATATATGCATATACATACGTATGTAGACATACGTATAAGAATGATAAAAAACTGGTCTTTTGGGGGAAATAAGTATTTAATAAGACAAAAACTATAAATTTCTTTAGGAAAACAGGATAGAAGGGCCACATAGATGCATGATGGTGACCATGGATTGCTGTTTGATTTAATGTGGCCTATGTATTTCTGTACAAAATTTGAAGTATGTTATTTGCACGTATGGACAGTGAATCAGCCAGCTGCTATGAGAATTCCCTCAGAAATAGAGCATGCTTTTAAATTTCATGATGCTTAGTGTACAGGGGCTGCAGAATGAAGGTTACAGGAAGTCAGAGCTCTGGTTTCTATCAGAATATAGAAAGTGAAAGCCAGATGAGAGAGTTGATGTATTTTTTTTCAGTAGAGTTAGGACTATAGCTGCCAGATCAGGCTTAAAATTTGCAAGTGGAAATTTGCATACAGAATCTTTTTTTTTTCCTTATGCAAATAGAATTTGGAAAAATGTACATCTATTGGCCCAGCTAATTAGTAAATCTAATATTTCTATACTGTTTCCACTGGCCTGGGGTTGCTATGTACCTAGTTCTCCTAAATTTAGATTTCACTTTAGAATTTATTTGTTTGATCCCATGATGCCTTGGAACACCAGGAGCTTATTTTATGAAGCTGTTTGTTCTCTTTATACTCTGAGGAAAATAAAAAGCCTTTTCCTTAGATATATTAAAGCAGGATGTCTTCTTTAAGATAATCCAAAAATAGTAAGGTAGGCTCTTGAAACACCAACAGATCATTGGATTATAGGATTCTAAGCTGGAAGGAACCATGGAGATCATCAAAACTCTTTCATTTTATGGATGAAGAAGCTAAGATGGGTGAAGTGACTTTTCTGAAGCCATGTACATAGTCAGATCGGCAGAAGGATGGGGGGTGGGGTTGTGTTAAATTCTTGTCCCATCCGTTTTCTCATCAACACCTACATTGCCACCATGAGATTAAATGGAAAGAACTAGGGATGTTTAACCAGGGAAAGGGAAGATTTGGGGGAGATACAATGTCTGTCTTCAACTATGTGAACTACTAAGCAAGAGCACAGTCTGACTTGTTCTGCTTGGCTCTGGGGAGCAGAGCTAGGAGCAATGAGTGGAAGTTATAGAAAGGCAGCTTCAGCTTAACATCAGACTTTCAGAAGTGGAGGGGGCCACCCCACCCAGAAGGGGTGAGGCACCTCCCTTCAAGAAAAAACTGGATGACCCCCTGTGGGTGGTGTTGATGTTTCAGCTCAGGCCCCTTCACTTTACAAGTTAGAAGGTCTCTGGATTCCCTTTCAGCTCAGATTCCTGTACCATTTTTCCTTTTGCTCTGTCTTTTAATTGGGAGAGATTATTTCTCCCTTAATTATTTGTCCTCCCTTATTTTCCCACATACATATATACATACATATGATTGGCTAATTACTTCGCATTTACTTTCTATGTACTTTGTACCTAACTGTATTGTGCTATATCTTTGCCATAGAATCTAAGCTTCTTGAAGGAAGGGACTATTTTTATTTGTAATCCAGCATTTAGATAAGTCTCTCTTTACTGGTAGGCATATTATGTGCCTATGATGAGGGAAAAATCTTATCTTAACCAAGAGAGACGGGCCTCAATGTCCTCCAACGAGAAATTCCCTGAAGTATCTGAGGAAGCAAGCTAGAAATCAGTGGTACGTCAGTTAGGTAAATTTCCCCTACCTGTCTGCCTTCCCAAGTCTGTCCTCTCTCCACGTGTCTCTATCTGAAACCATCTACGTCCTACCCTTGAAGCATAAGGAAGAAGAATTTCTTCTCCAACTCTCTCTAGCCAATTCTACCCCTCCTGTAGGCACACAGTGGAGTCGTCATTCCTTCCACCAACGAGGAGACCTACATCCAAACGTTCTAGTCTTGGGACCTGGGTTGCGTATTTTCAGATCCCCAGTACTTAGCATAGTGTCTTGCACGCAGTAAGTATAAAGCTGTTGAATTTATTTGAACTGAGTTTTCACTGTTTCCCTTTCCTTTTCTCTCATTCTTAGTATACAGAGCCTGAGACTTGGAGTCAGGAAGCAGGTTCAAATCCTACTTTTGACGCTTACTGGCCATGTGACCCTGGACAAATGATTTAACCTCTCTGAGACTCCTCTGTAAAAGAGGGATCATAATAGCCCTTTATCTTACAAGACTGAGAATGAAATGAGATAAAGGGTGTAAAGGGTTTTACAAACTTCAAATGACTAGTCAAACAGAAGATATTTTTATTATTAGGCTCAGCTTATACTATACTAAAACAATTAGATGAAAAGGGGAAAAATGTCAGTCAGCCAGTCAGTATGATGAGAATAACCTATTCCTTCCTCTACCCAAATAAAAGAGCAATGTTTTAACTGAATTGATCTAATTCCTTGGGTGTCCTGTCAATACAACTTTTGTTTCTTAAAATTACTAGAGGTATGTAGCTCAGTGCATTCAGAGATCACATCAACTTAGTTAAGCTGTCATAATAGGAAGCCAAGTAGAAATTATACTCTGGTGTCAGCTATCTTCATTTTTTATTATTATTTTCCTACACTGTATGAAATATATTCTGTGTTAGGACACATGGTTATCAAAAGTACCTTTTTTTTTCCCTTTCTCATCTGTTCTCCAAAGTTTTGTAATCTTGGTCGTCTGAAAGGCACAGTACCATTTTGAAGTGGGGGCGAAATGGACATCTGTTTGGGGCCCCAGCCTATGGAGGCGGTGCTAAATATGATTCAGGGGGGAGCTGAGTTAGAGATCAAATAGCTGCCTATGTGTGACAGCCCAGGGCACTCCAAACAGCTCGGGAAAGATGGTATGTACATAAAAATAAAGTGTTTTGTACTATAATTTCATGTTTATATCATTCCTGTTTCATAAAGGAAAAATTAAATTATGAGAAGCTTAACAGCATTCAGGGGCCTTAAGATTTATGCATCCTTTAAAAGCCAATTTTAGGATGCCCAGTATCATACAATATTTGGTCAACTGAAGGGGTGTGTAATTTACGAGATGCACGCAATATACACTTGGAATTATGGCACCTAAATTACCAAACAATTTGTACAGTTGAAGTTTTCCACTTTTTGTCCAAGATAATAAAATGTTCATGCATCACTTCTCTCAGATGTGGTTTGACAGGGTGTGGATGTTGATGGCGGAGGAAGGAAGGAGAAAACCAATCATGCAGCAATACAGAGGGGTGAAGCCACTAATGATCCATTCTCAGCCATGTGATTTTTGGCAACTGCTTCCATTAAAGAGTGGCTCATCATACTGTGATTTGGGCTGGAATGAGCTTCTGAAAAGAAGAATAAGCAAGCTAACCTGAAATTCCTTTGGATTTTTTTTTTACAGATTTTTAAAATTTGCTTTTATGGGTTCATGTTGTTTCTCCCAATATGATACAATCTCCTTGAGGAGATTGCCTTGAGGGCAGGTCTATTTATTTTTGTCTTTGTATCCTAACTGCCCAGCTTGCAAAGTACTTACTGAGTGACTGATGGACAAAGGCATGGGGAGCGGACCTATGGTTTCATTAACAAAGGGAACGCTCTCTTTTTTTTTTGGCACGGCAATTGGGGTTAAGTGACTTGCCCAAGGTCACACAGCTAGTACGTGTCAAGTGTCTGAGGCTGGATTTGAACTCAGGTCCTCCTGACTCCAGGGCCGGTGCTCTACTCACTGAGCCACCTAGCTGCCCCAGGGAACTCTCTCAATGTGGAAACTCCCTCTATTAATGCAAATTTACATGTTCTTTATAACTTGGAGACTTTTCTAGACCAGCACTGAAAGGTTAAGTGACTATGATTTGCCCAGGGTCACATGGCCACATATCAGAGGAAGGACCTGAACCCAGGTCATCCTGACTCAGAGGCCAGCTTTCTAGCTACTCTATCATGCTACCTCTTGTTATTGATAGTGGTTTTTAAAACAGCATCTTGGAATTTCACACTCTAGCACCATGAAGACATTCCAAGTCATTAAAGAGCTATTCAGGATTTGATGCTATGGACTTTCTCAAGCAAACTCCAAGAAATCTGCAAATATTGAAACTTGGTCAGGAAAGAATATAAAAGATTACCCCATCACCATTTAAAATAAGTGATAAGATGCCATGCCCTGATACATTTATCTAGTGAGAATAAACTTTGGCTATTTACCAGGTGTGAACAAGGCCTGGATACCTCTACGGGTGTGATAGGGAGTCTGTTTGGAATGACTGACAGACATGACCATACCCTTTGGAGTTTTTACAAAACCACTAGGGTGGTTGGAATGTGAGATTTTGAGTGGCTGACAGTAGAAAAGAGAGAAAGTTTAAGCTAAGTCCCTGAGAAGGGGTTGTTTGTGAGGGGAGAACACCTTGGACTTCTCCAGCCTCTTGGGTGGAGGAGGAGGATCTTATAAGATTGAAAAGGTCTGTAGAATTTTGAACTTCCCATCATGCTTGATATCTAGCAATATCTCTAGAAAAGCTGATGACTATGTCTGTATCTAGATCCAAGGATATACTGGATGCATCCTTCAAGGCTCTACAAAGAGGCCAGCAGAAAAGCTACAACATACTGAAGGGGAGCACATTGAGGATCTTTGTAAAATAACTTTGAGCAACTGTGCACCTATGCCATACGTACCCTCAAGGTTTGAGCCCACTTTCCCCCGAACCTTGTCTGTCCTGGTGTCAGAGTGTGTACCAGACCTTTAGAGGGGATGTTTCGTACAAACTAGACCACCTTAGTAAATAAAGTCTTCCAGCAAAAGTTGTATGATGACTAATAAGGTACTAATTGATTAATCAATCAAGAAAGCATTTATTAAGTACCTTCTATATGCCAGGCACCATGCAAGGTTATGGGGATCCAGATTAAAAATGAAAGCATGATATATAGTGTGAGATTCCTTTCGAGCATCAGTTGGCCTCAATGACTGCTAAGGTGTCTTCCAACTCTGAAATTCTGTGAAACTAAGTGGAACAAATTAAAGTCACTCAATTCCTTGAGGTGCTAGTTTCCAAATAACAGATTTATTTCCATAAACTCTTGAACCATTCTTTCTTGTCAGGCAAACCACAGTCACCAATTCAGAATGCATTTTCCTGAACCAACCACAGGATTTTCATGCAGAATTGGTAACCCCCTGTCCTTCCTGCTCAGCTTGCACAGGATAATGACTTATCTTGGAATGAAAACTATTTATTTGAACTCTTTGATGGGAAAATCACAGTGAATTGTCATGTGTTGTCACCAGTACGTAGAGTAGGCTTTTGAAAGTGAGAAATTTGGACCAGATGAATAATTTAAACTTGGATCAGCCCTGGTTTTTTGTAAGGATTAAGAATAAAACATTAAGTCATAGAGGTATAGAGCTGGTTCAAGACCAAAGAAACACCCCAAGACTCAGCTCCTTACTTTTGTTGTTTTGCTTATCTATGAATGAAATTCCTACAGTTCAGAGGGGAAAAGGAAGCATTTATTATTCCAACGGAGAGAAAACATATTTAACATTAGAAACAATTTCCAAATATATTGATTATAATATGGCATCTATAAAGAGCTAATACCCTGCTTTAGAGACATTTCTTATTTAGAGGTAGCACAGAAGGAATATCGGGAAACCACTCTAAATTTCTGCTAATGCTGCATTTTTCATTGATTTATTCCTTCATCAAGTCAAATCAAATCAACAAATATTTATTTACTGCCAGTGATGTATGAGAAAGGGAGGGAATGAATAAAATTCACTCATCCATTTTATTCACTCATTCAGTGAATTTTGATGAGACTATATGGGGATTGGAGGAGAGACACTCTTTTCCTGTTAACTTTCAGCAAATAAATACAACCCGAGGAAGATATTTTTTGAAGTTTTCCTTAGGCCTTTCATTGAAGGAGTAAAAGCCAATGCCATTATAGAATATGGCCTAGAATTCAAAACTTTTGGGGCAATAGTATTTTTGTTGAAATGATTACAAAACAAAAATAATAAATTTATTTTCCCCACATTATTATTATCACTAATAATATCAATGCCCCACATTAATGATGACGATGTTATCAAACTGTTTGGCCACTTAAAGACAAAACAATGAGATAGGTTTTATTAAACTTTAATTGGGGAAATGACCAAATTCATAGTAAAAAGAAATCTGTAATGGAAGAAAAAAATAATTGAAGTTGGGGTCAGAAAACTTAAATTTGATGCCCATTTCTGTCACTTGTTGGTCATATGATAATCATGGACATTCAGCTGATTTCTCTGACTTTCTGATTTCTCATTTGTAAACTGGAGATGTCAATGCTTGTATAATATACTTTGTGATGGGGGGACAATCCTAGCAAATGTAACCAAGAAGCTACCAAATGCTACATAAATGTACAATGTTGTTGTTACTGCTGCCACTACTACCACTAATTATTCAGCTTTTCAGACATCATCATTGACGTAAAGGAGAAAAAGGACCTTTGGTTTTGTGATATTCTATGAAATTTAAGATACTAAAGATAAGGAATTAAGGAAATAATTTAATTTATAGCAAAAAGTCTCTATCATAAATAGGCCAGGAATGTGGAAGTAGAAGGGTGAAGTCTATGGATTAGTCATATTTCACTTAAAATGTACAAAGATTTGTCAGTTACCCTCCACCCAAGTCATCTTTGGGTAGACTAGCTATAATACTTCTCTGAGTTATTCAGATTATTTTGACATTTGACAAGCAAAGTATATTAATAGAGCTTGTTTTTAATAAAATTGCGAAATTTATGTTCTGAAAAAGATAAGGCTTTACCTTTTCTATCCTTTCCCCTTATTTAATAATTCCCTCCTTCTACTCTTGGTCATTCAATATTCCCATTCTCTCTCTCTGCTCTCCTCTATCAAATGATTGTTCTTGGGTCAGGGTAGGGGAGGGAACAACAACTTCTTCACACTAAGGTATAAATGATTTATATTCTTAATGTGTTACCATCATTTGGGATACTACAAAGTTGGCAATAGGTATAGATAGTTGACAATAGACAGGATTAATAAGTTGAGGACTTGGGGTAGTGAGGGGAGAAAGTATACTAGTAATTGAGGGTAATCAACAGGCCAAGTGAGAGGGGAAAGTACCTTTAACAAAATTTGTACCATCTACCACTAAGCATTATTAAAATATGAGCTTGGATCCAAAGAAGCAATCATAGGGATGGGGAACCTGTGGCCTGGAGGCCAGATGTGGCCCTCTAGGTCCTCAAATGTGGGTTCCCCACTCCTGTAGGAATAGACAGAAAGTTGGGAAAATTCTGAAAGGGCCAGTCCAAAGCCAGGAGGGTGTTTTGCCCAGAGTGAAGTGAAGAAAGCACAATGGAGAAAGAAACAGAAAGCCAGTGAACTTGTCTCACATCAGGTCTTCAACAAATTGTCCCTGCCTCACCTCTCTGCAAAATTGAATTCATGAAGCAGTAGCTAGGTGGAGCCTAGATAGAGCAGGGGCTGGAGTTAGGAAGACCCAAGTTCAAATGTGACCTCAGCCACTTACTAGCTCTGTGACCCTGGGCAAGTCACTTCCCTGGGCCTCAGTCCCTTGTCTAGATGACTTCTAAGATCCCTTCTCCTTCTAGATCTAGGATCTTATGCTCCCTCTTCCCACAGCTGCCTCTTTCTCCAATGCAGACTTTGACCTTTAGGGCCTTGGGCCATATCTGATTAGTGTAGACATTTTTTATCATGACCATGTCTGGGATTTACAATAGACTATCTAAAGCATAAAGCTGCTTTTAGTGCTTTGTAGGTCACACTTTTTTTGTTTTATTTGAGGGACCTGATCCTTCCTTTGCCGTGTAGAAAGTCCATAGTAATACTATGATTGGCATACAGGAAAGGGACTCCCTTCCTCTCAGGCCTTTCTCTCTTTTCTTCTCCAGGCAGGGTCTTTCCAGCAAGAAGTGATGGATGCTCTAAATCACTGCTGACAGCTGCTCTCAGACTGAGTGATAGCCAGGAGATGGAGGGCCCTTTAAGGCTGGATCTACCTGATAACACAATAAAATGACCTGTCTAAACGAGGAAGACTCAACTATCACCTAACAATATTTGACTTTTTTTTAAAGTCTAACAAAAAATATCTGAACAAGCAGAATTGAGCTGTTTAGGGGCAGACCCAGTTTAAGTATATGCAAATGAACACCGGAGCTCAGAGATAAAGGAGATCTTAGTAGCCATCTCATCTCATCCACTTCATATCTGAACAAGAATCCCCTTTCTGATCATCTGACAAGTGGTTGCCCAGCCTTTGCTTGAAGACCTCAAAGGAGGAGGAACCTACGACCTCTCAGTGTGATCCATTCATCTTAGAAGAATTGGAATTCTTAAGGAATTTTTCCTGACATTAATCCTAATTTTGCTTCATTGCTCCTGGTTCTGCCCTCCAGGACCAAACCACAAGCCCAAGTGCTCTTCCACATAACAGCCCTTTAAAAAAGCATCATGTCCCCCATGGATTTTCTCTTCTTCAGGTTATCCATCCCCAGTTCCTTCAAATACTTCTTATATAATAGGCTCTTGAGACCTTCACCATCTTGTTTAACCTTCTCTGTATATAATCTTATCAATGAGGAACAAAGGAAATAATTTAAGAAGTAAAGGAATATTTTAATTTAATTAATGAATTATTATTATTATCAATGAGATGGCCTGCTATTGTGCTATAAGAAATGATGAGCTCAATAACATTAGAAAAACATGGATAGACTTACATGAAATAATAAGTTAAATGAGCAGAACCAAGAGAGCATTGTATACAGGAACAGCAATATTGTTTTAAGAACAATTTTGAACAAATAAGTCATTTTATTATAAGTACCCAAGTTAACTACAAAGGACATATGAAGGAAGATTCTATCTGCAGCTAGAGAAAGAACTGACAACTACAAGTATGTCTAGAATGATTTTACATGTATGTGTCTATATGTGCATACACATACGGACATATATACATATACACGTTGTCTAGTGGTGGCTATCTCTAAGGTGGGAGGAAAGAAAAAAAAGAAATTTACATGATAACTTTATTACATATTTAAAAATAATAGCAAGTTCTATGGAGCAGATATGTACTTTCATATGCAATCATCTTTTTAAAAATTATACTGTTATGGAAATGCTTGTTTTATTCCATAAATTAAAAAATGAAATAGTTTTTTTTAAAAAAAGAAGCAAAAATGGTATTTTCCATAAAATATCCTCCCAGAACTCAGCACAATGCCCCAGTGTGATTTGAGCTGGGCAGGGTAAAGAACAACTATTACTTCCCAAATCTTTGACTTTATATAGCGGATTAGCTTTCTTTGGCTACCGTATTACCCTGTTATGTCATATTGAGAATCCGCAGGTCTTTTTAAAACCATTGTCTAGAAACCCCTGGCCTAATTTTTATGCTTCTGAATTTTATTTTTGAGCCCAAGTATAAAAATTTACATTTCTCCTTGTTTTATCTTTTTAATGTATTGGGGCAACTGGCCAATGAGTACCTGTCCTTAGAGCCTGTACTCTACCTAGTTCCAACCTGTGTGGAGGTCTGATGAGCTCGCTTCCTGGCATGTATGATGGAGGCACCCTTCTCTGCATGTGCTTCAGAATACGTGCTGATATCCATTGACTATTTCGTGTCAGCTTACTGGATGGTGGTTAAAATCCTTTTAAATGGATATTGAAGTTAGTGTGAATACAAAAAACTCATATGGATGAAATCTCTGTTTCCTCATTGGAGATAAGGCAAGGAATTCTGTGGCCATCTGGTTGGAGGAATAAGGCAGTTATAAGCATAGGCTATGGACTCATTCTCCTATTTAAATAAACAAATCAGGTCCCCAGGACTTAGCTACTACTTCTCCCCTCAGGATTCTAGGAGTAACCCTGAGGGGTTGGGGTTGGAGAATTTCTTTTTTTTTTCTTTTTCTGAGGCAATAGGGGTTAAGTGACTTGCCCCGGGTCACACAGTTAGCAAGTGTCTGAGGCTGGATTTGAACACAAGTCCTCCTGACACAAGGGCTGGTGCTCTACCCACTGCACCACATAGCTGCCCCAAGGATTTCTAATGCTATCACTCATGAGCCTCCATCTGGTATATTCTACCTGCCCAATATCATTTAAAACTTAATCTCACTTCACTATTAATTCACCAATTAACATCCATTAGTATTTTATAAATGAGTATTTACTGAAAAGTCATAGGAAGAATTAAAGTAAAACAAATTTCCTCCATCAAACCAGGAGGTACACTTTTCTTCTGTACACTCACTCAATCCTTTGGGAGAACATGTTAAAACTTAAACTATAGTTATCCCCTCCACATTGAGGGGGTTAGGGGGTATGGCACTCCTGTGATCTGGAAAATCCACATACATTTTTTGGCCCTCCCTTCCTATTAGAGAAGAAGTCTGAATTTTTTCCCCTTTTTCTTTGATGGGGTGTTTATAGTACATTGTTGTAAAATTTGGGTTAAGTATTTGGTTACAGCGTATATTTTACAATACTATAAATATATTTTATGCATTTCTGAGTTTCCTAACTTCTCTGTGTTGTCTGCTGGCCTTCATGTGTCATCTGTGGCTCCCTCAAAATTCCCCCCAAATTCCCATTTAATTTCTTATGCCTATTCGTGACATATCAAAATTTCAATGGAGAAATCTCGATGTGGAGGGGATAACTGTAGTTTAAAACATTGTCCTCTTATTCACAAACCTTGAATAGAGGGGGCAGGATGGTACTTCTTGTCCTAGGATGTCTTTTTATTCTTCCAAAGAATCTCCACCAAGTTCACTTTTAGGTGTGGCATAACAGATGCATGAATTGCTTGATCCACTGTTGTAGGCCTATTGACTTCTGGGTTGTGATAAGAAAGCTACTCCTCAGGGACAGCTCCTCACCAGCTACTAAGGATTATTTTTGATGTCACTTCAAATCTTTTGAATCCCATATAGTTGTAACCTGGTCCAATTTGACTCCAATATTCATTCTCCTAAGATTAGGAAAGAACAAATAGAAAAAGACAAAAGCCACAGAAGCACTATGCATTCACCACTACCCTGTGGTGGTTGGGTGGGGGAAATAAGATAGCCAGAACAGGCTGCTGCTGCTATCCCTTCCTGAAGGTGTACAGCGTTTGGGGGGAGAGGGAGAGGGAGAGGGAGGAAAGAGAGGGAGAGGGACAGGGGGAGGGGGAGGGAGAGAGGGACAGGGGGAGGGAGAGAGGGAGAGGGATGGGGAGGGAGAGGGAGAGAGGGACAGGGGGAGGGGGAAGGGACAGGAGAGAGGAAGGGGGAGAGGGAGGGGGAGGGGGAGGGGGAAGGGGACAGAGAGAAAGAGAGAGAGAGATTGATTGTCTTTTTGATCATTTTGCATGCACATGGAGTTCCAGGTCAGCAGCCAATTAAAAGTCTCTTTTGTCACAACACAGGAAACAGTCAGAGAATACCTGCACAGGTTCTGATGTAAGGAGCAGAAAACATCCATTACGCATGCCCAGGAGCAGGTTCATCAAACCTCTAAGTGGGTTGGTATCAGGAAGAAGGAAGGAAGGAAAGGAGGGAGGGAGGGAGGGAGGAAGGAAGGAAGGGTGGGAGGGAGGGAGGGAAGAAGGGAGGGAGGGAGGGAGGAAGGAAGGAAGGGCGGGAGGGAGGGAGGAAAGGAAGACAGGGAGGAAAGGAGGAAGGAAGAAAGAAGGAAGGGAGGAAGGAAGGGAGGAAGGAAGGAGAGATTTATTCATCACCAACTATGTGGCAGGCACTGTGCTGTATAAATATTAACTCATTCCATCCTTAGAACAACCCTAGGAGGTAGTTATCATTGTTATCCTCCTTTTACAGTTGAAGAGACTCAGGCAAACAGAGGTTAAGTCACTTTCTCAGGATCACACAGCTAGTAAGTGTCAGAGGCTGGTTTTGAAAACAGATCTTACTGATTCCAAGTCGATCAGTCTGTCCACTGTGCCAACCAGCTGCTTGACAGAGTGCATTATGCATTCTCTGAGTATTGTGCCCTCATTGGCCCGTTGGCCTATTCCATTCGATTCAGTCTACTGTTCTAGCTTGTCAGTAATTTCCTGGATCCTAACTCTGCCACCCAGTGTGTTAGCTCTCCCTTCTACCTTTGTGATGCTAGTACAACAGCCTCAATTGGGCATTTAGACATCCACCCAGCTGTGCTCCTGATGCCTGAAGGCTGGGGTGGGCAGTGGGAAGTCTGTGATGGGCCAACAAGGAAGGGATGTTAGCCTGGCTGCTCCACCATGGATTGCTGAGAGAGGGTCAAAGCAAGCATGTCTGATGGAACTGTGCAACATGTCACTGGCTGCTAAACCCCATTCTATTACACTGAGAAAAGCACTAACAGTGGGTGAGAAAAGTCCAGGTCAATGATTTCTTTCTCTCTCTTTCAGGAATAATTCTTTTATAAACCTTAGCATAATTTACTTTATGATCTTTCCATAAGTTTAAATGATGCCATTAAAAAGAAAGCCTTTCCAGATTAAATGTATCACATCATTTATTGGAAATAGAAAAAATATTCTAAAAGAAGTTGGAATTAACACCATAGCCAAGGGAAAATTGAGGTCAAAAAGAAGAATCAATAAATATAAAAATAATAAGGGATAAAAGCAAAGACAGAAAAATGCTACTGGGAGAACAGCAAATATCGTTACAGCCATAACCCAAATACTTATCTATGATAACACAGCTGGTTAAGTTTCAGAGGCAGGATTTGAACTCAAGTATTCCAGGCTCCAAGTCTCTTGTGCCATGCTGCCTCATTTTTAGTTAGCAAGCTGACGTTAATTCCATTCTGAATTGAAATCTGAAATTGCAGGCGGGGGGGGGGGTGGGTTTAAAGATAGAAATTGTTAGTTCATTTTTGTGGAGAGTTTCCTTGGAAGCTCCCTTGACTAATGAACATTAGTAACTGTTTTGCATCTTATAGTCTTAAGAGAATTGCATGGGGGCATTCAGAATTTAAGTGACTTGCCTAAGGTCACAAAGATACCTTGTGTCTGAGACAGGATTTGAATCCAATTCTTTCTGGTTCTAAGGTTGGCTCTCTATCCACAACTCCAGGTTGCTTAGCTGCCTTGTGTTGTGAAGGAGAAAACTGTAGGGTCTTTTGTAAATCTTACAAGAAAGTACATTCAATTGACTGGAACCAATAAGATTCTTTTGTAATCCATTTACTAGCTCCTTTTCCATAAGTTCTAATTCATCCCCCTCATGTTTAAGCAAGTATCATTTATACAGCAGGCACTTAATGAATGCCGGTTAATTAATCTGAGTAAGTTGTGATAAACCCTGGTGGAACAATTAAATCATAGATCTATTGAAAGAGTATAAGCAATTAATTGACATGACTGGTACAGAATACATGCATGACCCAAGCATTCTCTAAAAGACAGCAAACCATTTGGATGAAAAGAGCACATATATTCTATCCACCAGGGTGCAAATATTTTGATATCCGAGTTCATCGAAATGTAAAGGTATAGATTTTTTTTCATTTTTTCCAGGTATCTTGGTATGATGAGCCATTAAAAATAAAAACTTCTTAATAACAATAATAATTGAAATTTATTTAGTGTATTAAAGTTAGCAGGGAATTTTATATATTTTCTCTCATTTAAGCTCATAGCAACCCTGTGAGGTAAATGTTGTTCACATTATCTTATAGGTAAAGAATCTGGGATTCAGTAAAATTAAGTTATTTGCCTGTGGTCACACAGCTAGTTAAGTTCCAGAGGAAAGATTTGAACCTAGTTCTTTCTGACTACAAATCCAATACTCTCTACTATGCCATGTTGCCTCTTTTTTTCTTAGTAAGTTTAAGTTAAACAAAGTATTTGGTCACATCTAAATCTAGTATTAACAAAATACAAGGCAAATGAATTTATTTCTGGAATTAAACTTTTATTCAGTAAATAGATTCTAAGTATTGCATAAAGGACTCCTCTAAACCCATCCCAGGGTAGAAGGTAGTGTTGAAGAAAGTATGGAAGTTGATGGAAATTGTCAATGATTGACTCCAAAGTCAACTTGTGAGAGTCAGCAAATGTCTAGTCTAGATGTTTACGAACAGCTGGATATCTGCTGTTGGGCAGACAAAATATCTGGTTGCTTAGCTTTTTCCACTGTTTATCCTGATGTTTTGGTATTTTGTATATACCCTGTTAAGACATAATAAGTGCAAAGAGTTTATTTGTAAGTTTCCATGTCATAACTTATTTTAATGTTTCTATTAAATTGTGATTAATAAAAATCATTTTAATGAAGTTCTATAATAGAATAATTATGTTGCTTATGTCTTTTGGAGACAATAATTGCAAAATTATTTATTTAGAAAAATATAGTTTCCATATGTCAGAGCAGAATCTTAGTCAAACAAAAATTGGACCCACTGAAATATTTTTTCCATTATTGGAATAAGACCTGCACTATTTCTTCCATCAAAGTTCAAAGAAACTTTAGAAAGAAATTACTTTCTATTCTACTAAGGAATTTTAAAAATGTTTATATTCATATTTTCCCTGGGAATCCATTCTGTCTCCTTGTTTTTTAATCTGGTATAAACATGAAATCTTTAAAACTATATTCCATAAGAATTCAGTTATTTGATTCAATAAATACTTATTAAAGACCTAATATGTATAAAGCACCGTGGGGTAATTGCTGGAAATAGAAAGATAAAAAAGAAACAGTTCTTGTCCTCAAGGGGCTTACATTCTACTGGTAATATACATATGCTCAGGTAATTCAAAGAGTATTGGCAACATAACTAAGTACAAAGGATGATAATAACTAGGAGAAAGGCCTCACAGAGCAGGCAGCACTTGAAATAGGCATGGAAGTCTGTAACTTAGGGCTTTTATGAGGTGGCAATGGGGAGAGAGAGAGAGAGCATTCTAGACATGGGAGACTACTTGGACAAAGGTCAGAGATGAGGTTTTGTGTATACAGTGCAGCTAGTAGTCCAGTTTGATTAAAATGGAGAGTGAATCAAGAGGAATAACATGGAATAAGACTGGAAAGGTAGGTAAAATTCCAGAGGGCTTTAACTATCAGGGGAGTTCAGATTTTATCTTCAAGGTAAAGGTAATCAGGGGTCACTGAGGATTTTAGTGCATGGGAGCTGGGATAAACATGGTCAGATATGTTTTAGGAATGTCAATTTGGTATCCATATAAAGGTTCAAAGGAAATGATTAAGCAATTTTCAAAGGAAGAAATTCAAGCTTTCAAAAACTATACTTTTAAAAAGTTCCAACTCACTGATAATTAGAGAGATGGAAATTAAAACAACTTTGAGGTTGCTTTATACTCTTCATGCCCCTCAGATAGTGAAAAATAAAAAGAAAAGTAAAATGATAAATGATGGATGGGTTGTAGGAAAACAGGCATGCTGATGCATTGTTGGTGGAATTGGCATAGGTGGAATTAGTCCAAACCACTCTGGAAAGCAGTTTGGAACCATGCCCACAAAGTTAGTAAACTGTGCCTTCCCTTTAATTTTTTATCTATTAGGCCAATGTCCCAGAGAGATCAAAAAGAAGGAAAAGGATCCATATGCACACAAATATTTATAGCAGCTGGAAACTAAGGAGGTGCCCACTTATTGGGGAGTGGCTAAATAAATGATGCTAGATGAATGTAATAGAATACTATTGTGCTATAAGGAATGATGAAATGAAAAAGTTTAAGAGAACCCGGGGGGCCTCTGTAATCTGATGCAGAGTGAAGGAAGCATACACAGAAGAAAAACTTATACAATGACAACAATATTATGAAGTTAAACAACTTTGAAAGATTCAGGAACTTTGATTAGTGTAATGGCCAATCAGAGTTCCAGAGGACTAATGATTGAACAAGCTACCCACCTTCACTTGATAGAGGTGAAATACTCAGAGTGTCAAATGAGACCTTTTTCAGGGGTTGATTTGTTTGGCTTGACTAGAGATGTTTTTAACAGGAGTTCTGCTTTTCTTCCTTTCTCAGTTAGAGAGGAGGAGATAGGAGGGAAAGTAGGTAATTTCTAGGTTGAAAAAACTATTTTAAAAAAGAGAAAATTTGGTTGGAAGGGAGGAAATTGAGGCAATGAATGAAGACAAATGATTTGAAGCCAGGTTTTCATATAGTTCCTTATTGGATGCTATTTGCACTTTATGTTGACAATTTCCCTTCCTTTTTCATCACTCAGGAGCTCTATATTAATTACAGAGTTCCCTTTTTTGCACATTATCTGAAGTGGTGCCCTACAGACATAATGTTATGACAATGGGCTTTCACTTTGGGTTGACTGCATGCAAAGAGGCTTTATTTGGACAGCAATCATAAGAGATTGGCTTTTCTATATACAGCACAGATTCTCTATACTGTTTGCCAGGGGATCAAGTTTTTCAAGAATTACATGTGGGAAAATAGCTCAGATTGCCCTGTTAACATTTTCCCCCTGAATTATTGCTCATCTATTATACTGTCGGATCTTTGCAACTAAGGATGCTGCAGTTCCTATGAATATTATCCCACTTTAAAGCAATGACTAACTGGAGTTCATACATACAGTGTATTTACATATGCCCAAATAGGTAAGTGCATTTTTTAATGCTCTCAGTTCAAACATTATATGATGTATTATATAGGGGAAGGGGCATGTGATTCTATTTCTCCAGCTCAGTTGATGTCACAAGGAGGATATTTTAATGTGTTAAAAAAGTGTAATACTCTGTGATCCCCCCACTTTCTGAGTCAAGAAGGGAACAACACAATTGGCTGAGCAAATAAGTAAGCCAACACTGGAATTTGAGTAATTTGAGACTGGAGAGATTATGAACTGAAAGCTGCCTGTGAAGAATATGAAGGGGGAGGAATGAATTTCTTTCTCATCCCCTCCTCAAACTGGCCAAGCAGCTTTGAAGAGAAACTAGTTGCACAGAGACACTGCATCTGATGGGGATGGGGAATGGAGACACATGCCCTAGACAACCATGGATATAGACTGTCATTCGAGTGAAGAAGCAGCTTCAAGGAGCATGACCACTGTTGGCAGACAAGAGTGCTGGAGTACAGAGAGGTACAGACTCTGGGAACCTGGCAGCACCTGAGGAAAACTGCCTGAGAAGCATATAGAAAGAGAATGTTCCAGGTCCTGCAGTAATGGGATTGGTGAGTACCTTTGCTACATATGCATCCTACCATGTGTGCTTCACCACCATTCTCCTCCTAAGTTTGAGCTCACTCTTCCCATGGATGCTATATGTATCTATAGGAGAGTATAATCTAGGTTCATGGAGGGGAATGTTTTGTTTTAGAACTACTATTGTTGCAGTGACTTTTCTAGGAGCTAATTGCTCCTATTGGCTGACTGTTAATGATAAGTGCATCTGTGGGGTCAAAAGCTACAGCAGTAAGGGCAGCAATCCACAAGATAGATTCAGAACCAAACAAAGGTTTAGAACCAAAAGGAGAAGCCACTATTAGAAGGCCCAATCTTAAAATATGAATACAAGAAGCCCAGAAGAATACAACATTAAAAGAGTACCTGGGTGGATTCATTTTTATTTCCACCAAAATATTTTAGTTACTTCTCTACTTCAGACTAAGAAGTCTTAATAGATAAATCAAGGGAGAAGGGAAGAGAAGAAACATTTATATAGTACTTACTAGGTGCCAAACACTTTACAAATATCTTATTTGATCCTCACAGCAGGGGCTGTTATTATCCCCATTTTACAGTTAAGAAAACTGAGGATTATAAGTGACTTGCCGAGTCACACACCAGTTTTAAGTGTCTAAGGCCAGATTTTAACTCAAGGTTTCCTGACTCCAGGCCCATTGCACCAAATCTCAAAATCGGACTCAAGAAAGAGAGATCATAATTTTCATGTATTTTGTTAGGTTTTCATTTTGCATAGGCAAAGGCTTACCCATTTTTTCCCAGTTGGCTAGGAAAAGCTACAAGAACCTAGCTCAGACGGGAGGATTGTACTAGGCTAGGCCGATGGCTCTTGGCCAGAAATGAAGCTGCCCGTACACACTGGCAGTGAACTGCAGATTGACAGACCCAATGCTAAGATCTGCCATTTGGGAAGGAATTTTAAATAGTGTCAAAACCCACAACGTGTTTATGGCTTTTACAAAAGCAATTCTCAGACACATGTACTTTTGCTCATCTTTGCCCTCTCTTTACTATGATCTTGAGTATGTGTTCAGTTTCGTCTGTTTCCCTCATTTACCTGTTAGAAAAGAAGTACGAAATGTCTTTAATATTAACATTAGCTCTGACTTGAGGTGGGGACTATGGCCTCTTACTGCAGTCACAGTCCCCTGTATCACTAGAGTGGAGGGAAAGAAGCTTTGACCCAGCATCCTGAAATTTAGAGGGTAAGGATATGACTTCAAGTCCTTCAGCTTGGTGGTAACAATGAAGCTCAGCACCTCATTAGCAAAATGAATTATTTAAAAGAGGAAACCTCCTCAATGCAATTTTTCCTTTCCCCATGACAGCTACCCCTCAGATGAGATGTTCTCTGGCTCACTAGCCCCAACTGCTCCCTTCCCCACAGCAGCATCCTTGAGGGTACGTTTCATGCTGCTTACCTTTTCCCAAGCACAAAAACTTACTGGGTACTTCTTTGTAGGAAGCTTTTGTGTTATGGAGGTTATATTTTTAGACATTTGGTTACATAAGATATGACTATAAAAATAATAACTCAAATTTGAATAGTGCCAAGATCCTAAAGGTGTCAGAGTTATTAGTGTTACACTTTATAGATAAGGAAACTGAGGAGCAACAAAGTTAATTCGCAATAGCCACAGAATTAGCAAATGTTTGAAGCATGATTTGAACCTGGGTTTCCTGACTCCCCACCCATTACTCCATCTACTACACTAGAAATCGTGTATTCTGATGAGTGTTCCATAAAGTAGTCACCTTAGAAGGCGATACACTTATTTCACGGATGGTGACATTACTCAACATTTCTTTGGTGCTTCTATTTGGGAATCTCTTTTGGAGTAGAAGACATAATAATGTCTCCTTACTTTATAGTCAAACCCTTTAAAAAAAACCCAACTACGTTTTCACTTGAATTGCCTTTGATTGACTTCAGACTGTTTTCCAAAAGTCAATTCACCTTCAAAGGATAGCAATTTACCACCCATTAAAGATATCACATGTATGTGCCTAGGTTTCGAATGCCATTCCAAAAGCTGCAAACATGTTTTGAGTTGTGACTGCCTCATCAGGATACATGCATAGTTTCTGAAAGAACCTCTTTTGAAAGCCAGGACACTGATTGGGACATGTATTTTTGGTGTGTTTGTTAAAGAAATATCAGTCACCTGGGGGGGAGGGCGGAGAGAAGTGCAACATGGCATGCTGAAAGTATGTTGGAATCCAAGTTGAAGGCCTGAATGACTGGGCAAGATGCTGATTATCGATAGGCTTCAGTTTCCTCATCTTTCAATGAAGTGGTTAGACTAAGTGACATCTAGGGTACCTTTTGGCTCTAAATCTATGATGCTGTGATCCCTGTGGTAGGAAGGTTTTTAATATAGGAAAGTCATGTGTTAAGGTAACAGAGGATCACAAGGACCTCATATTTCTTCCCCCACCAATTCATTTTTCACTTATTGTCATCTTTCAACTTCAATCAATTTCGACAGAAACTAGTGAGGTCCTAATTATAAGACTAGCTGGTTCTGGGTCATAGCTTGTTTATATCCAGGCACCTTTTAAATGCCCTCCAGCTGGTGTTAATTTTTAAGCCTTTGGAGATGTCTCATTGTAATAAAATAGTTCTTCAACATGAAAAATGAATACAAATATAGGGCTGTGGAGACATGAGTAGCAGATGGGAGCAGGTTACGGCATGTAACCAATGAGGAACTTTGAGGCAAAACTGGAGAAAATGACATCATTAAGGAACTATATGACAGAAAATGGGCAGCTAGGTGGCACAGAGGATAGAGTGCCCAAGGCTGGAGACAGGAAAACCTGAGTTCAAATCGGGCCTCAGAAATTTACTAGCTGTGTGACCCTGGCCAAGTCACTTTCCTCATCTGTCAAATGAGCTGGAGAATGAAATGGCAAACCACTCCAGTATCTTTGCCAAGAAAACTCCAAAATGGAGTCATGAAGAGTCAGACATGACTGAAACAACTGAACAACAAAAGGCTAGAGGAAGGAGATGGGCTAGCCCCATGGGAAAGGTAAGGGGGATGACAGGTAGACAACCAGAGTGTTCCATTGGTATCCTCCCCATGCATGTCAAGATGCCAGCCTGTTGGGGTGGCCCCCTGAGGCCAACTTTTAGGAGGACATGGATAAAAATCACAAAGGGTAGGCAGGCATGGATGGATTGTAATCTGTATGACAGGAGGGAACTTCTAAATCAGTGAGAAAATAGATCAAACAATCAATTAACATTAAATACCTACTATGTGCCACGCACTGTGCTAAGTGCTGATCCATCTGTCTGGGTGTTTGAATAAGAAAAACTGATATTCAAAAAGTGCTTTTAAGTTTTGCAAAAATGCCTTGTGTCCATGAACTCATTTGAGCCCTACATCGAGCTTGCAAGGGAAGTGCCACAGATTTTATTACAGTTGAAGAAGCTGTATCACTGTGAGCTTATGTGATCTGACCATTGCTTGTAAATGCTGGCGGTGGAATTTGAACTCAGATCTTTCTGACTCCCAGTCCAACACTCGTCTACTTCTCTCAAAGATGGACAGAAAGTTTCAGTAGAGCTTAATGGGACCATGACCAAAATGCAGATGTCTGTTCCTTCATGCCTCCTGTGTCTTTTAATGCCCCAATGCTTAGCACAGTGCCTGGTACAGAGTAATTACTTAACAAATGCCCATTGATTGATTCATTCTAGCAGCTAACGTTCATATACCCATGTTATCTCATTGGATTCTCACCAGGAGGTGATTATTTTCATTTTACAGATGAAGAAACCGAGGCTGAAAGAGGTTAAATGATTTGCCCAGGGTTACATACCTAGGAAGTGTTTGATGCTGGCTCCCAGCTCAGCCCTCTATCCCCTGCACCCCACAGCTGCCTGCTAAGGCATCGTCTCTTGTCCTAGGCACTTAGTCAGGCTTTGTCCTGCAGATCTTGTTGTAGTCAATAAGGAACTTTCATTTCCATTTTTGTCTCATCACTCAATTTATGAGTTAATAATAAACCATAGCCTATCTTTAGTAGGCTTTCATATCCTTCTCCATCCTCCCAGCCTTGGGAGGAAGGTGGGATGAGAATTGTTCCCTCCATTTTATAGATGAAAAAGCCAGGACTTTGATCACTAAAATGCTTTGCCTAAGGTCACATGGCTGGTGTGACTACTAGTGTAGACAGAACTTGAACCCCATTCTCCCGATTCCTAGAACAAGGCTCCTTCCTCGATACCATCCTGTTTCCCGGAATATGACAAGAACCATAAATTGCATAGAAATAATTATATTACAGATAAATGACAGATCTCAGACATGAGGTTAATTTCTGAGAGAAGAATTTAAGAACTCTAGAAGAGGGGGCATTTTAAGATATACTTTGGCTTATTTAATTATAAGCATGGGAATACAATTTGAGAATTGCAACATAACCAAAGAGCCTACCTCTCTTAAAGCTTTTACATCCTATTTAGCATTCAGGAGGATAACGACTAATGATAAGATCTAGGCCATTCTCTTCAAAGAATCTTCTGGTACAAGAAAAAACTGGTTTTACTTTGTCCCAGAGCAGAATATTTGACTGTGTGTTTGTGCTGTGTTTTCTCTACTCACGTGATGTGTCTTCCACAAGAACAAACCAAATGGTTCCTACGACTGACAACAAACAAACAGTACACAGTACACTCTTATACATGAAGAAGCATGTGATCATTTGGCCTGCACAGAGTTCCACAAGGAAAATCCTATGCCAGCCACACTTAATTCTTTCGGATCACGTATGCTTGGAGTTTCCTTGGGGATGGCAATGTAAATGACTTAGGCCATTATCATCCCTTCTCCAGGATTCTAACTTCTGAATTAGTGTCCCCAAACTCTTTTGCTTTTTGCTGTTCTATGTCCTAATACTAGCATTGAGAAGCAGGTTATTTTCTGTTACCTGGAGGCAATGCCCTGTTGGATTGTGCCAATCTGACTCTTACATAGCTGCCAGAATCATAATCTTTATGCTACCATTTCTCCCTGGACCTAGCACTCTTTTCAAGGCACTTCTATAGCTCTTTGCTAATGAGACAGATTTTTTCTCTTTTTTTTTCTTCCAAAACTAAAGTTTTGGCAACATTTTATTTATTTATTTTTAAATCCTTCTGACTCACACTCCTTTCCTCTGGCTCAGCCAGGAAGACAGATACGCTTTTGGTGTTGCCCAATTTTGCCCAGGTTTCTAACTCTAGCCTCATGCCACTTCTTACCCTTTTGTTAACTCTTCTTTGAAACTTAAATTGGTTGAGAGTATTTTCAGTTTCTTTGAGGAAGATGGACAATCAGTATATTACACAAGTCTCAGAAGTAAATTGGTTACTGGGCTTTGCTCATGAAATGTGCCCCATCTACAGCAGCCTGCTTCTCCTTCCAGTGTCAGACCCTTCCAGAATGGCAGCTACATCCCAGAACCTCATTAAGGCTAGATCTATAACCACAGAAATAATATTAATGATAATGAAAGTCACTAAAAAGGGAATAAACAGTACCCTCTTTCTTGTCTGGCCTAAATTGGTTGAACACAATCTGATGAGCTTATCATTCATAATTTTTTCATAAACAACACTAAAAAATTCATTTATGTTGGGCTCAGTAAGTGATTCAGTGCCCTCTGTGAGTATCTTCTAGAAAACTCAGAATTTTGATGGACAAACTGAGATAATTTCAACTGGTGCAAACACCTTTAGGTTTGGATTATTACTTCAGGCATTTAACCACAACATTGTAATTCCCCTTATTTTGTTGTTTTACGTTGAAAATTTTTTGTTTTTGTCCTAGAAGTATGAGGGTGGGATGACAAGTCTACCATTGTTTATGTTTCTTTTACCGTAGCACATAAAGATTTAATAAATCATAAGGTGCTGGATGAATGTTAACTACTGTAATAAAAACAAAGACCTCAGAGTTCTACTAATCAAAATCACTTTGCCTGAAAGGCAATGGAGAGATGTGTAACAGTCTTATTTCTTCTCTTTTTAAAAAAATTATTTAAGGCAGAACGGGTTACTTTGACAAAAACTTTTTCCAAATTCAAAATGAGCTTGTCATCAACCAGTCTATTCTCTGCAGGGTTTTTTTGTTTCATTTTTGTTGTTCTGCTCTTTAAAGAGCACTATCTGGGTTAAAAAATAATACTGAGAAATTCTCGTCTCAAGTCATTTGAATGCTATTAAGATTATTTGGTTATTCATTCTCCTTTAGATATCAATGTAATAGATTTTTCCTTTGGTGAGGAGTGAGGGTAGATGATATGGACTTGTGATTTAATCACTGCTGATAGCTGGAAATTTCCTCTGATGAAGGAGTTCAGTAACTTATCTATAACTTTGAGTCTTAAGGAGCTGTCTCAGGTACTAGGACATTGTGACTCAGGGTCACATTGCTAATATGTGTCAAAGGTGGGATGTGAATGCAGATCTTCCTGACTCTAAGGTTGAGCCCACTATTCACTACAACATACTAACTCTCTAATCTTCCTTACTTATATAGCTTATATAAACTCTGGGGCCTTTATCCTGATTTACCCTGACTTTTTTTAAATGCACACTCTTTAAGGTACATTAGAATTAGTTCTTCTCGTCAGCTTAAAAAGGACAATGACAAGCTGAGTAACAAAAAGCAGTTAACTACAAACTTTTGGAGTCCTTATCCTAATTCCCATTCTCCCTGTAGAGTTCCCAGAGTAAGGCTACATCTTCCCTTCAGGGTTCTAGGGGTACCCCTGAAGAATTATAGCATCTTTCTAATGTTATCATCTTTAACTCCCATTCTCATACGTTCACATCATTATCAGTGACCAGTGATTAGTGCTTCTAGTATTACTAACCAATTAACATCAATTAGCTTTTATAGAGGCATATCTGCTGAAAAGATATAGCGAGGACAGAGGCATAAACCATGCTCCCAACACATGGGGGCCACACTTTTTCTGAACCACCTCTGCAACCTAGGGAGCGTGAGCTCAAACTTAAAGAGGTTGTGGCAAACCATTTACCCCATCAAGCATACTTCAAAATGTGGCACAGTCAATTAGTGAAGTCTTTCCTTTGCTTGCAGAAACCAGAATCTTGACGTGTATCTACTTCTGAATTGCTAGAAGCTTTGTCTCTCCCTTGGTTCAGTTGCCTGCAAATCCTGGCATAGATTCCAGGTTTTAGACCCCTGGTGCTCTTCTAACTTTTTGAAACTCACAAGGTAGCAGCCCAATCCATTTTGTCTCCAATACTCCTCCACCTGAATCTGCAAAGAATAGAAACATCAGGGATGGAAACAATAGCAGGGTCAGGTGATCACGGCTTCATGTCATCCAGGGTGGGGACAGTAGCTCTTTCTCTTTCCACCTGAAGGCTGAGAGCAGTCTTTGCATCTTCATGTTAATGCAGTCAGGCAGGAAAGAGAACAAGGTCATGTCACTGAAGTCTCTTGTAAGCATGCTCAGAAGTCAATCAAAAAGCTTTTCTTGTGGCAAGTAGACTGGAAACAGGTAGGTTTCCAGTCATTTTCCACATCTCATAGTCCCTGTGGGTGGGGCAGGGGCAAATGGCAGGGAATGCATCAGGTCCATCATGCTGTGCACATTGATAAGAGATGGGTTTTCATTGGCCAGCCCTGTTACAGTTATAAGAAATCTTACAATCAATAGTAACCCGTCTCAGAGCACAGTCAGAACATCTGAGTCAGAGAAGGGATTCCCAGGGTATCATTTCTGGAGACACCTTTTCTATAATCCTGAGATCACTACAGGAGGAAGAAAAATGCCTTTCTGGCTCTTTCTACCAGACTCTACTTTCCCCGCCCGCCATCTTAATTCTTGTTCATAGCAATGGAGGCAGTGTTTACCATCTGAGCAGATGGCATAAATGGAGTAAGAAACAGTGCAATAGGCTTAGAGTCAGAAGACCTAGGTTATAATCTTGAGCCTGCCCCTTTGTAACAGCTACATACTTCTGTAGAAGGAAATTATACATGTACTACAGGTTGTTGTGAAGACTAAGTGAGATAATTTATCTAAAAAGTTTTTAAAGAAAATAAACTATTTTATAAAAGTATTTTAAAAACCATCACATAAACGTTAGAGCTATCATGTAAATGGTAGGTGACTTAGAAACTATGATTTGAGGGGTCATGGAAAGGTCTTGGACAACTCAAAATAAAAAGCACTGATCCCTGAATCAGAAGACTAGGGTTCAAATCCTGCCGGACACTATCTGTGTAACCATGGCCAGGTTGTTTAAACTCTTTGGGTCTCAGTTTCCCCAACTAGAAATGAGAGGGGTTGGACCACGGGGTCTCTGATTTCTTGATTTCTGGTTCTATGTGGCCATTCATTTGGACATCTTGCCATCTCCTCTGACTGTGGCTCCTACATCTTCTCATCTGGAAAAGCACCTTCAAGAACAGATTTCCAGAAACCTCATCACTTAACTTCCTGAAGGAGTTAATCTAGTCAGCTTTGGAAATCCGCCCTTGGGTTTGACTTGTCTCAATTGGTGAGTGAGCACTAGCTCATACCTGTCACATCTGCCCTAGACATCTTGCCATCTGTCCCTCCCCTCTGAAGACACATCTTGTCTTCTTTGTATGCTTTGCTTTGTGAAATGTGTGACAATTTGATGGCTCTATGGTTCCACTCACCATCCTGTGACTACCCAGACCAAAACATCCTTCCTCAGCTACCACTCACCTATCTGTATGGTTCTTCCCTCCCCTCCCCCATTAGAATGTAAGCTCCTCAAGGGCAGGAATGCCTCATTTTTATTTGTGTATTGCCCGTAGTGCTAGGCACACAGTAGGAGTTTAATAAAAGCCTTTTCATCCATTTGTTCATATGTCCATATGGTATCCACAAAGTATGAAGAGGACCCACTGGGAGTCATGAGACCTGGGCTCTAGTCCCAGCTTGGCCCCTTGGGCAGTTTGTGATCTTGGCAATTCACTAGTCTTTTCTGAGTCTCAATTTCTTCAAATATTAAAGGAAGGAGCACTCTAAGATCCTTTCCAACCCTAACATCTGACAATTCGTTCCATTATGTAGGCATTGCCATCTCCCATGATCTCCTTTAAAAAGGCAAATTCTCCAAGAAGTGGTTATACATTAAACACTGTTATTATTATTATTTTTTGAGAATCCATTTATGGAATGTTCTCTATGGGAAGGCCTTCAGACAGTATGAGTGCTGAGTGCGTGGGGTAAGAGCATAGGCTACAGGGATGGAAAATCCAGAGGAAAAGGTAGGTGAGGGTGCAGAGGACAAATTCTACCAGTCATAATTTTACTTAGGACTTCTTCTTAAAGGTAGGAAAGTGGCACCCTTAAAAAAGCATCCCAGCTGCATCATGGAGGGAAATTTCAATCTTTCCCAATCCTTTAAATAACAGCTTTTCGTTATTTTAATATTTTCACAAAGTCCCACATTTCTACCAGGAAAGCCAAATAGCTTTCATGGGTATTTATCATTTATTTATACTTTAAAAAAACAACTTATTAGTAGAAAACCACTTCTTGTATTTTCATTATTTTATTCTCTCTCTTTGAGTTTTGTAGTGCAGTATCTTTCCTCTTCAGTGGAAACTCTCCCCGCTAACTAACCCTTGTTCTACTGGGTTAGTATCATTTTTGTTAATTGCAGTGACTTCAAGACTCCTTTCTTTAGGTATAGTAATCCGGACATGTGGACACAGGAAAACTTCAGATTCTAAATCTTACTGTGTGTGATACAGATCTGTGAATTCCACATTAGCTGTACAGAAAGCTGGCCTGAAAGTAGCTGTCTCAGGTTGCTACTTTCATTGTTACTGATGTTTAAATATCCCAAACTTAAGTGATTATGTTTTCACTGACAAAAATGTTAACAGTATTCTTTGGATCCTTCGGTCTCCTTTAGAATGTCTTTCCATTTAGAGTACCACAGACTTAGCGTTCCTGAGCTAAGAGAGGTTTGCTTTATTTACCTTCTCATATAAACAAGCTTGTCTCTCCAGCCTCCCTGAACAATGCCTATTGTAACTCCAACCTGACATTCTTCAGTTCTAAATATAAGCCAACGCACTTTTAAGAGATTGAGATCAGAACTTTGCTTTACATCTGAAATCTCATTTTGAATTCAGATACACAATTACTCATAGACTCAGAGACTTAATTACACTGCCTTAGGATAGTATTAAAACAATAGTTTTAATTATTTTTTTCAGGTTACAAAAGTTACCTGTTGTCTATATGGAAATGCAACATGACTATATAGTCTTTTCCTAAACTTGCTACATGCTGACTTCAGAGAGAAGGTCTGGATGAAACCACCTCTTTTGCCCTCATTATATTGAATGTAATTCTGTCTATCTTATCCATACCCTTATAACCTGTTTAGAAAACTGGAAAAGAATCCAAGAGGAACTGCTCAGGGGAGGCTGGGGGTGTGGCACCACAGTGGTTTGGAAATATTCTGGGGTTTAAGACAGCAACACCTATAATTATGGAGGCGTCATCACCTCCATAAAAAAGAAAACAACAAAAAAAAATAACGCTTTTACTAACCAGATGTAGTCATAGCATATGTACGCCCTTCCCCAAACCTGTCTGGCATTTGTTTCTGGCCTAGTGGGGAATATCTGCCATCTCTCTCTCCCAGCACTCATAAAACAATACAAAGGTAAACAATTGGAGTACAATTAGCAGTCTCATTGGAGTAGCAGGAGGGAGAAGTCACCCTGCGATTAATGTCAAAGGAATTAATCATGGTTTACAGAGATGATTTAGTGGCTTGAATTTGTAAGTAGTTTAAAAAACAAGAAACTAACTAGGTTTGACTAAGACTAGTTTTTAAAGGTGTGGGGATGGTATCCTGGCCAATCAAGTTAATCTCATGTTTTAAACACTACAAAATATGTTGCTCACTATACATGAAGGACTTCTGCAGGAGAATATGATACACTTGAGTCGGACATAAGCTTGGTATTCTTTTTCTAATGTTTGCCCTAATGGCGGTGGGTTACCCTAAGCCAGTCGCACTTTGAATTCAATTCTCTCAGCACAACCAGCATCCATTGTGATGGCAGGGAATAGAGGTGTACAGTAGACGCCTCCCCTTATACTAACTTAACCCACAAAGTGATTGGGTCAAAACCTTGGCCAAATCGCAGATCATGCATCGTTCAATTCTAATTCAAAATGTTTATTTTGGAACCTCTCCCCGAGAATATTCAAACGCACATACATACACACAAACACATGTACACATACACCCTACTATTCCAGGGGGGAAATGTAATCTTTTCAGGGGGAAGAGAATTAATACTTGTTTAGTTACATAATAGCAACATGGTATGTTCTAACATGTTTTAAAATTTCTTTACAGATGCACATAACCATGTTGGTAATTATTTGTTTGCCATTCTCTTGCTTGTTACTGTGAGGAAGAGTGTGTGTGTGTGTGTGTGTGCGTGTGCGTGTACTTTTACATTAATATAATGTTAGGAGCATCTGTTATTTCTAGTGAATATCTATTTAATTTTCTACCAAAAGGTGGCGTTCTACTCCCATGCCCTTTCTTTTCAACCCTTCTTGCTCTAACTTGCCAAAAAGAAACTTCCACTTGATTACTGATCAAGAAATCAAAATGTGCTCCATATGAATGCAACACGAGAGTGTTGAAAATGAACAATATGTTAAGCTGTAGTTAAGTTTCTTGCTAATATAAACCAAATGGATATGTAGTTCTTTAATAATGTAACACTAGACAGTTTTCATATACAAAACTGACTCTAGTGTACCATAGGATCTGGAATGAGGGTTTCCCTCTTGTCTGTGAAACTTGTTGCAAACCTGACTTCAGTCCCAAATGTAAAGTGAATGTGTGTATGCATATATAATACACACACATATACGTATATGTATGTATATATGTGTGCATATTATACATATACACATATGTATATATGTACGTGCGTATGTACCTATAGATGTAGAAATAGATTTATGACCTATTCATGATCTCTTAAGTCCTTGACAAATATAAAAACTGACTTCCTTATTGAAAAATAAGATGAGGATGTGCATTTGTTTTCATGGAATATTACTACATTAGTCAAGTTAATATAAATGGATATTTCCCCCCAATTGTGTTGCTACAGCCCTTCATTTACTAGCTGTTTTCAGGACCTGGCTCAAAAGTTTAAGAACAAAAGGGGTAGTCTTCTTTTCTCCAACATGCCCTATGGATTTGTATTTCATAGTTTCTTTGCTTCCTGTATTTGGAATACCCACTGATGTCAAGGAGAGTTTCATACAAGGAACATGTCCAGAACAGGTAATGAAGATGCATACCTTAGATAAGAAAGCCTCTGAAACATCTGCCCTTAGCTAGTTTACCCACTGGGAGTAACGTCACTATACTTTGGAAAGAGTCTATCCTTCTACTGGCTCCTGACATGGACTTCGCCATCCCAGGGAACTTTTTCTATGGCTTGCCAAGAAGCCTGGTGAGGCTTACAGAGAAAGAGTGGTAGGTAACATATATTAAATGGGGGTGTGTGTAGAAACCCAGCCTTTACCTTGAAGGCTGAAGAATGTCCAAAGGACCAAACCCACAACTTTACCTCTTTAGAATTGTGCTAAAACGATCTAATGATTGTGCGTCAGAGAATATTGTGTAACCTTATACAACATACATTATGAATTACCTTGGCACAGGATGTATTCGCAGTTTTCGTCTTTTGGATTCTTTTGCTTTTTACTGTGTTGCATCCATTTAAAAAGATAAAGATACCGCTTTGAAATTATACTCTTTACACCATCACTGAATTGCTGCTTAAAATCTCCCATCAGCAAGCATTATACGTGACAGTATTGGAAAGAGACAAATTATATGACCGAGATAATTTGGAATTTTAATTCAAGTACTATGCAACAGGTAGTATGTGAGACTCTTCAGAGCCACATATAAAGAACCTAAAAATATAACCAGAGAATTTTAGAAAACAAGGCAAGCGAACCTCAGAGACAGAAATACTGTCACTTTTTAAGGGGCACCTCCCCCTACATTTCTATTTTTGAAGATGTTTATTATTCACACCATTATTAGTGTATTAGAGCTAAAGGAATAATGTTCTCCTGAGATTTCAAATACTGAAATTACTTTGTAGGATGCAAACAACTGCTTTTAATGTTATGGTTTTACATCCCTATCCCCCCAGTGGCCTAATTTACCTTATATTCCATAAATGAAAATGTCTTTATCAAAAAGCTGGTTCGGAGTTTGGGCACAGAAGGTAATACTTATTAATTTTCTATAAAAATTATCCCCATTAACTACTGATTATAGAATTAAAGCAGAGATTTTCTAATTTGTAACATGAAAATATAACATCCATAATTCCTCCTTTTTGTTTTAGGGATATATCTGTATCTGTTATGTATATATGTATATATATATACACACACATATTCCATTGACCTTCATTTTCATTTATCAATATATCTATGTGTATATCTATAGATTTCTCTGTGTCTATGTAAGTGTATGGGTGTATAGATGTGTGTATGTGTATTATACATATGCACACACATATCCCTCTGCATAGTGCTTACTTCCAAACAAGTTTGATATCATTTTATTCAGCATTCTACATTCTCCACATCATCTATACAGCCACCCACCCACCCAGCCAAATTTCTCAAACCTATTGGAACTTCAGCATTTCAAACACATGCGCCTTGTCTGGGAACTGGACTGTATGCAACAAAGCTTTCTGGGTATGACTGATATCTGCAAGAGCAGGCAATTTGTGTTAAACAACTAATTGGCATTCTAGCTCCTGGGCGTTTTCCTAAGAGGCACACAGTACAAAAACAAACAGCCGCTCACGAACACAGATGTGGGCACTTTCTACAAACTGGACAGAACTACAGAATTCCTTCAGAAACTCTTAGCTGAGGCAGAGAAAAATAAGGCTAAGCCCCATCACATTTTTATCCTTCCTGACTCAAGGATGGAGACTGGGAAAGCCCTGGTTGGAGAGATTTCTGTTTCCTTGCAGACATGGAATTGTCCTTCTGCTGAACTTTCACCTCTCGAACTCGCCTCCTTTCATTGGACAAAGTGCAGAAATAGAAGAGCCAGAGGAGGGAGGAAGGGGGTGGTGGTGGTGGAAAGAAAAAGCCTCTCCTTCAACTACCACTGGTTGGAAAGCACTTTCACTTTTAACAGCTCCTTGCTTCGGGTCATCACCCCCCTCGAATCTTCTGGTTTTATTTTAGGAAGGACAAAAATAAACAAAACTATTTCTCATCCTCTTCGGCCCTCTCTCCCCCTCTCCTCTCCAGTCCCTAAATTGGTCCGATTTCTTTTTCTTCTGAGCAATCTCAGTCTCTCTCTCTTTCCCCCTCCTCTGGCAGGCTGTTTTCCAGGTCTTCCCTGACCCGCTCCCAGCATCCCTCCCCTGTGCCTGCCTTCTTGCCCCTTCTCCCTGGTCCAAGGGGCTAGGCCCGCTGCCCTGAGGCTCTCCCCCCTCCCCTCCTCTCTCCTTCCCCCTCTTCCCTCCGTTTTGCAAGAGCGATATTTTGCACAGAGCCTTGTTTACCCAGCAGGTGGATGTGACGTCAGAGACTCACAACAGCAAAAAATAACAACATCTCCATCCGCGATTTGTTTTCCTCTCGGCTCGCTCCCCATTTATTTATTTATTTTGGGGGTGGTTGCAAATTCGAAAGTGACCGGGAAGCCCTCCGAGCTGAGCCGGGGCAGGAACCGGGGCCGTGGGCCAGGGAGCGGGGTGCGTGCGTGTGTGTCTCTGTGTGTGCAGTGTGTGTGCGTGCGTGTGTGTGAGTGCATGTTTGCGGGTGGGGGAGGGGGGGTGCAACCTGGCCTGGCGCTTCCCATCTCCTCCCCGCCGCCGCCGCCGCCGCCACCGCCACCGCCGCCACCACCGCCACCGCCGAAGCCTCTGTTGGGGCTGCTGGGGCTGAGGCTGCTGCTGCTGCTGCTGCAGTCGCCAACGCCGCTGCCGAGGGAGAGCTGGAGCCAGAGCTGGAGCCGGAGCCGGAGCCGGAGCCGGATCCGGAGCCTCAGCCTCTCCTGGAAGCTAGTCCGGAGCGGAGGAATCTATTGTTATTTATTGTGTGGCTGTTGCATGCAGCAGCGACACAAGCCCTCGCCTATGAGTGTGTGCGTGTGTGCGCGCGGGTGTGCACGCGGGTGTGCGCGCGAGGGCGAGCGTACGTGTGTAAAGGACAGAAAACACCTTAGTTTGCACCGAGAGACCGTTTGCAGCGGGTGAGTTTGTATTTTTCCATTTTTGCTCCACTTTTCCAGCCGTCTCCTGCTTGTTTTCTCCACTTAAAACAACAACAACAACAACAAACCCCCCCCAAGAACCAAAACAGTAAAAAAAAAAAAAAAAGAGAGAGAGAGAGAGAGGGAGAAAGAGCAACCCCCCCCAACTACTTTTTTTTTTTTCACGTTCAGCCTCCACGTGTGTCTCCCTCTCTCTTCTGCCTTCCTCCTTTCCCTCAGTCTCTGTCTCTTAGGGGGTTCGGGGGGGAGGGCCGCTGGGTGAAGATGGGGGGTGGTCCGCTGTTTGTGATGCTCTTGCATCTGTCTCTATATTTGCATAAGTGTGATCCAAAGCTTCTCGGTGGCGGGCCGGGCGCGGCGAGGAGAGGCGAGGCTAGGCTCGCAGCTTGGTGGCGGCGGTCACCCCGCTCCCGGGGCTCGCTCTCCCGTTCCCCCCAGCCCCGCACCTCCTCGCCCTCCCGGCTCTCTCTCCACCTCCAGCCTCCCTACACCCCTCCATTCCCCCCTCCCTTACGTCTCGGGCTCTGGCCAGTGGACACAGTAGCTTCGGTGAAATAAACAAATAAAAGCGTAGTGTAACTTTAGATTCCCGGAGTTGGAGTCGATACTGTTGCCAGTTGAATGGAAAGTGGTTGTGGGCGCTGAGCTGAGCGAAGAGGGAGGGAAACGGGAGGGAGGGAGGAGCGAAGGTCTGGAGGGACT